>NC_050104.1:51903460-52528460 GCF_902167145.1 Zea mays | reverse complement strand
CGACTACCAGAAGTCGTGATCCACCGCTCTGGTCGTTGCAGCTACGACCGGGGGCCGGCGCGACCACAACAAACGCCCACGGCCGCAAAGGGGTAGTGGCGGCTCGTGCCCTGTACACCCCAACGGTCGCCACAGCGCCGCGGAGTGCCGCGAGATCATTGATCTCGCGAAACGCATCAGCGAGCGGCGTGAGCAGTTTTCCAAGGATGGCTCCCCACCTCATCGTCGCCCTGGCAAGGAAAAGGTCGACGACGGCGAGGTAGCCGCGGCTGAGCGGGACCTCGGATACCAGTCACCCGAGGGGGACCTAAAGGACGTCTTCGCTAGAGACTCCCACTCCGATGGCGACTAGACGAACCACCGGCGGGACCCCATGTCCCCCGGCCTACGGAGCTGAAGCCTGCCTTCCTCCGGAAACCATTCTGGGTCCCCCACGGGTCCAGACTTCTGACAGGTTTATCCAGGAGTGACCAAGGCCAAGGACGGGGGCTCCTTCATCAAACGTAGATGGAAACCCGGGGTCGGGACCTAGTCTTACGGAAGTACCAAACCAAATCAGGGCTCTGCAACACTCCCCAGCTGGGAAGGACCCTTCAAGGTAACGGGAATACTCCGACCCAAGGGCGACTGTCTAGCTACGACTGAAGGAGTACCTCCCCCGGTGCTGGAACATCTCTGTAAGTTCTATCTATAAAGCAGGTCTGAGGGGTCGAGTTGTTTCCCTTTTGTAACTAGGTAGCGCATACGTGTACGCCAACCCGGTGGGGTCTGTCCCCATAAACCCGGCATGTTGGTCCGCACACATGCATGATAAGTTATAAAGGAAAACTACCCTCTCAGATGCGCCTCTATGATAGTATTGTCCTACTGCTCCATGGTCTTACCTTGCAGTCTTCTAGATGTTATTTTACCTAACCCACCCAAGCAGTTCTCGTTCCATCAAACATAATGACATCCGAATTGGACAGCCAGGCTTGCAGGTTAGGACCTCTTCGCGAAAGCAGGAGGGCCCGACCGCCCGATAGCCTGGGGGCGGTTCTAAAGAATGGGAAACCGTTCCATGGGGTGGTCCGGAGCCTGTGTGGCCGCTTAGCCTGGTCCCGTACCTAAAAGCCTGCACACTCCACCGCTCTGTGATGGGTACCCTAGTACTTAGAACTATAGGTCATGTGGGTCCGACGACCTGGGGTCTGGAACTAGAGAAGAGACACTTATCTCCTGGAGTGGCCCGAAGCCGTGTAGCCGCTCAGCCTGGTCCCGTACCGTGGGCCTGCATGCTCCGCCACTCTGTGGCTGGTGTCCTATTACCTAGAACCAACATCCAGGGAGTCCGGACGCACAACTTGGCTCCCCAGACTAGACCCTGTAAGTCCCGAGCACGTATCAAAGGATGGCTAGTGTCAGATGATGGGTCCTACGGGTGTATTACTAATGCTCCTTGGCTAAAAGTTGTGTACAGATCCAGGTCTCGGAGAGGCTCCCTCCCGAGAATTGTTGACAACTCTTTCAGAACACGCTGGTATCCAACCTCGACACATCAAGCCTGCATCCCAGGCGGGGGGGCAGGTACCAGGGGGACTCAACACTGCAACATCTCTCACAGCAGGAACAGGTGATACACAGATAAGTGTTAAATATTGCTTAGTAGACAATATTTATTACTTTACAAAAACAGGGGAAGGCCTGGGGGCCGGTTCTAAAGAATGGATGCCCGTTCCATAGGGTGGTCCGGAGCCTGTGTGGCCGGTTAGCCTGGTTCTGTACCCAAAATCCTGCACACTCCACCACTCCGTGACGGGTGTCCTAGTATTTAAAACTATAGTCATGTGCATCCAACAACCTGGAGGTTTGGCTCTGAAGAATGGGCACTTGTCTCCTGGGGGGTCCGAAAACCGTGTAGCTGCTCAGCCTGGTCCCGTACCGTGAGCCTGCATACTCCACCGCCCTGCGGCAGGTGTCTTAGTACTTGAAGCCACCACCCAGGGGGTTCAAACACACAACTTGGCTTCCCAGCCTAAAATCCTGCGTACATATGTTATTACATTCTGCTCTCAAGCAAATGTCATTACATTCCCTTACAAGCGGGACCCTAGCTCCATTTCTGCAGGAATGGACTACGCTGCACCAACAGGAGTCACGTTGGAAGCTGGCTCCGGACAGCCCCACCAACAGCGGCGACCACCTCTGCATCGACGGATCACCGGCGACAACGACCTCCGCTCCAAGCGGCTCGCCAGCAGCAGCGATCACCTCAGGGTGAGCGCTACTGCGAATATGTCCTCGCCCCCGTCCTCCTACGGGGGGTGACAGTGAGGCCATTAAAGCCAAAGAGTCGGGGACTCAGCAGCAGGTGGCTGTGATGGTCCCGACAGCGGAGGCAACCACCTCTGCAAGGGACAGCCTCACCAGCGGCTGTGACCACCTCAGCACCGACGACAACGGCCACCTCCGCACCGGTGGACAGCTGCTGCCTCGGCGCGCGTGAAGAGGTCCTCGCTCCCGTCCTCCCACGGACTGAGGACAAGACCATCCAAGAACGTCGTCGCCACCCCTGTTGTGTACGGCGTCTTGTACGGCCCCCCAGTACGGCCAGTGGCGCGGGAGAAGTCGTGGATGTGGCGGACCCGCGCACGGCGCGACCGTCACCCGTGCGGTGGACGGACAACCACGCCCCGACCAAGCGGCAGGAGGCAGCGTCGGAGGCGGCCCCAGGGCCATCCGAGCCAAGGAGCCAGGCATGCGGCAGCTGACAGCGCTTGCAGCCGGCCAGCCCCGCGTAGCCGAAGTTCGCCTTCTCCTCAAGGTCGGTGAACGCCTTCTCCTCCGAATGCTAGAGGAAGAAGCGGGTCACCGGCCCATGCGGAAGGCAGGACCCTGACTCGGCTCGCCTCCCACCCCAGCAAGGATGATGAACATCCTTGAAGCTGAGGGCAGGAGGGAGGCCGCAGCCCGGCTTGCTTCTCCCCACCACAAGGCTGGTAGTCATCCTTCTGGATGACCACTGGCGGGGGACTGCAGCCGGGCTGCATGATGAAAATCCTTGAAGCCGAGCAATGGTGGAAGAACACCAACCTCCTCGAGCAGGTACCAGGGGGACTCAACACCGCAACATCTCACAGAGCAGGAACAGGCGATACACAGATAAGTGTTAAATACTGCTTAGTAGATAATATTTATTACTTTACAAAAACAGGCGAAGGCCTGGGAGCCAGTTCTAAAGAATGGATGCCCGTTCTAAAGAATGGATGCCCGTTCCATAGGGTGGTCGGGAGCCTGTGTGGCTAGTTAGCCTGGTTCCGTACCCAAAATCCTGCACACTCCACCACTCCGTGACGGGTGTCCTAGTATTTAAAACTATAGTCTTGTGCGTCCAACAACCTGGAGGTCCGGCTCTGAAGAACGGGCACTTGTCACCTTGGGGGTCCGGAAACCGTGTAGCCGCTCAGCCTGGTCCCGTACCGTGAGCCTGCATACTCCACCGCCCTGCGGCAGGTGTCTTAGTACTTGAAGCCACCACCCAGGGGGTCCGAACACACAACTTGGCTTCCTAGGCTAAAATCCTGCATACATATGTTATTACATTCTGCTCTCAAGCAAATGTCATTACATTCCCTTACAAGAGGGACCCTAGCTCCATTCTGCAGGAATGGACTACGCTGCACCAGCAGGAGTCGCGCTGGAAGCTGGCTCCGGACAGACCCACCAACGGCGGCGACCACCTCTGCATCGACGGATCGCCGGCGACAGCGACCACCTCTGCACCAGCAGCGACAACGACCTCTGCTCCGAGCGGCTCGCCAGCAGCAGCGATCACCTCAGGGTGAGCGCTACTGCGAATATGTCCTTGCCCCCGTCCTTCTACGGGGGGTGACAGCGAGGCCATTAAAGCCAAAGAGTCGGGGACTCAGCAGCAGGTGGCTGTGATGGTCCCGACAGCGGAGGCAACCACCTCTGCAAGGAGCAGCCTCACCAGCGGCTGTGACCACCTCAGCACCGACGACAGCGGCCACCTCCGCACCGGTGGACGGTGGCTGCCTCGGCGCGCGTGAAGAGGTCCTCGCTCCCGTCCTCCCAAGGAGTGAGGACAAGACCATCCAAGAACGCCGCCGCCACCCCCGTGGCGTACGGCGTCTTGTACGGCCCCCAGTACGGCCAGTGGCGCGGGAGAAGCCGTGGATGTGGCGGACCCGTGCACGGCGCGACCATCACCCGTGCGGTGGACGGACAGCCACGCCCCGACCAAGCGGCAGGAGGCAGCATCGGAGGCGGCCTCAGGGCCATCCGAGCCAGGGAGCCAGGCACGCGGTAGCTGACAGCACTTGTAGCCGGCCAGCCCTGCGTAGCCGAAGTTCGCCTTCTCCTCAAGGTCGGTGAACGCCTTCTCCCACGAATGCTGGAGGAAGAAGCGGGTCCCCGGCCCATGCAGAAGGTAGGACCCTGACTCGGCTCGCCTCCCACCCCAGCAAGGATGATGAACATCCTTGAAGCTAAGGGCAGGAGGGAGGCCGCAGCCCGGCTTGCTTCTCCCCACCACAAGGCTGGTAGTCATCCTTCTGGATGACCACTGGCGGGGGACTGCAGCCGGGCTGCATGATGAAAATCCTTGAAGCTGAGCAATGGTGGAAGAGCACCAACCTCCTCGAGGTTGCGCTCCTCTAAACAGCAACAAGAAGAAGTCAAGACTGTCGGCACCACCACGAGCGCGAGCTCTCCGGCGGTGAGGTCGCCGGAGGGGGCGGCCCTGACGCAGACCTCTCCAGAAAACACCGGCGCACCCCATCTGGAGGCCCGGAAGGCGGAAGGGCGCGATGAAGGCGAGAGGAGCAAAGCATGGTTACTGCCCGGGAGATCGATCCTTTTTTATAGGCAGATCTCCCCACTCGCACCCTGAAGCGTCACGTGCAAAATCTCCCCCGACGTACTCCAAGGTTCCTACCCTATGACACGGGGGCCAGGCCCCACGTGTCAGACTGACTGACCCGAAGCATGAGGAAGGCGAACCACCGCACAGGGAGCGTGCAACTGCCCCACAGTTATGCGCCCCTTCATTCTCGGTGCAACCAGTGGTCAGGAAGGTGAACCACCGCACAAAGGAGCATGCAACTGCCCCGTGTTTAAACGCTCCCTCATCTTCGCCGAAACCAGCGTCGAAAAGTCGAACCGCCACGCGGGAAGCGTACAATTGCACCGTGGTTATGCGCCCCTCAGCTTCGCTGCAACCGGCGGTCCAACATGGGGGCCCAGGCCCACATGTCATGCAACCGGCGCGCCGGTCACTAGGTGCGGAAAAGTCGCACCGCCACTCGCGCTAATGCCACGACTCCTCGGGGCCGTCGCGGAAAACTGAAAAGATAAGTTTTCAGAACCAGTGCGGCGACTCGAGGCACCCCGTGCATGGCCCAGTAGTGCGCGCTAAGTGCGAGAGTCACGGGCCGGTCAACCGTGAAAACAGGCATGGCCATCGGCGTAACCATAGGCGGGCCGGCAGCAACTGCATCAACAGGCGCACAAGAGCAGCAGGCCAACCGCCAATTAGACTCTGGCCCCACCAACAGGATTGTATCCTCTCCTGAGGTGGGCCCGGGGGCCACTGTCGGTACCCTAAATCAGGGGTACCCTCTTCTACAGCATGAAGACGCTGCACCCATGCGACGTCTCCAGGACACGCGGAGGACGGTGCCTGGCCCCACCGCATGGGCAGGCCAAAGGGCGCCACGTGGCAAGAAAAAGCAACACATCCCAGTATGTATCGTGGGGTCCGGACCTCCATAGAAGGACACCAGACCCCTATACGTATAAGTCCGGAGCCTCCGAGTAAGGTCCGAACCTCAGCAAGGTCCCGGAACGAGGAGGACCCTTGCGTGAGTAGGGGTCCGGTGCTGACATGTGTCCAGGCCTTGCCTTTCACTTCCCGCTCAGGCGGAGACCCGCTGCTTGTGGACCATGACATAAGTCATCGAGCCGAGCCTGACGTAAAGTCGTGCAGCCCCTGCATTTATTGAGTAGAGGATGCGCCGCCTGCCACTGCGCTGACGGGCGACGTGCCCTCTTAGCATTTAATGTGTCCCGTCCCATCCGCTGGCAGGCGGCGTCAAGGTAATCCAGCAGGCGGCGCGCCTGCTGGGTCTGCTGGCGAACAGTGCGCCTGTGCCAAGCAGCGCACTGTGTTATTCCTTCTACAAGAAGATTCCCCTGCACGCCGAAGATACACAGATCTCGGACGACAAGACACGAGGGGATTGCCCCGGCAGCAAATATTTATTGTCCCAAGTGTTATATTCTTTATGCCCCTGGGCCCACATGTCGGGGCTCAGTACCTTTGTGCATGCCCCCCTTTCAGCTATAAAAGGGGAGGCATGCGACGTTACAAGGGGAGACCCAAGCTCAGATCCAGGCTCAGACTCACAATACATTACACAGTGGAGTAGGGTGTTATGCCCCGGCGGCCCGAACCACTCTAAACCCTCGTGTGCTCTCGTGTGTTCATCCACCAACCTCGTAACAAGCAAGACGCTTAGGCCCCTCCTCATTTCAGGAATTAGGGCGGGTGCAATCCGCCACCCGGCCGGAGAGATTTACCCTCCGACAGTATGCATATGAAGTTGGATTTCCATTGAAGAAATACAGGGAGAAGACATTCAGTAAGTGGATAAATTGTTCACGTGAAGGTAAAAGTACACCAAAACCAAATGATACACCTTGGATGAGGAATAGGAATTCTGGTCGTACGCAATGTAAGGCTGGAATCAAATTTAAAAAATATATGATGATGAAAAAAAATGTGGTAGCTGCAAAGATTGAACTGGTGAATTTGGAGCATAACCATGAGTTCATAACTGACGAAGCAGAGAAACAACATCTACGTTGCAACAAAAGTCAGGATGCGGAATTCATAAATTTTGTTGATGCAATGCATGATAGCCGAGTGCCCCAGCATTGCATAGTTGATTTTATACCAGACATGCATGATGGGCCAGAGAACGTACCGGTAACTGCTCAAGATCTGAAAAACATGTAAGGAATATTTTGTGTTCACTATGTATGTATTGAGTGCCATAGATATTACTATAGTAAATGTTTGGATGGTCATTTTTTGTACAACAATTGTAGGAGGGCAGCAAGGAGACGAGAAAACTGCGCAAATGATGTAGCCAAACTTCTGTCTTTCTTTACGGAATGCAAGAAACATAATCCATAATTTTTTTGTAATTTTTAGCTAGACAAGGATGGGAAAATAGTGAGTATTTTTTGGTCACACGCAAGTATGCAGGGGGAATATGCAGATTATGGTGAAGTTGTGACCTTTGATACAACACACAAGACCATGGCCAATATATATGATAAATCATTGGGCATGTTTATTGGAGCTAACAGCCATCTGCAATGTACAGTGTTTGGATTTGTGTTGTTGGGAGATGAAACAGTTCAGACTTTTGAATGGGCTTTCAATTCATTCAAAACATGTATGGGATGCGAGGGACCGAGAGTTATGCTAACAGGTATGTGGTATGTGAATTTGTTATGCTAACACGTAAAACAATTTATTGTGATAGTCAAATAATGGTTTGTGGGCAACTGCAGATCAAGATCCTGCAATGCAAATTGCTCTGAGAATTGTATTTCCAAAAACAATTCACAGACTGTGTTTATGGCATGTTCAGAACCGATTTATGTCATTCTTAAATGAATTATATGCAAGGTTTGCTGATAAGGATTTTAAAACAAAATTCCAATCTATTATACATCATCCTTTAACTCCTCGTGAGTTTGAATGTGCCTAGGAAATGATGCTAGAAGAATACAATCTGCATGAAGATATGACTCTACGCAAGTTATATGAAATAAGGAAAGAATGGATACCAGCATTTTTTAAAAATAACTTCTGTGGGGTAATGGTGTCTACACAACACAGTGAGAGCATGAACAGATTAGTGAAGAAATCACATGTAGATGCAAACACACCTCTGCATGAGTTTGCTAAACAAATGATGAAAATGTTGCATAGCAGGAAAATGAAAGAATCAAAGGAGGCATTGATGAGCAAGGTATATCGTGTTTGTTATCAATAATCAATGGCATACATGTTTATGTAATTACGTTATTTAATTATGATATTAACGTCTTATAGGGACCAAGGACAACCGATACGTTGTATAGGTTCGAAGTGAGAGTCTCTAGGGCATACACCAGAGCTGTTATGAATAGATTTGAGGAATTAATGAAATACGCCACTGCATACAGAATATTGAAGGACACATACGGTTGTGATAAAGATTGGATCGTACAACATACAAAAAGATCTAATAAAATTGTGTGGGGACAACTTCAATTCAAGATAACAACGGACATAGAAACTGGAGAGTATACATGCGAGTGCAAACAGTGGGAACATACAGGTTTGAACATCTTGTCTTGATTATACTAATAAAAGTGCATATTTGATATGTTTTTTATTGTTATACAAAATAATATATATCATTAACAATATAATGATTATTCTTCATGATTTCAGGTCTATTATGTGTTCATCTTTTAAGAGCCTTCATGCATCTACAAGTTGAAAAGATACCTTCAAAGTATATATTGCAAAGGTACACTGTCTCATCAAGACAAGATGTACCGTTCGAAAGAATTGATAAGAGCTTCAGGGGAAAGGATGGAGTTACTAAATCATACAGACAGAAAATGTTGCTAACGAAAACAATGAAAGTTGTTCGCTAGGTGTGTATTTCAAAAGCAGGGTACGACAAGGCAATGGATGTGTTGGATGAGCTTGATGGTGTTATATGCCGATTGGAGCCAGACATTGGATGTAATGAGTCATGTGATGTTAGTGATGATGAGGAAAACTAGGTAATAAAATTCAATTTTTGTAATGTTAAACTATTTGGAACATATGAGTATGTATGGTCATATATTTTTTGTAACAGGAAGGAGAAATAAATAATAATAAGGCTGGGGAGGGAATGGATGAAGATGACAATTCAATTACATGCCACAAAATAGTATGTACAAGATAAATATATAATCTTGCATGAAGTAGTGTATGTAATGATTATATGAAATCATTGTACTAAAAAATATTTTATAATGTAGGATGATCATAATATTATGACTGGATGTGGACCTGCGTTAAAATTATTAACAGCCGGTAACCAGGTAAATATTCAAAATTTGGTGTTCATTTGTATATAATGCAATGGATGTTTATGCTACATTTAAATGATGATTGATTTGGGTTATGCTATATAGGTGGACAACATGAAAATACAACATGTGGTGTGTGATACAAGTTCTCCGTTACACGTATCACACGACCAAATGGAACAGATGGGTGCATCCTCAGAAGCTAAGAAGGTTAGCATTGATAACTAATTTTTCTGAGTGGTACATATATACTTTTTATTTATATGTGTATACTAATTAATATCGAATTTGTATTATACAAAGGTTGAATTTTAATGTGGATGTTATAAATCTGAGTATGCCGGATCGTGCAAGACCAAAAGGACGGACAATAAAAAATACGAAAGAAAGGATTATGAAACTAGGTGCCAAAGGAGAAAAAAAGAAGAATAGGAGATGCCAATTGTGTGGAATTGCAGATGGACATAACAGCAGGACGTGTCTGTCTGTGGAAGAGAACAGGGCAAGACTAGCAAGACTGGCTAATCGAAAGAGAGGACGACCGGCCGGATCAAGACTCAATACTAAAACAACTGCTCCACAATGGAATGAAACCTCGACTGCTAAAAAACATCGTATTGATGAAGAAGTAGACAATGAATCAATCGCTGAACATATGGGTTTGGGTGAAGAATTAGATGTGTGAAAATAGAGAGGTTGACGTATTAAATATTTGTAATAACACAATGACATATGTTTGTTTGAGGTAATAAATATTTTGCATGAATGGGTTATATAATGCTTTGATATAACGGATTGTGCCAGATCAATATGTAAGTGAAATTTAAAATGATTATTACTTATTATGATATGAACATCATAATAAGTAGACTGTATTGACATAAATATGTTGTATAGGTAGCAGTCATTAGTTCCAAAGTTATACAATGATGATTTAGAAAAAATGAACATAAATGTATCTAATATATGAAACTATAATATGTTGCATAAAACTTGAACATTACGGAAAATATGAAACTAGATATATGCCAACAATTGGTCTGGAACGATTAACAATCTGACAAACTAGACATGAATGGCATAGACACTTGGAACCGTTAACATAACTAAACATTCAGTTACCACATCGGTTTTACACACTTGACATAAGACTGATATGAAGTAGCATAAACACTGGACACAGTAAACATAAGTGCCATGGGAAGTAGCATACAAGTGTGCAACACTTGCCATAAGTGCCTTCGGAAGTAACATAAACAGTTTGGGGATCCCATACGGAATCTTGTTCAGTTATGATATCTAAGTCTTGGCTTTTAAACAACATCGTTTCCTTGGAACATACTTGAAAGGCAGCAGTTCTGCGGGGAAGGGGTAAACCCTGTTGTTGCGATGAAAGGTCAGGTAATGCAGAACAAACGCATGTTGGTCCAATGGTTCATCCTGTAATAGTCATAATAGTTGAATTAATGATAAGAAGTTGTATGAAAAAGTAATTTATGCAGTAACAAAAAAGGAATTTAGTAACGTACCGGTACAACAAATTCTAAGATGTTGCCATCATCAAAGTCGTAGCATCGGAAGAAGTTAGCGACAAAAAAAACCACAATCATTGGAGCCTGGTAACATGGTTGGACAGTTGGGAAGAAGCCCAATCTTGTAGTTGCCAAACTTTGGTAAACTAGAATCTGGCCGAGCTTCGTGTAACGCAATGCTAAGTCTTTTCATGATTAATCTGAACCAAGGTATTTTCGTTCCATTTATCAACACTTGATCATTGTGCATTTGTTTCTAGGTAGTGCCACCAAGCGATGGCCCATAAGGATTTGAATCTAAAATGTCTGTTCGACGAAGCTGGAAGTTGATTGCATAAAGGGTCTAGTGACTACGGCGTAGCATAGGAACCATGATCTGTTAACATATATGTATAGGATATGAATTAACAATGATATGGCTATGGAAAAATAAAGATATAGTAACAAAAAATATATAATGTGGACAAAAATAAAGTGATTGGTATCAAAAATAAAACCTATAACAAAATGAACATTAAAATATTTTTACAAATAATACTGCTTGGGGCTCACCAGTTTAATTTGGTTTAGAACTTCATCTGGAGGAAGGATCGGGACTATTAAATCTTTAAGAACTGATGTTGAGAAGGGATGCGGATTTGTACTGTGTTGTTCGAGCTCCTCGATATTCAAAACAGTATGCACAAAAAATATATTGATTAGTAATATATATTTATACACTAAGTATCGGGGACCATAATTAGGGGTACCCTCAAGACGCCTAATTCTCAGCTGGTAACCCCCATCAGCATAAAGCTGCAAAGGCCTGATGGGTACGATTAAGTCAGGGATCAGTCCACACGAGTGACTCGATCACGCTGCGCCCGAGCCTAGCCTCGGCCAAGGGCAGCCGACCTCGAGAGACTTCTGTCTCGCCCGAGGCCCCCCTTTTTAACGGCGGACACACATCCGGCTCGCCCGAGGCCCTGGCTTCGCTTAGAAGCAACCCTGACTAAATCGCCGTGCCGACTAACTAAGTTGCAGGAGCATTTAACGCAAAGGTGGCCTGACACCTTTATCCTGACACGCGCCCCCCGGCAGAGCCGAAGTGACCGGCATCACTCACCGCTTTACTGACCAGTCTGACAGAAGGACAGCGCCGCCTGCGCCACTCCGACTGTAGTGCCACTCGACAGAGTGAGTCTGACAGGCAGTCAGGCCTTGCCAAAGGCGCCATGGCGAACTCCGCTCCGCCCGACCCCAGGGCTCGGACTCGGGCTAAGACCCGGAAGACGGCGAACTCCGCTCCGCCCGACCCCAGGGCTCGGACTCGGGCTAAGACCCGGAAGACGGCGAACTCCGCTCCGCCCGACCCCAGGGCTCGGACTCGGGCTAAGCCCCAGAAGACGATGAAACTCCGCCTCGCCCGACCCAGGGCTCGGACTCCGCCCTGGCCTCGGTCGAACAACCTCCGCCTCGCCCGACCCGATGGCTCAGACTCGGGCTTAGCCCCGGAAGACGACGAAACTCCGCCTCGCCCGACCCAGGGCTCGGACTCCGCCCTGGCCTCGGCCGAACAACCTCCGCCTCGCCCGACCCGATGGCTCAGACTCGGGCTCAGCCCCGGAAGACGACGAAACTCCGCCTCGCCCGACCCAGGGCTCGGACTCCGCCCTGGCCTCGGCCGAACGACCTCCGCCTCGCCCGACCCGATGGCTCGGGTTCGGCCTCGGCAACAGAAGACAGACTCAACCTCGGCTTCGGAGGAGCCCCCACGTCGCCCGACCTAGGGCACATGCCCGCCACGTCAACAAGAAGCGCCATCATCATCCTACCCCGAGCCGACTCGGGTCACGGAGAACAAGACCGGCGTCCCATCTGGCCAGCTCCGCCAGATGGACAATGATGGCGCCCCACAAGCTCTGTGACGACGGCGGCTCTCAGCTCTCTTACGGAAGCAGGGCGACGTCAGCAAGGACTCGACCGCTCCAACAGCTGTCCCTCCGCCAGGCTCCGTCGCTCCTCCGATAGCCACGACATCACGCCAGCAAGGTGCCAAGACCTCTCCGGCTGCCACATTGGCATGTACCTAGGGCACTAGCTCTCTCTCCGCTAGACACGTAGCGCTCTGCTACACCCCCCATTGTACACCTGGACCCTCTCCTTGCGACTATAAAAGGAAGGACCAGGGCCTTCTTAGAGAAGGTTGGCCGCGCGGGGACGAGGACGAGACAGGCGCTCTCTTGGGGCCGCTCGCTTCCCTCACCCGCGTGGACGCTTGTAACCCCCCTACTGCAAGCGCACCTGACCTGGGCGCGGGACGAACACGAAGGCCGCGGGATCTCCACCTCTCTCACGCCCGTCTCCGGCCACCTCGCCTCTTCCCCCCTTCGCGCTCGCCCACGCGCTCGACCCATCTGGGCTGGGGCACGCAGCACACTCACTCGTCGGCTCGGGGACCCCCCGGTCTCGAAACGCCGACAGTTGGCGCGCCAGGTAGGGGCCTGCTGCGTGCTGACGAACAGCTTCCCGTCAAGCTCCAGATGGGCAGTCTCCAGCAACCTCTCCGGCCCGGTACGATGCTCCGTTTCGGGAGCCTTGAGTTCATGTCCTTCGACGGCAGCTACGACATGATACTCCTTCCTCCGCCGCGCGACAACGACAATGGCGGTCGACAACCCGCCCGCCGGCGGCGGAATCGGCGACATCTTCCCTGCGTGGCGGGAGAACAACATTCGAGCTCGCTCTGTCCTCTCCCCCGCCAACGGAGGAGGAGGCGAGGCAACCAAGGCCAAGCGGGAGGCCGCGCTTCGTCGGCTGTCGAGCGAATCGACGTCCCCAGCGCCCCGACGGAAGGCACGCCGGGCGTCGACCTCGCGTTCGAGACGGAGGCAGGCGCCGTCCCCCCGCGACACGCTGATCCCGAGCAAGAAGACGACGCCAGCGCGCTCGCGGAAAGCCTGCAGGACGTCGCCCTCGTACCTGAGATGACGGTGCAACCAGTCCCCGATGTGACTACGTCGCTCCTCGTCAACCAAAAGGTACCGACTAACTCCCATCTTATGTCATTTCGACTCGGCCTCGACTCGCCAAGCGACCTCGCTTTGGCGGGCGCTCTCATTGAGGCGAGTGCAACCCCACTGGGGTTTCGTATGTGGTCGCCTTGGGACCGGTTGACGGACGTCTCAACCTACGGGCCCTCTGGGTCCGAGGAAGATGACGATCCCAGCACCTGTTGGGATTTCTCTGGACTTGGCAACCCCGGTGCCATGCGGGACTTCATGACCGCATGTGACTATTGCCTCTCCGACTGTTCCGACGGAAGCCGCAGCCTCGACGACGAGGGCTGCGGCCCAAGCCGCGAATGTTTCCACATCGAGCTAGGGGATCCCTCCGAAGGCAACCATCTCAGCATGTCGGAGGACGGTGATCTTCCTAGGCCGGTGCCTCGCGCTGACATCCCGCGGGAACTAGCTGTGGTCCCCGTTCCGGCGGGGGGTTACGACCCACAACTCGAGCAAGTCCGCGAGGCGCAGGCCAGGCTCAACGAGGGAACAGGAGCGCTTGAGCCGATCCGTCGGGACGCCGGGCAGGCATGGGTGGGCCAACCCCCGGCCGGAGAAATACGTCACCTGCCCCAAGGTCTCCAGCGCTGCGTCGCCGACGATGTCAGGGTCAGGCCACCGCCCGCATCCAGCGGGGTTGGTTAGAACCTGGCAGCCGCAGCGATGCTCCTCCGCGCGATGCCGGAGCCATCAACCACCGAGGGTCGGCGAATCCAGGGAGAGCTCAAGAATCTTCTGGAAGGCGCCGCGGCCCGACGGGCCGAGAGCACTGCCTCCCGAAGGCAGGGATATCCCTCGGAACCTCATGCCGCGACTTCCCGATTCATGCGGGAAGCCTCGGTCTACACCGGGCGCACGCGTAACACCGCGCCTGCGGCCCCGGGCCACCTCGGCAACGAGCACCACCGACGCGACCGTCGGGCCCACCTCGACGAAAGGGTGCGCCGAGGCTACCACCCCAGGCGTGGGGGACGCTACGACAGCGGGGAGGATCGGAGTCCCTCGCCCGAACCACCCGGTCCGCAGGCCTTCAGTCGGGCCATCCGACGGGCGCCGTTCCCGACCCGGTTCCGACCCCCGACTACTATCACGAAGTACTCGGGGGAAACGAGACCGGAACTGTGGCTCGCGGACTACCGCCTGGCCTGCCAACTGGGTGGGACGGACGACGACAACCTCATCATCCGTAACCTCCCCCTGTTCCTCTCCGACACTGCTCACGCCTGGTTGGAGCACCTGCCTCCGGGGCAGATCTCCAACTGGGACGACTTGGTCCAAGCCTTCGCCGGCAATTTCCAGGGCACATACGTGCGCCCCGGGAATTCCTGGGACCTTCGAAGCTGCCGGCAACAGCCGGGAGAGTCTCTCCGGGACTACATCCGGCGATTCTCGAAGCAGCGCACCGAGCTGCCCAACATCACCGACTCGGATGTCATCGGCGCGTTCCTCGCCGGCACCACTTGCCGCGACCTGGTGAGCAAGCTGGGTCGCAAGACCCCCACCAGGGCGAGCGAGCTGATGGACATCGCCACCAAGTTCGCCTCTGGCCAGGAGGCGGTCGAGGCTATCTTCCGAAAGGACAAGCAGCCCCAGGGCCGCTAGTCGGAAGAGGCTCCCGAGGCGTCTACTCCGCGCGGCGCCAAGAAGAAAGGCAAGAAGAAGTCGCAATCGAAACGCGACGCCGCTGACGCGGACCTTGTCGCCGCCGCCGAGTACAAGAACCCTCGGAAGCCCCCCGGAGGTGCTAACCTCTTCGACAAGATGCTCAAGGAGTCGTGCCCCTACCATCAGGGGCCCGTCAAGCACACCCTCGAGGAGTGCATCATGCTTCGGCGTCATTTCCATAGGGCCGGGCCACCCGCCGAGGGTGGGAGGGCCCGCGATGACGATAAGAACGAGGATCGCCAAGCAGGAGAGTTCCTCGAGGTCCGCGACTGCTTCATGATCTATGGAGGGCATGCGGTGAATGCCTCGGCTCGGCACCGCAAGCAAGAGCGCCGGGAGGTCTGCTCGGTGAAGGTGGCGGCGCCAGTCTACCTAGACTGGTCCGACAAGCCCATCACCTTCGACCAGGCTGACCACCCCGACCATGTGCCGAGCCCGGGGAAATACCCGCTCGTCGTCGACCCCGTCATCGGCAACGTCAGGCTCACCAAGGTCCTGATGGATGGGGGCAGCTGCCTCAACATCATCTACGCCGAGACCCTCAAGCTCCTGCGCATCGATCTGTCCTTCGTCCGGGCAGGCGCTGCGCCCTTCCACGGGATCGTCCCTGGGAAGCGCGTCCAGCCCCTCGGGCGACTCGACCTCCCCGTCTGCTTCGGAACGCCCTCCAACTTCCGAATGGAGACCCTGACGTTCGAGGTGGTCGGGTTCCGAGGAACCTACCACGCTGTACTGGGGAGGCCATGCTACGCAAAGTTCATGGCCGTCCCCAACTACACCTACTTGAAGCTCAAGATGCCGGGCCCCAACGGGGTCATCACCGTCGGCCCCACGTACAAACACGCGTTTGAATGCGACGTGGAGTGCGTGGAGTACACCGAGGCCCTCGCCGAGTCCGAGGCCCTCATCGCCGACCTGGAGAACCTCTCCAAGGAGGTGCCAGACGTGAAGCGTCACGCCGGCAACTTCGAGCCAGCGGAGACGGTTAAGGTCGTCCCTCTCGACCCCAAATAGGAAGCAGCGCTCGTCGACTTTCTCCGCGCAGACGCTGATGTCTTTACGTGGAGTCCCTCGGACATGCCTGGCATACCGAGGGATGTCGCCGAGCGCTCGCTAGATACTCGGACCTGAGTCTGATCCGTCAGGCAGCCTCTGCGCCTCGGTCATCAAGGAAGGGTCGGCCTCGCCTCGGCAGAGCCCGACCCTCCCTCGGGGGCTAAAAAGGGGGAACTCCTCTGCATCAAGATTGGGCATACTTCTCCGCGCCGAAAATTTTCAATCAAAAAAAGGCCCCTTGCGTTCTCCTGGCAATGTCAGAAGCAGGGTCTCGAGGAGCGAACGTGGGTACATGTAAATGGCGAGGCCGACTGAGCCGAGGAACTCCTGCGCCTCCGGGTTAGGGACACCTCACTCATCACCTGCCACGAAAAATGACCCAACTCGAGAAGCCGCCCTATTGTTGACAAGCTAGGACGAACACGCAGATGGAAGGAAAAGAGAGTACGACTTCATGCAAGAAAGACAAAGTGTTCAGGCCTCAGCGGCCGCGGTGGGACACGCATCCAACAAGAAATTGTTTAAACAAGAATTAAGCGCCGCCTTGGGAAGGAGCCGCGCCCTCAGCTCCGTCCCCGCCGTCGGTGAGGTCTATCTCGGCCTCCGGTGACGGCGGAGGGGGAAGGATCTCCGCTTCGAAGGTGGTCGCCAGCACCACGCTCGGACCCGCGGCAACCGCGTCAAGCCGCTGGACCTCTGCCAGGGCAGCATCGTCTTCGTCAGGAAGACAGTACCCCTCACTAACCCGCTCCAGGTCCACGACGTAGTGGGAAGCAAGCACGGCGAAGGCCCGCCTGACGCCATGGTGTAGCGCCTCGCGGACTCTGCTGCGCGCGTGATCACCCAAGGCTCGAAGGCGGCTTTGAGGGGAGCTTCCTGAAGGGACGTCGCCGGAGCCGAGGGTACGGTAAAAATCCGAGACAGCCTCGGACATGGCCACGAGGTCAGCTTCCCTCTGCTCGGCAGCTCCAGCAAGCGCCTCGGCGAGCTCCTTGGCGGACTCGTCAAGGGCGGACTCGAGCTCTGTGAGCAACCAAGAGAAACACCTCAAGCACAAGCAAAGGAAACAGACAAGAACAAGAACCGGTGAGGACCAAGACGTACCTCCGGCTCGGACACGATGCTCCGAGGCCGCGACCTGGGCTGCGGCTAGGTCGGCCGCGAGGGTCTCAGCTCGGCTTTCGGCCTCGGTAGCCCGGCCCCGAGATTGGTCCCGCTCCTCAATGACCTGGGCGAGCTCCGATCGCTGCCGTTGCGCCTCCGCACGCGCTGCTGCCGCCTCGGCTCTCAGATCGGCGCAGAGCAGCTGGAGGTCCGCTACCTTGGCATCCTGCTGAGAAAGGCGCGCGATAGCCCCGGCGAGCGAGGACCTCATGGATCGCAGCGAGCCCCAGACATCGACCTCGCGGCGGATGAACGACGACTTGGCGGCGCTCCGGTCCGTCAGATCCTGGGGAAAGGAAACAGGGCGTCACGACGAGTGTCTCGCTCGCAGAAGGAAAAAGGTACGCCTGAAACTGCTACCTGGAGGATTTTGGGGACGTCTCTGCAGAGAACCTCCAGCGACGACCGGAGCGACCCCACCGTTGCCTCCGCACACTCGCGGAGCTCGTCCCAGGACTGGTCCTCCTGCTCATCGTCGAGAACGAAGACAGGGTCCGAGGCCTCGCGGGTCCGGAATCGGAGCAACGGGCGCCGGGTCTCGGAGTTTCGCCGCACAGCGATGAGGCTGTCACCCGGTTGGACGGACCGCGCGTCCGCGCCCACCTTATCTGAGGCCTTGGGTGCCGATGCATCAGCCATCCCGACGCCGGCAGCAACTGGTCGCTCTCCGACAGGGACGGCGGCAACCTCGGCGGTGGCGGGCGCCGGCGTGGCCGGCAGGACAGGCGGGCTCAGGGCCACGTGGGCTGACGCCAACGCCTCCTCAACCACGATGGCCGCCTCGGCAGAAGAGCCGGCCTCGGGAGCCCGCTCCTCAGAGACCGGCGACACCCGAGCCCCCTGCGGTGAAGTACCCCGCGAAGGGGTCGGCAGGATGACAAGGTCCGGGGCGGCGCTGGCCACACAGTCCGGCGCCGTCTTGAGGGCCTTCCGGGGCGCCAGGTCGGTCTGGCCATGACTGCGCTTACTGGACAAAAGAAAAAAAAAGAGGAGGAAAGAAAGATCACGGCCGAGACATATGAATGGGAAGCCAAGACGAAAACATTCCGAGATACTCACCCACTTCGGGCCATTATCCACCGCGCCTGGGGGGAGGTCTCTTGAATCCCAGCCCCCAAGACGGCCGTCGAGGTCCGCTTCGCCGGTATCTTCGGCGCCACCCTCGCCGTGGACGCCCGGGGAGTAGATTGCCCGGGCGCGGTCGCGGTGACCCGAGGGTCACCCCCATGCGCCACCGGTACGAGCGGCGGCCCCTGGGGAGCGAATACCCTGACCAGGCCCTCCGGAGCCACCTCAGCTCCTCCGGCCAAGGGAACGGGCGACGCCTCGGGTCGCCCCCGTGCCTCGGACTGGGACCCTGACGCCCCAACTCCGGGGACTGATGGTGTCGGCCCGCGTGGGGGCTGGCTCGACGACTCCTGGCCACACCCCGAGCCGAGGCCGAGGCCAAGACGGGCGGCCATGTCGTCCTCCTCCTCATCATCGTCGTCATCGTCGTCGTCGGGCGTCTCCGGCGACGGCTCCCTCGGGAGTCCTTCCCTCTCCTGCTGGCGACGGCGCTTCTCCAAGGCGTCCCGAGCCCGCCTCCGCTCGCGGGCCCGGGCCTTCTCTGCGTCCTTCTTTTTCTTCTTCTCCTCCGCGGCGACCCGCCGCGCTGCACGGTCCACCGCGTCCTCCGGGACCCGTGGCTGGGAGGGTTTGTGCCACCCCACATCCTAAAAGGAGGGGAGGAAGGAACCCGATCATAAGGACCCGGAGCGACCCGATATACGAAGAAGGAAGGAGCGAACACTCACCAAAGTTACACACCCCTGGTCGGGGCGCATCCGAAGCTGGGAGTATGCGTGGGGGTCCGGCTTCCCCATCGCAGCCGACACCCGCCATTGGAGGGCGTTGAAGGGGAGAGGATCTGGGGACATTCGCGAGCCCTCCCAGTCAGCCTCCGGGGTCATCTCCCAGAGTGGCAGCCGCCTCTCCGCCAATGGAAGCACCCTCCGACGGTGGATAGCGGCGATCACTCCCGCAGCGGTAAGTCCCCCCTCCCGCAACTCCTTCAGGGCCTGGAGAAGGGGTTCGAGATTCTTCTGCCTCTCGTGCGGGGTCCCGTGGCGCCAGGCGTCGGTGGCAGCAGTAACTACTCGCTGGGAGAACGGTGGGAGCAACTCACCGTCATTCCGGAGGTAGAACCACCGGCGCTGCCACCCCTTGTTCGAAGACGCAAGAATGGCTGGAATGTACTGTAACGCCCGCGACTGCCTCAACAAGAGAATGCAGCCGCCGGCCCGCACCGCTGCACGGATCCTCCTCTCCCCCGTCGACAAGGCGAAAGGCTCGGCGAGGAAGAGATGAGTCCACAAATCCCAATGAGGGGCGATCCCCAAGTACCCTTCGCATACCGCTACGAAGATAGCGGCCTGCGAGATGGAGTTGGGGGAGAGGTTGTGCAACTCCACCCCGTAGTGGAATAGGATGGCCTGCATAAAGCGGCCCGTCGGCACACCGAATCCCCGCTCATGGAAGGAGACGAAGCTCACGACGTACCCCGGCGGTGGGGACGGAGCGGCTCCGCCCACGGGAGGAATCCACTCTGGCCGCTGCTTGTCGGTGAGGGGGCGGAGCAAACCCTCGCCGACCAGCTCCTCCAGATCACTCGCCGTCACCGTGGAGAAAGGCCACGGATCGCGCGGGGGGATTATGGTCACTCGATCCGCCATCACCAAAATGGAAGAGATGGCGGCGCGGGGGGCAGGGAGGGCGGGTTTTTCTCTTCTCCGACTAAAGTTTCCCGGGTTGCGAAAACCTAAAGGGAAAAGAAGGGAGCAGAGCAAAGAACCGTCACCGGACCCCCTCTCGAGTATATGAAGGCCAGGGCGAAACCGTTTCCAGCGCACCGCCCGGATCGGACGCGGGATTCGAAAAGCGCGAGGCGAAAACAGCCGTTCCTCGAACGGCTCGCGCACGCGCAACGGCCGCCCCGTCAACCACTCGCCCTGTCGCATTAACTCCGCGGCGGGACACGCGGCGCCTCTGGCAGGAGAAGCGGACGACGCTTCGCCTTCGCCGTAATAACCGCGTCAAAAAAGAGGTACGCCACGTCGTTCGATTTCATATCCTTTTCCTTTGTCCTCTTTCTCTATCTCTTGCAACAGGGACCGGGAAAGGGGGATACCCCGAAAAGGATCCTTCTCTGTGAAGGAACCGGGCTCCGAGCCCCCCCCCTACTGATCAGAGGTTCGAAGGCTGGCCCTCCGAAGGGTTCAACAGTCGCCTCAGATCGCGTGGGCCCGACACCCACTACTGGTCAGGGGTTCGAAGGCCGGCCCCCCGAAGGGTTCCATGGCCGCCTCAAGCTACTCGGGCTACGCGCCCATTACTGATCAGGGGTTCGAAGGCTGGCCCCCGAAGGGTTCACAGTCGCCTCAGACACCGAGCAAGGGATGACCAGGGGTACGTTCGATACATAACCGAGGCTCGGGCTGCGCTCCCGAGGTACCCTAGGACATTTCCGGGACCAGCGGGAACGATCTTGTAACGGAATCCCATCGGAGGGAGGCATCGAGCCCTCGGACCCCGTCGCCAGGGGACCGGGTCCGGCAAATCACCCGCAGGTACTTTTGGGCGTGCCTCTGGGCCCCTAGCCGACCCCCAACGAACGGGGCACGGACGTCCACTCGGATTACCCGCTTGCAGCTCACCGGAGACACCATGTTCGGTGCCCATCGAGGGTAACATGGCGCTCTCCCCCCTCCTCCTTGCGGAAAGGCGACGTAGGGGCGTATGTAAAAAAGTCGAGTCTATCCCTGATCGTCCTCTCGCCCTGTGCAGAGGCTCGGGGGCTGCTCTCGCAAACCTGGCTCCGGCCAAAACCGTTGACAGCGTCAACATACCAGCCCGAGAGCTTGGGCCCCGACCGTGCACCCGGGCTACGGCTAGTTCGCATGAGGGAACGACCAGACCAGCCGAAGCATTACGCAAGGCATTAAGACCTCGAAGGAGTGTAACCACTCCTCCGAGGCCTCGGGGGCTACACCCGGCGGGTGCGCTCGCGCGCACCCACCGGAACCAAATGCAACCGAGAAAGGCTGGTCCCCTTGCAAAAAAGTGTGACGAAAGCCTCCAAGCGAGTGCTAACACTCCCTTTGAGGCTCGGGGGCTACTGTCGGGGACCATAATTAGGGGTACCCTCAAGACGCCTAATTCTCAGCTGGTAACCCCCATCAGCATAAAGCTGCAAAGGCCTGATGGGTACGATTAAGTCAGGGATCAGTCCACACGAGTGACTCGATCACGCTTCGCCCGAGCCTAGCCTCGGCCAAGGGCAGCCGACCTCGAGAGACTTCCGTCTCGCCCGAGGCCCCCCTTTTTAACGGCGGACACACATCCGGCTCGCCCGAGGCCCTGGCTTCGCTTAGAAGCAACCCTGACTAAATCGTCGTGCCGACTAACTAAGTTGTAGGAGCATTTAACGCAAAGGTGGCCTGACACCTTTATCCTGACACGCGTCCCCCGGCAGAGCCGAAGTGACCGGCATCACTCACCGCTTTACTGACCAGTCTGACAGAAGGACAGCGCCGCCTGCGCCACTCCGACTGCAGTGCCACTCGACAGAGTGAGTCTGACAGGCAGTCAGGCCTTGCCAAAGGCGCCATGGCGAACTCCGCTCCGCCCGACCCCAGGGCTCGGACTCGGGCTAAGACCCGGAAGACGGCGAACTCCGCTCCGCCCGACCCCAGGGCTCGGACTCGGGCTAAGACCCGGAAGACGGCGAACTCCGCTCCGCCCGACCCCAGGGCTCGGACTCGGGCTAAGCCCCAGAAGACGACGAAACTCCGCCTCGCCCGACCCAGGGCTCGGACTCCGCCCTGGCCTCGGCCGAACAACCTCCGCCTCGCCCGACCCGATGGCTCAGACTCGGGCTCAGCCCCGGAAGACGACGAAACTCCGCCTCGCCCTACCCAGGGCTGGACTCCGCCCTGGCCTCGGCCGAACAACCTCCGCCTCGCCCGACCCGATGGCTCAGACTCGGGCTCAGCCCCGGAAGACGACGAAACTCCGCCTCGCCCGACCCAGGGCTCGGACTCCGCCCTGGCCTCGGCCGAACGACCTCCGCCTCGCCCGACCCGATGGCTCGGGTTCGGCCTCGGCAACAGAAGACAGACTCAACCTCGGCTTCGGAGGAGCCCCCACGTCGCCCGACCTAGGGCACAGGCCCGCCACGTCAACAAGAAGCGCCATCATCATCCTACCCCGAGCCGACTCGGGTCACGGAGAACAAGACCGGCGTCCCATCTGGCCAGCTCCGCCAGATGGACAATGATGGCGCCCCACAAGCTCTGTGACGACGGCGGCTCTCAGCTCTCTTACGGAAGCAGGGCGACGTCAGCAAGGACTCGACCGCTCCAACAGCTGTCCCTCCGCCAGGCTCCGTCGCTCCTCCGACAGCCACGACATCACGCCAGCAAGGTGCCAAGACCTCTCCGGCTGCCACATTGGCATGTACCTAGGGCACTAGCTCTCTCTCCGCTAGACACGTAGCGCTCTGCTACACCCCCCATTGTACACCTGGACCCTCTCCTTGCGACTATAAAAGGAAGGACCAGGGCCTTCTTAGAGAAGGTTGGCCGCGCGGGGACGAGGACGAGACAGGCGCTCTCTTGGGGCCGCTCGCTTCCCTCACCCGCGTGGACGCTTGTAACCCCCCTACTGCAAGCGCACCCGACCTGGGCGCGGGACGAACACGAAGGCCGCGGGATCTCCACCTCTCTCACGCCCGTCTCCGGCCACCTCGCCTCTTCCCCCTTTCGCGCTCGCCCACGCGCTCGACCCATCTGGGCTGGGGCACGCAGCACACTCACTCGTCGGCTCGGGGACCCCCCGGTCTCGAAACGCCGACACTAAGAATTGAAACATGATAAATATTTGAAGAGTAAAATACAAAAACATTACCCCAACATTGACATTTAGTATGAGTGTGTTGATTATGGTATCTGGATTGTATAATATATCATCATCACGAATACAGTCAATGAATCCCTGCATGAAAAAGTTCTCAAGGCATTTATTAGGGCCAAAAGATTGGACAACATCCAAGACATAACCACCATATCCTCCAAAATCAATGATAGACCTAAAAAAATTGCAACTTGAAATTCAAATAACCAATGATACTTAATTGAAGGTAGAATAATGAATGCATGCATGCTCGGGTCTAGTTGTCCTGAACAAATGAACTTAAATAATTGGCGAGCATATTCTTCATGTGATACATGGAGAGGTTCAGCAACTGCAGATTTAGTGGAAATATTCCTTGCAACAAGTTCAGAAGTTGCCTAATATATATATTTGTTAGTAATCAATGGCATAAATGATTATGTATTGTAGTGTACATATATAAGAAAGATAAGAACATGACACGACATGACTAACTTCTGTCAGGGGGGGTCTGTCAAACTTTGGTGCACCATATGTGGGAGGATCCTGTACAACAGGATTTTGTCCTTCCTGAAACACAATAAAAGTATACAAATATACACAATCAAACATATGTTATGACTAATATTCACATAATATTATGAAGAATAAATACTGACAGTATTTAGGGGTAGAGTTACTTCTGAGACAGCACTCTTGTCGGTTATGGGAGCCTTGTGAAAAAATAAATAAAAACATTCAGATATATTAGGGTTACTGTCACATATTGTAATTAAAAGTATAATCATTGGGAATAAAATAAAACAAACTTTTGATTTTAGAGTTTTGTCAAATATTGGGACTTCCATGACCGAATCTTTTATACAAACGTTTCCACTGAATACCTGTATGGGGAACATATGAAGTTGGTGTACATGTGAACTTGTATGCTATATTTTATATATGCTTCATAATTAAAGTTTGTACGAAAAAAAATTACATGTTCCGATATTTTATTATCATGAGTAGGAACATGGGTTGGCTGATCGTGATGCTGATGATCAGGGGTTCGAACAGGAGGAGTGGATACAGGGTCATTTGTCGGGGGCGATGAGGTAGTGGGTGGGTTATCTACATGTGGACAATAACATGATAAATTAGTTGATGCTGATATGAACTAGAAATAGAAATGTAGAGTAATAAAATAATGGTTATACATACATATTAGAACAAACTACATCCGCATAATATCATGGTGCGTAAAACAAAATGAGAGGGTGCATCTAAAATCAAATGAAATTCAGCAAATGAGGAATTGGACATACGTGAAGCTAATTATACAAGAAAGGTACTGGTGATGTAGTAATGCAAATGAATGCATAAGTAATATATAATATGTTGCTTAAAAGAATGTATTTAAAATCATATACCTAAATACAACTTTAGTTTGAATTATCAGTGAGCTGAATAATATAAGAAAAAATAAGCATAACTATTAATACCTTCTTGCTGAGTATCACGCTGCGTGGCAGCCCTTAGAACTCTGTCGATCATTTCGCCAAATGTCTCAGATAGTTCAATCTGCTTAGAAACAAGCATCTGATGGCTCTGCTAAAGAGAAGCACAGTACTTATCCACCTCTTTGTCATGCGCATCAAACATTGATTCGAACATGGGGCGATGCTGGGAGGGCAGACATTTCAGCTTGTTGCCAATCAAATGCTTTATGCGTGTCACATATATGTTGAATACTTTAGAAACCGGTCATTCTAGAGCAATGACATAACATGTCTCTGTGCGGCTACGAAACTGTTTAAATCCAAGTTATAACTGTTACCATGTATTAGAATTTTACCATCTGCGTGAACAGGAAAAAAAATGTTTATGGCTAACCTCTGTATGACCAAATTGTTCTCCAGTTTGGCGGGGGCCACGTATGTCACCCCTAGCCAAATCTTGATGCGGGGAGTACCATACTTGTTCTCAGGTGATGCAGGGTGGTGTAAATGGTCAAGGTAATATATCTGAACCAAATAGAAAAACAATCATAGATATTTAGTATGAATGTTATAAATGATTATGTATGTAAGTACAAAACAAATATTTGGATAGCATATATAGACTTGGTAAACAGAGAGTAACTTACAAGAATAATGAGTGAACATCCATAAACTGTTGCAGTAATGTTTGTTCTGTTCCTCTTGTGCCAACGACTGGCAGCATCACACAGATCAGTATATACTAGTTCACACCAATCAATCTCAGTCATCCGGTCCATGTTTGTTGTCATTAGGACCTCGTTGTTCGTAATACCCCATGAAGCAGATGGGAATAAAAGGCGATTGAAGAAAATCAAAAAAAAAAACATCTGATGGATAACTCATCATCATTCCCAATAACTAGCTTGTCCTGTAGCTTAACAACATCAAACTCTTCTTTACAAATGTTGAGATCCCGTCTCAGTTTTGTAGCAGCGTCAATTTCACCATACCAATCAGTGAAATCCCTGCCACCTCTAGCACTTGGCAATCCCAATATAAGACGAACCGTCTTTTTGTGATCTTGGGTTCTTTACCAGCCCCTGGGCGTATTGTCATGTCGTCTGGATCCAGCTTATCCATCAACCACCTTATGAGCGAATCAAATATACTTTGAAATCCCAACCTAGCAATAGTGTCACGCTGTTGATCACTCATTATCCAAGTTGACACAATGACATCATACAGGATGCAACAAATATTCAATTTCTGCTGGAATAAATGAATATGTATTAATACACAGTGTATATATATTGTTATAACCAAGGATAATATAGATATACATATAATATTTATTAGATGGTTGTAAATAACTATAGTCTAACAACACTAACAAAATAAAAAGCATACCAAAATAATAATATATAAAATGTAACATTCGGGTAATACAACATTGATTGTGCACCAAAATTAACACCTAAACAAACATAAATATATACATAGTACCTGGGATTTTCTGGGTGTCCCCTCTATTTGGGTGAGCTTGTTTTTATAATGATCTTTGACTTGACATCAATATCAGACTTTGATCTGCTGGACACAATGGGGACTTGTGGGGGAGGGATGTCCATTTTAAATACACGAGACTTCTTCTTTGAATGGTTATTTACTGAAGTGGAGGGTGTAGCTGATCTGAAATTGCGCTTCAATGTTGGAGCATCCATGAAATCATCCAGACAATGCGGATGGAGCTATAGGAGGATTTTTTTTTGACCCGACAAGCTAGTGCCTTTCTACGGACACGAGTAACTGATGCTGGCTGAGGATCAATCTGCTGCTGGTTATGGGGATTATTAGCATGTTGGGCTGAGCTGCTAGATCGTGTTCGTCTTGAAATGTCAACAGAAAACACCTCCTGACTTGACTCAATCGTTAATCTTTTTGCATTAGATAGTGGGCGATCAACGGACCTCATGGTTCAGCAAGCAATAAATATATGCCAAAAACAAATCGAATATTGTAAAAAAATGATTGGATTTAAGTAAAATGATTTATGCATAAATATATGCCAGAAACAAATCGAATATTGTATATAATTGTCTACAATGCATACTACATAATATGAAATGGAGTTACGTATCTTAAACTACATTTTCCAGTTATATGCCATAATATTAATGAACCATGGTTATATACAAGCATAAATATTAATTGACTATTTTATATAATTGTAACTGGTGCATGATAAAAAATATCTATTTTCATCAACTAACTATACAAAATATTTAAATAACTAGTTCATATTAATATACACAATTTGATGATATTCAAACATGAATATTTAAATAAATATTGCATATATAATAGTACATGTGTGCATTTATATATAATACAACGGGTGTGTAAACTAATGTTTTAGATAGCGGGAAAAATACCTATGTGCATAACTATCATAACCGATGTTCATATATAGTTGTACCGATGTGCATAAACATCATTGCCGATATGCATATATATCAGTACCGATATGCATATATATATTACTAAGAGTATGTAAAAATAATCTCTGTGAACTCGGGAAGAAATACCTGAACCGGCGACGTTGCCGAAGTCTTTGAAGGTCGAGCGATACCGCGGATCTAAAAGAGCTGCAGAGGCTCTTTAATCGGGGCGTCCAGAACCAAAGAGATATGCAATGAGAGGTTTTTTTGTAAGATAACGCACCCGATTGGAGAAATGTAGAAACGGATTCAAATCACACACAGCTTATAACTAAGGGAAACAATCAAACCGACTTCAAATCGACAAAAATACCTCAAAGATCGACGGAAACCTCGATGTGTTTCAAGTTGGAGCGATTACCTGGAACTTCACGAGAAAGCAATGGCTCTTCAATCGGGGCTCCAAAGTTCGCAGATTGAAGGAGCGGAGATGGATGGAAGCGACGGAAGTCGCCTGGCAAGTTGCCTCGTCGCCGGGATTAAGGGGTTTCCTTCCTGTTCGGTGGATGCAGAAGCTAGAAACCCCTATGGACTCGCGCGGGTTTATCTCTATTGATTGCGCGAAGACAGTTTTGGAAACCGGGAAACGGGGGAGACGTGCGTGGCTAACGGGGACAGTGGCTAACGGCGACCGTGACTGTGTATATGCTGACCAGGTCTGTTTCAACCAAAAGTGCATATTGACTGGCCTGGGCTTACTCTATTATTGGAAGCCCGGGGCTCTTAATATATAAACTACTAATTAAATATTATAACTATTGTTCTTTTTTCTATAATTTTGGTTAAAGTTAACAAAGTTTTACTTAGAACAAGAGTATTAAAAAGTGGAGCACTAAGAGCAACTCTATAAATCTCTTTATATCCTCAAACAATTTATTTAATTAGATTTCTAAATATATTGTTCTAGAATTCAGCTTGTCAAAGATAAAGAGTAAGACCGACTTTCTAGAATGTGCACAAAATATAGAGAAATTGCTAAAGACTACAATATATAAAGGTCGACTTTTTCAAATGACCCTCGAAATGTTAATTTAGAGCAAGTTTGAAAGGCACTTGAAGATTCTTTAAAACTAAAACGCTGCTGATAGCTTGGCATGCATAGTGTGCCGATATACCTTGTCTAGTCTACATCTTCTCCAGTTGCATTTACGTGCATTGCTACGGTTTCCAGTTTTCCATATTTATGCATATTATAAATGTAGAGTTTGTTTTAATAAAACACAACATAAAGTGGAAAAGAGGAGACACGACGACAGTGAAACTTGTGCTTTATATAGCGGAGATCTACATGTATGCTGTCGCTGAAGAAGAGAAAATGGCCGAATGTCCAACGTGGCCTCAGCAAGGGCAAACTCATCTTTCCATCCATCAGTTAGCTACCGTTAGAGTAACTCCAAAAGAACCTGTAAACTAACCTCAAAATAAATATTAGTCAAGAATAGTAGTTTTTCTTACTCCAACAGCTCCCTCATTCTTCTCTCAAAAAATTAGTGTCCCGCATCCACAGTCGCATCTCCCTCATATTTTGGTGTGTTTTATCCCTCCCCAATCCTCTCTCATATTTTAGTGTGTTCTATCCCTCTCCAATCCATTCATCAACGTATCAGATCATCCACGGCCTCCCGACGACTATACAGATTGCATCACATGTCACATTTAAAGGAACTGTTGGAGTACATATCATAATTCACTCTTAAAATTTTTTAGCCTGCTCTTAATAATCAATTTTGGGGTAAAATTTTTAACATCATTTTAGAGTTGCTCTTAACCCCCAAACCTAGCACTAGCCTTTTAGAGTTGCTCTTAACCCCCAAACCTAGCACTAGCAGTATTGATACAGAGGTGATTAACAAAAAAAAACTTCGGCAACGGTTTGGTAGGGGCTACCACAATTTTAGCCGCAGATACAGAACATATCTTTTTAGTGGCGTCTAGATAAGAGACGACAAACATGAATGCTAGTTACTAGACAAAAGATTCTATTTGACAGCGCAGTACAATGGCTATACAAAATCCTCCAACTACCACAACATTCTCAATTGTTGTATACCTCAGCCTCGAAGGATCACAGCTTCACTTTCTGGAAATAAATAGAGAATAAAATTAGCGAGCATGAGCAGAGCATTATAAGGTTGTCGCTCTGGACACTATGGAGAAGCAATAATAGATTTTGTATATAATTTTTCCTACCGTTTATTATGTTCATTTCCCGTCTATTCTTGATTAGCAATTGAGCAACAAACTTGTAAGACTCGTTGCGTGTAAGAGCAGAGGCCTGAACTTTTCCATTTCCTAAAAAAAACATAATTCCATATCCTTAGCTGTTCCCTATGTCGGATCCAACACCACTGCCAGCGCAAATACTACTCCAACCAACTTCACGCAACACAATGTTCCATGCTCAGATAAACTTTCACAAACTTCCACGCAAAACAATATTATCAGCACATTACTTATAACACAAGAACTATATCTTCATGGTTAACCAAACAAAGCTGTACAGATCAAAATTACTATGATTTCACACTTCGCTAAATACTTACAACTTACAATGATACAACTCTGACTGCAGGGAATAAAAATAACTTTCTAACAAAGCAAAATTGGGTAATCGAATTACAATGTGGTAGAAGGGGCATATCATCATTGTCAGTTATCTTGCGTTGACGACCTTTCATCTTTTCTTGACAATATATTGATCTGATGCTCAAGCTGTCATGCAGGGAAACCATGTTATGTTTAGAATCAAAGCCTAAGCACCTTTAAGATTAAATTCACTTTCAAAATATCAGACCAATTCTATTGGTTCAGTTGTTGTAGAACTTATGAACGAAATGCAGCTATTAGAAATCTATTGCAGGAAGATAAATACCTTATTGTTTTGGAGCTTTAATCTTTGCACTTCCTCAGCAAGTTCGGTGACACTGTAAATTTCCACAAATTTATCAATTGTCTGAAAATATGCTGAACCATTATCACAAATTTTTCGTACCTTCGCTGCAATTGGAGAACATACAAATGCAATTCCTTTTCTCGGGCAGGCCCTCCAGAAGACTGCAGATAGATTAAGCACTTAGGGCTATTTTGGAAACTTCATTTTTCCAAGAGATTTCTATTTTTCCGTGATAAAATGAACTAATTTCATAAAAATCCCGTGGGAAAATGAGTTTCCCAAACTAGCCATTAGCGTGTGTTTGGTCTGGGGGTTGGAGTGGATCAGACACATTTTTTAGGGTGTTTGGTTAGGGTCAGTGGGTTGAGTTAGTCCCAGGCGGGAATATTTTATGCAGATGTGGGTTCAACGCATCTGCCCAAAACGAAAAAACAGGATTGACCCACATCTTCCTCACGTGCACGGCTTTCTTCCTCGTGCGCGGCCTTGGCGAATGGGGGCGGCTTACCTGGCGTGGGGGGCCTAAGTGGCTTGGCTGCACGGCACTCTCATGTCGGAGCTGCAATCGGGGCAGGGGCTCGGCCATCAATGGCATGGCGCTCCTTTGTCGGGGTGGAGGCTCAGCTGCTAGGGGCGTGGTGCTTCTCAATCATGGTCAAGGACGTAGAGCCGCGTGTTGGGGCGAAGGCGAAGACGCTACCCTTCGCTCGAGGTCTTCGCCAATCTCGCTGTACCAACGGAGGCAAAACGGAGACGGTTTCCACCCTTCGTCCACTACACTGCAAGACGAAGGCCTACGACGAGGTCGCCCACGTCCCGCGTCCTCGTAAAGCACGAAGGCCCACGTGGAATTCGGCACATTGTAATAGGCCCCGCATGGCTAAGTGCATTACGGGCCCGATTTGTAATAGTTTTTCTGTAATGACAGTTTGTAACCCTCTTTTACAGGAATATTCCGGGGATAGTCTAGGTGCCTGAGGGTACATGCGTCCTTACATTGAGACGTTGGGCACTCAGGCACCTATAAATACCCCCGTACAGTGCCCTTGAGAGGCTGGATTAACAGAGCTTTTGTCATCTCGAGTTGAAACCTTGTTTACGTTGCTTTCACTCCCCCGTTGGATCAACTTGCCCAGGAGAGCAAGTTCCAACATTTGGCGCCCATCGTTCGTGCTACGAAAAAATCACCCGTGATGGCACCCAAGAGAGCTAGCTCGAAGGCAGCCTCATCCGTTGACGAAGCAGCGAAGGCAACGCTGCTGGCCGAGAAAAAGGGCAAGGCCCTTGTCGACACCACCCACCAAGAAGCCTGCGAAGACGACGCACTAAGCAAGAGACAGCGCAATGAACAACCTACACCCGAAGGCACCCTCCGCACCTGCAACTCCGGAGGACAACCACAACCTCCCGCAGGCTTCGCTCCACTAGAGGGCGAGGACGCCACTGAGGATGGCGAAGTCATCGGCGTTTCAGCAGAGGAACAGCTACAGCTGCGGGCCTTGCGCATCAAGAATCGGAACCTCCAGAAGCAGAAAGAGATCCTCGAGGCCAAGCGCCAACGTGTCTCTGCGCAGGCCAAGGTGCGCCAGATGATACGCGACGAGGAGCAGAGGGCTCAAGAGCTTGAGCAGGAGATTGCGCTCATGCAGCGCGAAGGCCAACTTGATCTGCAACACGGCCCACCCTTCCAACAGAGCGCGCCATTCGAAGACCTGTTCATTCCTCAGCGCGGACCCGCCATCCCGCACGCCACAGCATTCCAAGGTGTCAACTACCTTGACGAGCGGAGTCCTCTGGCGCCGCACCTGCAAGTGTCACCATGGCCCGCCAACTTCAGGGCAGGGACCTACCCCAAGTACAACGGCAGCACTGACCCAGCGCAGTATATCATGAGCTATCAAGTCGTCGTTGCATCATCCGGAGGGGACGACGCCACGAAGGCCAAGTCATTCATCATCGCCCTCGAAGGCCCGGCCCTCACCTGGTACACCAGGTTGCCCCCGCTGTCCATTGACTCCTGGAGAAGTCTCCGGGACAAGTTTCTGCTCAACTTCCAAGGGTACCGCCTAGACACCGACGCCTTGGCTGAACTGTCACTCTGCAAGCAGCTGGAAAGAGAAACTCTGCGAGAGTACTACCGCAAGTTTCTGACTCTAAAGTCACAACTGCCTTCGGTTGATGACCAAATCGTCATTCACTACGCCATCAGTGGCATTCGGGCTGGCGTCCTTTACAGCCATTGCATTAGAGATCCACCCAAGAACCTCCAGGAGTTGTATCAGCTGTTCAAAAAATACGCCAGATCCGAAGAGCTCCACCAGCGCAAGGTCGAGTCCCAGAGGAAACCCAAAGACCCTTCGCAGTCTAGCCGAACGTGGACGAGACCTTCGCAGTCAGACTCCGGTCGGGACGGCCGCAGTCAGCAGCAGGTACACAACATCGCCAACCAGCACCCCGCTGGTGAGGCCCCTCGCCGCCAAGATTATCCCCCCAGGGCCGCGGCAACGGAACTCGTGGTCGGGGCCGAGGACGGGCGCAGCAGCCGCGTAGATTTTACTGCTTGTTCCACGGCAAAGACTGTGCGCACCCAACAAGGGACTGCCCGGAAACGAAGGCCACCAGAGACAGGATGTCTCCGGCGCAACCAGCCGACAACCCAAGAGTTATCGCACACACATATCAACAACTCCCACAACCATACAACCACGGCCCCGCTCAGCATCCACCTAACCACGCATACCAACACCACCAGGAGGTACAAATCGTACCTCCCCCACTCCCACCTCCACAACAGCCAAACATCCACCACCCCAACCACCCCCAAGCACCAAAACAAGAAGACTTCGCTGATCAACCGTATTGCGTAGTCATTCACATGATCACTGGGGGGTCCAGCGTCGACTTTGACACGAAGCGACAGAAGAGAGACCACTACCGCAGCATCAACCACGTCGCCATCACCGGTCCAGCCGTGCAGACAAAGTGGTCCCATGTGCCATTGACCTTCGACGCCAGAGATGTCGACCTGCGCAGCGCACCCCACATAGACGCCATGGTTATCAACTGCAGCGTGGCAGGCTGGGACCTGCACAAAGTCTTAGTTGACAACGGCAGCCAGGCAGATATCATTTTCCTCCACGCCTTCGACCGCATGGGCATCAGCCACAGCTTGCTTAAACCTTCGGACAACCCACTGTATGGCTTCGGCGGCAAGGGCACCTTTCCTGTCGGCAAAATAGAGCTACCCCTCTCCTTCGGTGTAGCACCCAATGCACGAAGTGAGCAAGTCACTTTCGACATCGTCGACATGGTGTACCCGTACAACGCCATAATGGGTCGGGGCTCCATCAACAAGTTTGAGGCAGCCATTCACGGACTTTACTTGTGCATGAAGATCCCGGGTCCGCAAGGCGCGATCACAGTCTACGGCAACCAGCAGGCCGCGCGCAACATAGAAAGAGACTTTGTTCCAGGGCAAAGGAACGTACGCTACCTCACGATGCAGCGCGAGGTCCCCGAGGCTACCAGCCCAACCGCCAAAGAGCATGAAAAGGCACAGCTGCAGAGCAACGATGGGACCAAGACTGTTCCCCTTGACCAGGCCACGCCCAAGCAAACGGTCGTCATAAGCGAAGACCTGACTTCGCATGACGAGGAGAGACTCCTCTCCTGTCTGTCCAAGAATAAGGACGTCTTCGCCTGGTCCGCTCTCGACCTGGTCGGAGTCAGTCGCTCTTTCATCGAGCACAGCTTGGGAATCGACCCTTCGGTGAGGCCGAAGAAGCAGCGGCTGCGCAAGATGTCTGATGAGAAGACAGAAGCCGCCAAGGCCGAGGTACACCGCCTGCTTGAGGCCAACTTCATCGAGCCAGTCGCCTACCCTACATGGCTCGCCAACGTAGTCATGGTGCAAAAGAAGAGCGGCAAGTGGCGGATGTGCATTGACTTCACCGGCCTCAACAAGGCCTGCCCCAAGGATAATTTCCCGCTGCCTCGAATCGACAAGATTGTCGATAGCGCGGCCGGGTGCGAAGTCATGTCGCTCCTTGATTGCTTCTCCGGCTACCACCAAATATATATGGAGGAAGACAAGGCCAGCACCAGTTTCATAACACCCTTCGGCACGTATTGCTTCATCAGAATGCCGGATGGACTTAAGAACGATGCGTCCACATTCTCTCGCCTCACCAAAACGGTGCTCGAGAGCCAAGTCGGCAGAAACATATTTACGTATGTGGACGACATCGTTGTCGCCAGCAAAAGCAAAGAAGACCATCTGGCTGACCTCGCAGAAACGTTCGCGAACATGCGGGACGCACGACTTCGCCTAAACCCCGAAAAGTGCGTCTTCGGCGTTCGTCAGGGGAAGATACTGGGCTACCTGGTGTCGCACTGAGGGATCGAAGCCAACCCGTCCAAAATCCAGGCCATCATCAACATGACGCCCCCGCAGTCAGCCAGAGACGTCCAACGACTGACAGGCAGATTGGCTGCCCTCAACAGATTCATTTCCAAGTCCGCAGAGCGAAGTCTACCCTTCCTCAAAACGCTACGCGGTGCAAAAGACTTCGCATGGGGACCACAGGAAGCGACGGCCTTCGCTTCACCAAAGCAGCCCCTGTCAGAGCTGGCGATTCTTACAAGCCTCAACCCCTCGCTACCCCTGTTGCTCTACGTCGCAGCTTCGCCGCACGCGGTCAGCGCAGCGCTGGTCCAGGAGCAGGACAGAGAGGGCACGACCAGACAGTGTCCAGTTTATTACGTCTCCGAAGTACTCACGACATCCAAATGCAACATGACGGAACTGGAAAAAATCGCCTACGCAGTTGTTATGGCTTCGCGCAAGTTGCGCCATTATTTTGAAGCGTTCAAGGTACGGGTCACCTCGGACAGGGGACTCGGCGAATTGTTCAGAAATCCGGAGGCATCTGTCCGGATCCCCAAATGGGCAGCCGAGCTTTCCGGCTACCATATCACCTTCGAGCCCAGGACAGCCATCAAGTCACAAGTCCTGGCAGACTTCATCGTTGATTGGACCGGGCCAATAACGCAGTCGGACACGTCTGCAGAGAAGGTGTGGACCATCCACTGCGACGGCGCATTGTGCCATGCGGGGGCAGGCGTAGCTGCAGTCATTACCTCACCCACAGGGGTCAAGCACAGATATGCAGCATGACTCAATTTTGCCCTGGACTCCGACAGATGCACCAATAATGTAGCAGAGTACGAAGCTGTCATCCTCGGCCTTCGCAAGCTACGGGCACTTGGTGTCACCACCTACATAATCAGAACAGACTCCAAAGTGGTCGCCGGTCAAGTCGAGAAAGATTACGCAGCAAAGGACCCCGCACTTATGCAGTATCTCGCGGCTGTCCGCAGTCTCGAGAGACAGTTCAAGGGCTTTACCTTGCAGCACGTGGACCGAGCCAAGAATGAGGAGGCCGATGCATTGGCCAAGGCAACCGCCAGAGGCGAGGCACTGTCCTCCGACGTGTTCTACCATGTCATCGGCACGCCAGCCGTCCGAAGCCCAGAGGGCCTCCAAATAACCAACGACACCGAGGGTCACCGCGTAGTCATCATCATGACCGAGGACTGGCGGGCACCAATAACCCTGTTCCTGCAGGGATACTACCAGCCAAGCGATATCAACGAGGCCAAGCGCCTCAAACACCGAAGCCGGGACTTCGCACTCATTGAGGGACAGCTTTACAAGAAGGGGGTCAGTCAACCCATGCTTAAATGCGTCACCGAGACCGAAGGCGTCCAGATCCTGCGCGATGTCCACAGCGGAACTTGCGGCTCTCACGCAGGGCCCAGGGCCCTAGCTGCCAAAGTGATTCGTTAAGGCTTTTACTGGTCTGCTATGATTTGCGCCGCGAATCGGGTGACGAGGTCCTGCGAAGCCTGTCAGAAATTTTCTCCACGCTCGAGAAACCCTTCGCAGTTCACAAAGCTAATCGCCCACACGTGGCCCCTTCAGCGCTGGGGCCTGGACATTGTCGGGCCGCTACCCACGGCCCAAGGGAACCTCAAGTTCACCTTCGTCGCCGTCGAGTATTTTACCAAGTGGATCGAGGCGAGAGCAGTATCCACGATAACATCGAAGACTGTCCAGAAATTCTTCTGGCAAAACATTGTTTGCCGATTCGGAGTCCCGTCCGAGCTCACAGTTAACAACGGCAAACAATTTGACAGCCAGGACTTCAAAGACTTATGCTTCTCAATTTGCACCAAGCTTGCCTTCGCCTCAGTATATCACCCACAATCCAACGGCATCGTGGAGCGCGCCAATGGTAAAATTTTCACAGCCATCAAGAAAATGCTCCTCGACGACAAGAAGGGCAAATGGGCCGACCTGTTACCTGAAGCAGTCTGGGCGCTGAACACGACCGAGTGTCGGGCGACTGGGTTCACTCCTTTCCGCCTGCTATATGGATCGGAGGCCATGACCCCGCAAGAAATAAAACATGGGTCACCACGGACAAGCACTTCAACCGTCCCCGACGTAGACGAGCCAACTTCGAAGGACCTCATCGACGGAGACCGTGTCTTCGCCCTACAGGCCCTCAACAAATACCAAGCTCAAACAAAAGCATGGCACGACCACACAGTCGTCCCGAGAGAATTCAACGAAGGAGACCTCGTACTCGTCCGGACAACTCGGACAGAGTCACGGGGCAAGCTGGAGCCAAAGTGGGAGGGCCCCTTCATCGTCAAGACGAAGGCGTCCCCCAGCGCGTACAGGCTAACAACGCCATCCGGCGAAGACTTAGAGCATTCATGGAATATTGACAATCTTCGTAAATTTTTTGTTTGACTCCTCAGGGCTAAGACGCCCTTGTAATTCACCAAACAGTCTTATTCCGGCCCACACTCTTTTCCTCCCGGGGGGTGAGGTTTTTAATGAGGCGGCGCCATGTAAAATACACGCAAAAATCCCCCGCAAAAAATTGAAACAATGTCGAAAAAGACTGCATCGACGGTCTTCGGCATTCGACCACACCTAAGTCACCGCGAGGGGTAGCGCTGACTACCCTCGCGTGCGACACTCCGAGCAAAAGTCGCCTAAGGGTGCAGCCGGACTAGCATAACAAGTGCGCAAAATCGAAGGCTTTCTCAAAAGACTATCCATGCAAAAGTCGCCTAAGGGTGCAGCCAGACTAGCACAACAAGTGCGCAAAATCGAAGTCTTTCTCAAAAGACTATCCGTGCAAAAGTCACCTAAGGGTGCAGCCGGACTAGCACAACAAGTGCGCAAAATCGAAGTCTTCCTCAAAAGACCATCCGTGCAAAAGTCGCCTAAGAATGCAGCCGGACTAGCACAACAAGTGCGCAAAATCGAAGTCTTCCTGAAAAGACTATCCGTGCAAAGGTCGCCTAAGGGTGCAGCCGGACCCGCACAACAAATGCACAAAATCGAAGTCTTCCTCAAAAGACCATCCGTGCAAAAGTCGCCTAAGGGTGCAATCGGATCCTCCGTGCAAAAATCGACTACGGGTGCAGCCGGACCAACTCAATAAATGCGCAAGATCAAGTGCACAGGCCGCCTACGGGCGTGGCCGGATCAGCGAAGGCACGCAGCCTTACCATACAAATTATAGTTACATACATACAGCGAGGGCATCACACATTACATCGGCTCAACCTTCGGGATTATATCCATCTCCCTATAGTTGAACAACATTATCCTCAATTCCTCACCCGCAAACAGACTTCGCAGCTCCCCCTCACCCACACACGCCCCAGCCGGCGAGGACAACAATTCCCGTTTGCCAGTCACATCCACACGAAGACGACCACCCTCCATCTCACCACGATGACGCCTTTCACCTCGTGACAATTCACCCACTCCCCGTTTCGCCACCGCTCTTCGCCGCCTACACCCAGCACTCGCACCAGGATGAACCTCAGCGCCCATCACACGTGGAGGAGTCTCTGCCGCAGCCACATCCAACGCTGCAAAATAATCCAAGTCCTCTTCCGAAGACCCCTCCGTCCACACAATCGAACTCCCAGAATCATCAGACTCACAAAACTTAGACACATAATCATCAGAATCACCTTCAGCAACCACAGTCGAAGCCGCCACAAAATTAGCATTGTCAGTAGCGGTTGCGTGCGCAGGCCCAAAACCCTGAACCTGCGCAGCAACCGAGGTTCAGTACACACACAGACAAAATTTACAAACTCCCCAGCACCTATTTAGCCACCTGCGAAGGCCCGGCCGCGGTCGTGGGGTCTTCGGCTGTCGGCTCAGCCACCACCTTCGGGGGATCTTCGGCCGTCGGCGCAGGGGCTGGCAAAGGGCCTTCACCGGCCACGGTAGGCACGGGCGCAGCCGAGGAGCCTTCACCGGCACTCGAAGGCGGCACCGGGTTGACCTCAGCCTTGGGCGGCGCGCCGACCAGATCTCCAAGGTCCTCGACATCCTCGACACGCGCCATCTGCAGCAACAGCACACTCATTCAGCAAAACCACACATACCCACACAACCACACAAAACAAAAATAACCTTTACCTGCTCTATCGCCCGGTTAGACCGCTCCTTAACCGCCTCCCGACCGTGCGGACCCCACATCCTATCGAAGAGTGCCCCCGCTGACTGCTTCACCACAGGGTCTTCGGCCTTGAAAATTTCACGTTCAAAGTTCTCGTCTGATTGGTCGAAGACCTCGTAGTGTCGGCACCCCTCGCGGGACAACGCATTCAGGGTCCCCTCGCAGATGACGAGGGAGGCGAAGGACATGAAACCCTGCACAATGGTCGGGAGCACCAGCAGCTCCTCCTGCAACCATTCGAGGAAGCGAAGGCCTGCCTCTTGGTCGGGTACTTTGAAGTCTGCAGTCCGCGCACCTAGATCGCGGTACGCATCCACGAACTGCGCGTGCGTCCGCTCGACTTCCGAGCGCGCCGAAGCCTCGGCCTTGTCCACGCGGTCGCGCAGGGCGTTGAACCTCGCCTCCCACTCCTCGGCGTGTTGGTTGGCGAGACTGCTCTCCGCCCGCGCCACTTTAGCCTCCGCTTGCGCAGCCTGCGCTTCAGCGACGGCCTGGTTAGCCTCCCTCCTCTCCTCCGCCAGCCGGCGCCGGAGGTCCGTCTTCTCGGCCTCCAAGGCGGCCACCTTCTCCGCCAGCCTGCGGTTTTTGCTTTCCGCAGCCGACTTCTCCCGGACAGCATCTGCATGCTGCGTCCGAAGCCTCTCGACTTCGGCAGCAACGTCCGCAGTCAGGACACCCGATGCAACACGGTCGACGAAGTCGGCCGCCTGACAAAAACAAATGAGACCCACACATTCATGGAAACAACAAACATCGAAGCCCAGCACAACTTACTTGCTTCAGCTGCTGCGACACCTCCCTCAGCCGCTGGGACATGGTGCCCGCCACGTCCTTAGCGGCAGCGGCTGTCAGAATCTCGCCGCTCGCGCAGAAGGCGGCCCACGGGTCCTGCGCGGCTCCCTTCGCCCTTACCACCGTCGATGGCGAAGTGGTTGCAACCGAAGGCGGGACAACAACCAATTGTCCCTCACCCGACCCTGCAACATATCTCCGATCAAAAAAAACTTTACCAACAACATAATCCTCGACACTGATATTCGTGCCGAAGTCAGCAACACGTCTCCCCGGCGAAGGCAGCTTCGCGGGTGATGACGGCTCCCGTCCTTTCGAGGGTCCGCCCGGGGGAGGCTTGGTTCCGCCAGCGGCTGCAGTCTTCGCGCCCGTCGACGCCTCGCTGGGTCCGGGTGCAGCCGGTTTCGCAGCAGGCAACGGCTTGCTACTGCCGGAGGCAGCAGCCTTCGCGCTCCCTCGCGCCCTCTTCGCCTCGCGCGCAGGATCCACCATCCTGACGACGGCCCGGCGCTTCTGCGCAGCGTCTTGATGGTCCTTGTTCATCACTGCCGACACAACAGCAGCAATATTCCGTCTGTAAGGAAACACCTTCAAGTCGCGTGCCATGCGGGACGTATAGAAGTCTTCGCCAGCCGCGCGGGGGATCGGAACATTCTTGGGCCATCGACCCCCGGTAACCTCCAGCATTCGCGCCGAAGACTCCCGGAGCTCAGGCGAAGACATCCTTCCCCCGAGGGTTGCGCACGTCCCCATCAAATCCACAGCAAAACTATCAGACACCCCCATTCCCCCCACTATAGTACCTAATTTTCTCTTCTTAGTGGCCGGGGCAGCCTCCTACGAAGGCCCTTCCTCGGTCACGCCCATCGGTTTCTTCCCGCGGCGGTCGGTGGCGTCTTCCCCGGGATAACCACCATATGGCAAGCGGTTCAATTCGAAGACCCGATTCAATCTGTCGTTGGACCCACGAATATCCCAGCTCCGCAGACCCTCTGTCTTCGGCACGTAGCGCCCCACGATCCTCGCTGCACCGTCCTCTGCTTCCCGCACGAATGCGGCGGGATCCCGGCCACGCAAATCCAACACGAAGGCAGGACTTCGCACCCGTTGCCCGCCCCGGGAGGGCATCTCGCGAGGGCATACTTCGCCCAGCGCCCAGCCATACGCCAAGGGCCATACCCCATACCCGACAAACTCCTCAACTAAGTCGCGCCCGCTACTCATGCGGGTAGCGCGCCGAAGGGCTCCTTCGTCTTCATCATCCTCAGCCACCTCAAACCGCGGGTACGCTACGTAATAATGCGAGCACATGACAGCCACGGGGAGCCCTGGGTGGTCTTCGACTGAGCCTTCGGAAACGTAAAACCAGAAATCCCACCAGTTGCCCCACTTATTGCGGGCGCAGGGAACCAACTCCACGACCTCCATCGAAGTCTTGTCGGTCCTCGGCGTAAATGTGCACGATCCAAATTGTGCAATCTCATGTCCAATTTTCCTCTTTTGCCAATGCAGACAGTAATGTTTTGCGAAGACCTCCACAGAGGGCTGACCGCCATACGAGGTCGTCGCCCAAACATACTTCGCCAGGGCCACCACAGCATTCAGCGTCAGCTGGTGGACCTGGACCTCGAACTTCCGCAGGACCTCCGCCACGAATCGATGTGCAGGCAGACGAAGACCAGCGGCGAAAAACGCCTCGAACACGACCAGCTCGCCCTCCGGCTCGGGGACCTCCTCCGCCCCCGGGACACGCCCCACTCCGCTGCCAAAATATCCAAGTTGCTGCATATCCTGAACGCGGACCGAGGAAATCCGCAACGCGCCAAACTCCACTGTATCACCAGGATGTAACTCCGCCGCCAAGTTGCTCAAAGTGTCCAAAATATCCAAGTTGCTGCATATCCTGAACGCGGACCGAGGAAATCCGCGACGCGCCAAACTCCACTGTATCACCAGGATGTAACTCCTCCGCCGCCAAGTTGCTCAAACTGTCCTCGGACGATGCGCCGGTCGGCGGCGTACTTGCAGCAGATGAGGAAGAGGACGGCATGGCTACGCACCGTCGGCGGCGGTGGGCGGTCTGCTTGATGCGGGCCAGATCTCCGATGAGCAGGAGCAAGGAGGGCAGGCGAGCGAACGACGGTTTCAAAAGGAGGCTAGGGTTTCGCGGCGCGCAGAAAGAGTACCTAGCACGCGCCGCCCCGCCCCCCTTTTTATACACAGGACGCGACGCTTCGGGAAACCCGCAGTCCAACAGTACCGCGTCCGTCAACGGTCACATCAAAAACCCCCGCGGGACCACTTCGAGCGAGGGCAGCGTCTCCACCATCTAGCGACGTCTTCGGCACCAGATGACTTAGTCGAACTGGTCCCTCGGAGGGCAAATGTTGGGGCGAAGGCGAAGACACTACCCTTCGCTCGAGGCCTTCGCCAATCTCGTTGTACCAACGGAGGCAAAACGGAGACGGTTTCCACCCTTCGTCCACTACACTGCAAGACGAAGGCCTACGACGAGGTCGCCCACGTCCCACGTCCTCGTCAAGCACGAAGGCCCACGTGGAATTCGGCCCATTGTAACAGGCCCCGCATGGCTAAGTGCATTACGGGCCCGATTTGTAATAGCTTTTCTGTAATGACAGTATGTAACCCTCCTTTACAGGAATATTCCGGGGATAGTCTAGGAGTCTGAGGGTACATGCGTCCTTAAATTGAGACGTTGGGCACTCAGGCACCTATAAATACCCTCGTACAGTGCCTTTGAGAGGCTGGATTAACAGAGCTTTTGCCATCTCGAGTTGAAACCTTGTTTACGTTGCTTTCACTCCCCCGTTGGATCAACTTGCCCAGGAGAGCAAGTTCCAACACCGCGGGGTAGCACGAGCGTGGGGCGGAAGGGCTCGTGGCCCAGCCGCTGGCGCTCCTCGCTCTCTGACGTCAGCGTTGCCGCACGCGAGACTAGAAGGTGACTGCGGCTCCCTCCCCACCTGCCTACGCGGCCTACGAATCAGCCACCGACGTGCCTTGCTACCGAGCAGCTTGCACGCCTCGCTCCTCGCCTATCGGCATACCTTGCTACCGAGCAGCCTGCACACCTCGCTCCTCGTTTGTCGATGTGCCTTGCTACCGAGCAGCCTGCGCGCCTCACTCTCCAGCGGTGGCGTTGGCGCGTGCAGGACCCGAAGACAAATGACATAGGTAAACCATATTTAACTAAAGTATCGTGATTATAGGGCTCGTTGTTGGATTAAAGAAATTTTGTTGGATCCTAAGGGGGTGTTTGGGATGGCTCCAGGTTCCAGCTCCAGTGTGGAGCTGTAATTTCTAATATCAATTTAAATAGTTTTAAAAATTATTTTTAATCTAAATAATAAACAATATGACTTATCTAAATGTCTTCTAAAGGCTTACAACTCCAGGATTTTCTGAAGTACCTAATGACCTGGTCCACTAAAAATCCTAAAGCTATACCAAACAGGGCCTAAATCACTTAAATCATGTCCTATTTCGATTTTAGGACCCAATTTTAGGACTCTCTTGGAGATGCTCTCAGAATGGTCGAGCTAAGCGCATGATGCGCAACACCACCAATATGTTATGTTGCCTCCTTTTCTAAGCTTTTCTTCCTGCCCGGTACTGGGTTGAGGCGCTGAACACAGCCACCTACCTCCTCAATCGTCTTCCCTCCAAGGCGGTCCCCATCCCACTCCGTTCTTCGCCCTCTTCGACACCATCCCCTCCTATGAGCACCTTCGAGTGTGCCTGCTATCCCAACACCTCTGCCACGCTCCTCAAACTTTCACCACGATCGGGTACAATGATCACAAGGGGTACCGGTGCCTAGATCTTCTCACCCATCGCATCATCATCTCTCGTCATGTTGCATTTGATGAGGATGTTTCCCCTTTGCTAGCTCCTCCCGACCTTGATTCCCTCGATGTCGATTGAGTCGGCGTTCCTCCCCTTCTCCTGCCCTCTTTTGCGCCGCATGCGGGTCTGTCGCCTCTGCCACGCGCTACCCCGTTGTCTATGCCTCTACCCGTGCTACCCACCACCTCCACCCACACGACTCTCCTCCCCCCCCCCCCCCGCCCCCACCATCTTCGGCTCGCTTCGCCGATCTTGCACGCGTCTATCAGCGGCGTGCATAGCTCGGTCCACCAGTCTCCTCCACGGAGCCTGCTTGTGCCTCGAACCGCTCCCGGGATGAACCACTGGTGTAGCATTCGGTCGCTCTCTACCGTGACCCACGCCACGTGCACCCGATGGTGACGCGACGATTGGCCGGTGTTCTCAGCCCCGCCGACCGGTTGGTGCTCACGGTCGACGCTGCCCCGACTCCTCACATGTCCCCTCCTCCGTTTGCGTCACGCTAGCCGATCCCCACTGAGGCGCTGATGCTATGCTATGGAGGAGTATGCGGCCCTACTGGCCAATCACACCTGGGATTTGGTGTCGTGTCCCCCTGGCACCAACATGCTCACCGACAAGTGGATCTTCTGTCACAAGCTCAAGGTCGACAGCTCCCTAGATTAGTACAAGGCTCATTGGGTCCTCCGGCACTTCAACGATGACGGTGTCCCGACCAGTGACATGACCTATCGGAGCCTCGCTAAGGCTCTTCGGTACCTCACCTTCACCAGGCCCGACATCGCCTACACAGTCCAGCAGGTGTGCCTTCACAAGCACACCTCGAGGGAGCCCCACCTCACCACTGGCAAGCGGATTCTTCACTACCTCTGTGGCACCCACGTCTATGGCCTTCTTTGGCCATCCGACTTCTGAGTTGATCGTCTACACCAATGATGATTAGGTCGGTTGCCCCAACACGCAGCTACATCGTGTTCCTGGGCGCCAACCTCATCTCCAGCACTGAAGTCGAGTATCTTGTTGTGGCCAACGGCGTGGCCGAGGCGTCCTGGTTTCGACAGCTGCTCCGGGAGCTCCACAGCCCCCTCGCGCGCACCACGCTCGTCTACTGCGACAATGCCAGCGGTCTACCTCTCCACCAACGTCGAGCAACACCAGCGCACAAAGCACGTGGAGATCGACCTACACTTCGTCAGTGAGCGTGTCACCATCGGCGATGTTCATGTCCTCTGTGCACCAATCACTTCGCACTTCACCGACATCTTCACAAGGGGCTCCCATCCATGGTGTTCTCGAAGTTTCTGTCAAGTCTCAAAAACATCTGTAATGACTAGAGTTGCGACTACGGGGGGTGTTAGACATGTGTTTGTGGATCACAGACGTAATGGGCTTACACCCAACCCATATATGTTTCTACCTATTAATACAACATCCCAAACCTAGTTAGGGTTAGGGTTTCCTTTCTTAGCTTCCATCAATACCATACAAGACAACTTCATGTTTGCATAACTAAGACACATCACAGGTATTTAGACTCAAGCACTCAGCTCATTCTAAAGTTCAGATGTCAGGTAAACATGAAAACAAAAGGAGAGCATGTCCTTAAACAAGTTATCCAGGTAGCAGTTCCAGCCTTTGGTTGACAGAATTGCTTATCAACTCCCAAATTGGAAGGCAGACTTGTTAACAAGAGCAGGGAGAAGAGTCCAAGTTAAACGCGTCGTCACCAGCATGACTGTTTATCTGGCAATGGCAGTGGACATCCCCCAATGGGGTTTAGATGCCATTGATAGAATTACAAAAGGATTTCTTTGGAGAGGTCGAAAGGAGGCAAAAGGTGGCCACTGCCTGTTGGCATGGGGGAAGGTTTGTCACCCCCTTCAGCTTGGTGGGTTGGGCATCTCTAGTTTATCAGAACTTTGTTGGGCCCTCCGAATGAGATGGCTTTGGCTGCTCAAAACCGACCCCTCAAGGCCCTGGATTGGTCTCCCCATTCAAGTTCCAAAAAAGGCTCGAGCTTTCTTTGAAGAGGTTGTGTTCACTGAAGTTGGGGATGGGACCAATACCAAATTTTGGAAAGATAAGTGGTTACAGGGTAAAAAAATGCAGATCTTGCTCCAAGGCTCTTTGCAGTAATCCCAAAGAGGATTGTTAATAGCAGGACTGTGCAAGAAGCAATTACAAATAGAAATTGGATTTCTGATATAAAAGGGGCTCTCACAGTTGGTGTATTGACTAACTACCTTCAACTCTGGGACCTGCTATCTGATTTCGAGCTGCAGCCTGGAATTAAAGACAAGCATATTCAGCATGGCACCAGATGGAAATTACTCTGCAAAGTCTGCTTACAATGGAATGTTCCTGGGATCAGTCTCTTTTAGGCACTACAAAAGAGTGGAAAACATGGGCCCCGCCAAAGTGTCGTTTTTTCATCTGGCTTGTTACTCAAAACAAATGTTGGACAACTGACAGATTATCTAAGAGAGGGATAAACCACCCTGAGAAATGTCCTTTATGTGACCAAGAGGCAGAAACTTTGGACCATCTCCTTGTGACTTGTTCTTTTTCATGAATTTTCTGGTATCAGCTTCTGAGAAAATTTGGGTTGCACTCCCTTGCCCCTCAGTCGGCTGTCACCTCCTTCTGGAGTTGGTGGGAAGAGGTTTCAGATGTGATTTCTGGCCTTACTAAAGAAGGTCTTGATTCCCTTATCATCCTAGGCGCTTGGACAATATGGAATCATCGAAATAAATGTGTCTTCAATGGAAGGACTCCATGTCTATCGTCAATCTTGGCATCTGCTGATGAGAAGTCGTTGGGGAAACAACTGAGGCAAAAGGCCTTTGCTCTCTCGCTGCCCCATTAACTGATTTCTAAGGTGTTCCTTTGTTTATATTTGATGGATTCTTTTCTGTATGCTTGCTACTGGCCTCCGTAAAGAAGCTGTTTTGTTTCTGGTCTTCTTTAGACCTTTTCCTAAATCTTCTTAATATATTATATATGGGGCACAGTTCACCTGCGTGTTTCGAGAAAAAAAAACAAAAGTAGACTACAGTCCACATTAAAATGTTACACACCTGATATGAACTGCTTCCGGTTGCTTCAGAATCATCTGTCAGACAATAGCCCCAGGCAAACCCATAAGTATTGATTGAAACTTTTCACCCAAGTTCAAAACAAACTACTATATTCATGCATACCAGATGTTTCCTCAATTGAAGAAATCAGCCTACTGAGTACTTCCTGCCAAAACAAAGGATTACTAATATGCCAAAAAAAGCTTCTTTTCTAAAATCAAATCATAAACATAGCAATACCTTTTGCATAGTATTCTGCTTCATCAAGAATTGCAAAGTTGGAAGAATTGCAGACAACTTGGGACTTGAACGTGCTGCATCAATTGGTAGATTTATCCTGCTGCTGTTGCAGGATGATGTAGCTACCTAAAAACAAGTTTTAAAACTCCTTTCACACTTTTTCATCTGGTAGAAGACAATTTAAAGATGTATATGCTCTCAGAAGGTAGAAAACGGTGTTATTATGGTGTCGTCGCCTAGGCGAGCCAAGGCACCCAGCCGGACTCGTCACGACACATCGCCTGACACCAGAATGATGCCTAACTGGAAAGTATGGCGTCGTAGCGAGGACGCCACGGCATCGGACTGGGCATCATATAGAATGACCAGAGTTTAGGGAGGTGAACCGAACATATAATATTTAGGAAAACTGAACGTCGTGGACAAATCGCCATAGCCAGCAACTTCTCCGATGACAAACCGCCACAGTAATCCTCTGCCACCCCCTCCCCTCCTTCACCTCCCCTTCCCCATCCACTGCTCCACATGCGCCGCTGCGCTCAGTGGCTCCACTCCGCTCAGGACTCAGCAGGACCTAGGAAGGACTGAGGATGAGAGCAAGAGGAAGGGGAGGTAGCTGTGTTCTGATATGGCGCCTGCTAGCTGTGTTCTGATATGGCCTACATGCTTAGCACTCCAGCTTTGTAAGCTTCTAGCAGTGACCCTTAGCTTCTTGTCCAAGGTCAGGAAAGGACATCTGGATTTTTTTCTATGTATGCAGATGATGTGGCCCTCTTCATCCTTCAGCTGATGACAATGCCTACCTTGGATATTTTAAAACTTTTTGGTGAGGCCTCTGGGCTCAAGAATAATGCAGAAAAGTCTAATGTCTACCACATCCAATGTTCAGCTGAAACTATAGTGGAAATTCAGAACCTGCTCCCTTGTGAGGTTGCTACTTTTCCTTGTAAATGCCTGGGTCTTCCTCTTTCTCTGCACAAGCTGACCAAGCAGCAGGTCCAACCAGAGCAACTGCCCAATTGGAAAGCTGATTTGATGACCAGAGCAGGAAGAAGGGTTCAGGTGCAGCATGTGCTTCCTGGTATGACTGTGTACCTTGCAATGGCAATTGACATACCCCATTGGGCCTTGGATGCAATTGATAGAATTAGAAAGGGCTTTTTGTGGAGGGGAAGAAAGGAAGTTAGAGGGGGACACTGTTTGGTGGCTTGGGGAAAAGTCTGTAGACCCCTTCAATTGGGGGGCTGGGAATCTCAAGTCTTCCTGAATTGGGATTGGTTCTTAGAATGAGATGGCTTTGGCTACAAAAAACATACTCTGGAAGGCCTTGGGCTGGGCTCCCTATACAGGTTACTAGCAAGGCCAGAGCTTTCTTTTCTAAGGTCCTCATCTCTGAGGTGGGGAATGGTTCAAACACTCTCTTCTGGACTGATAACTGGTTGCAGGGGAGGAGCATCTCTACTTTGGCTCCTAGGCTGTTCTCCATAATCCCAAAGAGAATCACAAAAAGGAGAACAGTCCAAGAAGCCTTATTGAACAGGAACTGGATAGCCGATATTAAAGGTGTTGGTTTCTTGTGTTTTTACAAGGACATACTGGTACAAGTTACTGAGAAAGTTTGGGTTGCACAGTTTAACCCCTGAGCCGGGGCATATTTCCTTCCTGGACTGGTGGGAGGAGTCTGCTGAGCAAGTCCATGGGATGGTTAAGAAAGGTCTGAACTCACTTATAATCTTGGGGGCCTGGATGATCTGGAACCATCAAAACCGATGTGTTTTTTATGGTCTGGCTCCTAGTCTTCCCTCCATCCTTGCGCAGTCTGATGAGGAGAGAAGAAAATGGGAGCTTGCCGGGGTCAGGGGTCTTTCCTTCTTGCCAGCCCCTGTTCATAAGGCCTGCCCCCCCCCCCCTCACCCCCATGGAGTTTTAGTGGGTAGTGTGAGTGTTTATTCAAGCTACACAAGTTCTTGACTGTAAAAAAGTTTAGAATCCAATAAAGACAAAAAGGGAAATACAATAAAATTTTACTATGCTGGTCAACTGAGACATTTCAACTAAATAATTCAGTACCTTTTCAGAAATACTATCTGATGTAACCTGGAAGCGCCCCCTTCGACGGATAATTTTTCCTTCCGACGACTCGTCTGGCGCAACTGCTCTCAAAAATGGATGTGATAAGCCAAATTGAGTCTGAAGCATAAGTAGCAAGTAAAAGCAAGATCATAACCTAGCTTTCAGTTAAATTTAAATTTAACCACCGCAGAACTGGATCATGCTTGCTACATTCACCCAACCACACACATATGAGACAGAAAGGGGTTATGTAAGTATCAATCAACTTACCAGATTGATGTGTGCGTGAATCCTTCATTTGGCGGAACAATAAAGGGCCACTACAGTTCCTGCTGCTTAAGTTTTTCTGACGAAATCCATCCCTTTCATGACAAAAGTACAAGTGTTACCAGCCTTGAATAGTTATTTACTCATTTTGAATGGCAAAAATACATAATAGGGAACATTGAAGCAAAAGAATGAATGGATAGACCCATGCTTCTTTGTTATGTTCTTATTAATTTTTTGGTTCTCTAGATATCCCTAGAGTATACGCTATGCTCTAACAACTTAGTTGCCAAAACAAATATTGAAGAGTTCTATTTTGCAATATCAAGTGGAAGTTTAAAAGTGTCTTCGGACTAGATCAGGGGTTGAGAGTTTGAAGGATCTGCGCAGAAAGACTTAAGGCTAGAGATCATGGAAACGTATCATGTGCAAACCATGCAAGCAGTCATGATAGTTTTTAAAAACAACCCTTTCACCGTGCACGTGCATCAACTTTCAAAACGACCCTTCCAACTCCCCTGGTATATTTTCAAATACACATTCCCACCTCCTGGCCTCCACCATGTTGGTTTGCACGTTTGCACCAAGTGGTTGGTTTGCACATGATACATTCCCAGAGATCATTACACAGAAACTTAAGATATGTAGCCACATCAATTACCTTCAATGCACATGTCCATACAAAACCTGACTCAGACCAAGCAGGTCAACAGTTATGCACATTGACTAGCATTCCAATGCTAGCAAGACCCTTTTGGTCACTATTTTCATTCTTTTTTTTCTTTTGCCACCACCACGGGCACATATTAGCATGTGCCACCAGCAACCACTGCTCCAAAAGCTACCAGAGTACACCTAGATGTAGCCCAGTAGTACCTTTCAGGACAGTGCTTTTTGCAGTGATATATAATACAGAGTTAGAATCCTTTATGAGGAAGTGGATATAATCCACCCAAAACCAAAACACCCACTATTGACTATTCTACATTTTAGAGTAGGAATCACTGGGAAAACATACAAGTTGACATGGAATGATGGAAAATACAGTAAACGAAGTGAAACTTGCCCTCACACCTAAGGCCAAGCACAGTAGCACTTTCAGAACATTATAAAAAGTAGGGCAGACCCAATGCCAAAGGCTCCCACATGAGTGGGGTCTATGGAAAGGATAAACCGAGGTAAACCTTCCCCTGCAAATGCGGAGAGGCTGCTTCGAACCCAAGACCTGGTGACTCAGTGAGAGCTCTCACCACTACACCAGGCCTGCCCTTCTCTGAGGTCTAAAAGAGTAGAATTCACCTCAATATCCTATTATTATGTAGTGTATATAGACTAGGAAAACTTGATACTAACTGGACATGGAAAGATAAACTTCAGAAAAAAATACCTTTCCAAATCACTGCTCAAGTAGGGAGAAAGAACTTGCTCAGGTATAAGAGAACCACTTGAATGCTTGTGGTATCCACTAGTGACCAGATTCGTAGGTACAGAAACGCTTCTTTCCAAGCTTTCACCATTGCAGTCGCCACTTTTACAATGCTCAAATTTTTGCAACTGCTGGAAAGGTAAAGTTCCGACACTTGGTTGCGCTCTTGAATCAGTAGCAGTTGGGCTCGGATCATCAACACCACAAACATCAAAGCAAGATCTGTATCAATAGTCAGGGAAGATCAATCATTATTCACTACTAACTTTATAATAATACAAAACTCAAACATGGCAAAGATAGCATAATAGTATAGAGCAAATGGAAACAGTGAAGGTAGCAGTCAATGTTCTGAATTCTGTTCCACAAGGATTTAACATTGAGATTTTGCTCCACGTCAATAAATCATGTATGATAGCTTCAGGCACCAATATATCTGCAGTTCTGCACCCAGATGATTCACAGTACACCCCAAACAAAATATGCAAAGACATTTATCCCTCAGTGTTAGAAAAGACAATAATGATGATTTGTTTCATCTAGAAGAAACACACCAACCAATTGCATATATAGACAAGACAAACAGTAATATAGGCAAGATCATCCCTGACTTTTAAAGGAAATTCACAGCGTAAAAAAATATACTCCCTCTAACTTCCAGGTTGGTAAACATGATTTAATATGTTCAGACAATAACTTGTATACACAGACAACACAACATAATTTATAAAAGCATGCTGAAACTAAGGGTCAACATGATGAATTGATGATAAAGTTGCAGTGAGAAGAGCTTACTTTAGTGCCTCAAGGGAGCGGCTTGAAAACGAAGAGGAGACAGCATCATTCAAGGCTTCAACTTCTTGTATCTCATCCTGCTAAGTTGGATCCATGAGACAATTAATGTAACATAAGCTAGTTTATGGAGTCTCAGTTGGGTAACTATGATGAAAAAAACAGAGTACCTCTTCAGGCCTTCTAGAAGCAACATGGTTGAGCCTTTCCTGGTAAATATGTTCTGGACCATTGTAAGCTTCTTGTGAGTCATCCTTAACTCTGTTCTCCCTGACATCTAAATAACAAGTGCCATTTGAACTGTCTATCTGTCAAATAATACACACTTAAATTAGAAAACTCAGATTTTTAGCAATCAGTTTTTCTTTTGGCTGATTTATGTCAACTGTTAATAGCTAGTACAATCTAGCACCCAAAATTGGATTCTTACAAGGGCAGCTGCATTTTTCAAGTCCTCTAGATTGAAGTTCCAGCCACTGATGCCCCTTATGTACTCTTTCTGAAAGGCAAATAACTGCATCTGTCAGTGACAGCAAACACAACATGTGCATGCATACTTGCATAGTTCAATTTTCAACAAAGAAAAGCTTGTCAGTGACAGCAAAGGGAACATGTGCGTGCATAGTTCAATTTTCAACCATGAAAAGTTCATTTAGTTTGTAATCGAAAAGATACTGTAAGAAGATGGTTGCTAACATCCATGGTTTTTAAAGCGGTATGGCGAGACAAGGCGTTGGACCGCCGCCTGGACGCCTAGGCGATGCCTTTTAAACAGTGCTAACATCATAGTTCCAAGCACCAAACAATACAAAATATTTCTCTTGCAGCATTTTCAAACTGATTGCCACGAGTGTATGAGACTACCAAAATTTCACATAAACATTTTCAAACTGATTGCCACATTTAAAATGAATTATTTGATTTCCTTCCATTCAAAACAAATAGGAGTCTCGCTATAGGGAAAAAATGTTTGTAACAACTATCAAGTAGGCAATCCTCAGATAAACAATAGACCCCATCCTACTATTTTAACTCAAACCTAAGGCCATGGGAACTTCCAGCTGAGAGAACAAAACACTAATTTCTAGTAATCGTGAAGATGTACGATATCACAGAACAAAAGAGCAAACTCTAACCTGTGATAGCTGCTCCTTGCTCTCCTGACCAAGTTTGTTATTGAGAAGCAACTCAGCCTCTTTGCTCTACAAAAGAAGTAAAACAAACGTCAGATTGGTTACAGCAATGTCATGACACCTGGCAAACATGTATTTGCACCTTCAGTTCCCTAAAGCGTTCACCCAATGGAGGGAGGCCATCAAGAATACTCCGTGCCAGATATTCAGCTGAGCGAGCATGCTTAAAGAAAGAATGCTTCAGCAGCTTTTCAGACGAAGGACGCTTGCGTGGATCCTTGACTAAGCATGTAGCAACCAAATCCTTGAAAGACTACAAATAGAAGATGTGCATTAACATAGAATCTACACATTACTCAAAAGAAATTCAACAATAGAACAAACCTTTGAAAACCGCTTGTCCCTCTCATAATCTAAACCTGGTGGTGCATTTTGCAAGGTCATAAGCAACACCTACAAAGAGGAAAGATGTCGATACTATTCTGAAGTTTGGGAGAAAAATTAATGCAAAATAGATATTCTTCAGTGCTGACCTTCATTGGAGGGTACTTCGAAAATGGAGCATGACCATGTGCTAGTTCTAATGCCGTTATTCCAAAGGACCAAATGTCAGCTCTGTTTGTAAATCATAAAAAAATAAGCGAAAAAGAGAAAAATATATACAGACTGAAAAGTAAAGGTTATCCACATTTACAGGCTCTCTTTTTTTTCTCGAACACGCAGAAGAACTATGTATCATTTCATACACAGTTACAGGCTCTAGTCATGTACTTACTTGTAATCATAACCATGCAGTTGTTGCATGACTTCAGGAGCCATCCTGATGATGCAAGGGATAATGTAACATCAGTAGAAGGTTCATTCAAGCGAAGAATGAAAATAACTTTACACATTCAAAATAATGATATGCAAATTAATAGGTATAAATATTCACCAGCAAGGCGTCCCTACAAATGTATTTCTTGCTCTTTGCCTATTTCCAGTATCGAACATACAGGCTGACACACCAAAGTCTCCTAGCTTAACAGCCCCATTTGTATCTATTAAGATGTTTCCAGCCTGAAATTGATTAGTAATGCCGAAAATAATTTAGAACATGCACTCAATAATGATCAAAAAATACAGATAACTGAAACATATAGCATGATCTATCCATGTCAGAATATCCAGCTGTGGTATTTTAGTTAGCACAAACAGTTAAAACATGAGATGACTAGTATCCTAAGTCTTCGTATTTTCCCTTACGGGCCGTTTGGATCCATTCATTTTGGAGGAATTGGAATTTACTTAATAAAGTAACCTATTTAGCTTAGAATTTAGCATTCCACCACTTTCCAATGTTCAGATATAAGCCTATCTCAAATTCATGGGGTGGAGGATGGGAAATGATTTTATGTATCATTAGAATTTGTTTCCGGACATGTTAATCCAGATACTGAATGTAATGCTTCTGCTCTAATACATAACTGGAGATTTGAAGGTACATACATAGATATATATATATATATATATATATATATATATATATATTACCTTGACATCTCTGTGAATATGTCCTTGAGAATGTAGGTAGACAAGAGCTTTCAAAACTTCACGCAAAAGAGTAGCAATGACTGGCTCATCAAACCCTTCTGGAAAAGAAGTTTTCATAATGTGGAGAGCAGATCCAGCAGCCATGTAAGGCATGACAACCCAAAGCTGGTGCCCATTTGTAAATGAGCAATATGCACGAAGAAGATTTGGGTGATCAATCAAACTCATAGTTTGCACTTCCCGTCTTATCCCATCCTAAAGATTGGTGATTCCAAAAAGGATCAGAAGCACAAATCCCAAAATATGGAAATACTCAACATTAGTTTGATATCATCAATTCATCATGCTCGCAGAGAAAATAAAAAGTAATTGTATTCGTCAGAGGATAAAAGATAAATGTATCTTACAAGTTATGGTACACAAAAACACACATGCACAAAGGAACATATCTGAACCTAAAGCATAAAGTGAGACAGTATGTATTGCATTTCCATCAGTATACAAAGTGTCGTGGTGTTGCAGGAATGATGTTTAAATTCCATGTGACAGTTTTGATCAGCAAAAGACTAACAAATGTTTGCATGGTGCCATTTGTACTTTGCATGCAAGAAATATCTGATCCTTACAACTACCACACAAATCAATAAAAAATATTTGACCATTTTATCTTACTAACACCGAACACATGCAAAATTGGAAAATAGCTTTCGAAGTGAGGATCCCACATTTCAGCCACTTATATTTTTATTATCAAACCCATATTTATGTAGTATCACCAAGAAGTTCGCCTTAAAATTATTAAGGCAGAAACAATTGTACAGCCTTAGAGGTCAACTTTCAACAACACACTTCAAGAAATATGAACATGCTTTCAGCGACTGCTGGTATATACAAGGTATAAGATGCATGTAGTGAAATGCATGGACAAGCTCTAACACTCCATTATTATGAAAATGTTCTTTTAGCTTCCTAACACTACATTATAACAATCAATTCTTCCACCCATGAGATATCTACTATTATTGCTCCCTTCAATTAATAACACTCAATCCATCACACATATTCATGCAAACTCCAATTTGCATAAGCTGGGATTTTATGCAAACACCAGCTTAAGAACCTTAACGAACGTCGCTTTGATAACAAAACCAAGTTTCTTATACAAAGCTTATAGTCTATTTGAAAACCGTAATATGTGTCTTCTAACCTACTGCAAATTTTAGAATCTCTGTACAAACAACGAACATTGACACGTGTTATCTAAGCCTATCCATATGATAAAACAAATCATCAATACTCAGTAAGAACGAAAAAGAGACTTACGGTGGCAAAATTGCCCTTTTGGTTAGTCTACTTCTCAATCTATGGTAGAGAAACAAGAATTTACATCTTTTTCTCCAAAAAAATGTTGCATTGAAATGTGAATAACTGAATCAATGAAATTTGCCATAGAACACAACTTACCAGGTCATTGTTACATTTCTCAAGGTCAAGCACTTTGATGGCAACCAAGATGTCAAGTGGGACACAAAGAGCTCGGTATACTGTGGCACTAACACCATCTCCAATTTCCTCATATAACTTATACTCATTGGGATCAGTTGGAAACCTTCTACTACTCAGCACATGCTCCATGTTCCAAATTTAGAGAGCAGGATCAGTTGGAAACCTTCTACTAATCAGCACATGCTCCATGTTCCAAGTTCCAAATTTAAAGAGCACTACAGGTAACATCAGCGCTCTTAAAATTTCCATAACATAGAAACACGACAATAAATGGCAAGATCACCATATAGGTCTGCCTGAGAATAGCATCCAGCATTATCAAGTTTGATAGGTAAATGCTTGGACTCATGTAGGAGCATTTATTTCATTGGGTTAATTTTCATGCATCCTTGGCTTCAGTGGCTTATATTGACAAACTCAAGAATGAAGTAGGCACCGGAAAGCTACCCAATCTTGCTTCACCCAGAGTGATGTGGCAGAATATTATAAGCTGCAAAGCAGGGAATATGAAAGCATCAGGGTTCCAAAAAGCGGCACTAAGCGCACGCTTCAATGCGCTGAAGCGCTAAGAGGACGGTAACGCTTCGCTTTGGGGCATAAGCGATCCCAAAGCAGCGCGACCGCCTTGGTGGAGCAGCGGCTGCTGGCTCCCGCTGCCTCAGGCTGCGCGCGGCACAGCCGCCGGGGCCGGGCGCCGTTGAGGATCCACCGGAGGCGGGAGGACAGAGAGAGGCACGCACGCAGGGTCACCGGCCAGTGTGCGGAAGACCGGAGGTGAGAGCGCGAGGCGACTGGCGAGATGCGGGAGGGGAAGCTGCTGACGCAGTAGATGAGAGCCCGAGCCTGAGCGCCGCCGGCGTCGCCTGCGTGCCGACCGCGGGTAAGGGAGGGAGCGGAAGATGGAGCGTCGAAGCTGCGAGGAAGATGGAGATGGGAAGAAATGGCGGCGACTGTTCCTTCGCTGGAGCATTGAAAAGGTTAGGGTAAAGAAACGTGTGGGTCTCGTGGAACTTGGTTTGTGCTGAATTATGGGCAACCAAATAAAAGTATATACTATCTTTTTTTTCTTTCTAACATTTTTTTGACAGATCATCATATATATATAATTCAATATATGTTAGATGCCTTAAGTTATGCGTTAGCGGTATATTGCATTTTAGGAACTTTCATTAGTACGTTTAAAATTTAATTATATAGTTAAGTAGCTTGTAAAATAATGACTAGTACAATGTATGTTGGTTGTGACACTATACAAAATATAGTGCAACGGTTGTACGATACGCGACACGAGGGTCCAGACAAATACGATAGATCCTCCTAACAAAAAATAAATTAAAAATTAAAAAGCACCCTCCCTATAAAAAAAATTAAAATTAAAGTAGTCTCTCTCTAACAAAAAAAATCAAACTGTGTCGGGGACCATAATTAGGGGTACACTCAAGACTCCTAAATCTCAGCTAGTAACCCCATCAGCACAAAGCTGCAAAGGCCTGATGGGTGCGACTAAGTCAAAGATCGGTCCATTCGAGGGACTCGATCACGCCTCGTCCGAGCCCAGCCTCGGGCAAGGGCAGCCGACCCCGGAGGATCTACTTCTCGCCCGAGGCCCCCCTCCAGCAACGGACACACCTTCGGCTCGCTCAAGGCCTAGTCTTTACCAAGAAGCAACCTTGGCCAAATCGCCACGCCAACCGACCAAATCACCGGTCTGACAAGAGGACAGCGCCGCCTGCGCCGCTCCGACTGCTGTGCCACTCGACAGAGTGAGGCTGACAGCAGTCAGGCCCGGCCTCAGGCGCCATAGGAAACTCCGCTTCGCCCGACCCCAGGGCTCGGACTCGGGCTCAGCCCCAGAAGACGACGAACTCCGATTCGCCCGACCCTAGGGCTCGGACTCGGGCTCAGCCCCGGAAGACGACGAACTCCGCTTCGCCCGACCCTAGGGCTCGGACTCGGGCTCGGCCCCGGAAGATGACGAACTCCGCTTCGCCCGACCCCAGGGCTCGGACTCAGCCCTGGCCTCAGCCGACGGTCTCTGCCTCGCTCGACCCAGGGGCTCGGACTCGACCTCGGCCTCGGAAGACAGACTCGACCTCGACCTCGGAGGAGCCTCCACATCGCCCAACCTAGGGCACAACAGACCGACCACGTCAACAGGAGGCGCCATCATTACCCTACCCCAAGCTGACTCAGGCTACGGGGAACAAGACCGGTGTCTCATCTGGCTCGCTTTGCCAGACAAGTAATGATGGCGCCCCGCACGCTCTATGACGACGGCGGCTCTCAGCCCCCTTACGGAAGCAAGAGGACGTCAGCAAGGACTCGACAGCCCCGACAGCTGTCCTTCTGCCAGGCTCCAGCGCTCCTCCGACGGCCACGACACCACACGAACCGGGTGCCAAAACCTCTCTGGCTGCCACGATAGCATGTACTTAGGGCGCTAGCTCTCCTCCGCTAGACACGTTAGCACACTGCTACACCCCCTATTGTACACCTGGATCCTCTCCTTGCGCCTATAAAAGGAAGGACCAGGGCCCTCTTACAGAGGGTTGGCCGCGCGGGGAAGGACGGGACGGTGCTCGCGTGAGGCCGCTCGCTCCCTCCCGCGTGGACGCTTGTAACCCCCTACTGCAAGCGCACCCGACCTGGGCGCGGGACAAACACGAAGGCCGCGGGATTTCCACCTCTCACGCCCGTCTCCCTCCGGCTGCCTCCCCCTTCGCGCTCCGTCTCGCGCCGACCCATCTGGGCTGGGGCACGCGGCGACAATTTACTCGTCGGTTCAGGGACCCCCCCGGTCTCGAAACGCCGACAGTTGGCGCGCCAGGTAGGGGCCTGCTGCGTGTTGACGAACAGCTTCCCGTCAAGCTCCAGATGGGCAGTCTCCAGCGACCTTTCCAGCCCGGGACGGTGCTCTGTTTCGGGAGTCTTGAGTTCATGTCCCTCAACGGCAGCTACGACATGATACTCCTTCCCCCGCCGTGCGGCAGCGACAATGGCGGCCGACAGCCCGCCCACCGGCGGCGGAATCGACGACGTCTTCCCAACGTGGTGGAAGAACAACGTTCAAGGTCACCCCGTCCCCTCCCCCGCCGACGGAGGAGGAGGCGGGGCAACCAAGGCCAAGCAGGAGGCGGCACCTCGTCGGCTGTCGAGCGGGTCGACGGCGCCGGCGCCCCAACGGGAGGCACGTCGGGCATCGACCTCGCGTCTGAGACGAAGACGAGCGCCCTCTCCCCGCAACACGCCAATCCCAAGCAAACGGATGACGCCAGCACGCTCGCGAAGGACTTGCTGGACGTCACCCTCGTACCTGAGATGATGGTGCAGTCAGTACCTGACGTGACTTCGTCACCGCCCATCGACCAAGAGGTACCAACCGATTCCCATCTCACGCCTTTTGGATTCAGCCTCAACCCGCCAAGCGACTTCGCTTTGGTGGGCGCTCTCGTAGAGGCGAGTCCAAACCCTCTGGGGTATCGTGTGCGGTCACCCTAGGACCGGCTGATGGACGTCTCGACCTACGGGCCCTTAGGGTCCGAGGAAGATGACGAGCCCGACTTCTGTTGGGATTTCTCCGGACTTGGTAACCCCAGTGCCATGCGGGACTTTATGACCGCGTGTGACTACTGCCTTTCCGACTGTTCCGACGGTAGCCGCAGCCTCGGCGACGAGGACTGCGGCCCAAGTCGTGAATGTTTCCACGTCGATCTAGGGGGTCCCTCCGAAGGCAACCGTCTTGGTATGCCGGAGAACGGTGATCTCCCTAGGCCTGAGCCTCGCGTTGACATCCTACGGGAGCTAGCTGTGGTCCCTGTTCCGGCGCGGGGTCATGACCCACAGCTCGAGCAAATCCGCGGGGTGCAGGCCAGGCTCGACGAGGGAGCAGGAACACTTGAGCCGATCCGCTAGGACATCGGGCAGGAATGGGCGGGCCAACCTCCGGCCGGAGAAGTGCGTCATCTACCCCAGGGTATCCAGCACCGCATCGCCGACGATGTCAGGGTAAGGTCGCCACCCACTTCCAGTGGAGTCGGCTAGAACCTGGCTGCAGCGGCAATGAATCTCCGTGCGATGCCGGAGCCATCAACCACCGAGGGGCGGTGAATTCAGGGAGAGCTCAAGAATCTCCTGGAGGACGCCGCGGTCCGACGGGCCGAAAGCTCCGCCTCCCGAAGGCAGGGGTACCCCTCGGAACATCGCGCTGCGACTTCCCGATTCATGCGGGAAGCCTCGGTCCACATCGGGCGCACGTGCAACACGGCGCCTGCGGCCCCGGGTCGCCTCGGCAACGAGCACCATCACCGCAACCGTCGGGCCCACCTCGACGAGAGGGTGAGCTGAGGCTACCACCCCAGGCGTGGGGGACGCTACGACAGTGGGGAGGATCGGAGTCCCTCGCCCGAACCACTCGGTCTGCAGGCTTTCAGCCGCGCCATACGACGGGCGCCGTTCTCGACCCGGTTCCGAACCCCGACTACTATCACAAAGTACTCGGGGGAGACGAGACCGGAACTGTGGCTCGCGGACTACCGGCTGGCCTACCAACTGGGTGGAACGGACGATGACAACCTCATCATCCGCAACCTCCCCCTGTTCCTCTCCGACACCGCTCGCACCTGGTTGGAGCACCTGCCTCCAGGGTAGATCTCCAACTGGGACGATCTGGTCCAAGCCTTCGCCGGCAATTTCCAGGGCACATACGTGCGCCCTGGAAACTCCTGGGACCTCCGAAGCTGCCGACAACAGCCGGGAGAGTCTCTCCGGGACTACATCCGACGATTCTCGAAGCAGCGCACCGAGCTGCCCAACATCACCGATTCAGATGTCATCGGCGCGTTCCTTGCCGGCACCACCTGGCGCAACCTGGTGAGCAAGCTGGGTCGCAAGACCCCCACCAGGGCGAGCGAGCTGATGGACATTGCCACCAAGTTCGCCTCTGGCCAAGAGGCGGTTGAGGCTATCTTCCGGAAGGACAAGCAGCCCCAGGGCCGCCCACCGGAAGATGCCCCGAGGCGTCAACTCAGCGCGGCACCAAGAAGAAAGGCAAGAAGAAGTCGCAAGCGAAACGCGACGCCGCCGACGCGGACCTTGTCGCCGCCGCCGAGTACAAGAACCCTCGAAAACCCCCCGGAGGTGCCAACCTCTTCGACAAGATGCTCAAGGAGTCGTGCCCCTATCATCAGGGGCCCGTCAAGCACACCCTTGAGGAGTGCGCCATGCTTCGGCGCCACTTCCACAGGGTCGGGCCACCCGCGGAGGGTGGCAGGGCTCGCGACGACGATAAGAAGGAAGATCACCAGGCAGGAGAGTTCCCCGAGGTCCGCGACTGCTTCATGACCTACGGTGGGCAAGCGGCGAACGCCTCGGCTCGGCACCGCAAGCAAGAGCGTCGGGAGGTCTGTTCGGTAAAGGTGGCGGCGCCAGTCTACCTAGACTGGTCCGACAAGCCCATCACCTTCGACCAAGCCGACCACCCCGACCGCGTGCCGAGCCCAGGGAAATACCCGCTCGTTGTCGACCCCGTCATCGGCGACGTCAGGCTCACCAAGGTCCTCATGGACGGAGGCAGCAGCCTCAACATCATCTACGCCGAGACCCTCAGGCTCCTGCGTGTTGATCTGTCCTCAGTCCGGGCAGGCACTGCGCCTTTCCACGGGATCATCCCCGGGAAGCGCGTCCAGCCCCTCGGACAACTCGACCTTCCCGTATGCTTTGGGACATCCTCCAACTTCCGAAGGGAGACCCTCACGTTCGAGGTGGTCGGGTTTCGAGGAACCTACCACGCAGTACTGGGGAGGCCATGCTACGCGAAGTTCATGGCCGTCCCTAGCTACACCTACCTCAAGCTCAAGATGTCGGGCCCCAACGGGGTCATCACCGTCGGCCCTACGTACTGACACGCGTTCGAATGCGACGTGGAGTGCGTGGAGTACGCCGAGGCCCTCGCCGAATCCGAGGCCCTCATCGCCGACCTGGAGAGCCTCTCTAAGGAGGCGCCAGACGTGAAGCGCCACGCCGGCAACTTCGAGCCAGCGGAGACGGTTAAGTCCGTCCCCCTCGACCCCAGCAGCGACGCCTCCAAGCAGATCCGGATCGGCTCCGAGCTCGATCCCAAATAGGAAGCAGTGCTCGTCGACTTTCCCCGCGTGAACGCCGACGTTTTCGCGTGGAGTCCCTCGGATACCGAGGGATGTCGCCGAGCACTCGCTGGATATCCGAGCTGGAGCCCGACCCGTGAAGCAGCCTCTGCGCCGATTCGACGAAGAAAAGCGCAGAGCCATAGGCGAGGAGATCCACAAGCTAATGGCGGCAGGGTTCATCAAAGAGGTATTCCATCCCGAATGGCTTGCCAACCCTGTGCTTGTGAGAAAGAAAGGAGGGAAATGGTGGATTTGTGTAGACTACACTGGTCTAAACAAAGCATGTCCGAAGGTTCCCTACCCTTTGCCTCACATCGACCAAATCGTGGATTCCACTGCTGGGTGTGAAACCCTGTCTTTCCTCGATGCCTACTCGGGGTATCACCAAATCAGGATGAAAGAGTCCGACCAGCTCGCGACTTTTTTCATCACACCCTTCGGCATGTACTGCTATGTCACCATGCCGTTCGGCTTGAGGAATGCGGGTGCGACGTACCAACGGTGCATGAACCATGTGTTCGGCGAACACATTGGCCGGACGGTCGAGGCCTACGTCGATGACATCGTAGTCAAGACGAGGAAAGCCTCCGACCTCCTTTCCGACCTTGAAGTGACATTCCGATGTCTCAAGGCGAAAGGCGTGAAGCTCAATCCCGAGAAGTGTGTCTTCGGGGTTCCCCGAGGCATGCTCTTGGGGTTCATCGTCTCTGAGCGGGGCATCGAGGCCAACCCGGAGAAGATCGCGGCCATCACCAGCATGGGGCCCATCAAGGACTTGAAAGGTGTACAGAGAGTCACGGGATGCCTTGCGGCTCTGAGCCGCTTCATCTCGCGCCTCGGCGAAAGAGGCCTGCCTCTGTACCGCCTCTTAAGGAAGTCCGAGTGCTTCACTTGGACCCCTGAGGCCGAGGAAGCCCTCGGGAACCTGAAGGCGCTCCTTACAAACATGCCCATCTTGGTGCCCCCCGCTGCCGGAGAAGCCCTCTTGATCTACGTCGCCGCGACCACTCAGGTGGTTAGCGCCGCGATTGTGGTTGAGAGACGAGAAGAGGGGTATGCATTGCCCGTCCAGAGGCCAGTCTACTTCATCAACGAGGTACTGTCCGAGACCAAGATCCGCTACCCACAAATTCAGAAACTGCTGTACGTGGTGATCCTGACGCGGCGGAAGTTGCGGCACTACTTCGAGTCTCATCCGGTAACTGTGGTGTCATCCTTCCCCCTGGGGGAGATCATCCAGTGCCGAGAGGCCTCGTGTAGAATTGCAAAGTGGGCGGTGGAAATCATGGGCGAAACGATCTCGTTCGCCCCTCGGAAGGCCATCAAGTCCCAGGTCTTGGCGGACTTCGTGGCTGAATGGGTCGACACCCAGCTCCCAACGGCTCCGATCCAACCGGAACTCTGGACCATTTTCTTCGATGGGTCGCTGATGAAGACAGGAGCAGGCGCAGGCCTGCTCTTCATCTCGCCCCTCGGAAAGCACCTACGCTACGTGCTACGCCTCCATTTCCCGGCGTCCAACAATGTGGTTGAATATGAGGCTCTGGTCAACGGTTTGCGCATCGCCATCGAGCTAGGGGTCCGACGCCTCGACGCTCGCGGTGACTCACAGCTCGTCATCGACCAAGTCATGAAGAACTCCCACTGCCGCGACCCGAAGATGGAAGCCTACTGCGATGAGGTTCGGCGCCTGGAAGACAAGTTCTACGGGCTCGAGCTCAACCACATCGCCCGACGCTACAACGAGACTGCGGACGAGCTGGCTAAAATAGCCTCGGGGCGAACAACGGTTCCCCCGGACGTCTTCTCCCGAGACCTGCATCAACCCTCCGTCAAGACCGACGACACGCCCGAGCCCGAGAAGGCCTCGGCCGAGCCTGAGGCACCCTCGGCTCAGTCCGAGGCACCCTCGGCCCAACCCGAGGCACCCTCGGCTCAGCCCGAGGCACCCTCGGCCCCCGAGGGCAAGGCACTGTGCATCGAGGAGGAGCGGAGCGGGGTCACGCCTAATCGAAACTGGCAGACCCTGTACCTGCAATATCTCCACCGAGGAGAGCTACCCCTCGACCGAGCCGAAGCTCGACGGTTGGCGCGGCGCGCCAATTCGTTTGTCTTGCTGGGGGACGGGAAGGAACTCTACCACCGCAGCCCCTCAGGCATCCTCCAGCGATGCATTTCCATCGCCGAAGGCCAGGAGCTCCTACAAGAGATACACTTGGGGGCTTGCGGCCATCACGTAGCACCTCGAGCCCTTGTTGGAAACGCCTTCCGATAAGGTTTCTACTGGCCGACGGCGGTGGCCGACGCCACTAGAATTGTCCGCACCTGCGAAGGGTGTCAGTTCTACGCAAGGCAGACCCACCTGCCCGCTCAGGCCCTGCAGACGATACCCATCCCCTGGCCTTTTGCTGTGTGGGGTCTGGACCTCGTCGGCCCCTTGCAGAAGGCACCCGGGGGCTATACGCACCTGTTGTCGCCATCGACAAATTCTCCAAGTGGATCGAGGTCCGACCCCTAAACAGCATCAGGTCCGAACAGGCGGTAGCGTTCTTCACCAACATCATCCATCGCTTTGGGGTCCCGAACTCCATCATCACCGACAACGGCACCCAGTTCACCGGCAGAAAGTTCCTGGACTTCTGCGAGGATCACCACATCCGGGTGGACTGGGCCGCCGTGGCTCACCCCATGACGAATGAGCAAGTAGAGCGTGCCAACGGCATGATTCTACAAGGACTCAAGCCTCGGATCTACAACGACCTCAACAAGTTCGGCAAGCGATGGATGAAGGAACTCCCCTCGGTGGTCTAGAGTCTGAGGACAACGCCGAGCCGAGCCACGGGCTTCACGCCGTTCTTTCTAGTCTATGGGGCCGAGGCCATCTTGCCCACAGACTTAGAATACAGTTCCCCGAGGACGAGGGCCTACGCCGACCAAAGCAATCAAGCTAATCGAGAAGACTCACTGGACCAGCTGGAAGAGGCTCGGGACATGGCCTTACTACACTCGGCGCGGTACCAGCAGTCCCTGCGACGCTACCACGCCCGAGGGGTTCGGTCCCGAGACCTCCGAGTGGGCGACCTGGTGCTTCGGCTGCGACAAGATGCCCGAGGGCGGCATAAGCTCATGCCTCCCTGGGAAGGGCCGTTCGTCATCGCCAAAGTTCTGAAGCCCGGAACATACAAGCTGGCCAACAGTCAGGGCGAGGTCTACAGCAATGCTTGGAACATCCAACAGCTACGTCGCTTCTACCCTTAAGATGCTTTCAATTTGTTCGTATACCTCGTTCCCACGCAAAGTTTAGTCATCAAGGAAGGGTCAGCCTTGCCTCGGCAAAGCCCGACCCTCCCTCGGGGGCTAAAAGGGGGGAACCCCCTCTGCGTCGAAATTTTCCTCGAAAAAAGATCTTTTCTGCCAGAATGTCTTTCGTGCTTCTCGACTACTTCGAAAGTGGACCCTGAAAACGACGGAGTGCACGTAAGCAGCCAAGGCTGACCGAGCCGAGGGACTCCTATGCCTCCGGGATACGGATACCTCACTCATCACCTTCTGCGATAAGTAACTCGCGCTCGAATAAGTGATTCCGCGGACCGAACAAGTCTTCACGCTCGAAAGCTCCTCTGCCGAAGCGATTCTTCGGGCCTTCTCGACTGCGTCGGTGACAGAACCCTATGGACGGGTGAGAGTGCGGGTAAGCGGCAAGGCCAACTGAGCCGAGGGATTCCTACGCCTCCGGGATACGGATACCTCACTCATCGCCTTCCGTGAAAAGCAACTCTCGCTCGCACAGACAATTCTGTTACCGACAAAGAAGTCCAAATACTCGAAACAAGAGGAAAAGAAGCGCAGCTTTACAACACGACGGTGGTGTGTTTGGGCCTCGGTGGCCGCAGAAAACACACGCTACAAGATAATCTGATCCTACAGGCTCGGATCTTGACAGTTGAAGGGAGCAGCAGCACCCTCGGCGTCAACTACACCTTCGGCGAGGTCCGACCTAGCCTCGGACGGTGACGCGGTCGGAGGATCTCCACTCTGAAGGACGACATCAGCACCACGCCCGGGCCATCGCCGCCAGGGTCTTCTCCAGGAATCTGGCTCGAGCAGACGGCTCGGCCGGTCACCCCGAGGCCTCGGCCAGCTGTCCCCCGAAGACATCAGCCCGGCCCGAGGCCTCGGCAACTCAATTCCGGCGTCGATCCCGCCAGTGGACGACCCGGCCAGGCTCTGGTCAACCAAGTCTTCTTTTCGAGCCAACTCTGCCTCTGTTCGAGCTAACACCGCTACCCCCGGCTTTGGCTCATCGAAGAGCGGCCGAGGGGTTCCTTTAACTAAGCAAGAGAAGCCTCGGACAGCAGGGCCGACCGAGCCGAGGGACTCCTACGCCTCCGGGATACAGATACCTCACTCGTCACCTTTGCACGGGGCGACTCACGCTTGGTGAAGCGGTTCAGATAACCGACAGACGAGTCTTAGTGCTCGAAATGAGGAAAAAACACGGCTCCATGCCGAAAATACATACATGTTCAGGCCTCGACAGCCACAATGAACAAAAAGACCGGCATTTAAGGTGCCATTACAAACGGAACTCCGGTTCCGTCCCCGCGGGTATGAACAACCTCCACACCGGGGAGCCTGCGGGGCAACAAGTTCCGGGCGACTCGCCAGCGACCTCTGCAACAGCAGCTATGGTCCTAGGATGGACGCGGCCACCGGAAGGCTCTCGTTCGCGTCCTCGCTCAAAGGACGCGAACCAAACATCAAAGCCAAAGAGCGGGCCGCTCCAAAGCGCACCGACAGGTCCTCGCTCCCGTCCTCGCCATGAAAACGAGGAAGAGGGCGGACTGTTGCATCCTAGCTGGGCAGCAACAGTTCGCCTTCCCCGGCATGGCTGGAGGACGCCTCCTCCGCAGAGCTGGGGGATGGTTTCCACCACCAGAAGCTGGAAGAGGAGGTGGCCAGCCGACCCGTGCGGGAGGTAGAGCCCCGGCTCGCCTCGCTCTCCGCCCCAGCAAGGATGGTAAGCATCCTTGAAGCTGAGGGAGGGGCAGAGGCCGCAGCCCGGCTTGCTTTTCCCCGCCATCGAACTGGAGGTCACCGTCTTGGGTGACCGCCGGCGAGGGGGTGCAGCCGGGATGCATGATGAAAATCCTTGAAGCCGAGCGATGGCTGAAAGGTACCAACTTCCACGAAGTTGCGTTCCTCCAACGACAAGGCGGAAGGATTGCGGGTGTTCCCCATCTGGGGGCTCGGAAGGTGCACTACAAAATAAACCCCCCTATAGCAACGTATACCTAGACACGTACAATTATATGCGTTGGAAGTGATTAGGTTCCAACGCTTTTTATGTGTTGCAACTTATATCTGTTGAATTACAATGGTACTGGCAACATTTAACATGCGTTACAAACTGTATGCGTAGATTAAATACGATCATAGCAACGATTACCATGTGTTGCAGCCATATGCGTAGAGTAACTAGAATGCTTGTAACGTTTACATGTGTTGCAAACTATATCTGTAGATTAATTTTGGTACTTTAGCAATTTTGCAATTGTGCCTTTATTTTTAACTAAAGCATTGTAGTTGGGATGCTAAATTGCGCAAAAAATGTGTAAAGTGGGGGAAGTGATATGAACTAACTAGCTAACCACACCAATCAATCACCCCAGGGTGGTGGCGTGCTTCCTCTGTCGTCCGATCTGCCGTTATCAGAGCGGAGCATGGTGACTCAGGGAGAGAGATACAGATACCTGGACAAAATTGGGCACGTCTTCTTCTCCGCGAACCTCGCGTCCTCCTCGCCTTCCTTCCTACAAGTCTCCTCCCCTCCCCATGCCTCCCTCGGGCCTCGCTTCTCGTGCTCTTCCTCTCCTGCCCCCGCCAGCCTCCAACAACCCGCGAGGGCGCCGTCCGCCCCTGCCTCCGGGAGCGATGATGATCGCGCGACGCCTGCTCTGATCCAACAATGCCCCCGCCCAGGTGATCATCCATGAACCTTCCTCCTGTCCTACGGAGCCGCCTTTCTCATCGCCCTGGACGGGAAGGAAAAAACCGCGTTTTTAAGGAATCCTCGGCGTTCGCCGCCTCAGGGGAAGTGGGGACTTGGTGTGGCTGGTATTCGATGGATAATATGCATGCTTCGATCTTTGGTTGCAAACTAGTACGATAAATAAATTATACAGTTTCTGTTTCTGCTTGGAGCCAGCTACTTACTTTAGCAGTCGAGGTATCAGATTACACTGTAGGAATCCCGAATCCCTGGTCTTAAAAATCGCACTTACGAGTACGTGCGATTACACTGTTTTGTATATTCAATTCCTAATTTAGCACAGATAGTAGTAGTAGTACTTTCGAGATGCAAAGGTAGGGTTCCTTTATTCGGGATATGTGTTCACGTCAAAGCACCTCAAGGCAGTACTAATGTGAGCATCACATATTCTTTTTGACCTAATTGTGTTGTCCAGGCAACACCACGTCCACTTGCCAATGTTTCGCGGTTTGCGTTCGTCACATAGCTCATGTGTGATCCTTTTTTTTCCTCTTGATCACAGGCAAGCAGCTTATTGAAGCATGTAACTGGCACCGCAAGTTTGCAAGGCTATGCGGATAGCTTGTTGGATGCGACAGTCAGACATTTTGGTTCAGCACCGTCTGCTCAGCCTGAAGAAAATGGGTACACAGTCCTTTCCTCTTGTCTGGAACCGAAATAATTGGGCTCAAGGGCCATGTCACCACTATCTATTTCTGATCTACAAGGTGATTCTTCCAGGTTCAAGGGCCACGGCATGCTGGCGCCTTTTACAGCTGGCTGGTAGAGCAATGATTTGCACCCTCTGATCATTGAGAGATCTGAGGTTGTCACTCTGAATCTGAACTTTACACCATAGTTTCTGTTACATCTCTTGAAATGCAGTGTTCAGTTGTGGAGAAGTAGATTTTAATCTTTACATTTACAGAATATATTTCACAGTCTAGCTTATCACCATTTTGATTATGCAGGGTTCCTATGTCTATGACATTAATGGGAACAAGTATCTGGACTCTCTTGCAGGATTATGGTGCACAGCTTTAGGTATGTGCACGCGACTTTTGTGTTTGTTTCTGGGCTTTAGCAATGTCTTTGCACCTGTTACTTCTGCATCATCTGTGTTCGTTATGTCTTTAGGTGGTAGCGAGCCTCGATTAGTCAAAGCAGCAACTGAGCAATTAAACAAATTACCCTTCTACCATTCCTTCTAGAACCGTACAACAAAACCTTCGTTGGTAAGTTTTCTTGAACCACGCGTCGGTTGTTGGCTTCTTCAAATTTGAAATCGTTGTCTCTATCCTGGTTTCTTTTCTAAAAACTTTACTTGCCAAATTTCCAAAACTGACCATTGGAATTTTGCTGCTCCTTTCAGGATCTTGCGCTGGAGATCCTTAGCATGTTCACTGCAAGGGAAATGGGGAAAGTTTTCTTCACAAACAATGGTTCAGAAGCAAATGACTCTCAGGTGTCCCTATTTTACAGCCCCTCAGTACCATCAATGGTGTTTTTTTGCCGGACACGTAGGAGAGTTGAGTAACATTATATTAAGAAGAATACCATCAATGGTGGTGCTGTCAGCGTTCTTTGCTTTTACTGCAGATAACTGAAAGTGTTTAAATACTGATTTTTGCATCAGCAGCTCATCTTTAAAGAACTTAAACACAAAAACTGAAAGTAAAGTTACATGGTCTTTACACCTCGCTAAAGAAATATGTCTGTGCTCTCTCATTACTGGTAATAAAATGGTTGTTGGTTCATCGACCATGGTATTCATGTATCCATCATAGCCCAATTTCTCTTTGAAATATACCTAGCTAGTTGGCAGACCTTGAAGCTTTCTATTCTAGCATTTTAGTATGTTGTTTTTATTTCTCTTTGATATAGACATGGTTTTGTTTCTAATAGGTCTATTGCTTTCAGAGATAATATGCTCAACCTTTGCAACCCTGAGTTGCATAGAACTACCCTAGTTGAGCTCTCCAAGGTCCCTCCTGTGCCTTGTCTGCAGATTATAAATCTCAGCAACGAAAGATTTAGCCCGATTTTAGCTCTAGAGAGAATTCTTGCCTGAATTCTTATTAGTGAAACTCTGCATCTTGTGGTATGATATGTTTTTCTGGGATTAGGATGGTTCGGTTTTAATGCTGGCTGCAGGGGCTATCATATAACTAGGTAATTAAACAACATTTCTTCTTGATCAAATCTGGGTGTGCAACGACTGCACTATTTGAAATCTTGCAGATTTTAACATGAGGGTGCATGGTTATGTTGTGCGATTAGATCCATCTATGAATTGTTTGTGCTTCTACATTTAGGAACAATGGGCAATTAGGATTTTTTATGTATGTTTTGAATGATTCTTAATTGTTGCAGTAACAGTGACAAGATAGGTTGTTTAATTATGTCCTCATTGCAATATCATTGGTAAAGTAGGCAGTAGTCATAGGATATTCTGTACCAAGGTTGCTTTTTATAGGAATTACTTGAACTAAATAACAACAATGTATGATCTGTCTAGGAATAAGATTGTTTATATCATATTGTATACATGCTGAAAGTAGCAGCAAGCAACAGATTTCCTAAACTATGTTCCCAAGTAGTTCACATGTAATTGTGTGTTCTTGAAGTGCAGAGCAATCCACCACAACCACGACGCGAAGGACTCCAAGCTACAATTTCTGCATCACTAAAACAAAAAAACAACAGTAATGCATCCAAGGTGCTCACTCAGGTCCTTCTGTTCTCTTAAAATTTTATATGTGTAAAATATCATGCTGACTGTAGTTAATAATCAAGTGCATTAGTCCTAGGAAAGCTTTGGGCATTTGGTGAGGAGCGCAAGCAAAATACGGCAAAAACATCATGGCTGGTGTCTAAATTTGTTTCCAATCTTCCTATCACTAATGTGTTGCCCTTGCACTATTGGGCTCACCTTGCCATGCCATGCTGGGGCAGTGCAGTTGTGCAGGCTTGGAGCTGAAGTTTGGGAGCTGAAGGCAAAGAGGCAGGGACTATGTGCAGAAATAAGAAATAATGATTAGATCAGTCTAGGATATACATGCTTCCCATTGTATGAATTTTTGTGCTATAATATTTTTCCTTCCCCTTCTTTGAAATGCGATATTTGCACATCTCTTCTCAACTTTGCATTACTTATTCCTGTCATTTTGTATATATTAACCTGTTATATTTTCTATGCTTCATTTTTTCAGTTCTGAACCTGGAACACTATGAAGATGCAAGGGCTTGCTGCATATGGATATTTGTTTTGCATATTGGTTATTTATTTAGGATCTAGATCACCGATGACTATGAGTCATATGTAAATATATTTTTATCATACCAAAAGTGTCTCGAACATATATTATATATGAAACTATGGATCAACTTCTTGTAATGCAATTATTGATTTTTAATATATATTATTTTTTCTTCTTTGCCATGTGTGTCTGGATGATTCTAGAAATATTAAATGTGCATTGTTCAACATGTTATACTCTTAACCTCAAAATAAAATATTCAAATATTTATTTGTTGGTTTATTGTTTGCAATGCTTAAAAATGTTGCCACAACACGAATCTAAACGTTGTAGCATCCTATGATGACGAGATAGTCACGGGCGGCACCAACACATGTAAGCGTTGTTGTATCTTATAAAAATCTGTTGCAGTTTACCAACACTTATTTATATGACTTACCAACGTATGTATAAGTGTTGCAGTAGCCCACAGCAACGACAGTATAGGCAACACATAATTATGTGTTGGTATAGACCATATCAACGCTTATATAGATTTGTACCAACACATATATGCATTGCTAAAGGGGGGGTCATTTTGTAGTGGTGGAAAGACACGGTGCATAAGGGAGCGAGAAGACATGGTCGCCTTTCAAGGGAGTCACCCTCCTTTTAAAGGCGACTCTCCCTACTTGTGCCCCCAGCCGTCGTGGGCTGAGTCTTCTCCAACACGCTCCAAGGTCCTCCCCCTACGGCGCGGGGGCTGGGTCCCACGCGTCATGCAAGCTGGCCTAGGGCAGAAGAAGCCAAACCGCCGCGCGCGGTGCATGCAACCGCCCAGCGGTTACAAGTATTCCTCCACTTTCGCCCAGACCAGCGGGTGAAAGGGCGGACAGCCGTGCAGGCGGCATGCAACCGCGCCAAGTGGGCGCGCCCCTCCGACTTCCAACGCACCCAGCATGGAGGCCCAGGCCCACGCGTCAAGCAACCGGCGCGCCGGTTGCTACGTGCGAGCAACTGCACCGCCGCTCACACCACTACCACGCCTCCTCGACTGCGGAACCAGTATCGCGACTCGAGGCAACCCTGCGTACGGCCCAGCAGTGCCAGCCAGGCGCGACGGTCAATACGACCAAAAATGGGCCGGCAGTAATGGCGGTGGCAGGCGGGCAGGAGCAGCGGTCACGTCGTCAGCCAAGCATACGTCCCATCCAGGGGCAGCGAGAGAACCCTCTCTCACGGCGTGAAGACGACGCGCCCGTGTTCCGTTCCTCGAACGGCTCGCGCACGCGCAACGGCCGCCTCGCGAACCATTCGCCCCGTCGCATTAGCTCTGCGGCGGGACAGGCGACGCCTCAGGCAGGAGAAGCGAGCGACGCTTCGCCTTCGCCATAATAACCGCGTCAAAAAAGGTACGCCACGTCATTCGATTCCGTATCCTTTTCATCTTCCTCTTTCTCTTTCTCTCTCTTACAACAGGGACCGGGAAAGGGGGATACCCCAAAAAGGATCCTTCTCTGTGAAGGAAACAGGCCCCGAGCCTCCCTACTGATCAGAGGTTCAAAGGCTGGCCCCTCAGCGGGGTTTAATAGCCGCCTCAGAGCGCGTGGGCTCCGCACCCACTACTGGTCAGAGGTTCGAAGGCCGGCCCCTCGGAAGGGTTCAACGGCCGCCTCAGGCCACTCGGGCTCCGCGCCCACTACTGATCAGGGGTTCGTAGGCTGGCCCTCGAAGGGTTCACAGCCGCCTCAGACACAGAGCGAGGGATGACCCTGGGTACGTTCGATACATAACCAAGGCTCGAGCTACGCTCCCGAGGTACCCTAGGACATTTCTGAGACCAGCGGGAACGATCTTGTAACGGAATCCCATCAGAGGGAGGCATCGAGCCCTCGGACCCCGTCGAAAGGGGACTGGGTCCGGCAGATCACCCGCAGGTACTTTTGAGCGTGCCTCCAGGCCTCTTGCCGACCCCTAACAAATGGGGCACGGGCGTCCACTCGGATTACCCGCCAGCAGCTCACCGGAGACACCATGTTCGGCGCCCTCCAAGGGCAACATGGCGCTTTCCCTCCCTCCTCCTTGCGGAAAGGCGACGCAGGGGCGTATGTAAAAAAGTCGAGTCTGTCCCTGACCGTTCTCTCGCCCTATGCAGAGGCTCGGGGGCTGCTCTCGCAAACCCGGCTCTAGCCAAACCGTTGACAACGTCAACATACCAGCCCGAGAACTTGGGACCCAACCGTGCACCCGGGCTACAGCCGGCTCGCATGAGGGAACGACCAGACCAGCCGAAGCATTACGCGAGGCATTAAGACCTCGGAGGAGTCAAACCACTCCTCCGAGGCCTCGGGGGCTACACCCGGCGGGTGCGCTCGCGCGCACCCACCGGAACAAAACGCAACCGAGAAAGGCTGGTCCCCTTGCAAAAAAGTGCGACAAAAGCCTCCAAGCGAGTATTAACACTCCCTTCGAGGCTCGGGGGCTACTGTCGGGGACCATAATTAGGGGTACCCTCAAGACTCCTAAATCTCAGCTGGTAACCCCCATCAGCACAAAGCTGCAAAGGCCTGATGGGTGCGACTAAGTCAAAGATCGGTCCATTCGAGGGACTCGATCACGCCTTGCTCGAGCCCAGCCTCGGGCAAGGGCAGCCGACCCCGGAGGATCTACGTCTCGCCCGAGGCCCCCCTCCAGCAACGGACACACCTTCGGCTCGCCCAAGGCCCAGTCTTCACCAAGAAGCAACCTTGGCCAAATCGCCATGCCAACCGACCAAATCACAGGGGCATTTAATGCAAAGGTGGCCTGACACCTTTATCCTGACGCACGCCCTCCGGTCGACAGAGCCGAAGTGACCGTAGTCACTTCGCCGCTCCACTGACCGGTCTGACAAGAGGACAGCGCCGCCTGCGCCGCTCCGACTGCTGTGCCACTCGACAGAGTGAGGCTGACAGCAGCCAGGCCCGGCCTTAGGCGCCATAGGAAACTCCGCTTCGCCCGACCCCAGGGCTCGGACTCGGGCTCAGCCCCGGAAGACGACGAACTCTGCTTCGCCCGACCCTAGGGCTCGGACTCGGGCTCAGCCCCGGAAGACGACGAACTCCGGTTCGCCAGACCCCAGGGCTCGGACTCGGGCTCTGCCCCGGAAGACGACGAACTCCGCTTCGCCCGACCCCAGGGCTCGGACTCAGCCCTGGCCTCAGCCGACGGTCTCCGCCTCGCCCGACCTAGGGGCTCGAACTCGACCTCGGCCTCGGAAGACAGACTCGACCTCGACCTCGGAGGAGCCTCCACATCGCCCAACCTAGGGCACCACGGACCGACCACGTCAACAGGAGGCGCCATCATTACCCTACCCCAAGCTGACTCAGGCTACGGGGAACAAGACCGGTGTCCCATCTGGCTCGCTCCGCCAGACAAGTAATGATGGCGCCCCGCACGCTCTATGACGACGGCGGCTCTCAGCCCCCTTACGGAAGCAAGAGGACGTCAGCAAGGACTCGACAGCCCCGACAGCTGTCCTTCCGCCAGGCTCCAGCGCTCCTCCGACGGCCACGACACCACACGAACCGGGTGCCAAAACCTCTCCGGCTGCCACGATGGCATGTACTTAGGGCGCTAGCTCTCCTCCGCTAGACACGTTAGCACACTGCTACACCCCCATTGTACACCTGGATCCTCTCCTTGTGCCTATAAAAGGAAGGACCAGGGCCCTCTTACAGAGGGTTGGCCGCGCGGGGAAGGACGGGACGGTGCTCGCGTGAGGCCGCTCGCTCCCTCCCGCGTGGACGCTTGTAACCCCCTACTGCAAGCGCACCCGACCTGGGCGCGGGACAAACACGAAGGCCGCAGGATTTCCACCTCTCACGCCCGTCTCCCTCCGGCTGCCTCCCCCCTTCGCGCTCCGTCTCGCGCCGACCCATCTGCGCTGGGGCACGCGGCGACAATTTACTCGTCGGTCCAGGGACCCCCCGGTCTCGAAACACCGACAGGTACTATACTTTATCTTAACCAAAAGTCCAGGAAAGGATGAGTTAAAAAGAAAACCTATCCTTTTTATATTTCGCTCAGCTTCGTTCAGGTGGTAGTGTCCAGAAACGTTGTGTTGCATGTGGTTTCGTGTCATATTGGGCTTGAGCATTTTTTTCATGGCTCATCTAGAAGGTAACAACCCATGTTATGTACAACAGTAGAACCATAGAAATTGGTGATTTATAAAAGTAGAGATTAAAGGTCATTGGTACTTCTAGAATCTTATTTGTAGATAAGAAATAATAAAAAATCTCCCCTCCCATTTCCTCTATGAAAGAGGAGAGAGAGTAAAGGTGGGAAGGGGCTTGGGTCTTGATTTGTTTTTACAATTCTATTTGTTCACTCTCATCTCTTATTTGTTTGGTCCATCATGTTTGGTGAAAGAGAAAATCTCACATCTACTTCCTTAAAACCTGACGCGTGGTGGTCATGTTCTCTGCGTCCGCTCACAATACTAGGATATGCAGGTACTGCTGCACTGCTCGTGAAGTCCTGATGGGCATGGGCACATCCATGCTCGAGTGATGGCGGAGCAATGACGTGGGCCCTGCCTCTGCTCCATCGCAGTCGCCTCGTCCCTCTTCCTTTTCGCGGCCACAACCTTCACGAACACGACGAAAACGCATCAAATGCTCTCTCTCTCTCCCACCTTGCTCATGCCACCCCTGTACCTCCCCTTCCACCCCCATCCTCGAGCGCGTTGTTGCCGGCATCGCGCCGCCGCTAAAGGCGCCTACTAACGGTGAGGCCGAGGCCAAGGCCTGTGTAGCCGGCGGGGACGACCACCAGAGGGTCAACGAGTGGTCACTCGCCTCCTCCTCCAGCTAGATGGTCCCACCACCCGTGTACCTCCCTTCCATGCCCGTCCTCGAGCGTGCCGCTGCAGGCATCACGCCGCTGCCACAGACGTCTGTCGACGGCGAGGACGAGGCCTATGCATCCAGCGGCGACGACCACCAACAGTTCCAGCCTGTCGAGCCTAACCAGAGGGCCGAGGAGCGGTCCTTCGCCGCCTTCTCCGTCTAGATGCTCCCGCAGTTCGTGCATCTCCCCTTCCATCCCTGTCCTCGAGTGCGTCGTTGCATACGTCATTCCGCCGCCAGAGTCTCCTATTAGCAGCGTGGCCAAGGCCAACGCCTATGCAGACGGCGGCGGCGACCACCACCAGCTACAGCCTGTCGAGCCTAACCAGAGGGCCGAGGAGTGGTCCCTCACCGCCTTCTCCGTCTAGATGTAGCTCAGCGACATGCACGACATGCTTGGGTGCAAAGACCTGCAGGTCCATCGCCTACTACGACAAGAGCCTCAAGATCTTAATGGCTATGGTCCACGAGCGTGATCCCCCATCACAAAGACCTGCAGGTGATCATCAATCCCCCTTCACTACTTCTCAATTTAACTATTACTCTGAACATAGAGGGGATCAAATACACGCTACTATAGTTCTCTTTACATTTCTATGCTATCAACTCAGTCACTCGTTGTTTTAATCAAAACTAAACGTGATTAAACTTTGTTATAGATTGCGACAGTAAGGGGTGGACAACTGTTCGGCTGCTCTACTTGATTAAACTCAGTGATTTCTTTAGTGCAGCAAAATCAAATTTTAGAACGGGGTTTTGATGTTGTGTTCTTTCCATTTTTGTTAGATGGCTTGGTTAAGTTTCTTTGTACCTTCTCAGCACCATATTATGTCGGCTTTAGGTAAATCGTAGTTCGTTGCACTAATTTTAGCTATATATTTTTAATTCAGTTTTAGAGTATATTCCATATGTCTGGACATCTAATATTTTCTTTGATCCAAATAATTGGACTGTTGTTGCACAATGCCCCATAAAAACGTCGCTTTGGTGATGTGACGATGCCGACCCTATTGCCATGGTAATTTCATTCCCGTTTCTTTTGCTTGCCGATACAGCTCTCCTATGTATTCTATGAAAACACACACACACACACAAAGAGTAACATTTGTAAGAAAGACGCCTTCACAAGGATATCAGTGTTATTAATACAATCATTGTGATTGCAAAAGAGGTTAATGAGTTACCTGATCCTGAAGGATAAAATCACTTTGCTCGGTTTCACATGGACTATTTTTAAGATGGTGTGGATGTGGTGTGACTATCTTTGGAGTTTTTGGACTAATCACTGAAGCAGGTGCATCGTTCATAACAGTTTCTATTTCAGATATTTGCATACTTTTATTTGCCAACTGATAGAAGATTTTAGAGACTACAAGTTCCTCATCTTTTTTGGCTTCCTCTTCTCCAAGGTGACATTCACGCATTACCCAATTATCTCTATCATGATTTTCGCCTCTTTGCCAAGTTTTGTACAACACCATTGTCTTCTTCCAGTCTTTTATAACATCATTTTCATATATGGATTTGGATCTCCCTGTCTTGTGCTAGCTCACATGTTCATCGGGAAAGCACGGTATCCTCAATGCTTCTAAGTGGATACTGAAAGCGAAACTTTTAGATGATTTTTTTTGTCCAGAAAAAAGCTACAAAACGACACCATTTTCGTGGACCTGATATATAAAAAATGACAACAACAATAGAATAACCTTTATTGTTGGTTTTGTAGAGGCAGAAAAGCTTTAAAGAGTTGCATCATTTTTGTGGACATGTTCCAGTCTGATATTGATCCAAGATTCTGCAAGGGGACTGCTAGGGGTCATCAGGTTCAGGGACAAGCCAAAAGTAGAATATGTTGGGCCTTACCTTCTTCATCACAGTTCCCTCAAAGGTGCCATCATGTAATGGCTTCAATAAATGGGGTTCGTCAGTAGTGGACTCATCCAAGGCCTATTGAAGGTGGTGCAAGTTAGAGCCAGGCTAGATTTTATTTTGGGGTAAGTGCACTTGTCATTATCAATTTACTTTGCTTGATAATAATGAAACATGTGAGGGACTGTAGTTATTTACTGGGTCTAATTATGTATTTTCAGATAACTCTGATCTTATTACAACTTGCTTCTGGCGAACGATCATGCAATTGACCAAACATGTAAACCATAAGCAAATGTGATGTAGGAGATTGTTATGTAAAGAGACTTTTGCACCCACTTTGATGTTTTATGCCCTTTTTGTGAAAAAATATGTGGTGCTATTTGAGTGCCTGTTTCTCATTACAATTTCACATGCTTATGTGAATGGCATAGCGCCCAATAGGGCGCTGTCATAATCTGTTTTTTTAATTTGCAGCATGTTAGTTTGCACCATTTTTTATGTGTACCCATCTGTACTCGCTTTCGCTTCGTACCTGTTCGCACCACCTTCGCTTCGACTACCTAGGCAAACACTATTTTATATAGCCATCATGAACCTGACTAATAGCTTGTTTGGATGTAGATATTGGAGCACAAAATTGGGAATTGGAACCAGCTTTTCTAAATTTTGTTGTTTGGTTGCATGTAGAATTGAGATTTGGAATCCGAGGCCCAATTCCCTAGAATTGGAGTATAACTAGAAACCCCCTCTCCTAATACAAAGCCTCACTAAAAGGGAAATGTGCCCTTGGGCCATTTCTATATTGTTTTGGTGATTAGATGCACAACACACTATATGTGAACTAACATAATATTGAGCAAAGGAATATTTAGATGGATCAAGTGTGAAGGTAAGTTATAGATACTTAGTAAATTGTTTTATGTGCTAAACATGCTTATCTAAGTGCAAAGAACCCAATTAAGTCAAGTCCAAAAGGAGCAAAAGGAGTTTAGCTAAAACACCAAGTGGAGCACCAGCGGGTGCACCGGACAGTGTCCGGTGCCCAGTCTGCTCAGCGATGAACTCTCTACTCTTGGGAATAACTAAGGACGTCGTGGCTAAAATTCACCGAACTATCCGGTGTGCACCGGACTGTCTAGTGAGCCAACAGTGCTCACGCCAACGGTCGATAGCGCGATCAACGCGCAATCAACGGGCGACGTGTGGCCAGAGCCAACGGTCACTCGGCCGCACCGGACTGTCCGGTGTGCCAAGTGGGCTAAGGGTTCAACAGTCGGCTTCGCCAAAGAAGGAAAAAATTGTGCACTGTTCATGTCCGGTGGTGCACCGGAATGTCCGGTGCGCCAACGGATAGAAGGTAAGAATTGCCTACCAAATGGAGAACCAACGACTCCTAGCTGCCTTTGGGGTATAAAAGGGACCCCTGGGCGCATGGAGCAGAACACCAAGCCTCCACTGAACATCCTAAGACACCTAGACTCCACAAGCACGTATCCGGATCATTGTGATTGAGATTTGAGCACTTATTGAGTTGTGAACTCGCTGCGCTGTTTTTGTGTGCTCTCTTCTTGACTTATGTGCGTGTCATTGATGCGACTCTAGCTCTCGCGTGTGTTTCTATTCCCTCCCTTACTCTTGTGTTTTTTCATTGTGATCAAAATTGTAAGGGTGAGAGGCTCCAACATGTGCAGATTCCTCACAAAGGAAACATCTGATATAAGGAAGAAAACTGTGGTATTCAAGTGGATCATTGGATCGCTTGAAAGGGGTTGAGTGCAACCCTTGTCCATTGGGACGCCACACGTGGAAGTAGGCAAGTGTTCTACTTGGCTGAACCACGGGATAAAAATTGTTGTGTCACCTATTGTTATTAGTATGTGATTCTCTCTTCTACTACTCACTTGATAATTGCTCTAAGTTTAATACTCATTTTGTGAAGAGCAATTGAGTGAAGAAGTCATCTCTTTCTCTCTAGACATATCACCTTGGTTTTGATTCCACTAACATTTCATAAACCAAGTTTGTGCCATTTAGTGTTGATTTTTACAAGATCACCTATTCACCCTCCTCTAGGTGCTCTCAATTGGTATCGGAGTCGTACTCTTCATTAAGGGACTAACCGCCCAAAGAGATGGGTCCTAAAGGTAAGGGGATGGTGATCAACAACAAGGAGAAAGAGACCCTATACGTCGACGAGCTAAAAGACGACAATCCCACTAACTCAGGCTCAAGTCACAAGAAGAGAGATGGAAAGAAAAGGAGGCACATAAAGAAGATCATCTACTACGACAGTGACGCCTCCTCCTCTTCACCAAGGGATGACGACGACGAAGACTCTTCGTCAAAAAAGAAAACGGTTAATCAAAACTATTCTTTTGATTATTCTCGCATTCCTTATAATTCAAATGCCCATTTACTAGCTATTCCACTTGGAAAACCCCCACACTTTGATGGATAAGACTATTCATTTTGGTCTCATAAAATGCGCAGTCACTTATTTTCCCTTTATCCGAGTATTTGGGAAATTGTTGAAAATGGAATGCATTTCGATAGCACTGATAATCCTATATTTATCAATGAGCAAATACATAAAAATGCCCAAGCTACTACTGTTTTGCTAGCATCTCTATGCAAGGATGAATACAACAAAGTGAGCGGGTTGGACAATGCCAAGCAAATATGGGATACCCTCAAAATCTCTCACGAGGGTAATGATGCCACCATGATTACCAAGATGGAACTGGTGGAAGGCGAGCTAGGGAGGTTCGCCATGATAAGGGGAGAGGAGTCAACTCAAACTTACAACAGGCTCAAGACCCTAGTCAACAAGATTCGAAGCTATGGGAGTACAAGATGGACGGATCATGACGTCGTCCGACTCATGCTAAGGTCTTTTGCCGTTACTGATCCTCATCTTGTGAATCTTATCCGTGAGAATCCCAGATACACCAAGATGACACCCGAGGAAATTCTCGGAAAATTTGTAAGCGAGCGCATGATGGTGAAGGAAGCGAGGTACGTGGACGATGCTGCAAACGAACCACTTCCTCTCTATGAGTCACAGCCCGTTGCTCTCAAAGCAACCAGTAGCAAGGAGGCGCTACCTAGCAAGGTAGCACAAGTGGAGGCTGTCGGGCTTAACGAGGACAAAATGGCGCTTATAATCAAGTGCTTCAAGACCGCCTTGAATGGACGCAAGGAGTATCCCAACAAGAACAAATCAAGGGGAAAGCGCTCCTGCTTCAAGTGCGGTAAGTCTGGTCATTTCATAGCACAATGTCCCGATAATGACAATGACCAGGCAGAAGAAAAGAAAGGGAAGAAGGAAAGAAAGAAGAACTACAGGAAGGCAAAGGGCAAGGTGCACATTAGAAAAGAATGGGACTCCGACTGTGCTTAGTCTGACTCCGATGATGAAGGACTAGCTGCCTCGTCCTTCAACAAATCCTTCCACTTCCCCAACGAACGCCACACATGCCTTATGGCTAAGGAGAAGAATCTACGTATACGAGATACACCTAAGTACACTTCTTCTAGCGATGAAGAATCTTCTGACGATGAAGTAGCTTATAGTGGTTTATTTAAAGGATTAGATAGATCTAAGGTAGATAAAATAAATGAGTTGATTGATGGCCTTAATGAAAAGGATAGGTTGCTAGAAAAGCAAGAAGATATTCTGTTTGACGAACATGATAAATTTATTAATGTTCAAAAATCTCTTGCTCTAGAAATTAAGAAAAATGAAATATTGTCCTCTGAGCTGTCTACCTATCATGATTCTATTTCTAGTCTCAAATTTTTGAATGATGATTTAAATACTAAGCTAGAAAAATTTAATGTGGCTAGTTCAAGTGTAGAGCATGTTGAAATCTGCAATAGGTGTAGAGATTTTAATATTGATGCTTGCAATGAACATGTTTGTACCATTCTCAATTTAAATAATGATGTTGCAAGTCTTAATGCTTAACTTAGGACTGGCAAGGATAATTATGAGAAATTAAAATTTGCTAGGGATGCCTACACCATTGGTAGACACCCCTTTATTAAGGATGGACTTGGTTTCCAAAAGGGAACCAAGAACTTAACAAGCCAAAGGACTTCCAATCTCAACAAAGAGAAAGGGAAGGCTCCCATGGCTAGTAGCTCTAAAAAGAACCATGCCTATCTTTATGATAAGAGAGTTACTAGTATTGCTCATCATGATAGGTGTCATAATCATGTTGTTTCTCCTGTATGTCATGATGCTGCATTTAATTCTCATGCCATGTTTGCATCTAGCTCTTCATATGCTCTTGGTAGGAATAGAACTAGGCGCCATCATGTTGCTTCTCATGCACCTAGGAGAGCATCAACTGGACCAACTATGCTCTATCAAACATGTGACGCTTCATTTGTTCTTATATGCAAAAACGAGAAAATAGTTGCTAGAAGTTTGGGACCTAAGTGCAAGAGAGACAAAACTTGCATTTGAGTTCCAAAGTCTGTTGTCACTAACCTTGTAGGACCCAACAAGAGTTGGGTACCTAAGACCCAAGCTTAATTACCTTGCAGGTTTATGCATCCGGAGGCTTAAGCTGGATTATCGATAGCGGATGCAAAAACCACATGACGGGGGAGAATAAAATGTTCACCTCCTACGTTAAGAACAGGGATTCCCAAGACACTATCATCTTTGGAGATGGGAACCAAGGCAAGGTCAAGGGCTTAGGCAAAATAGCCATCACAACCGAGCATTCGATTTCAAATGTGTTTCTAGTGGAATCGCTCAGGTACAATTTGTTGTTTGTGAGCCAATTATGTCATATGGGTTATAATAGTTTATTTACAAATATTGATGTATCTGTCATTAGAAGAAGTGATGGTTCATTAGCTTTTAAGGGTGTATTAGACGACAAGCTCTACTTAGTTGATTTCTCAAAAGAGAATACCAATCTAGATGCATGCTTAATTGCTAAGATTAATATGGGTTGGCTCTGGCACCACCATCTAGCACATGTTGGGATGAAGAACCTTCATAAACTTCTAAAGGGAGAACATGTGTTAGGACTAACCGATGTCTGTTTTGAGAAAGACAGACCTTGTGCAGCATGCCAGGCAGGGAAGTAGGTGGGAAGTAATCATCAAAGCAAGAATGTGATGTCAACACCAAGACCACTGGAACTCCTACATATGGATCTCTTCAGGCCCGTTGCTTATCTTAGTATCGGGGGAAGTAAGTATGGTCTTGTCATTGTTGATGATTTTCCCGCTTCACTTGGGTTTTCTTTTTGCAGGACAAATCTGAGACCCAAGGAACTCTTAAGAGCTTCTTAAGGAGAGCTCAAAATGAATTTGAGCTAAAGGTGAAAAAGATAAGGAGCGATAATGGATCTGAGTTCAAGAACCTTCAAGTCGAAGATTATCTTGAGGAGGAAGGCATCAAACACGAGTTCTCCGCTCCCTACACACCACATCAAAATGGTGTAGTAGAGAGGAAGAACATGATGCTAATTGACATGGCAAGGACAATGCTTGGAGAATACAAGACACCTGAACGGTTTTGGTCGGAAGCTGTGAATACAGCCTGCCATGCCATAAACCGGCTCTATCTGCATCGCCTCCTCAAGAATACATCATACGAACTCCTAATCGGTAACAAACCCAATGTTTCTTATTTTCGTGTATTTGGGAGCAAATTCTACATCTTGGTAAAGAAAGGTAGGCATTCGAAGTTTGCTCCCAAAGCTGTAGAAGGGTTTTGAAAGTCGCCTAGAGGGGGTGAATAGGCGAAACCTGAAATTTATAACTTTAAACACACACTACAAGCTGGGGTTAGCGTTAGAATTAAATTCAAGTCTGAAGAGAGAGGAAAACAAATCAAACAAGAATCAAGGCGAGTGAACACGGTGATTTGTTTTACCGAGGTTCGGTTCCAAAGAACCTAGTCCCCGTTGAGGAGGTCACAAAGACCGGGTCAATTTCAACTCTTTCCCTCTCTTAAACGGTCACTTAGACCGAGTGAGCCTTCTTGCTTAATCTCACGGGTCACTAAGACCCTGCAAGGACCACCACACACTTGGTGTCTCTTGCTTCGCTTACAAATCACTTGAGAATAAGAATGGGAAAAGAAACAGGCCAAGCCAATCAACAAGAGCAACAAAGAACACAAAAACACCCTCTCTCAAGTCCCTAATGAAATTGAGTTGATTTGGAGGCTTATAGAGGATTCAATCTATTTGATGTGTCTTGGAGTGGAGTCTTTTGCTCTTGTATTGAATGAGATGTTTGGAATGCTTGGATGGATATGAATGAGGTGGTTGGGGGTATTTATAGCCCTCAACCACTTCCATAGCCGTTGGTGGAGGCTGATGGCGATGGGCGCACCGGACAGTCCGGTGCGCCACCGGACACCCACTATTTATTGTCCGGTGCTCTGCCACATTAGCTAACCGTTAGGGTTTGGAGATGGTCGACCATTGAAACCTTTGTCTTCTTGTGGCACCGGACAGTCCGGTGCCACACCGGACAGTCCGATGCCCTCTGACTTCTGCGCTCTAACGTCTGACATGCATTGTTCACGGCGGCAGGTGACCGTTGGCGCGCAGGGAGCCATTGCTCCGCTGGCTCATTGGACAGTCTGGTGGCACGCCGGACAGTCCGGTGAATTATAGTGGAGCGCGCCTTGGAATTCCCGAGAGTGGCTGGTTCGGAGTTGTACGGCCTGGAGCACCGGACACTGTTCGGTGCGCCATTTTTCAGCACACTCAAGTCTATTTGCTCCAAATGAATTGTGACCCCTAACTGATTTCTTTCTTGGTTTGTGTTGAACCTTATGCACCTGTAATACATGAATTCTAGACAAACTAGTTAGTCCACTTGTTTGCGTTGGTCATCAACCACCAAAATTAATTATAGGAAATGGTTAACCCTATTTCCCTTTCAATCTCCCCCTTTTTGGTGATTGATGCCAACACAAATCAAAGCAAATATAAAGTGCAGAAATGTAACTAGTTTGAATATGCATAGGTTACTTGGAGTTTAAACCAATTGATAGTATCACTAAGAATAAGAGTGAATGGATCACCTTTCTTTTATTTAACATTTTAGACCATATTTGCACCACATGTTTTGTTTTTGCAAATCTTTTGGAAATCTATTCAAAAACTTTTGTAAGTAGTCAAAGGTATAGGAATATGATTGCAAGAAGCATTTTTATGATTTGAAATTTCTCCCCTGTTTCAGATGCTTTTCCTTTGACTACATAAAAGCTCCCCCTGAATGAAACCTTCCCCTTAGCTTTCAAGAGGGTTTTGAGATAGATACCAATTTGAAATTCTACTCTCACATATGAGTTGAAAATTTGATACCATTTGAAAATATTCTATTTGAAATTCTTTCATTCTTAATGTGAAGTTTTGAAGATACCAATTGAGAAATTCATTTAGCTCACTACGCAACCTGCAATAAGTTTTCTCATCCAATGGCTTGGTAAAGATATCGACTAGCTGGTTCTCGGTGCTAACATGGTACACCTCGATATCTCCATTTTGTTGGTGGTCTCTCAGGAAGTGATGCCGGATGTCTATGTGCTTAGTGCGGATGTGTTCAACAGGATTATCCGCCATGCGGATTGCACTCTCATTGTCACATAGGAGTGGGACTTTGCTCAGATTGTAGCCAAAGTCCCTGAGGGTTTGCCTCATCCAAAGTAGTTGTGCGCAACACTGTCCTGCGGCAACATACTCAGCCTCAACGGTGGATAGGGCAACAGATGTCTGTTTCTTGGAACTCCAAGACACCAGGGACCTTTCTAGGAATTGGCACGTCCCTGATGTACTCTTCCTATCAACCTTGCATCCAGCATAATCGGAGTCTGAATATCCAATCAAGTCAAAGGTAGACCCCTTTGGATACCAGATCCCGAAGCAAGGCGTAGAAACTAAATATCTAAGAATCCGCTTAACGGCCACAAGGTGACATTCCCTGGGGTCGGATTGATATATAGCACACATGCATACACTTAGCATAATGTCTGGTCTACTAGCACATAAATAAAGCAAGGAACCTATCATAGACCGGTATGCCTTTTGATCAACGAACTTACCACCTTTGTTGAGGTCAACATGCCCGTCGGTTCCCATCGGTGTCTTCACGGGCTTGGCGTCCTTCATCCCAAATCGCTTGAGAAGATCTTGTGTGTACTTTGTTTGGGAGATGAAGGTGCCGTCTTTGAGTTGCTTCACTTGGAACCCAAGGAAGTAGTTCAACTCACCCATCATCGACATCTCAGACTTTTGAGTCATCACCCTGCTAAACTCCTCACAAGACTTTTGGTTAGTAGGACCAAATATTATGTCATCGACATAAATTTGGCACACAAAAAGATCACCATCACACGTCTTAGTGAAAAGAGTGGGATCGGCTTTCCCAACCTTGAAAGCATTAACAATTAATAAATCTCTATGGCATTCATACCATGCTCTTGGGGCTTGTTTAAGTCCATATAGCGCCTTAGAAAGCTTAAACACATGGTCGGAGTACCTATCATCCTCAAAGTCAGGGGGTTGTTCCACGTATACCTCCTCCTTGATTGGCCCGTTGAGGAAAGCGCTCTTCACATCCATTTGAAACAACCTGAAAGAGTGGTGAGCGACATAGGCTAATAATATTCGAATAGACTCTAGCCTAGCCACAGGAGCAAAAGTCTCCTCGAAATCCAAACCTGCGACTTGGGCATAACCTTTTGCCACAAGTCGAGCCTTGTTTCTTGTCACCACTCTGTGCTCGTCTTGCTTGTTGCGGAACACCCACTTGGTTCCCACAACATTTTGCTTTGGACGTGGCACCAGGCTCCAAACTTCATTCCTCTTGAAGTTGTTGAGCTCTTCTTGCATGGCCAACACCCAGTACGGATCTTGCAAGGCCTCTTCTACCCTGAAAGGCTCAATAGAAGAGACAAACGAGTAATGCTCACAAAAATTCGCTAAACGTGAGCGAGTTGTTACTCCCTTGCTTATGTCACCCAGAATCTAATCGACGGGGTGATTTCTTTGGATCGTTGCTTGGACTTGAGTTGGAGGGGCCAGTGGTGCTTCTTCCTCCATAACTTGTTCTTCTTGTGCTCCCCCTTGATCACACGCCTCTTCTTGAGGAACCTGTCCATCATCTTGAGTTGGGGGATGCACCATTGTAGAGGAAGATGGTTGAACTTGCTCCTGTTGTTCCTGTGGTCGCACCTCTCCTATCGCCATCGTGCGCATTGCGGCCGTCGGAACTTCATCTTCATCTATGTCATCAAGATCAACTTGCTCTCTTGGAGAGCCATTAGTCTCATCAAATACAACGTCGCTAGAGACTTCAACCAAACCCGATGATTTGTTGAAGACCCTATACGCCTTTGTATTTGAGTCATACCCTAGTAAAAACCCTTCTACTGCCTTGGGAGCATATTTGGAATGTCTACCTTTCTTCACCAGAATGTAACATTTGCTCCCAAATACACGAAAGTAAGAAACGTTGGGTTTGTTACCGGTAAGAAGTTCGTACGAGGTCTTCTTGAGGAGGCGATGCAGATAGAGCCGGTTTATGGCGTGGCGAGCTGTGTTCATAGCTTCCGACCAAACCGCTCGGGCGTCTTGAACTCTCCAAGCATCGTCCTCGCCATGTCGATAAGCGTCCTGTTCTTCCTCTCTACCACACCATTTTGCTGTGGTGTGTAGGGAGCGGAGAACTCGTGCTTGACGCCTTCCTCCTCAAGATACTCCTCAACTTGTAGGTTCTTGAACTCGGACCCGTTGTCGCTCCTTATCTTTTTCACATTTAGCTCAAATTCGTTTTGAGCCCTCCTTAGAAAGCGCTTTAGGGTCCCTTGGGTTTCTGATTTATCCTGCAAAAAGAACACCCAAGTGAAGCGGGAAAAGTCATCAACAATTACAAGACCATACTTACTTCCCCCGATGCTAAGGTAGGCGACGGGTCCGAAGAGGTCCATGTGAAGAAGCTCCAGTAGTCTTGAGGTTGTCATCACATTCTTGCTGTGATGAGTGCTTCCCACCTATTTCCCTGCCTGACAAGGTGCACAAGGTCTATCTTTCTCGAAGCAAAGTTTGGTTAGTCCTAACACATGTTCTCCCTTTAGAAGTTTATGAAGGTTCTTCATCCCAACATGTGGTAGACGGCGATGCCACAGCCAGTCCATACTAGTCTTAGCTATTAAGCATGCATCTAGATCGACCTCCTCTTTCGAAAAATCAACTAAGTAGAGTTTGTCGTCTAATACACCCTTAAAAGCTAATGAACCATCACTCCTTCTAAAGACAGATACATCTATATTGGTAAATAGACAATTATAACCCATGTCACATAATTGACTCACAGACAATAAGTTGTATCCGAGCGATTCAACTAAGAACACATTGGAGATAGAATGCTTGGATGTAATGGCTATCTTTCCCAATCCTTTAACCTTGCCTTGGTTCCCATCTCCAAAGATGATCAAATCCTGGGAATCCTTGTTCTTGACGTAGGAGGTGAACATCTTCTTCTCCCCCGTCATGTGGTTTGTGCATCCGCTGTCGATAATCCAGCTTGAGCCCCCGGATGCATAAACCTGCAAGGCAATTTACACTTGGGTTTTAGGTACCCAACTCTTGTTGGGTCCTACAAGGTTAGTCACAATAGCCTTTGGAACCCAAATACAAGTCTTGTCTCCCTTGCATTTGGATCCCAACTTTCTAGCAACTACTTTTTCATTCTTACATAAAAGCGCAAATGACGTATTGCAAGCATGGTAAATGGTAGAAGGTTCATTGCACATTCTCCTAGGCACATGAGGTACAACATTACTTCTCCTAGGCCTACTTCTACCATGCACAAAAGTAGAACTAGAGGCAAACATAGCATGTGAATCAAAAGCATCATGATCATAACCCCTAATAATTGGAATGACTAGCAACTTTCCTATTATAAATGAAAGCATGATTCTTTTGAGTACTACTAGCCATAGGGGCCTTCCCTTTCTCCTTGTTGGGAATGGGAGCCCTTTGGCTTGTTAAATTCTTGGCTTCCTTTTGAAAACCAAGCCCATCCTTAATTGAGGGGTGTCTACCAACGGTGTAGGCATCCCTAGCAAATTTTAATTTATCAAAATTAATTTTGCAAGTCTTAAGTTGAGCATTAAGACTTACCACCTCGTTATTTAATTTGGTAATAGAAATAAGGTGTTCATCACAAGCATCAACATCAAAATCCTTGCATCTATTACAAATAACTACATGTTCTACACAAGATCGAGTTGCATTTGCCTCATCTAGCTTAGCATTTAATTCATCATTTACATTCTTTAAACTAGAGACAGATTCATGGCATGCAGGCAACTCAGAGGATATCATTTCATTTCTTTTTAATTTCTAGAGCAAGAGATTGTTGAACACTAACAAATTTATCATGTTCTTCATACGAAATATCCTCTTGCTTTTCTAAAAGTCTATCCTTTTCATTTAGAGCATCAATTAATTCATTAATTTTTTCTACCTTAGCTCTATCTAAACCTTTAAATAAACTAGAGTAATTTACCTTATCATCAGAAGATTCCTCATCACTAGAAGAACAATACTTAGGTGTATCTCGAATACTTACTTTCTTCTCCTTGGCCATGAGACACGTATGGCGTTCGTTGGGGAAGAGTGACGACTTGTCGAAGGCTGAGGCGGCCAGTCCCTCATCGTCGGAGTCGGATGAGGAGTAGTCAGAGTCCCACTCCTTTCCAAGGTGCGCCTCGCCCTTCGCCTTCTTGTAGTTCTTTTTCTTCTCCTTCTTGTCGTGTCTTTCTTATGCCTGGTCATTCTCATTATCGGGACATTGAGCAATAAAGTGACCAGTCTTACCGCATTTGAAGTAGGAGCGCTTTCCCCTTGTTTTGTTCTTGTTGGGGTACTCCTTACGTCCTTTAAGTGTGGTCTTGAAGCGCTTGATGATAAGCGCCATCTCATCCTCGTTGAGGCCAGTAGCCTCCACTTGTGCCACCTTGCTTGGAAGCGCTTCCCTGCTACTAGTTGCCTTAAGAGCAGCAGGTTGAGGCTCGTAGACGGGTAGTGGACCGTTTAGAGCATCGTCCACATATCGAGCCTCCTTCTCCATCATACGCCTGCTTACAAACTTTCCAAGAATCTCCTCGGGCGTCATCTTGGTGTACCTGAGATTTTCACGAATAAGATTGACAAGATGGGGGTCAATTACCGTGAATGACCTTAGCATGAGTCGGACAACGTCGTGGTCCGTCCATCTTGTGCTTCCATAGCTTCTAATCTTGTTGATGAGGGTCTTGAGCCTGTTGTAGGTCTGAGTTGGCTCCTCTCCCCTGATCATCGCAAATCTTCCCAGCTCGCCTTCCACCAACTCCATTTTGGTGATCATGGTGGCGTCGTTTCCCTCATGTGATATCTTGAGGGTATCCCAAATTTTCTTGGCATTGTCCAAGCCACTCACCTTATTGTACTCATCCCTGTAAAGAGATGCTAGCAACACAGTAGTAGCTTGGGCATTCTTATGAATTTGCTCATTTATAACAACGACATTGTCAGTGCTATCAAAGTGCATTCCGTTTTCGACAATTTCCCAAATACTATGATGGAGAGAAAATAAATGACTACGTATTTTATGACTCCAGAAAGAAAAATCTTCTCCATCAAAGTGGGGGGGGGTTTCCCAAGTGGAATTGATAGCAAATGAGCATTAGAATTGTACGACATGCGAGAATAGTCAAAAGAGTAGTTCTGATTAACCGTCTTTTTCTTTGACGAAGTGTCGTCATCATCGTCGTCTCTTGGTGAAGAAGAAGATGCATCGCTGTCGTAGTAGATGATCTTCTTGATGCGCCTCTTCTTCTTCTCGTCCTTCTTCTTGTGACTCGAGCCTGAGTCAGTGGGCTTCTCATCTCTTGGCTCGTTGAAGATGGACTCCTTCTCTTTGTCGTTGACCACCATCCCCTTTCCATTAGGATCCATATCTTCGGGCGATTAGTCCCTTACGTGAAGAGAACGACTCTGATACCAATTGAGAGCACCTAGAGGGGGGATGAATAGGCGATCCTGTAAAATTCAAACACTAATAGCCACAAAACTTAGTTATGAGTGTTAGTACGGCTAAATAACTTGAAGCGAGTTCTTGTGAACACAAATAATCACAGAGAGATCAACATAAGACACACGATTTTTATTCCGTGGTTCGGCCAAGTAACACTTGCCTACTTCCACGTTGTGGCGTCCCAGTGGACGAGGGTTGCACTCAACCCCTTTCAAGTGATCCGATGATCAACTTGAATACCACGGTTTTTCCTTTAGATGATTATTCCCGTTTGCGAGGAATCTCCACAAGATTGGAGTCTCCCGCCCTTACAACAAAGATCACAATGAAAGCACAGAGTAAGGTTGGGATGAGCAACACACAAGACACAAATCGCAGCACACCCACGCACACAAGAGAAGACTTGAGCTCAAATGACAACACAGGGAGTCCTTGACTCTAATAGAGCTCAAATCTCTAACACAATGAAGCGAATGCGTAGGAACAAAGTTTGGATGCCTTAGGATGCTTAGTGAATGCTTGGGGTGCTCCTCCATGCGCCTAGGGGTCACTTTTATAGCCCCAAGGCAGCTAGGAGCCGTTGGAGGCCAAACTTGCCTTCTGTCGGGTGGTGCACTAGACAGTCCAGTGCACCACCGGACAGTCACTGTAGCTGTCCGGTGCGCGATCTCCTTCCTTTTCTGGCGCATCCGACCGTTGGTCCTTGGGGGCAGTTGGCGCACCGGACAGTCCGGTGCCCCCTGCCGACCGTTGGTGCGGGCCACGCGTCGCCCGCGGATTGCGCGACCAAGCATTGCGCTGGCGACCGTTGGCTCACCGGATAGTCCGGTGAATTATAGTCGTACGCCGCTGATTTTTCCTGAGAGCGGCCTTTTCACCGGAGACCAGCCTGCACCACCGGACAGTCCGGTGTGCCAGACTGAGTTGAGTTTTGGCTGCACCAAGCCAAGTCTTTTTCCAATTTTTTTCTCCCTGTTTCTAGCACTTAGACAAAATATGTTAGTACTCAAAACAATGTACTAAGTCTAGAAACGTACCTTGTTACATGATTTGCACTTCTTGCTTGTTTGGCACATAGCTACTCACTTACTATGTGTTGGACACTTAATCACCAAAACATTATAGAAATGGCCCAAGGGCACATTTCCCTTTCAGAGTGCCGAACCCGTGCCAGACCCTTGTATATACGATCCAGGCCTCCAAGTTTGGCCCAGGACCTTCACGTGTGCAAACCGGACCCCTAGAGTGGGATCCGGATCCCCCGTATGGGGTTCGAACCGCCCACAGTGGGGTCCCAAGGTTCAAGGACAGAACATACCCGGGCCTTAATCAGGACCTAGGCGGGGGTCCGGAGCCAACATGTGTCCAGACCTGGTCTGGTGGGATTCGGACCTATCCGCATACACTCCTGCTCCCTAATCAAGCAGAGACCCGATGCTGCCACGTGGCATACTGCGTGCAGCATAAGCCAACGGGCAGAACCTAGCATGACGCCTTTGGGCTACGCGCGCCTTTGCATTCATTACGGATAAGACATGTGCCTGTCCATTCCACTGACAGGCGGCATGCTTAGTCCACGATACATGGGCCATGCAGTTACTCACACGTTACCATATCGAGGGCAATGACTCACCATTACTCGTACGTTTCCAAGAAAAGGGTTACTGCCTATCAATGCTGCATGGATTGCAGTCATCATGACTCCCGCTGATTACTCATGCGTTAATCTGTCAACATTAGTTATTCACATAAAGTATTTCTTCCATTATGCTCCTGGGACCGCATGTTGGGGCTCAGCATCCTTGTATGTGCCTCCCTTAAACTATAAAAGGGAAGGCACACAACATTACAAGACACGCTCACACATACTCAATACAACTTACACACAATGGAGGTAGGGTATTATGCTCCGGCGGCCTGAACCACTATAATCCCTCGAGTCCTCTTGTGTTCATCCAGAATTCACCAAACAGGCGACCGCTTAGGCCCCCTCCTCATCTTAGGATTAGGGCGGGTGCATTCCGCCACCCGGGCGGTGGATTTTCCCACTGACATTTGGCGCGCCAGGTAGGGGGCTTTGGCTTTAGATTTTCTGCCTGTTTTCTTGCTCGACACGATGGTTCAGATCATAGAGCATTGCGACTTGTCTCCCGAAGACTTCCTGATGGAGGAAGGGGCAACATCTTCCATGCCACGAGGCTCCAACCGCCCTGCGCCTGGTGCTGCTGCTATGCACGCTGCGCAGCAGCACACGCCTGCGCAGATATCCAGGATTCCGTCAAGGGCTACTCCTGGTGGGGCGTTGTCTGCGGCCAGGGAGTTACTATGTAACCCTCCAAGTTCCATAGCCTCGCCGGGGGCCATGAGGCAATGGCGCGAAGATGTCGATCGACTCCTCGGCATGGCCCATCCTAGCACGGCCAGGTCCAGGCCTCGATCATTCCGTTGTCAATGCGAGGCGTCGACATCTGTGCGCTCACCCTCAGTGAGGGGTGCACAGACTGACGACCTGCGAGCAGAACTCAACCGCAGGCGTGCGGGCGGGGATGCTCGAATCTCTCTGGAGAGGGCGCGTGAGCGCCGACAAAACTTCGACGGTCGCAACCTCGACCAAGATTTCACTACAAGGGACGCCCGAATCCAGGCGGGTGTCCCATTGGCCGGTGTGGGCTGTGCCGCACTAGCGGATCATCTCCGCGCGACGACTTGGCCACCCAAGTTCCGGCCACACTTGCCGGAGAAGTACGATGGGACATCAAACCCGTCGGAATTCTTGCAGGTCTACGTCACCGCCATTATGGCAACTGGTGGAAACACTGCTGTAATGGCAAGCTACTTCCATGTAGCCTTGACCGGCCGGCCTGGACCTGGCTCATGAACCTCACCCCAGAGTCGGTCTACTCCTGGGAAGAGCTCTATGCACGGTTTACAGCAAACTTCGCCAGTGCTTATCAGCATCATGGCGTGGAGGCTCATCTCCATGCAGTGAGGCAGGAACCCGGGGAGACTCTCTGGGCTTTCATCTCTCGTTTCACCAAGGTACGAGGGACTATACCTCACATCTCCGATGCCTCCATTATCACTGCTTTCCGACAGGGGGTGCGTGATAAGAAGATGTTGGAGAAATTGGCGACGCATGACGTGGAAACCGTCACTATGCTCTTCACTCTAGCCGACAAATGTGCCAGAGCTGCTGAGGGCCGTGCATGGCACTTGGCGCCGCAAACCGGAGTTACCCAGACGGGCGGCTCAGGTGCCACCACCCAGGGCGGTGGCAAGAAGAAAAAGAAGAACCGCGGTCACGATAGGCCGCAGTCTAGTGCTCCAATTGTTGTAGCTGCGGCTGGGGGCTGGGACGAGCGCGGCAAGCGCCCACAGCAACAGGGAAGTGACAGTGGGTCATGCCCTGTCCACCCCAATAGTCGCCATAGTGCCTTGGAATGCCGAGAGATCCTGAAGCTCGCGAAGCGCATCAGCGAGTGGCGCGAGCAGGCCTCAAAGGATGGCTCACCGCCTCGACCCGGCCTGGCAAGGAGAAGGTCGATGAAGGTGACGTAGCCAAGAGAGAATGAGACCTTGGATATCACGCTCCCGAGCAAGTCCTCAAGGACATCCTCACTAGAGACTCCGACTCCGGTGATGACAACGACCGCCGCAAGAAGATGTACGTTATGTATGGCGGAAGATGGGAGCTCACCACCCGCAGGAACGTAAAGTCCCTGTGCCGCAAGGTCCTTTCGGCGACTCCAGGGGTCCCGAAGGCAGCCCCACATTAGCGGTAGCGTAGCACCACTATCTCCTTCGGGGCATCCGACTGCCCCGAGAACATGGCAGGGGCCGGTATACTACCACTCATCACCGCCCAGTCATCGCCAACATGAAGCTGCATCATGTCCTGATTGATGGTGGGGCTCGGCTCAACGTCATTAGTCATGCTGCGTTCAAGCAGCTGCAGATCCTAGGATCTTGTCTGGGACCCTCTCGCCCATTCTCCGGAGTGGGTCCTCAACCGGTGTATCCCCTTGGGAGCATCACACTCCCGGTTACATTCGGGACTGAGCAAAACTTCCGCACTGAGAACGTCCAGTTCGACGTTGCGGAGATTAACCTCCCTTTCAATGCCATCATTGGCAGGACAGCATTGTACCGGTTCATGGCCATTGCCTGTTACGGGTACTTGGTCCTCAAGATGCTGTCTCCTACTGGGGTCCTCACCATGCGAGGCGACCGCCCTGCTGCGCTTGCAGCTGTCGAGAAGTTGCACGCCCTGGCGGCAGAAGCCGCTCGCCCAGATGACGGGGGGAGGGACCCCTCGACTTCCTGTACTAAGACGCCTGCCAAGGCGCCTAAGGTGCAACCATCTGGAGCAGACGATGTCCCCGTCAAGACTATCCAGCTCAGCGCGGATTCCTCCCAGACCACTCGCATCGCGGGCGATCTGGAGGAGAAATAGGAAATCGTGATCATCGCCTTCCTCCAAGCAAATGCTGACGTATTCGCATGGGAACTGTCACAGATACCTGGGATCCCCCGAGAGATGATCGAGCACCATCTGAAGATCCACCCTGACGCCAAACCAGTGAGTCAGAAGCCTCGGAGACAGTCCATTGAGAGGCAGGATTTCATCCGTAAGGAGGTCCGGAAGCTGCTGGACGCTGGCTTCATCGAAGAGGTCCATCACCCAGTATGGCTGGCCAATCCAGTCATCATTCCCAAGGCTAACGGGAAGCTTCGGATGTGCATTGACTACACCAACCTCAATAAGGCCTGTCCCAAGGACCCATATCCACTTCCACGAATAGATAAAATCGTGGATTCTACCTTTGGGTGATCCCTCTTGTCCTTCCTAGATGCTTATTCTGGTTTCCATTAGATCCAGATGTCTAGGCAATATAGGAAGCATACCACTTTTGTAACAGTGGATGGGCTTTACTGTTATGTTGTAATGCCTTACGGTCTGAAAAACGCCTTGCCAACATTTGTACGAGCGATGAGTAAGACTTTTGGTGACCTGATTAGGGACAAGGTGGAGGTATACGTTGATGACATCGTGGTCAAGACTAAGAGAGGGTCGACCATGGTGGAAGACTTAACCCTGGTCTTTGACAAGCTGCGGGCAACACACACAAAGCTGAACCCGGACAAGTGCGTCTTTGGTGTCTCTACAGGGAAGTTGCTGGGATTCCTGGTTTCACACTGGGGCATTGAAGCAAACCCAGAGAAAATCAAGGAAATTGAGACAATGAGGCCTCTGGCCCACATCAAGGACGTCCAGAAGCTTACGGGATCACTAGCTGCTCTTAGCCGCTTCATCTTAAGACTGGCTGAGAGGGCGCGACCCTTCTTCAAGCTATTGCAGAAGTCCGAGCCATTCTCTTGGACCCAAGAGGCAGAACGAGCCTTTCAAGAGTTGAAGCAGCACCTTGTGTCCCTACCAATACTGGTAGCTCTAGAGCCAGGGGAGCCATTGTACTTATACATTGCAGCGGCTACAGAGGCGGTGAGCATGGTGCTGGTAGCCGAAAGGACGGCACAACAACTCCAGGGGAGTCAGAAAGTTCCCCTAGGAGAAGGTGGTGGTCCGACCACCACGATGTTGACGGAAGGCCAGAAGTTTGAGGACTCGGGACCAACCGCAGGGGTCTGAAACATCTAGAAGCCAGTCTACTACGTCAGCGAAGTCCTCCACGATGCAAAGGCCAGGTACCTTGAGACGCACAAGCTTATCTATGCTATACTTGTTGCGTCCCGGAAGTTGCGCCACTATTTTCAGGCACACAGAGTTGTGGTGGTGACCTCCTTCCCGTTAAAGGCCATTCTCCACAACTCTAACGCCACGAGAAATATCGCCAAGTGGGCAGCGGAGCTTGCCGAGTTCCAACTAGACTTCCAGCCTCGCCACAATGTCAAGAGCCAGGTCCTGGCTGACTTCATCATGGAGTGGACCCCTTCCCGAGCGGTCCTAGGGGTCCGGATCCCGATTCCGACCCCACACCTGCGGAGCCTAGGGCTCCGGTCTTCACCGAGCCCCACTGAACGCTCTACTTCGACGGATCCGCCCGCCAGCAGGGTGGCGGTGCTGGAGTGGTCCTCATTGACCCAAGCGGAGATCAAGTGAAGTACATGGTGCACCTTGAGTTCAAGGCCACCAACAACATGGCAGAGTATGAAACACTGATCTTCGGTTTGACTGCAGCCCTATTCCTAGGGATCCGCCAGGTCCTCGTAAAGGGGGACTCCTAGCTGATTATCAAGCAGGTCCGCAGAGAATGTAGATAAAACGAGCCCAGGCTCGCAACTTACCTCCTCCACGTAAGGAAGCTGGAAAAAGAATTCATTGCCCTGGAACTGCAACATGTTCCTCAGGCTAACAACTCAGCAGCAGATGAACTCTCCACGAGGGCATCAACTTGGGCCCCCGTGCCCGAGGGCATCTTCGAAAGACGGCTGCTGAGGCCTATCGCCTAGCCTGCCGAACCAAGCGAAGGGGGCGAGACTAGCACCTCGAAGCTAGCGGTCCCGGTGGCGTTCCACCTGCAAAACCCACCAAGGATTGTGTGTGCTACAGAGGGTCCTGCCAACCTCTTAGCGCCACAACCAGCAGCTTAGAGTGGTCCCGATGCATGGATCTTTGAGATCCAGGACTACCTGAAAGAAAATATCCTTCCTAAAGATCATGTGTTCGCAGAGCACATAGTGCGGTTGGCTAAGCGATACACGGTGGTAGAAGGGGATCTATACCGCCGTGGCGCCAACGACATTCTCATGCGGTGCATCACCCAGGAGGAGGGCTGTGAGCTACTCACGGAGATCCATGGTGGAGAGTGCGGAAGTCATTCATCATCCCGCACACTGGTTGGTAAGGCCTTCCGACACGGCTTCTACTGGCCAACTGCTCTCCAGGTTGCAGCTGAGTTGGTAAAGTCCTGCGAAGCATGTCAGTTCCATGCAAAGCAGATACACACACCAACTCAAGCTCTGCAAATGATTCCACCCTCCTGGCCATTCGCCGTATGGGAGATGGATATCCTGGGCCATTCCCCAGGGCTGTCGGCGGGTACCATTTCCTCTTCGTCGCTATCGCAAATTCACAAAGTGGCCAGAGGCTACCCCTGTGGTCAGTATCACCCAAGGTGCTACTGTTGCCTTCCTCAAGTCGATCGTCTGTCGATTTGGGGTCCCAAGCCATATCATTACGGACAACGGGACCTAGTTCAAAAGTCGGCTCTTCCAAGAGTATTGCGAGGGCATCGGCACCCAGCTCTGCTTTGCGTCTGTGGCTCATCCTAAGAGCAACGGCCAAGCTGAGAGGGCAAATGCAGAAATCCTCAGGGGACTCAAGACACGCACCTATGACTGCTTAAAAAAGCATGGTGCAAATTGGGTTAACGAGCTTCCGTGCGTACTATGGGGGAACCAGACCACACCCAGCTGAGCTACCGGGGAGACCCCGTTCTTCCTGGTCTACGGGGCTAAAGCCTGTCTTCCCCCGGAAATCATTATGGGCTCGCCACGGGTCCAGTCTTTTGATGAATCTATGCAGGAACAGCTACGGCGTGAGGACATGGACTTCATCGACGAGCGTAGATGGCAAGCGGTGATCCGAAATGCACGGTACAACCAGGCGCCCAGGCGCTACCACCAGCGGTTTGTGCATAGTAGGGAGCTCAGGGTTGAGAACCTAGTCCTAAGGTGAGTACTGAACCGAGAAGGGCTCCACAAACTCTCCCCCAGTTGGGAGGGACCCTTCAAGGTGACGGAAATATGCCGGCCTGGGTGTGTCCGCCTTGCCACAACAGAAGGAGTACCTCTTCCCAATCACTGGAACATAGAGCATCTCCGTAAATTCTACCCATAAAAGCAAAACTGGGAGGGTTGAGTTTTCTTCCTTTGTAACTAGGTCGCACATATGTGTACGTCAATCCGGTGAGGTCCGCCCTCGTAAGCCCGATCTGTTGGTCTACACCCATGTATATCAAGTTATAAGAAAATGATTTACCCCCAGATGTGCTTTTGTGATGGTTTTATTCTACTTTAGTTTACAAGCATTATTTTTTTATCTAGGCCACCCATACAGTTTCCCACCCTTGCTGGTATGATGACATCCGAATTGAGTAGCCAGGCTTGCAGTTCAGGACCCCTCTACTGCTGCAGGGGGTCCGATGACCTGGGGACCAGTTCTAGAGAATGGGCGCTCGTCCCCTGGATTGGTCCGGAGCTGTGTAGCTGCTTAGCATGGTTCCGTACCCTAAGCCTGCACGCTCCACCACTCTGCAACGGGTGCCCTAGTATTTGGAACTGTGATCCTGTGGGTCCGGGCATACGTCTTGGCTTCCGAGGCTAAATCCTGCAGGTCCTGTTGCATGAATCAAAGGATGTAAGATACCAGATGGTGGGTCCTATGGGTGTGCTCCTAAAAACTTCAAAGCTGAAGTTGTGTGCAGGTCCAGGTCCCAGTCTAGTAGTAGGTAGTCTCAATTGTAGAGACTACCTCCTAGGGGCCGGACCACCAATTTTATCTTTGGTATACTGGTATCCAGCCTCGACACGTCGAGCCTACCTCCCAGGGGGGCCAAGTACCAAGGGGAAGTTGATGACGCTACACACAGCAAGGACAAATAACATACAGATAAGTTCCACTGCTATTTGATTAACGGTTCTTAAAGTATGTTTCATGGCCAAAAGTTATTACAGCCGCTTCCTAGCGGAACCCTTGCTTTGTATCTACAGGTCGTCAGCAGGATCGCACTGGAAGCGCTCGGCCACCAGCTCCACGATGTCTTGTACACTCTCCCGGGTGGCATTTTCTATGGTGGCCACCGGACCAGTGATCACCGGCTCCAAGGATATGGCGGGGTCATGACTCCGGAAGCATGTCAGGACGTATTCAACCACTGCCCGGCAGAGCTTTCCGCCCTCTGCCTCCAGGCGGGCCCCGAGGATCTGATCTAGGCGCCGGAGGCGATCGGCGGCAGAGCCCAGCACCGGGAGCGATCGGAGATCGACACTGGTAGCTCCGACACTGGGATGGGGCTCATCCCTAGCGGCACCAGTGTCGTGCTTGCCTCACCGCCCCATGCGGCAATACGCTGGACCCCGGCGTGGTGCTCCGCTTGGAGATCTTCAAGGGCCTTCCTGGTGGCCTCCATCGCCTGGGGACCCGGCGCCGCCTGCGCTACATTGAACTGGCGGATCTGCTCCTCCAGCTTCCTCTCTTTCTCCTCTGCCTCGAGCTCATGCTCGGCCATCAACTCGCCTCGCCGGGTGAGCATTTCTTCCCTGAAGCCAAGATCCGTCTCTCGCCTAGCGAGGTCCGTCTCCCGCCAGTCCAAGGACTGCTCCTTCGCCTAAAGATTTTCCTCGGCGAGGGCGGCGTCGCTGGCCTTGCCCTCGAGCTCTTGCTGCCACTTTTGCAGCCTCTCCATGGCCTTGACCTACTGGGCCCGTTGGGCTTCTAGAGTCTGGTCCAGGGTGCTCAACTTGGCCTGGTACTCTGTTATGAGGGCCTCCCTCTAGGTCACGACCTCCTCCCTCCTGGTCACCTTCTTCTCCCTCCGGGACGCCTCCAGCTCCCTAGCGCACACCCTCTGGAGGTCTCTCTTGTACTCCTTGCGGTCTCGCTTGAGTTGGGACCACTCGGAGATGAACTGTTGGGACGCCGTCTTAGTGCGCTCCTCCAGTTGGGTGCGCCAGTCGCTGAGGCGCTGGTACTCAGCCTCAAGCGCCTCCCACTCCCTCAAGATTGCTGCCCTAGTGTCACTAAGGACCTGGTGGGCATGGGACAACATGCGGGGGAGGGGGACTGGCGCAGCTTCTTGCTCGGCACCCGACCGGAGTCGCCGCCCAAACACCACCTCCATCTCCTCCGGAGCAGGCGGGGGTTGGAGCTGGACGCGCCTCTTGCGTCACCTCCAGTGTCGGGAGTGGGTGCGGATCCCCCAGCTGGGACCTCCTCCGCCACTGTGACGCCGCCTGACGCTGGCGCCGCTGCCGCCGGACCCCCGGCTGGGGCATGAGAAGCCACTGATGCTGTCTTGGCAGCAGCTGGGGACGGACCGCCGACACCACTCTCAGCAGATTCCTGCTGCTGAGAGCCAAACCCGTCAGTGGGCCTGGTATCTGGCGGAGGAGGCGTGACCTTGGGAGCGGTGGAGGAAGAAACCCTGGTGAACAGATGATGGGTTAAGACTGGTCAGCATGATGATTAGACTCATGGAAAAAGGGGCTACACTTACTTGGGGCCCTGGACTTTCCAGTGACCCTGGAAGCAGGGCGATCATCGCTCCTGCTGCTATTGCTGTTGCTGATGCTGGTGCCCCTGGGGGAGATCACCCCCAGATGGTGGTGGAGGCGGCGGGATCGGAGGACTGACGCGCCTCTGCGCGCCGTGGGCCTGGGAGCTGGCCTCCTCGACCCCACCTGCAGTCCTCTGACGCTTCTCGGGGGGCTCCGAAACGAGCGACCCGTCAGTGCGATGCAGCCTGCGTCGCCTCTCCTCCTCCGACCCCCTGGAGCTACCTAGGGCGGAGGCACTGCTTGCAGCCCCTTTGCCTTTGTCCAAGGGGCTAGGGGCCACGGTGGGGTTGGTGCTGGGAGCCGCACCGGAGGGCTAGGGACCTCCAGCCGGTGCATCGGAGGCTCGAATCCCGCGGAGGGGGTCCTGGCCGCCGGTCTGGCGAACCGCCACGCCACTGTCGTCAAGGGTCGGCAGCGTGGCTGTTGGGGACTCGTTCTCAAATGCTATGAATTAAGAACAAGGCAACATAAAATGTTAAATGTTAATGCCCTTCGTCCGCTGAAGCATTATTTCCTTAAGGATTTAATGAACTTCGGACGAAGGTTAAAGACGGTACAATTACGAAGGTTGAATCTTCGTAATTGAACTCTCAGAGATTGTATAAAATAATTCGAGATATGAAGCATTAACGACAAGTAAATTATGAATAAACAACATCATTCTCATATTATACAAGCTTGATGTATTCAAATGTTAGATACATTTATACCTCTGCCTTGGCAAAGAATAATTTCCGAGTGATGTGATTGCAATTGCCAGAATCCGTGAACAGTAAAGGAATACTGTTCACTATTTATAGGCACAGGACACAGCCTGTGAGGAATTACAATCATGCCCCTCATAAAAGTTTACAACATCGACTCAGACCTTTATGGACTAAAAGGTCATTCTATCTTTAAGTCGGTTCGTCCCTTCACCTTCGGATATGTTGTATTATCAAAGCTTCATGAATGATACCTTCGGCGTCACGTACGGGCAGCTTTAGCCGAAGCTGTCTCTTTCTGCAGGACCTTCGGCGACGAAGCATGGTCCCAACAGTAGCCCCTTCGCGGTGCTAGATCGTTTTTCGTAACGAGCTTGATCCGTGAAAAAAGTCTCTTAGGCTTCAGGAAGCCGAAGGTCCGAAAAACACCTTCCCTGAGCTCGTTGTCGAGAAACGATAGCGGTCCCACCCTGCAGGGTTACTATTTGGTCTCTGCGGTCCACCGCGCAGTGGGTGTGAGCAGCTGTTTGCCCGGTGTAAAAATCCTGACGATTCACCTTCTTACCTGCAGTACTATATAAACAGACGGGTAGGTGTGAAGTTACCACAGCATTCATTGCTATTGCACTGTTTTGCTGCCAAAATTTTTAACCATAGCCGAAGCTTGACTCTCGCAATCAGACGAAACTCCAGTTTAAAGCCTACTTCGTCAGAAGAAAAAGCTTCAGAAGAAAAAGTTTTTTAGTTCCCAAGAAATTCAGAATTAAATGGCCAGAGTGCGCTCTACCGCTAGAGTTGAGCGTGAGGGAGGCGAAGCCGAAGGAGCGGAGACTGTTCCTATCTCTGAAGCGATGCAACGATCCGGACTGGTGACCTCGGAAGGAATCCGTACTGCCGAGACAGAGCAGACTGTTGCCGATTGTAATACCCAATTTGTGAGAAATAATATAAAAGAAAAAAATATATTTCCTTTATTTATATGTGTGTGTTGTATCTATTTATTATCACATGTGAACACCATATCTAAAAACAAATAACTAATAAAAGACACGCCACTAAATTATGCATCATGCTGGGATTTTATTTTGTGCGCATTTTATGACAATATAAAGTAGTGTAAAAAGAAATATATTAAAATCCAAATTTGGAGATTTATTCCTAACTCGCAAATTAGAGTTTAGAGAAGAGAAAGAAAAATGTTATACAAATATATATATATATATATATATATATATATATATATATATAAATAGTTAAAATGAGTATAAGCTCATAATTAGGATGGAATTCAAATTTGAATTCTAGAAGTTAAAATGGAAAGAAAACAGAAAATAAAAACATAAAAGAAAAAGAAAAGAACCCAACTGGACTCATTCACTCGATTCTGGCCCACTAAACACCTGCACACGTCGGCCCATCCCACCCTCTCTACTGCACGCCAGCCAGCTCTCAATCCCACTTACCCGCGCGCTTCGCTTACGTGTGGGGCCCTGGTGGTCAGCCAACAGCTACTCGCCCGGGCGCTCTTGCGTCTGTTGCTACCACCGCCAGGTGGGGCTGGACCGCAGACTCGTCGTCCTCAACGGATTCTGCTTACCTGTTGCGCGGAACCAGGGCGAGAAGCTCGGGATTCCGTTGAGATCCACAACCACCCGCGGATTCCACGCTCGGCACGGCCATCCTTTCCCCCGAAGATCTCGCGCGGCTCGGGGTATAAAAAGGAGCCTGGGATTCGCCGTTGACAAGAAGTGTGGCGGGGAGGGAAAAGCCTCGCCGCCGCCGTAGTCAATTCCGCATGCTCATCGTCGTCGCGTCCTCGGATTCGTTCCCGGAAGCTTCACTAGGCCACATGGAAGATGTTCGTGGCCTCACCAGGCAAGATTGTCGGGCGAAGAGGAAGGAATTCCTCGCCGGCGCGGACGCATCGCTGCGGAGCCGCTGGACGTCAACGCCGAGAAGCTTCGCTACGCGATTGGAGGTGACCAGGGCTTGGCTGAGTTCGCTGGTGTGTGCTGAGCGCATGTACGTCGGTTTCGGGGCAGAAGACGATCGGAGACACAGGGATGGAGCTCGCCAGAGTTGTAAAACGTCGTCGCGCTGTGGACCGGAGTAGTCGTCGCCTCACCCACCGGTAACACATCGTAACCCAGTTCGTTATATCCTCCGCGTCGTTTATCTGGGGTCAGTGATGAAGGTTAGGCGCCGGATCGCCAGTTGGCCGTGCGCGGCAATGGCTGCCGCCGCATGGGTGGCGCTGCGCCGCCGTGCCCCGGCGTAGGGAAGATGATGGCCCTCTGGCCGTTAGATGAGTGTTGACGGCTGTGATTAGATGCGCGGTAGCGTTTCGCCGTTTTAATCTAGTTCCTCTATTCACAATCGGACGGTCGGCGTTCGTCCACGCGAAATAACATCCCGGCCGTTGGGTTATCATCGGATGGGTAGGATTGTATATCGGTTTGGCGGTGGCTCGATCTAATCTCCACCGCAGATGGTTGATCCAACGGTCCATAATTCCCGATACCCCTTCGCGGGTACGTTTTGTTGAGGAGTCCCCGAGGAAAGCAGTAATCAACCCGCCATCCACTCGTGCTGTGCTCTGTGTCTTAGAAAACTTACACCGAGAACCCTGTGCTTATCAGAAAATGACGCCCAGTACAGATAATTAATAAAACAGGGAAAATCACTTAGAAAATAGTTTTAGCACATATTTAAATGCAGAAACTTGTTTAAATTGTAGAAAATTCTTATGAACTCCAAATTGGTCCATTCCAGTTCCTAAGTTTTTGTAATAATATTGTCTACCCATTAGTGCCTCTGTTCTGACATGACAAACACATTAAAATTATTCTTTCACTTAATCTTGTATTAAGCACATAAAACATTAGAAAATCCATAACTTAAAATCTATAACCCCAAATTTAATGATTTCAGTTCCTGTGATCTTATTTTAATGTCTATATTATTACTGTGTATTTTATTTACATGCTTGGTGTAATGTTAATTTTGCCTATACAATGTTTGTTTGTATTGCTACGACTAGCAGTGAGGTCACGTGTCATCTGAAGAGCAAGTTGGTACCTGGAATCTCAAGTCCCAGGCAAGTTGTGCCCTTGATCATTTCTTTTACCCAGTCATGTTCTGATTAATCATAATGATCTGCATAGGTTAATTTTGATGGGACCCAACAGGTTACCCTAGTTTGATTATCTTTATACCTTGACTCCACTAAACTTTTTGGGTAGTACTTGCTAGTGCTATATGTGGTTTTGGGTATGGAGATACATTATTCATGATTACACTTTTATTATCAGTTGTTATTTACTGTTCATGATAAGATCATTATGTTAATTGGAACATGGAGAACCACCCGGGAAAACAGTGCTACCACAAGGGTTTATGGACGCCCTTGGCTAACTAATTAGGAAAGCTAGTGGAAGACTACCTTACCCGAAAGGGGCAAGGGCAGTAGGGGAGTGGTCAGTGTAGGGAGGCCCTCGGGAGGATTTTGCTGCGATGGCGGTCCTGCAAGGGATTCCTGCATTGGAGCTTCCTATAAACTGTAGCGGGTTTTCTGAAGCTAGTGGAACTTTGTAAAGGCCTCGTAGTGTTACCCTGCCTCGCCTCCTCGGTAGAGGTGTATGAGAAGTCGCGATCCCTTGGCAGATGGGTAACATGACTTGCGGGTAAAGATGCGCAACCTCTGCAGAGTGTAAAACTGGTATACTAGCCGTGCTCACGGTCATGAGCAGCTCGGACACTCACATGATTAATCTATGGAACTTAAATTCAATTTGTCATATGCATTGCATCGCAGGTGATGTTGTTACTTCTGTTCTACTATTTAATTGGGTTGGTATTTACTTATACTTAGTAATGGCTAATAAAATTTTGACCAACTTTAAAAGCAATGCTCAGCTTCAGCCATCCTCTTTGGTAAGCCTTACACTTCACATGAACTCCCATCTTTGGCGAGTTCATTCACATTATTCCCCACAACTTGTTGAGCGATGAACGTATGTGAGCTCACTCTTGCTGTCTCACACCCCCCACAGGTCAAGAGCAGGTACCACAGGATGAGGCGCGTGGAGGATGCTGTGATGAGTTCGTGAGTGGTCTAGGCCGTCGTCTCCCAGTCAACTTTGGGTTGCTGGATCGTTTCCTCATATGATGTAATTATTTAATTATTTTGTATAGAACTCCTGTTATATAGTAAAGATGTGACATTCGATCATGTGCCATGATTCATCATATGTGTGAGACTTGGTCCCAGCACACCTGGTGATTATGTTCGCGCCCGGGTCTTGGTGCCCCTAAAACCCGGGTGTGACAGAAGTGGTATCAGAGGAATGTTGACTGTAGGACGAGACCTAGATAGAACTGGGCAACCATTATCTACTTACCTCTGCTACTCTGATTCTTTTCTAAACTTATCTTAATCTTTTCTCATCTAGTTCCGCTTACTCTGATTATTCTTATCTTTTCTTTCTAAAGACAAATGTGGATTTCACACTTTGAAATCCTGTACCTAAAGTGACTTTTAAGAATAGGAGACCTACTCTTAGGAACAAAAAAAACTATTTTTATAGATATCTATGAACTTGAATGTTTGTTCTTATGATTTTTGTATGATTTGGATCTTTGATTGAGTGTGATGAGTTGTGGAGTAACGTCCACAATTACATCTACATATACATATAGGAAAACAAATGCTCATCAAAATAACTAGACCAACTAGATTATCTCTCATTAAAGTATCTAGCCTAACAATATCCATCTCATCTTAAAAGATTCTATCCACACTCATAGATCCATCTTATCTCAAAAGATCCTAACTTATCTTAATTAAAATATATCTAGCATAATAGATCCATCTCATTTTAACAGATTCTCTCTTATCTTAATAGATTCACCTTATCTTGAAAAGATTTATCTTATCCTAATAAATCTAACTGACATCAAAAGATTCTACCTTGTCCTTATGGATTCATCTTGCCCTAATAAGCATATTTATCCCACCCTAGTATAACAACCATGATCTAACCCAACCTAAGAGGTAAAGTAAACCATGATCGACTTATCTCATGTTTCACAACCACCTACCTATCTAAACCGTCTAAATCCAGTTGGGGACACCAAGATCGAAGTGGATCAACCATGTCAAGGAAGATAGGAGTCAAGTAGATCATCAAATGAGTCAAGATCCACCATCCGTGACGGAGTCTGTCCTTGCCCTAACCTTCCTATCTTTTATCCTACATAATGAAATGGCTATACATATAGATACCCATGCTTTCCTAGTCACTTTCTAATTAACATGAAACTTCTTATTCTTAAACTAATTAGAAGTTAAAGGCTAAACTATAAATAAAGTTTTTTTAACATCCTCTTTCTTACTAATCTCGAGGACGAGATTATTTTTAAGGGGGGTAGGATTTGTAATACCCAATTTGTGAGAAATAATATAAAAGAAAAAAATATATTTCCTTTATTTATATGTGTGTGTTGTATCTATTTATTATCACATGTGAACACCATATCTAAAAACAAATAACTAATAAAAGACATGCCACTAAATTATGCATCATGCTGGGATTTTATTTTGTGCGCATTTTGTGACAATATAAAGTAGTGTAAAAAGAAATATATTAAAATCCAAATTTGGAGATTTATTCCTAACTCGCAAATTGGAGTTTAGAGAAGAGAAAGAAAAATGTTATACAAAAATAAATAAATATATATATATAAATAGTTAAACTATACATATTTTTGGGTTCAATGTGTACATTTAAAATGAGTATAAGCTCATAATTAGGATGGAACTCAAATTTGAATTCTAGAAGTTAAAATGGAAAGAAAACAGAAAATAAAAACATAAAAGAAAAAGAAAAGAACCCAACTGGGCTCATTCACTCGATTCTGGCCCACTAAACACCTGCACACGTCGGCCCATCCCACCCTCTCTACTGCACGCCAGCCAGCTCTCAATCCCACTTACCCGCGCGCTTCGCTTACGTGTGGGGCCCTGGTGGTCAGCCCAACAGCTACTCGCCCGGGCGCTCTTGCGTCTGTTGCTACCACCGCCAGGTGGGGCCGGACCGCAGACTCGTCGTCCTCAACGGATTCTGCTTACCTGTTGCGCGGAACCAGGGCGAGAAGCTCGGGATTCCGTTGAGATCCACAACCACCCGCGGATTCCGCGCTCGGCACAGCCATCCTTTCCCCCTAAGATCTCGCGCGGCTCGGGGTATAAAAAGGAGCCTGGGATTCGCCGTTGACAAGAAGTGTGGCGGGGAGGGAAAAGCCTCGCCGCCGCCGTAGTCAATTCCGCATGCTCATCGTCGTCGCGTCCTCGGATTCGTTCCCGGAAGCTTCACTAGGCCACATGGAAGATGTTCGTGGCCTCACCAGGCAAGATCGTCGAGCGAAGAGGAAGGAATTCCTCGCCGGCGCGGACGCATCGCCGCGGAGCCGCTGGACGTCAACGCCGAGAAGCTTCGCTACGCGATTGGAGGTGACCAGGGCTTGGCTGAGTTCGCTGGTGTGTGCTGAGCGCATGTACGTCGGTTTCGGGGCAGAAGACGATCGGAGACACAGGGATGGATCTCGCCAGAGTTGTAAAACGTCGTCGCGCTGTGGACTGGAGTAGTCGTCGCCTCACCCACCGGTAACACATCGTAACCCAGTTCGTTATATCCTCCGCGTCGTTTATCTGGGGTCAGTGATGAAGGTTAGGCGCCGGATCGCCAGTTGGCCGTGCGTGGCAATGGCTGCCGCCGCATGGGTGGCGCTGCGCCGCCGTGCCCCGGCGTAGGGAAGATGATGGCCCTCTGGCCGTTAGATGAGTGTTGACGGCTGTGATTAGATGCGCGGTAGCGTTTCGCCGTTTTAATCTAGTTCCTCTATTCACAATCGGACGGTCGGCTTTCGTCCACGCGAAATAACATCCCGGCCGTTGGGTTATCATCGGATGGGTAGGATTGTATATCGGTTTGGCGGTGGCTCGATCTAATCTCCACCGCAGATGGTTGATCCAACGGTCCATAATTCCCGATACCCCTTCGCGGGTACGTTTTGTTGAAGAGTCCCCGAGGAAAGCAGTAATCAACCCGCCATCCACTCGTGCTGTGCTCTGTGTCTTAGAAAACTTACACCGAGAACCCTGTGCTTATCAGAAAATGACGCCCAGTCCAGATAATTAATAAAACAGGGAAAATCACTTAGAAAATAGTTTTAGCACATATTTAAATGCAGAAACTTGTTTAAATTGTAGAAAATTCTTATGAACTCCAAATTGGTCCATTCCAGTTCCTAAATTTTTGTAATAATATTGTCTACCCATTAGTGCCTCTGTTTTGACATGACAAACACATTAAAATTATTCTTTCACTTAATCTTGTATTAAGCACATAAAACATTAGAAAATCTATAACTTAAAATCTATAACCCCAAATTTAATGATTTCAGTTCCTGTGATCTTATTTTAATGTCTATATTATTACTGTGTATTTTATTTACATGCTTGGTGTAATGTTAATTTTGCCTATACAATGTTTGTTTGTATTGCTACGACTAGCAGTGAGGTCACGTGTCATCTGAAGAGCAAGTTGGTACCTGGAATCTCAAGTCCCAGGCAAGTTGTGCCCTTGATCACTTCTTTTACCCAGTCATGTTCTGATTAATCATAATGATCTGCATAGGTTAATTTTGATGGGACCCAACAGGTTACCCTAGTTTGATTATCTTTATACCTTGACTCCACTAAACTTTTTGGGTAGAACTTGCTAGTGCTATATGTGGTTTTGGGTATGGAGATACATTATTCATGATTACACTTTTATTATCAGTTGTTATTTACTGTTCATGATAAGATCATTATGTTAATTGGAACATGGAGAACCACCCGGGAAAACAGTGCTACCACAAGGGTTTATGGACGCCCTTGGCTAACTAATTAGGAAAGCTAGTGGAAGACTACCTTACCCGAAAGGGGCAAGGGCAGTAGGGGAGTGGTCAGTGTAGGGAGGCCCTCGGGAGGATTTTGCTGCGATGGCGGTCCTGCAAGGGATTCCTGCATTGGAGCTTCCTATAAACTGTAGCGGGTTTTCTGAAGCTAGTGGAACTTTGTAAAGGCCTCGTAGTGTTACCCTGCCTCGCCTCCTCGGTAGAGGTGTATGAGAAGTCGCGATCCCTTGGCAGATGGGTAACATGACTTGCGGGTAAAGATGCGCAACCTCTGCAGAGTGTAAAACTGGTATACTAGCCGTGCTCACGGTCATGAGCAGCTCGGACACTCACATGATTAATCTATGGAACTTAAATTCAATTTGTCATATGCATTGCATCGCAGGTGATGTTGTTACTTCTGTTCTACTATTTAATTGGGTTGGTATTTACTTATACTTAGTAATGGCTAATAAAATTTTGACCAACTTTAAAAGCAATGCTCAGCTTCAGCCATCCTCTTTGGTAAGCCTTACACTTCACATGAACTCCCATCTTTGGCGAGTTCATTCACATTATTCCCCACAACTTGTTGAGCGATGAACGTATGTGAGCTCACTCTTGCTGTCTCACACCCCCCACAGGTCAAGAGCAGGTACCACAGGATGAGGCGCGTGGAGGATGCTGTGATGAGTTCGTGAGTGGTCTAGACCGTCGTCTCCCAGTCAACTTTGGGTTGCTGGATCGTTTCCTCATATGATGTAATTATTTAATTATTTTGTATAGAACTCCTGTTATATAGTAAAGATGTGACATTCGATCCTGTGCCATGATTCATCATATGTGTGAGACTTGGTCCCAGCACACCTGGTGATTATGTTCGCACCCGGGTCTTGGTGCCCCTAAAACCCGGGTGTGACACCGATACAGAACAAGTTGCTGCCGAAGCGGAAGAAGGAGATATTGAGGAAGCTGATTCCGATGATAATTACCATATTGCCGTGCCAAGCAAGCCCAGCCATTTGGACTTCGGGAAGTCGACTGTCTCCAAGGCTGATTTCTCCAAAATGGTGAAGTCGGGCTATTTCAGTGAGAATGAGAAGAAGCTGCTTCGCTTCGGGGGGGGGGGGAACTACCCCGAAGCCAGAAAAGGATGAAATAGTTATTTTCAAGAGCTTTCTAAAAGCTGGGTTGAGATTCCCCTTAAATAGGATGATCTCTGATGTGCTGCAAAGATTTGGTATCTATTTTCACCAACTAACTCCCAACGCGATTGTCAGGCTCAGCGTCTATATCTGGGCTCTCCGAAGCCAGGCGGTGGAGCCGTTTGCCGACAACTTCTGTCGAGTTCATGAGCTGCATTACCAAACTAAGGCCAGAAAAGATGGATTGCATGAAAATTTCGGTTGCTATAATTTTGCTTATTGGAAAACCACGAAGTTTCCCGTGATCAGCTACCGAAGCAAATGGCCGGCAGGCTGGAAATCAGAATGGTTTTATGTCAAAGTTGACAAAGACAAAGAGAAGCTGGTTCAGAGCTGTCGGGGACCATAATTAGGGGTACCCTCAAGACTCCTAATTCTCAGCTGGTAACCCCCATCAGCATAAAGCTGCCAAGGCCTGATGGGTGCGATTAAGTCAGGGATCAGTCCATACGAGCGACTCGATCATGCCTCGCCCGAGCCTAGCCTCGGACAAGGGCAGCCGACCCCGAGGGATTTCCGTCTCGCCCGAGGCCCCCCACCAACGGCGGACGCATCTCCGGCTCGCCCGAGGCCTTGCCTTCGCTAAGAAGCAACCCTGACTAAATCGCCGCACCGACCGACCGAATTGCAGGAGCATTTAACGCAAAGGTGGCCTGACACCTTTATCCTGACACGCGCCCCCCGGCAGAGCCGAAGTGACCGCCGTCACTTCGCCGCTCCACTGACCGGCCTGACAAAAGGACAGCGCCGCCTGCGCCACTCCGACTGCAGTGCTACTTGACAGAGTGAGGCTGACAGACAGTCAGGCCCTGCCAAAGGCACCATAGGAAGCTCCGCTCCGCCCGACCCAGGGCTCGGACTCGGGCTAAGTCCCGGAAGACGGCGAACTCCGCTCCGCCCGACCCAGGGCTCGGACTCGGGCTAAGTCCCGGAAGACGGCGAACTCCGCTCCGCCCGACCCAGGGCTCGGACTCGGGCTAAGTCCCGGAAGACGGCGAACTCCGCTCCGACCGACCCCAGGGCTCGGACTCGGGCTCAGCCCCAGAAGACGACGAACTCCGCTTCGCCCGACCCCAGGGCTCGGACTCCGCCCTGGCCTCTGCCGAACGACCTCCGCCTCGCCCGACCCGGGGGCTCGGCCTCGGCCAGGGAAGACAGACTCGACCTCGGCTTCGGAGGAGCCTCCACGTCGCCCAACCTAGGGCGCAGGCCAGCCACGTCAACGGGAAGCGCCATCATCACCCTACCCCGAGCTGACTCGGGCCGCAGAAAACAAGACCGGTGTCCCATCTGGCCAGCTCCGCCAGATAGGCAATGATGGCGCCCCGCATGCTCTGTGACGACGGCGGCTCCCAGCACTCTTACGGAAGCAGGAGGACGTCAGCAAGGACTCAACCGCTCCGACAGCTGTCCCTCCGTCAGGCTCCGCCGCTCCTCCGACGGCCACGACATCACACCAGCTGGGTGCCAAGATCTCTCCGGCTGCCACATCGGCATGTACTTAGGGCGCTAGCTCTCTCCCGCTAGACACGTAGCACTCTGCTACACCCCCATTGTACACCTGGATCCTCTCCTTACGCCTATAAAAGGAAGGACCAGGGCCTTCTTAGAGAAGGTTGGCCGCGCGGGGACGAGGACGGGACAGGCGCTCTCTTGGGGCCGCTCGCTTCCCTCACCCGCGTGGACACTTGTAACCCCCTACTGCAAGCGCACCCGACCTGGGCGCGGGACGAACACGAAGGCCGCGGGATTTCCACCTCTCTCACGCCCGTCTCCGGCCACCTCGCTTCCCCCCTTCGCGCTCGCCCACGCGCTCGACCCATCTGGACTGGGGCACGCGGCACATTCACTCGTCGGCTTAGGGACCCCCCGGTCTCGAAACGCCGACAGTTGGCGCGCCAGGTAGGGGCCTGCTGCGTGTTGACGAACAGCTTCCCGTCAAGCTCCAGATGGGCAGTCTCCAGCAACCTCTCCGGCCTGGGACGGTGCTCCGTTTCGGGAGTCTTGAGTTCATGTCCTTCGACGGCAGCTACGACATGATACTCCTTCCACCGCCGCGCGACAACGACAATGGCGGCCGACAGCCCGCCCGCCGGCGGCGGAATCGACGACATCTTCCCCGCGTAGTGGAAGAACAACATTCGAGCTCGCCCCGTCCTCTCCCCCGCCAACGGAGGAGGAGGCGGGGCAACCAAGGCCAAGCGGGAGGCCGCGCTTCGTCGGCTGTCGAGCGAGTCGGCGTCCCCAGCGCCCCAACGGGGGGCGAGTCGGGCGTCGACCCCGCGCTTGAGACGAAGGCGAGCGCCACCCCCCCCCGCGACACGCCAATCCCGAGCAAGCAGACGACGCCAGTGCGCTCGCGGAGAGCTTGCAGGACGTCGCCCTCGTACCCGAGACGGTGGTGCAATCAGTCCCCGATGTGACTATGTCGCTGCTCGTCGACCGAAAGGTACTGACTGACTCCCATCCTACGTCATTTGGACTCAGCCTCAACCCGCCAAGCGACCTTGCTTTGGCGGGCGCTCTCGTAGAGGCGAGTGCAACCCCTCTGGGGTTTCGCATGCGGTCGCCTTGGGACCGGTTGACGGACGTCTCGACCTACGGGCCCTCTGGGTCCGAGGAAGATGACGATCCCAGCATCTGTTGGGATTTCTCTGGATTTGGCAACCCCAGTGCCATGTGGGACTTTGTGACCGCATGTGACTACTGCCTCTCCGACTGTTCCGACGGTAGCCGCAGCCTTGACGACGAGGACTGCGGCCCAAGCCGCGAATGTTTCCACGTCGAGCTAGGGGATCCCTCCGAAGGCAATCATCTCGGCATGCCAGAGGACGGTGATCTCCCTAGGCCGGTGCCTCGCACTGACATCCCGCGGGAGCTAGCTGTGGTCCCCGTTCCGGCGGGGGGTCACGACCCACAGCTCGAGCAAGTCCGCGGGGCGCAGGCCAGGCTCGACGAGGGAGCAGGAGCACTTGAGCCGATCCGCCGGGACGTCGGGCAGGCATGGGCGTGCCAACCCCCGGCCGGAGAAATACGTCACCTGCCCCAAGGTCTCCAGCACCGCGTCGCCAACGACGTCAGGGTCAGGCCGCCACCCACATCCAGTGGGGTCGGTCAGAACCTGGCTGCCGCAGCGATGCTTCTCCGCGCGATGCCGGAGCCATCAACCACCGAGGGTCGGCGAATCCAGGGAGAGCTCAAGAATCTCCTGGAAGGCGCCGCGGTCCGACGGGCCGAGAGCTCTGCCTCCCGAAGGCAGGGATACCCCTCGGAACCTCATGCCGCGACTTCCCGATTCATGCGGGAGGCTTCGGTTTACACTGGGCGCACGCGCAACACCGCGCCTGCGGCCCCGGGCCACCTCGTCAACGAGCACCATCATCGCGACCGTCGGGCCCACCTCGATGAGAGGGTGCGCCGAGGTTACCACCCCAGGCGTGGGGGACGCTACGACAGCGGGGAGGATCGGAGTCCCTCGCCCGAACCGCCCGGTCCGCAGGCCTTCAGCCGGGCCATCCGACGGGCGCCGTTCCCGACCCGGTTCCGACCCCCGACTACTATCACGAAGTACTCGGGGGAAACGAGACCGGAACTGTGGCTCGCGGACTACCGCCTGGCCTGCTAACTGGGTGGAACGGACGACGACAACCTCATCATTCGCAACCTCCCCCTGTTCCTCTCCGACACCGCTCGCGCCTGGTTGGAGCACCTGCCTCCGGGGCAGATCTCCAACTGGGATGACCTGGTCCAAGCTTTCGCTGGCAATTTCCAGGGCACGTACGTGCGCCCCGGGAATTCCTGGGACCTCCGAAGCTGCCGACAGCAGCCGGGAGAGTCTCTCCGGGACTACATCCGGCGATTCTCGAAGCAGCGCACCGAGCTGCCCAACATCACCGACTCGGATGTCATCGGCGCGTTCCTTGCCGGCACCACCTGCCGCGACCTGGTAAGTAAGTTGGGTCGCAAGACCCCCACCAGGGCGAGCGAGCTGATGGACATCGCCACCAAGTTCGCCTCTGGCCAGGAGGCGGTCGAGGCTATCTTCCGAAAGGACAAGCAGCCCCAGGGCCGCCCGTCGGAAGATGCTCCCGAGGCGTCTACTCCGCGCGGCGCCAAGAAGAAAGGCAAGAAGAAGTCGCAAGCGAAACGCGACGCCGCCGACGCGGACCTTGTCGCCGCCGCCGAGTACAAGAACCCTCGGAAGCCCCCCGGAGGTGCCAACCTCTTCGACAAGATGCTCAAGGAGCCGTGCCCCTATCATCAGGGGCCCGTCAAGCACACCCTTGAGGAGTGCGTCATGCTTCGGCGCCACTTCCACAGGGCTGGGCCACCCGCAGAGGGTGGCAGGGCCCGCGACGACGACAAGAAGGAAGATCACCAAGCAGGAGAGTTCCCCGAGGTCCGCGACTGCTTCATGATCTACGATGGACATGCGGCGAATGCCTCGGCTCGGCATCGCAAGCAAGAGCGCCGGGAGGTCTGCTCGGTGAAGGTGGCGGCGCCAGTCTATCTAGATTGGTCCGACAAGCCCATCACCATCGACCAAGCTGACCACCCCGACCACGTGCCGAGCCCGGGGAAATACCCGCTCGTCGTCGACCCCATCGTCGGCGACGTCAGGCTCACCAAGGTCCTTATGGACGGGGGCAGCAGCCTCAACATCATCTACGCCGAGACCCTCAGGCTCCTGCGCGTCGATCTGTCCTCCGTCCGAGCAGGTGTTGCGCCCTTCCACGGGATCATTCCCGGGAAGCGCGTCCAGCCCCTCGGACGGCTCGACCTTCCTGTCTGCTTCGGAATGCCCTCCAACTTCCGAAGGGAGACTCTGGCGTTCGAGGTGGTCGGGTTCCGAGGAACCTACCACGCGGTACTGGGGAGGCCATGCTACGCGAAGTTCATGGCCGTCCCCAACTACACCTACCTGAAGCTCAAGATGCCGGGCCCCAACGGGGTCATCACCGTCGGCCCCACGTACAAACACGCGTTCGAATGCGACGTGGAGTGCGTGGAGTACGCCGAGGCCCTCGCCGAGTCCGAGGCCCTCATCGCCGACCTGGAAAACCTCTCCAAAGAGGTGCTAGACGTGAAGCGTCATGCCGGCAACTTCGAGCCAGTGGAGACGGTTAAGGCCGTCCCCCTCGACCCCAGTGGTGACGCCTCCAAGCAGATCCGGATCGGTTCCGGGCTCGACCCCAAATAGGAAGCAGTGCTCATCGACTTTCTCCGCGCGAACGCCGACGTCTTCGCGTGGAGTCCCTCCGACATGCCCGGCATACCGAGGGATGTCGCCGAGCACTCGCTGGATATTCGGGCCGGAGCCCGACCCGTCAAGCAGCCTCTGCGCCGATTCGATGAGGAGAACCGCAGAGCGATTGGCGAGGAGATCCACAAGCTAACGACAGCAGGGTTCATCAAAGAGGTATTCCATCCCGAATGGCTTGCCAACCCTGTGCTTGTGAGAAAGAAAGGGGGGAAATGGCGGATGTGTGTAGACTACACTGGTCTCAACAAAGCATGTCCGAAGGTTCCCTACCCTCTGCCTCGCATCGATCAAATCGTGGATTCCACTGCTGGGTGCGAAACCCTGTCTTTCCTCGATGCCTACTCAGGGTATCACCAAATCAGGATGAAAGAGTCCGACCAGCTCGCGACTTCTTTCATCACGCCCTTCGGCATGTACTGCTATGTCACCATGCCGTTCGGTTTGAGGAATGCGGGCGCGACGTACCAGCGGTGCATGAACCATGTGTTCGGCGAACACATCGGTCGCACGGTCGAGGCCTACGTCGATGACATCGTAGTCAAGACAAGGAAAGCTTCCGACCTCCTCTCCGACCTCGAAGTGACATTCCGATGTCTCAAAGCGAAAGACGTCAAGCTCAATCCCGAGAAGTGTGTCTTCGGGGTGCCTCGGGGCATGCTCTTGGGGTCATCGTCTCCGAGCGGGGCATCGAAGCCAACCTGGAGAAGATCGCAGCCATCACCAGCATGGGGCCCATCAAGGACTTAAAAGGCGTACAGAGGGTCATGGGATGTCTCGCGGCCCTGAGCCGCTTCATCTCACGCCTCGACGAAAGAGGTTTGCCTCTGTACCGCCTCTTAAGGAAGGCCGAGTGTTTCGCTTGGACCCCTGAGGCCGAGGAAGCTCTCGGGAACCTAAAGGCGCTCCTCACAAAGGTGCCTATCTTGGTGCCCCCAGTTGATGGAGAAGCCCTCTTGGTCTACATCGCCGCGACCACTCAGGTGGTTAGCGCCGCGATTGTGGTCGAGAGGCAAGAAGAGGGGCATGCATTGCCCGTTCAGAGGCCAGTTTACTTCGTCAGCGAGGTACTGTCCGAGACCAAGATCCGCTACCCGCAAGTTCAGAAGTTGCTGTATGCAGTAATCCTGATGAGGCGGAAGCTACGGCACTACTTCGAGTCTCATCCGGTAACTGTGGTGTCATCCTTCCCCCTGGGAGAGATCATCCAGTGCCGAGAGGCCTCGGGCAGGATTGCAAAGTGGGCGGTGGAAATCATGGGCGAGACAATCTCGTTCGCCCCTCGGAAGGCCATCAAGTCCTAGGTCTTGGCGGACTTCGTAGCTGAATGGGTCGACACCCAGCTACCGACGGCTCCGATCCAACCGGAGCTCTGGACCATGTTTTTCGACGGGTCGTTGATGAAGACGGGGGCCGGCGCAGGCCTGCTCTTCATCTCGCCCCTCGGGAAACACCTACGCTATGTGCTACGCCTCCATTTCCCGGCGTCCAACAATGTGGCTGAGTACGAGGCTCTGGTCAACGGGTTGCAGATCGCCATCGAGCTAGGGGTCAGACGCCTCGACGCCCGCGGTGACTCGCAGCTCGTCATCGACCAAGTCATGAAGAACTCCCACTGCCGCGACCCGAAGATGGAGGCCTACTGCAATGAGGTTCGGCGCCTGGAAGACAAGTTCTACGGGCTCGAGCTTAACCACATCGCTCGGCGCTACAATGAGACTGCGGACGAGCTGGCAAAAATAGCCTCGGGGCGAACAACGGTTCCCCCGGACGTCTTCTCCCGGGATCTGCATCAACCCTCCGTCAAGATCGATGACACGCCCGAGCCCGGAGCACCCTCGGTCCAGCCCGAGGTACCCTCGGCTCAGCCCGAGGCACCCTCAGCTCGGCCCGAGGCGCCCTCGGTTCAGCCCGAGGTACCCTCGGCCTCCGAGGGCGAGGCACTGCGCATCGAGGAGGAGCGGAGCGGGGCCACGCCTGATCGAAATTGGCAGACCCCGTACCTGCAATATCTCCGCCAAGGAGAGCTACCCCTCGACCGAGCTGAGGCTCGGCGGGTAGCGCGACGCGCCAAGTCGTTCGTCTTGCTGGGCGATGAGAAGGAGCTCTACCACCGCAGCCCCTCGGGCATCCTCCAGCGATGCATCTCCGTCGCCGAAGGTCAGGAACTCCTGCAAGAGATACACTCGGGGGCTTGCGGCCATCACGCAGCGCCTCGAGCCCTTGTCGGGAATGCTTTCCGGCAAGGCTTCTACTGGCCTACGGCGGTGGCTGACGCCACAAGAATTGTCCGCACCTGCGAAGGGTGTCAATTCTATGCGAAGCAGACCCACCTGCCCGCTCAGGCTCTGCAGACGATACCCATCACCTGGCCCTTTGCCGTGTGGGGTCTGGACCTCGTCGGCCCCTTGCAGAAGGCGCCCGGGGGCTACACGCACCTACTGGTCGCCATCGACAAATTTTCCAAGTGGGTCGAGGTCCGACCTCTGAACAGCATCAGGTCCGAGCAGGCGGTGGCGTTCTTCACCAACATCATCCATCGCTTCGGGGTCCCGAACTCCATCATCACCGACAATGGTACCCAGTTCACCAGCAGAAAATTCTTGGATTTTTGCGAGGATCACCACATCCGGGTGGACTGGGCCGCCGTGGCTCATCCCATGTCGAATGGGCAAGTAGAGCGTGCCAACAGCATGATTCTACAAGGGCGAGCCTCGGATTTACAACGACCTCAACAAGTTCGGCAAGCGATGGATGAAGGAACTCCCCTCGGTGGTCTGGAGCCTGAGGACAACGCCGAGCCGAGCCACGGGTTTCACGCCGTTCTTCCTGGTCTACGGGGTCGAGGCCGTCTTGCCCACTGACCTGGAATACGGCTCCCCGAGGACAAGGGCCTACAACGATCAAAGCAACCAAGCTAGCCGAGAAGACTCGCTGGACCAGCTGGAAGAGGCTCGGGACAAGGCCTTACTACACTCGGCGCGGTACCAGTAGTCCCTGCGACGCTACCACGCCCGAGGGGTCCGGCCTCGAGACCTCCAGGTGGGCGACCTGGTGCTTCGGCTACGGCAAGACGCCCGATGGAGGCACAAGCTCACGCCCCCCTGGGAGGGGCCATTCGTCATCGCCAAAGTTCTAAAGCCCGGAACGTACAAGCTGGCCAACAGTCAAGGCGAGGTCTACGGCAACGCTTGGAATATCCAACAACTACGTCGCTTCTACCCTTAAGATATTTTCAAGTTGTTCATATACCTCGCACCCATGCAAAGTTTAGTCATCAAGGAAGGGTCGGCCTCGCCTCGGCAAAGCCCGACCCTCCCTCGGGGGCGAAAAGGGGGGAAACCCCCTCTGCGTTGAAATTTTCCTTGAAAAAAGATCTCTTTTGCCAGAATATCTTTCATGCTTTTTGACTACTTCGAAAAGTGGATCCTGAAAACGACGGAGTACACGTAAGCAGCCAAGGCTGACCGAGCCGAGGGACTCCTACGCCTCCGGGATACGGATACCTCACTCATCACCTTCTGCGATAAGTAACTCGCGTTCGGATGAAGCGATTCCGCGGACCGAACAAGTCTTCACGTTCGGAAGCTCTTCTGCCAAAGCGATCCTTCGAGCCTTCTCGACTGAGTCGGTGACAGGGCCTCATGGGCGGGTGAAAGTGCGCGTAAGCGGCAAGGCCGACCGAGCCGAGGGACTCCCACGCCTCCGGGATACGGATACCTCACTCATCACCTTCCGCGAGAAGCAACTCTCGCTCGCACAAACATCCCTGTTACCGACGAAAGAGTCCAGATACTTGAAACGAGAGGAAAGGAGACGTAGCTTTACAACACAGCGAGGGTGTGTATTCTGGCCTCGGCGGCCGAAGAAGGCACACGCTACAAGACACTCTGATCCTGCGGGCTCGGGTCTTCACGCTGGAAGGGGGCTGTAGCACCCTCGGCATCGACGACACCTTCAGCAAGGTCCGACCCAGCCTCGGACGGCGACGCGGTCCAGGGACTTCTCCGGGAATCCGGCCCGAGCAGGCGGCTCGGCCGGTCGCCCCCGGGGCCTCGGCCAACCATCTTCCAAGGGCGCCAGCCCGGCCCGAGGCCTCGGCTGATCAGCTCCGGCGTCGGTCCCGCTGACGGATAACCCGGCTAGGCTCCGGCCAACCAGGTTTCGTTTTCAAGCCAACTCCGCCTCTGTTCATGCTGATATCGCTACCCCTGGCCTCGGCTCGTCGAAGAGCGGCCAAGGGGTCTCTTTAACTAAGCTAGAGGAGCCTCAGACAACAAGGCCGATCGAGCCGAGGGACTCCTACGCCTCCGGGATACGGATACCTCACTCGTCACCTTGACACGGGGCGACTCATGCTTGGTGAAGCGGTTCAGATAATCAACAGGCGAGACTTAGTGCTCAAAAATGAGGAAAAAACACGGCTCCGCGCCAAAATTACATACATGTTCAGGCCTCGACAGCCATAATGAACAAAAACACTGGCATTCAAAGTGCCCTTACAAACGGAACTCCGGTTCCCCTCCGCGGGTACGAACAACCCCACACCATGGGGGAAGGCCTGCGGAGCAACGGAAGACCGACGAACGGCGCGCCATCACCTGCTCCAGCAGCGGCGACGACGACGACTTCTGCTCCGGGGGGCCGAACAGCGGCAGCACTGACCTCAGGGCGGATGCTGCTGCCAAGAGGCCCCCACCCCTGCCCAAACTCGTGAGGCAAGGACGGGCAGAAGGCCGTAGAGTTGGAGGTCGGTCCGTGGCCGGCCTTGGCTATCTCGCCGGCAGAAGAACCTCTTCAAGCTGCCGTGGCAGACGCCGGCACCGCGAGCGGCTCCGAAGCCACTCGCGTCCGAAAGCCGGGCACAATGCAGCTGCCAGCGCCACGGACGACAACCGCCCCTCCCTCCCATCACTGAGTGAAGGAGCGGGCCACCGCCCACGCAGGGGCCGACCCCAACTCGGCACACTCCCCTCCCCAGCCTTGGTGATGAAAATCCTTGAGGCTGAGGGAGGGGCAGAGGCCGCAGCCCGGCTCGCTTTCCCCCACCATCAAGCTGGAGGTCACCATCTTGGGTGACCACCGGCGGAGGGGTGCAGCCGGGCTGCATGATGAAAATCCTTGAAGCCGAACGATGGCTGAAAGGTACCAACTCCCACGGAGTTGCGTCCCTCCAACGGTGAGGCGAAAAGACGGCGGGTATCCCCCATCCGGGGGCTTGGAAGATGGAAAGACGCGATGCATAAGGGAGCGAGAAGACATGGTCGCCTTCCGAAAGGGGTCGCCCTCCTTTTAAAGGCAACTCTCCCTACGTGCGCCCCCAACCGTCACAGGTTGAGTCTTCTCCAACACGCTCCAAGGCCTTCCCCTGCGGCGCGGGGGCTGGGTCCCGCATGTCATGCAAACCGGCTCAGAGCAGAAGAAGCCAAACCGCCGCGCGTGGTGCACACAACCGCCCGGCGGTTACAAGCGACCCCTCACTTTTGCCCAGACCAACGGGCGGAAGGGGCGGGCAGCCATGCAGGCGGCATGCAACCGCGCCAAGTGGACGCGCCTCTCCGACTCCTAACACGCCAGCATGGAGGCCCAGGCCCACGCGTCACGCAACCGGCGCGCCGGATGCTGCATGCAAGCAACCGCACCGCCACTTGCGCCACCATCGCGCCTCCTCGATTGCGGAACCAATACCGCGACTCGAGGCGACCCAGCGCACGACTCAGCAGCGCCAGCCTGACGCGGCGGTCAACGCGGCCAAAAGTGGGCCGACAGTAATGACGGTGGCAGGCGGGCGGGAGCAGCGGTCACGTCGTCAGCCAAGCTCACGTCCCATCCGGGGGCAGCAAGAGAACCCCCTCTCACGGCGTGAAGAAAGCACGCCCGTGATCCGTTCCTCGAACGGCTCGCGCACGCGCAACGGCTGCCTCGCCAACCACTCGCCCCGTCGCATTAACTCCGCGGCAGGACAGGCGGCGCTTCTGGCAGGAGAAGCGGGCGACGCTTCGCCTTCGCCGTAATAACCGCGCCAAAAAAGGTACGCCGCGTCGTTCGATTTCGTATCCTTTTCCTTTTCTCCTTTTTCTCTATCTCTTGCAACAGGGACCGGGAAAAGGGGATACCCCGAAAAGGATCCTTCCCCGTGAAGGAACCAGGCTCCGAGCCTCCTTACTGATCAGGGGTTCGAAGGCTGGCCCCCCGAAGGGTTCAACAGCCGCCTCAGATCGCGTGGGCCCTACACCCACTACTGGTCAGAGGTTCGAAGGCCGCCCCCCCGAAGGGTTCCACGGCCGCCTCAGGCTACTCGGGCTCCGTGCCCATTACTGATCAGGGGTTCGAAGGCTGGCCCCCGAAGGGTTCACAGTCGCCTCAGACGCCGAGCGAGGGATGACCAGGGGTACGTTCGATACATAGCCGAGGCTCGGGCTGCGCTCCCGAGGTACCCTAGGACATTTCCGAGACCAGCGGGAGCGATCTTGTAACGGAATCCCATCGGAGGGAGGCATCGAGCCCTCGGACCCCGTCGCTAGGGGACCGGGTCCGGCAGATCACCCGCAGGTACTTTTGGGCGTGCCTCTGGGCCCCTAGCCGACCCCTAACGAACGGGGCACGGACGTCCACTCGGATTACCCGCTTGCAGCTCACCGGAGACACCATGTTCGGTGCCCATCGAGGGTAACATGGCGCTCTCCCCCCTCCTCCTTGCGGAAAGGCGACGTAGGGGCGTATGTAAAAAAGCCGAGTCTGTCCCTGATCGCCCTCTCGCCCTGTGCGGAGGCTCGGGGGCTGCTCTCGCAAACCCGGTTCCAGCCGAACCGTTGACAGCGTCAACATACCAGCCCGAGAACTTGGCCCCCGACCGTACACCCGGGCTACGACCAGTTCGCATGAGGGAACAACCAGACCAGCCGAAGCATTACGCAAGGCATTAAGACCTCGGAGGAGTGAAACCACTCCTCCGAGGCCTCGGGGGCTACACCCGGCGGGTGCGCTCGCGCGCACCCACCGGAACAAAATTCAACCGAGAAAGGCTGGTCCCTTTGCAAAAAAGTGCGACGAAAGCCTCCAAGAGAGTGCTAGCACTCCCTTCGAGGCTCGGGGGCTACTGTCGGGGACCATAATTAGGGGTACCCTCAAGACTCCTAATTCTCAGCTGGTAACCCCCATCAGCATAAAGCTGCAAAGGCCTGATGGGTGCGATTAAGTCAGGGATCAGTCCATACGAGCGACTCGATCATGCCTCGCCCGAGCCTAGCCTCGGACAAGGGCAGCCGACCCCGAGGGATTTCCGTCTCGCCCGAGGCCCCCCACCAACGGCGGACGCATCTCCGGCTCGCCCGAGGCCTTGCCTTCGCTAAGAAGCAACCCTGACTAAATCGCCGCACCGACCGACCGAATTGCAGGAGCATTTAACGCAAAGGTGGCCTGACACCTTTATCCTGACACGCGCCCCCCGGCAGAGCCGAAGTGACCGCCGTCACTTCGCCGCTCCACTGACCGACCTGACAAAAGGACAGCGCCGCCTGCGCCACTCCGACTGCAGTGCTACTTGACAGAGTGAGGCTGACAGGCAGTCAGGCCCTGCCAAAGGCACCATAGGAAGCTCCGCTCCGCCCGACCCAGGGCTCGGACTCGGGCTAAGTCCCGGAAGACGGCGAACTCCGCTCCGCCCGACCAAGGGCTCGGACTCGGGCTAAGTCCCGGAAGACGGCGAACTCCGCTCCGCCCGACCCAGGGCTCGGACTCGGGCTAAGTCCCGGAAGACGGCGAACTCCGCTCCGCCCGACCCAGGGCTCGGACTCGGGCTAAGTCCCAGAAGACGGCGAACTCCGCTCCGCCCGACCCAGGGCTCGGACTCGGGCTAAGTCCCGGAAGACGGCGAACTCCGCTCCGCCCGACCCCAGGGCTCGGACTCGGGCTCAGCCCCAGAAGACGACGAACTCCGCTTCGCCCAACCCCAGGGCTCGGACTCCGCCCTGGCCTCTGCCGAACGACCTCCGCCTCGCCCGACCCGGGGGCTCGGCCTCGGCCAGGGAAGACAGACTCGACCTCGGCTTCGGAGGAGCCTCCACGTCGCCCAACCTAGGGCGCAGGCCAGCCACGTCAACGGGAAGCGCCATCATCACCCTACCCCGAGCTGACTCGGGCCGCAGAAAACAAGACCGGTGTCCCATCTGGCCAGCTCCGCCAGATAGGCAATGATGGCGCCCCGCATGCTCTGTGACGACGGCGGCTCCCAGCACTCTTACGGAAGCAGGAGGACGTCAGCAAGGACTCAACCGCTCCGACAGCTGTCCCTCCGTCAGGCTCCGCCGCTCCTCCGACGGCCACGACATCACACCAGCTGGGTGCCAAGATCTCTCCGGCTGCCACATCGGCATGTACTTAGGGCGCTAGCTCTCCCCCGCTAGACACGTAGCACTCTGCTACACCCCCATTGTACACCTGGATCCTCTCCTTACGCCTATAAAAGGAAGGACCAGGGCCTTCTTAGAGAAGGTTGGCCGCGCGGGGACGAGGACGGGACAGGCGCTCTCTTGGGGCCGCTCGCTTCCCTCACCCGCGTGGACGCTTGTAACCCCCTACTGCAAGCGCACCCGACCTGGGCGCGGGACGAACACGAAGGCCGCGGGATTTCCACCTCTCTCACGCCCGTCTCCGGCCACCTCGCTTCCCCCCTTCGCGCTCGCCCACGCGCTCGACCCATCTGGACTGGGGCACGCGGCACATTCACTCGTCGGCTTAGGGACCCCCCGGTCTCGAAATGCCGACAAGAGCCCTCTTGAACTAATCTTCGGAGAAACAAGACCCCGATGCAAAATGGCAGTAGAAGGTCCAACTTGGGCTGCACTAGGCGAATTCAAAATTATTGCAGAACATATTGGCACTAGAGATTTAGTGCAGGAATTCCTGGCCTTCAGAGTTTTTCCAACTATGAAAGAATGGACAATGCCGAAGCTTAAAGGGGAAAAGAAAGAGGGGGAACTCGTCCGACTGCCCTACTATTATAAGTTCAAGAAATATTTTAAAGTACCCTGCCAAGAATGGCTTGATACAATTGAAATAATGAGTAATGAAATTCTTGGGAATTACTCTAAAAAAGAGCACCAACTGATGACAGCGGCCTTCGGCACTCGGCCGAAACGAAGGCTGAACATGGTGCTTGATGCCATAGGATTTGAATATGCTGACTACGGCCGACTGGGCGGAGATGCTGGAGGCCCGAAGCGAAAAAGGATTGCCAGCGCTACTGACGAAGAAGTCGTCAAGGTAGCCAAAAAGAAAAAGAAAGATTCTGAAAATCTTAGCGCTGAAGAGTTAAATCCTGAGCCGAAGGTGGCCACTACAAGAAAGAGAAAAAGTGCATCCCCAGAGCCGGAAACGCCGGTCCAAAAAGAAGATACTCCTGCTTCTCCTTCTGCTGTTGAAGTAGAAGAGATTATGAAGGTAATGACTGAACCCTTGCCTATCAGGCTAAGTCCGCTGGCACTGGAACTGAGGAAGTTTTTTTTCAGAGGGACAAGGCAGCTTCGGCAGCAAAAAGTCCTGTGAAGCCGAAAAAACGGAGAATTATTCAAGTGACAGATGTGATCCATCAGACACCGCCACCGGCGACGGTGTCAAAAATTGTCTTTGCCGAGACTGCCGAAGCCGAAGGCGCCGCAGCCGAAGCTACTGGAGTGGAAACCACTGAAGCTGAGACCGGCGAAGCCAAAGCTACCGGGGCCGAAGCCGGGACCACCGAAGAGTCGAACCTGGAAACCACACTTGAGGTTATTGACAATATACTCCTGAAAATGGCTGAAGAAGAAACTACTGCAGCTGCAGTGAGCATGGCAACTGAAAAGGGGAAAGAGCAAATTGATGAAATTTCGGAAGAAGAAGATTTTAACTTTCAAGATCTACTTGGACAAGAGTTAACAGACGCTGAGAAAGAGGAGTTGAAAAAATATGCCATATCTTGCGGATATAAATCAGGGGCTATGCTATTTGGTGGGGTGAACGAAGGGAAACTAAGATGCCTTCGGAATCGTACCGAGGCCAAAATTGTTAGAACCCTCTCCGAAAGCATTGGCTTGCCGAAGCTGGAAACTGACTTATGCCGTTATCAACGACACCACATCGCCGGAAGCTTGCTTTATGCTAACTTCAATGTAACGAATATTTTTGTTATTTTATTACTATTATTACTATTTTTTTGGTCGCGTTCTAACGAAGATTGTTTCGACAGAGCATATTATTAAGCAAGATTCTAAAAATGCAACAAGATCTGGAAGAAGAGAAAAAACAAAGCCGTCATTCAAGATTTAGCTGAAAAAGTTGAAAATCACGAAGCCAATCTGAAAAAGAAAGACTTCATAATCCAAGACCTTGAAATCATGGTCAAAGAGCACGAAGGTGCATTAGAAAAGAAGGATTTTGTTATTCAGACCATGGAGGGCTCTTTGGCTGAAATCCAAACTGAGAATGACAAATTAAAGAATGAATTGCTTCGACAATCAGAAAAATTCGAGCAAGAAAAGAAATATCTTGAAGCAAGCCTGAAAACTGAAGTGGATAAATACTCAAATTTGCAGAGATCCTTTAAAGAACTTCAGGAGAAATGCTTAAGCTTCGGCAGCCGATGTGTGCAGCGGCTGAAGGACGTGTTTCACTCTGTCGGAGCTAGCTCTTCGAAATTTACACCTTCAGCTGAAAATCTGCCAAGAACATTAGAATATATTGAAGGCGAAGTTGATGCCCTTGACGAAGTTATTGGTGGGCACGCCGACTTCTGCGCCCTGGTAGCTTCTCGGGGCACAACTACGACTTTTTTGAAGGCTGGCTGCACGCATGGAAACATTGTGAATAGACCAAACTTCAGCTTGTCAGCTTCAGATTTGATAGATATCCCAAGCTTAGCCAGAAGCATCGGAAATAGATTCATGACCCAGATCTGGGTAAGTGGCGGGCGGAAAATGGCAGACGACGAAGCTCGAAGCCATCTTAAGCCGGTAAAAAACTTATGTTTGTTACTTTTACCTTCTCCTTTGAAATTTGTACCTTTCTTACTGTGCTGTTTGGTATATACAGGATGACGAAGCTGAAGATTGACAATGCTGAAGTTTGACAAAACTGAAGACGAAGCCTTAACTGAATCTTAAAATTGCTTATAATTTGCTTTCCTGCAAAAATTCTTGGAGAAACTCTTGTAATATAGATATGGAATAACTTATGTAAATTTGTACATACCTTATAATATATCATGTCTCCCTTATCCGCATTCAGTCTGCTTTGCTATGGACGAAACTTCTCTTTTGAGCCGAAGGCGAAAAACACCTTCCCTTCTTTTCGTACACAACGAAGCATAGAAATTTTTTCCTTCGAATCTTTTCCTTATTTTCTGAAGCACCTGTCTTTTTTGTGTAGCATGATGATGATTCTATATATGTCTAAATGGATGTTTATGAATGCAAATGACATGATGACATGTAATGTGCAAATGAATATTAGGACACATGTTCAAAAACCATAAGCACGGCCCTTCATCCCCTCAAGAATGATAAAAATCTTTTTGCCGTTTACTTTTCGGCTTCACCGTTTACTTTTCGGTGTATCAGCGTTGACTTTTCGCTGTAAGCCTCCCTTAGGAGCTTCTTCGCCTTTTACTTTCGGCGGAATCAGTGTTTATTTTTCGCTGTAAGCCTCCCTTAGGAGCTTCTTCGCCTTTTACTTTCGGCGGAATCAGCGTTTATTTTTCGCTGTAAGCTCTGCATTCCCTTAGGAACGACTTTTGAGCTTCTCCCTGTTTTCTTTTCTTTTTCTTTGCACTCGAAGGTGCGTTCTCAGCTTTTACATTTACATTTTTGGGGGATATCGCTCTTATAGAATTGAAATAAGGAAAAGAAAAATTACATGTTGTGGCCCCATTAAAAACCTTTCTCCCCCTTTGGAAAGGAAAAGGGTGCCACAAAAAAGAATATAAAAAATTACATGGAACTAAACATAATATCGCCGAAGCTCATCCGCATTCCACGATCTAGGAATGTCATTGTCGTCCAAATCCTTCAATCTGTAGGAACCGGGTCTTGACGAAGATACTACCAAAAAGGGGCCTTCCCACTTCAGCTGTAATTTGCCTACTGTTTCAGGGTTAGCTACTCTTCGAAGTACCAAGTGTCCTGGTTCAATGTTCTTCAGCTTGACCTTTCTATCACGCCATTTTATTGTTTCAGCTTGATATTTATTGATGTTTTCCACAGCTTGAAGTCTGATCCCTTCAATAGCATCTTTTTCTACAGAGCAATCAGCTTCGTTTTCGCCCTCTGCCGAAGCTACTGTCCTTATTGATCCTGTTTTAGCCTCTTCTGGGGTTATTGCTTCGTCACCAAACAATAGTTTAAAGGGTGTAAAGCCTGTTGATCTTGACATGGTTGTGTTATGACTCCACACCACTTTGATTAACTCGTCTGGCCACTTTCCCCTCGGCTGATTGAAGATTGACTTCATTATTCCTGTCATTATGATCCCATTGGCTCTTTCAACAAGTCCATTTGATTCTAGGTGTCGGACTGATGCAAAATGGATCTTCGTGCCGATTTGATTACAAAATTCTCTGAAGGCTTCAGAATCAAACTGTGTCCCATTATCCACAGTGATAGCCTTCGGCACTCCGAAGCGACAAACAATGTTTTGCCAAAAAAACTTTTGAATAGTAAATGAAGTTATTGTGGCTAAGGGCTTCGCCTTAATCCATTTGGAAAAATATTCCACTGCCACCACCACATATCTTAAGTTCCCCTGTGCTAGTGGTAATGGACCTAGCAAATCCAGACCCCACCTTTGCAACGGCCAAGTGGGTTGTATTAATTGAGTTAAAGACGAAGGTTGTTTTTGATCTCTTGCGCATTTCTGACAACCTTCGCACTTTTGAACTAAATCCGCTGCATCCGAAGCTGCCTTTGGCCAATAAAATCCTTGGAGAAAAACTTTCCCAAGCAAGGGCCTAGATCCAATGTGAGATCCACACAGACCTGCATGTATGTCCTTCATTAATTCTATACCTTCGGATCTGGATAAGCACTTGAGCAATGGGGAACAGACCCCGCGCTTGTATAACTCCCCTTCTATTATGACATATGGTCGAGCTCTTGCTTCTATTCTCCTGTTATAAGCTTCGTCGTCTGAAAGAAAATTACCCTGAAGGAAAGATATGATTTCAGTTCTCCAATCTTCACTATAAACAGGGGATATGTTGAGGATTGCTCTTTCAAGAAGCTCGACCGAAGGTGCTTTTATTGTTTCAAAAAATACTTCCGAAGGTATAGGCTGCCCCTGGGCTGCTGACTTAGCCAATAGATCAGCATATTCATTTTCTCCACGAGGAATATTTTTGACAGAGAAACCTTCGAAGGAAGCCTCAATCCTTCGGACTGTATCTAGATACTTTTCAAGCTTCGGGTCTCTTGCTTTGTAACTTTTGTCAATATGACCAGAAATAACTTGAGAATCAGTTTTAAGAATGGCCCTTCTGATTCCCATTGCCTTTAATTTCCGAAGACCCAAAAGCAGAGCTTCATACTCGGCGATGTTATTTGTGCAATTAAAATCAAGTCTTGCCGCATAACAAGTTTTAACTTTGGAAGGTGAAACCAACACAGCAGCCGCTCCCGCTCCGAAGGTTCCCCAAGACCCATCGCAAAACACTGTCCATGCTTCGGCGTCTTTATTTGTTTCTTCCTCCTGAGCCCCTGGCGTCCAGTCAGCAATGAAGTCTGCTAACGCTTGGGACTGAATCGAAGATCTATGAACATAATCAATACAAAATTCATTGAGCTCTGCAACCCATTTTCCAATCCTTCCAGTAGCTTCTTGGTTCCTCATAATATCCTTCAGAGGTTGTGAAGAAGGGACAATTATGTTGTAAGCTTGAAAATAGTGCCGAAGCTTCCTGGAGGCCATCAAGACAGCATACAGTACCTTCTCCAACTCTGTATAATTTTTCTTTGATAAACTAAGAACCTCGGATACAAAATATATTGGGGCCTGCCTCTTAACTTGGCCTTCAAGCTTCTCCTGAACAAGTGCTGCACTTACCGCTGAGTGCGAAGCTGCCACATATAATAACAAAGGAGCCCCTGGCGTAGGTGGAGTTAATGTTGTTAGATCTATCAAATACTGTTTCAGCTCTTCAAAGGCCTTCTGCTGGATTGGTCCCCATTGAAAGACTTTGGCTGACTTCAGCACTTCGAAGAATGGTAAATTTCTCTCTGCTGATCTGGATATGAATCTATTGAGAGATGCCAGCCTTCCTGTCAATCTTTGAGCCCCCTTTTTTGTACTTGGTGGCTCCATTCGAAGTATAGCTTCGATTTTACTTGGGTTGGCCTCAATTCCCTTTGTTGAAACTAAGCAACCAAGAAATTTCCCCTTCTTTACTCCGAAGACACATTTTTCTGGATTCAGCTTTAGACCAGCCTGTCTAAAATTAGCGAAGGTCTCCTGTAAATCAGCAATGTGGTTATCCTGCTTCGTGCTTTTTACAATGATATCATCAACATAAGTTAGTACATTCCTGCCTATCTGAGAATGGAGAACCTTTGCTGTCATTCTGCTGAAGCTTCCTCCAGCATTCTTAAGCCCTTCAGGCATCCGAAGGTAACAGTATGTCCCACTAGGGGTTATGAAACTGGTTTTTGGTTCATCCTCCTTCTTCATCCAGATTTGATGATAGCCTAAATAGCAATCCAGCAAACTCATAAGTTCTGATGAAGCTGCTGCATCAACTAAAGAATCTATCCTTGGCAATGGAAACTCATCCTTCGGACAGGCCTTATCGAGATCAGTAAAATCGATGCACATTCTCCATTTACCATTGGCCTTCTTCACCATAACAGTGTTAGCCAACCATTCTGGGTATTTTACCTCTCTAATAACTCCGGCACTGAGGAGTCTTTTCACTTCATTCCGAGCACCTTCGGCCTTGTCATCAGACATCTTCCGAAGCCTCTGTTTCCTGGGTCTGAAGGATGGATCAACATTGAGCGAGTGCTCAATAACATCCCTGTTAACTCCGCAAAGATCATTAGCTGACCAACCAAAAACATCTTTATTGTTGAACAAAAACCTTATCAAGGTTTTCTCCTGGTCTTCGGACAATTGAGATCCCAATAGCACCTTCTGCTCTGCTATATCTTCACATAAGAGCATGGGTTTTGGCTGGTCAGCCGAAGCAGCTTTTTCCCTTCTGAACTTGTATTGCTCACAAGCTTCAGTTCCATCTATATTATGGATTGCTTTTGAGTCTGTCCAATTTCCTTCGGCCCTTCTGGCAGCTTCTTGACTTCCATGAATAGCAATGGGCCCTTGGTCCGAAGGTATCTTCATGCAAAGATAAGCTGGATGCAGAATTGCTTCGAAGGCATTAAGAGTACCACGACCAATGATTGCATTGTAAGGGTACTCCATGTCAACGATATCAAACATAACTTGTTCAGTCCTTGTGTTGTTGATGAATCTGAAGGCCACTGACATTGAGATTTTGCCGAGTGCTACAATCTGCCTTCCTCCGAAGCCACAGAGGGGATGTGTGGCATCAAGAATTTTATCTTCGGGCTCTTGCATCTGTCTGAAGGCCTTAGCAAATATGATATCAGCTGCACTGCATGTATCAACCAAAACATTGTGGACCAGAAATCCTTTGATAACACAAGAGATAACCATAGCATCATTGTGTGGGTAATCCTTGAGTTGAAGGTCCTCTTGGGAGAAGGTAATAGGAATGCGAGACCATCTTGACTTGATGAAGGGTCCTTGCACCCCGACATGCTGTACCCTTCTCTGTGCTTCCTTCTTCTGCTTCTTGTTGGCTGGTTCTGAACATGAACCGCCTGTTATCGGGAGTACCAGCTTCGGAACCGAAGCAACTCTAGCTTGAATATTGAACGAAGCCATCAACTCAGAAAAGTGGAAGTGAGTTCACCGGAGGTGGGCGCCAATGTTGGGGACTCGTTCTCAAATGCTATGAATTAAGAACAAGGCAACATAAAATGTTAAATGTTAATGCCCTTCGTCCGCTGAAGCATTATTTCCTTAAGGATTTAATGAACTTCGGACGAAGGTTAAAGACGGTACAATTACGAAGGTTGAATCTTCGTAATTGAACTCTCAGAGATTGTATAAAATAATTCGAGATATGAAGCATTAACGACAAGTAAATTATGAATAAACAACATCATTCTCATATTATACAAGCTTGATGTATTCAAATGTTAGATATATTTATACCTCTGCCTTGGCAAAGAATAATTTCCGAGTGATGTGATTGCAATTGCCAGAATCTGTGAACAGTAAAGGAATACTGTTCACTATTTATAGGCACAGGACACAGCCTGTGAGGAATTACAATCATGCCCCTCATAAAAGTTTACAACATCGACTCAGACCTTTATGGACTAAAAGGTCATTCTATCTTTAAGTCGGTTCGTCCCTTCACCTTCGGATATGTTGTATTATCAAAGCTTCATGAATGATACCTTCGGCGTCACGTACGGGCAGCTTCAGCCGAAGCTGTCTCTTTCTGCAGGACCTTCGGCGACGAAGCATGGTCCCAACAGTGGCCAAGATCGCCGTCCTCAGGCCTAGGTCATCGCAGAGCGCCGGGATGTTCTGGGGGAGTATCAGGGACTCAGGGACAAAAGTTTCCCCAGTAATCCCTCCCACCAGGACTGCCAGCTCGTCCCAGGACAGATCGATGCCCGGCCCGCGCTGTATCTTGCCGATGTCGTTCGGGCCCGTGAACCAGCAGCACAGGCGTGGCCTCCTCTATAGCGGCATGATCCGGTGCTTCAGGAGGTCGCCGACCACGTGCATTGATGTCAGGCCGCCCATGGCCAAGACCTTGATCCTGTCCAATATGGGCAGGAACTCTGGCGAGAGGGAGGGATTGCTCCTCCATTGCTTGCGGTCGAGTGCTGGCCCATTTGACGACAGGACGAGGCGGTCGTTGGCCTCGGTGCTGGAAATCACCCAGTCGCTACGCCAGTTTTCCCACCTCGCTCCACCAAAGGTTGGGACGTAGACTACGACTGGATCTGGCCTCGTCTGGAAGTAGTAGGCCCCGATGTGGTCCCTGGTCTTCCCGGACTTGACCAGCACGAAGAAGTAGCGGAAGAGGGAAGTGCAGGGGCCACACCTACGAACATCTCGCAGAGGTGGACGAAGATGGCTGTCTGGAGGACGGAGTGGGGCATGAGGTGTTGAAGCTGAAGCCCGAACTCCTCCAGCAGCAGCAGAAAGAAGGGCGAAATCGGCAGCGCCAACCCGCAAGAGATGTAGGAGGTGAACAACACGAACTCCCCCAGCGGCGAGATCGCCAAGGGGTGCAGCGCCGGCACGGAATCTTCCGGAGAGCCCTGGCGCGCTCCACCCGAGTAGGCCACGCACCAGGTTAAGCGCTTCCTCACACTGAAAGCGGTCAGGATGACCAAGCGAAGCCATGGCGAGTGCGGCAGCGCGGGCGTGGAGCAGAGAAGCACGAAGGCAAAGGGGCGCAGCCGATTGGGAGAGAATGCGAAAAGGTAACTGCTGCACGCGGGGTGAAAACTTTTTCAAGGAAACCTGAATCCTTGTTCAGGGAAACCCTTCCACGCGCCCCTGAATCGCCGCAGGAAATCCCGTTCGACGGGTACCAAGGACCAAGGCAACCCAGTCTGTGGCACGAGGGCCCGGGTCCACAAGTCATACGGTTTGTGTGCCGGATTTCGGGTGCAGAAAGAGCGAACCGTCGCACGCGATAGCGCGCCGCCTTGGGGTCACTGCAGAAGACAAAAGGTTATCTTTTAAACCAAGGCAGCGGCAACGAGGCGCCCCTCGTGTGGCCCAACGAAACCACCAGGCGTGGGGGCCGCGGGTCAGTCAGCCGCGGGGACAGATATGGTAGTTGACATGACTGAAGGCGAATTGACAGCGGGCGCGCCAGCAGGCGCGCTAAAACGGCGCGCCAATCACCGATCAGTTCATGTTGAGGCAAAGTGCAAGCTTTGGCCCCACTTGCAGGCTCGCATCCTCCCCTGAGGTGGGCTTGGGGGCCACTGTCGGTACCCAGAAACTAGGGTACCCCTTACTACTGTATAAAGGCGCAATACCCACATGGCTATATTTAGTCGCGTGGTAAAATAGCTGTATGTGGGACCAGTCCATGACTCGCCCCAGCCTCGGGCGACTACTCTGGGCTAGCAACAGCGCCTGACCCCACCACATGGGCGGGTCCGGGGCCGCCACGTGTCCAAAGAAAGTGATATACTCCAAGGCATCAACAGTGAGTCTGGACCCCCATGGGAGAGTGCCGGACCCGTGCCGGACCCCTGTATATATGGTCCAGGCCTCCAAGTTTGGCCCAGGACCTTCACGTGTGCGAACCGGACCCCTAGAGTGGGATCCAGATCCCCCGTATGGGGTCCGAGCCGCCCATAGTGGGGTCCTAGGGTTCCAGGACAGAACATACCCGGGCCTTCATTAGGACCCAGACGGGGGTCCGGAGCCGACACGTGTCCAGACCTGGTTTGGTGGGATCCGGACCTATCCGCATACACTCCTGCTCCCCGCTCAGGCGGAGACCCAATGCTGCCACGTGGCATACTGCGCGCGACATAAGCCAACGGGCAGAACCTAGCATGACGCCTCTGGGCTACGCGTGCCTTCGCATTCATTACGGATAAGACATGCGCCTGTCCATTCCACTGACAGACGGCGTGCTCAGTCCACGATACGTGGGCCATGCAGTTACTCACACGTTACCATATCGAGGGCAATGACTCACCTTTACTTGTACGTTTCCAAGAAAAGGGTTATTGCCTATCAATGCTGCATGGACTGCAGTCATCATGACTCCCGCTGATTACTCATATGTTACTCTGTCAACATTAGTTATTCACATAATGTATTTCTTCCATTATGCTCCTGGGCCCGCATGTTGGGGCTCAGCATCCTTGTATGTGCCTCCCTTAAACTATAAAAGGGAAGGCACACAGCGTTACAGGACACGCTCACACATACTCAATACAACTTACACAGTGGAGGTAGGGTATTACGCTCCGGCGGCCTGAACCACTATAATCCCTCGAGTCCTCTTGTGTTCATCCAGAATTCACCAAACAGGCGATCGCTTAGGCCCCCTCCTCATCTTAGGATTAGGACGGGTGCATTCCGCCACCCGGCCGGTGGATTTTCCCACCGATAGATTTTATTCATCTTAATATTTTATTAAATGCACAAACAAACCAATCTCCAGCATGATGTTAGAATATATTTTTATTAGTTATTTGTTGACTTACATAAGATGTTTTCATGTTGTAGTGAGTGGAATGCCAAACAATTAAGGAAACAACTCTGCTTTCTTAGGTTTTACAATTTGGGTACTACAAATCCTACCCCCTTACAAAGAATCTCGTCCTCGAGAATTAGGTAGACCTAGGAAAGAGATGGGGAAAATCTACTCGTAGTTCTTCTTCTCTTTCCCATGTAGCTTTATCTTCACCATGGTGACTCCATTGCACTTTGCACATTTTAATCACTTTACTCCTCGTGACACAAGTCAAGGTATCAAGAACCTTGATAGGATACTCCGTATAAGTCAGATCATCTTGAACACTAAGATCCTCCATAGGTAGCTGCTCTTTGGGTACCCTGAGACACTTCTTCAATTGTGATACATGGAAAACATCATGTACATCCACAAGATGATCGGGTAGTTCCAGTTGATAAGCAACTTCTCTCACACGCTTTACTATCAAGAAGGGTCCAATAAAGCGAGGGGACAATTTTCCTTTAACTTTATCTTCGCATACCCCGGATTGGTGACACCTTCAAATATACGTGATCACCCACCTTAAACTCTAGTAGTCTTCTCCGGGTATCCGCATAACTTTTCTGCCTTGATTGCGCAGTTCTCAAATTCTCCCTTATCATTCACACTTGTTCTTCTGCCTCTTGTATAATTTCAGGCTCAAAGAACTGCCTTTCACCAGTTTGATCCCAATATAAAGGAGTCATGCATTTTCTGCCATATAGAGCCTCAAATGGGGACATCTTCAAACTGGCCTGGTAGCTATTATTGTAGGATAACTCCGCATACGGTAAGCTCTTATCCTAACTACCACCATGTTTAAGAGCACAAGCTCTTAACATATCTTCCAGTACTTGGTTAGTCCTCTCGGTCTGCCCATCAGTCTGAGGATGGTAGGCCAAACTAAAATTCAACTGTATATCCAAGCACTCATGCAACTTCCGCCAAAACTGAGAAGTAAATTGTGATCCCCGGTCAGATACGATCTTCTTAGGCACTCTATGTAGACAAACTATCCGAGCCATATATAACTCTGCTAGTTTGGCCCCATGTAATTAGTCCTCACAGGTATGAAGTGAGCCACTTTTGTCAGTCTGTCCACAATCACCCAAATGGAGTCATACCCTGCAGGAGTCCGGGGTAGTCCAACAATGAAATCCATGCCAATTTCTTCCCATTTCCACTCGGGTATCTTAAGCGGGTGCAATAGTCCAGCTGGTCTTTGATGTTCAGCTTTGACTCTTTGACACACATCACACATAGCCACGTGTGCAGCCACATCTCTTTTCAGCCCATACCACCAGTACTTCTGCTTCAAATCCTGATACATCTAAGTGCTACCAGGGTGAATAGAGTAATCAGAATCATGGGCTTCCTTCAATATAGTCTCACGAAGGCTATCAATCTCAGGAACACATATCAGGTCCTTGAACCATACTGTGCCTTGCTTATCCTCCGTGAATTCTGGACCTCTACCTTCAGTAATAAGATCCTTGATCTTTTGAATGTTAGCATCACCAATCTGACCCTTACGGATTTCTTGCTCCAAGGTAGGTTCCACTTCAATGGTGACTCCTTCAGTGTGTGCAACAATTCCTAGGTTGAGTCTCCTGAAATCCTCAATAAACTCATCGGGTAGCTGGGCAACAATAGCTGAATGGACATGTTCCTTCTGACTCAAGGCATCCACAACCAGATTCGCCTTGCCCGGATGATAATGAATCTCCAAATCATAATCCTTAATGAGCTCCAACCATCAGCGTTGCCTAAGGTTGAGATCCTTCCGAGTGAATATGTACTTCAAACTCTTGTGATCGGTGTACACTTGGCACTTGGTTCCCATAATATAATGTCTCCATATTTTGATCGCATGCACTACGACTGCCAGTTCTAAGTCATGAGTGGGATAGTTCAACTCTTGATTCCACAACTGACGAGACGCGTAGGCAATCACGTGTCCTTCTTGCATAAGAACACATCCCAAGCTTTGGCCGCATGCATCACAATAAATATCAAATCCCTTCTGTAGATCTGGCATAACCAACACTGGGGTGACATCAATCTTGACTTTAATTGATTAAAGCTATCTTGGCACTTGTTGTCCCACTTAAACTATCTCCCCTTCTCCAGAAGTGAGGTCACAGGCTTAGCAGTCTTATAGAACCCTTCAATAAATCTCCGATAATAGCCTGCAAGTCCTAAGAAACTTCGGACATCGGTAACTGTACTGGGTATACTCCACTCCACTATCTCCTTGACTTTAGCAGGATCCACTGATATCCCACCATTAGAAATGATATGTCCAAGGAATGGCACTTTGTCAATCCAGAACTCGCATTTGCTATACTTAGCGTAGAGTTGATTATCCCGTAGCTTTTGTAGCACCAATCTCAGATGTTCCTCATGATCACTATCATTCTTGGAATAAATAAGAATATAGTCGATGAAAACCACAACAGATCTGTCAAGATACTCCATGAACACCATATTCATCAGATTCATAAAATAGGCTGGTGCATTAGTTAGTCCAAATGACATAACAATGAATATATATAAACCATATCGGGTTGAGAAAGCCGTCTTGGGAATATCAGATGGCCTAATCTTCATTTGATGGTAACCCGATCGGAGATCAATTTTCGAGAATACCCTTGCACCTCTCATCTGATCAAATAAATCCTCAATGCGGGGTAATGGATACTTGTTCTTCACAATAACATCATTAAGGGATCTATAATCCACACACATCCTTTGCGATCCATATTTCTTCTGTACAAACAAAAACAGTGCTCCCCAAGGTGAGGAACTCGGACGAATGTACCCAGCCTCCTGTAACTCAGTTAGTTGCTTCTTAAGTTCTTTTAACTCTTCTACGGACATCTTGTATGGGCGTTTAGAAATAGGAGCAGTCCCAGGTAAAAGATCAAAGACAAACTCAACTTCCCTATCTGGTGGCATCCCTGGTAACTCCTCTAGAAAGACATCTGGAAAATCCCTAACCACATGGATATTGTCACCAATAAACTTCCCATCTACTAAGAATATCGCACGTCTGGTAGAGGTAGTTACTGTAATTTCAACTTCAAATCTTTCTCCTTTAGGGCTGGTGAGTTCTACAGTACCCCTACCACATTGTATAACGACCTTTGCCTTCCTTAACCATGACATACCAAAGATCAGATCTATACTGCTTTCCTCTAATATTATAGGAGTAGCCCAGAATTCTCTTCCCATAATTGTCAATGTCAATCTATGTGTCATATAATTTGCCTCAACAGGTCCTTTAGGTGTAATTACTATCATTGGTGTTTTCATATTTCATAGTGGTAACTCATTTGTGTTGACATATCGAGCAGACATAAATGAATGTGTAGCACCAGAATCAAATAATATTGTTGCAGAAATTGCATTAATATAAAACATACCAAGTGCGATGTTAGCACCGTCATTAGTGGCCTCAGCACTAACTTGATTAACCCTGGCAATGTTGAATCCCTTGCTAGGAGTCTGTTGCTTGTTTGGAGCTGATGTACTGGAATTCCCCACCGGACAAGCATTTGCATAATGCCCAACCTGACTACACTTGAAGCATGTAGGGCCTATTTTCTATCCTATGGGCCTCGCTAGGGTGCCAGTGGGGGCAGCCTGACGAGTGTGGAGCATCTGTGGAGTCCCCTGTGGAGCGTACTGAGCTGGATGTGGTCCTCCTCCTGGACGAGCTGGTGTACCCTGGAGCGGCACGTAGCGAGGGCGAATACTGCTGCTACCCTACCCCTAGGCAATGGCCTTCCTCTTCAAATCTCCCAGTTGAACACGCTTGTGTTCAATAGCTATAGCTTTATTAAGCAGCCTCTAAAATGATGGGAAGGTATGAGCGACTAATGCATATTGTAGTGGCCCATTGAGTCCTTCTATGAAGTGCACTTGCTTTCTTTCATCATCAGCCACCTCATCTGGAGCATATCTTGATAGCTAAATGAACTTGTCACGATACTCGCTGCCAGACATGTTGCCTTGCTTGAATGACATAAACTATTTCTTCTTTATCTTCATAAGTCCAACTGGTATGTGATAGTTCTTGAACTGTGTAGCGAACTCTGCCCAAGTGATAGTATCAGCAGCATCGTGGGAAGTAGTGTAAGAATCCCACCAATCAGCAGCAGTACCAGTAAGTCGACCAGAAGCATAGAGAACCTTCTCCCGGTCGGAGCACTGTGCAATATTCAACGTCTTTTCCACAGACTTTAGCCAATCATTAGCGTGCAGAGGATTTGGAGAGATGGCGAAGGTAGGTGGCGTGTGGCTCATGAACTCCCGATGCTTGTCCCGTGGTGGAACTGGTGGTGGCAGTGGTGCTTGCTACTGTTGCACCCTTCACTCCTTGCGCATCTCCTCCCTCTCTTGGCGCATCTCTTGGTGTTCCTGCCACATCTGCATGTGCATATCCACCATAGTATCAGCGATCTATTGCATTATCTGCATCTAGGCTACAATTGGTGGATCAGCCCCGGCTGGTGGAGTATTCGGAGGATCCATCTCTACTTGTTGTTGTTGTTGTTGTTGTCTAAGTACCCTCCGATTATGTTGATTGGGGGGTAGATCAATTCCACCACCCTTCATGGTATTGACCAACTGAGTTAGAAACGCATGGTAAGAAAGAAAGAATTGTAAGCAAGGCGAGTAATTACGAATCATGTTACTTTGGGAGATCTATTAGCTAAGTGTGTCACCTATTAAAGCTAATACATTACCTTATGGTGGTACATGCTAAAATGCCCCGCTATACTGATTCAATCAATCAAAGAAGCAAATCAAGCATCTATCATCAGAACAATCAACCAACATTTTAAATAGAGAAAATAATCTTTAAATTTTGTCTTGGGTCTCCTATCTCTTTAGAGGGTCATGGATGTAGGATTCCAAAGTGTGAAATCCTCCTTAGAATAGAAGAGGTAAGAATAATCAGAGTAGAACAGTAGAATGTGAGATAGGATCAAGAAAAGTATAGAAAGAATCAGAGTAAGGTAAGTAGGTAAGGGTTTTGTCCATTTCTATCTAGGTTTCGTCCTACAGTCAACATTTCCTCTAATACCACTTCTGTCACACCCGAATTTAAGGGATAAAGTCGGGTGCATCTCATATATGCGTCAAAGAAGACAACACATATAATAACAGAGTGTATAGAGATAAATGTCACAATATCATCAGAGTACTTATTACATAGCAGAAGTCTTACAAAATAAAACATAAATATAAAACAAACTAAAGTCCATCCTTAGCGCCATAAAGTCAACTTGGAGATGCCACCTAGATCAAGTCGAACTCCTTGTTATGCGGCTCCTCTTCGACCACCTGCTCTTCACATGTGGGGATGTGAGGCAACAAGGGTGAGCTCACATATGTTCATCGCTCAACAAGTTGTGGGGAATAATGTGAATGAACTCACGAAAGGTGGTAGTTCATGTGGAGTGTAAGGCTGATTAATAAATAATGGTTAAAGCTGAGCATTGCTTTTATAAGTTGGTCAAAATTTTATTAGCAGTTACTAAGTGCAAGTAAATACCAAACCATAGTAACAATAAATAATAATAATAATAAAATAATCCCAATGCGATGCAAATGACAAATTGAATTTAATTCCATAAATTAATCACGTGAGTGTCCGAGCTGCTCATGACCGTGAGCACGGCTAGTATACCAGTTTTACACTCTGCAGAGGTTGCACATCTTTACCCATAAGTCGTGTTACCCATTTGCCATGGGGTTGATCAGACTCCATACACCTCTACCAAGGAAGCGAGGCAGGGTACCACTACGAGGCCTTAACAAAGTTCCACTAGCTTTAGAAAACCCGCTACAGTTTCTAGGAAGCTCCAGTGCAGGGATCCCTCGCCTGACCGCCATTGCAGCAAAATCAACCCAAGGACCTCCGTACACTAACCACTCCCCTACTGCCCTTGCCCCTATCGGGTAAGGTAGTCCTCCACTAGCTTTCCTAGTTAATCAGCCAAGGGTGTCCCATACCACCCTTGTGGTAGCACTATTTTCTCGAGTGGTTCTCCATGTTCCAATTAACATAATGATCTTATAATGAGCAGTAATAATAAACTGATAATAAAAGTGTGAACATGAGTAATGTATATCTCCATACCGAAAACCACATAAAGCAATAGCATATATGACCCAAAAATTCAGTGGTAAAACAAGGTATAAAGATAGCCAAACTAGGGTAACCTATTGGGTTCCATCAAAATTAATCTATGCAGATCATTATGATTAATAAGAACATGACTAGGTAAAAAGGAAGTGATCAAGGGCACAACTTGCCTTCAACGAGCTCCTACTCAGTAGTCTCCACCTACTGAACCCCTGGATCCTCTGTGGCTTGCTCGTCTACTCGTATCAATACAAACATACATAGTATAACGAAAATTAACATCACACCAAACAATAGAACATAATGCATGATAATATTCTACGCTGCGTAACTAGATCATAGGAACAAGAATCACTAAATTCAGAGCTACGATTATTAAGTTATGCATTTCTGAAGTTATTGAGTACATGGTATAGAATAATTAAAATGAAGGGGTATGATATCAACTAATCCTCGCCGTCCAAAACCGATCCGACGACGATGGCGTCATCATCTCCCCAGGCGACCGAGCCCGGCGGTGCGAGTACCAGTCACGACGGAGACGTCACCAAAGGAGGTGAACCCAGGGCTCCAATGCCCAAAACCTTAATTCGCTAGGTGCTATACTACCGCAGGACCAGGGTGAGTACAGCTCAGGGCTTACTCACAAGAGATGAGCGATGGTTGAGGCCAATCGCAGCGCACGGCGAATCGGGGTCAAAGCCAAGATTCCAGCGAGCGATTGTTGTGGCTGCGGTGCCCCGACGCTCCAATAACGCCCACCCAAGCGTCCGCGATGACCAGCCAACTGTCCAGAGCGACGAACGGGGGCCTGGTGACGGCGGCGACTCGAACACCCATGGCTCCCGATTTTTCTCGCGGCGATGGGTATGCCCTAGGCGCAAATCGGGTCACAAAGTCGCGGCTCGGGAGGTTTTATACTCCGGACATGTCCACGGCCGCAGGGGGTAGAGGAGTAACCAACGCGGCCGAGATTCATGGAGCTAGGCGCGGGTCAACGGCCATGGCGGAGGAAGCGGGCTACATGACCGTGAGGGCTGGCGAGTGGCCCCAGCCGTCAGTGTAACTCACGCACGGACGAATGACCCGCGTGGCTTCCATGTAGGCCCAGAGCGTCAGCACCGTCACGTGGTTTCAAGAGTTGGGCTGCGCGCGGCGAGTGAGATATTGGGCCGAATTGGCGTCCGAGGCCCAGGTAGGCTTTCTTCCTCTTTTCTTTTTGTTTTCCTTTCTTTCTTTTTCCAAATTTGAATTTAAACTTATTTGTGAACTTCATACCTGAGTTAAATGTCCACATTCAAATATTAGTAGGAACATAATGTATTTATTTATATATTTATTTTCTCTATTTTGTATCATCTTTGCCTTCTCCATTTCAAGCCAAATTTCTATTTGGGTTTCAATCCACCTCTCAAATTATTATAATGTTTTTATTCATCTTAATATTTTATTAAATACACAAACAAACCAATCTCCAGCATGATGCTTAGAATATATTTTTATTAGTTATTTGTTGACTTACATAAGATGTTTTCATGTTGTAATGAGGGGAATGCCAAACAATTAAGGAAACAACTCTCCTTTCTTAGGTTTTACAATTTGGGTACTACACTTGTGGCATAATTTTTGCAGGTACTCCCTTAGATGATTGGTTGATGGTGTAACTTGGCCTCCATCCCTACCACCGGGATAGACGATCGAGTGGGTTGCTGCTTCCGAAGGAGAGGACCAGGAGGAGTAGCGTAGCCAGGCTTCGCCATGTTACTCGGTTTTCTCCATTAGTTATTTCCACTGCACTAAAAACTATTGTTACTGCTTTTGAAACTCCGATAATGTAATCACTACTGATACTTCTTAAATTTGTGGTATTATGCTTTATTGTATTTCTCTGTGCCTCACCTTCGAGTGAGCTAGTGGTATTCGATCCTTGGTAAGTTGCTTTATCAGACTAGATCTGAGGGATCGACAGTTTATTCCGATTTAAGTGTGTCAGCTAGAATAATCTGGGTGGTTCCGCCACAGCTGGTATCGGAGCGAATACCATTACAGAGAAGCCAATAAGTCATGAATACCAACTTTTTAAAAGTAAAACTTGCTTAGAAACCAATGTTGGATAGATCATCAGGACAATAAGGTTAGACCTAGGACGTGAAGCCTTAGGAAATAGATGGGTAGCTAGGTGGTTATATCTATATAGGCCATAAAGGCTATTACTACCACTATTAGGAAGGATACTGTGGAAGCACCCGAAAAGTAGTTAGGTCTGAGAAGACGTCTAGAATGAACATGCATCATGATTGTCGCATCATTGTCTCTTGTGCACCAACATGCTTCTCTCACCTTTATTCCAATAATAAGAAATTGTGCATAACGTGTTGTATTGCTATTTTATGAACTGCAAAAAAATGTCTTATCCTGAGTTGTTTTGGTAACTTTGCTAGGTTGTGTTATGTGTTTCTCTTGCCTTGCTGTCTAGGTGGTATTGTAATTGTTCAACCCTTTTTGCAAAAAAAAAATGTTGTCCGTTCTGCTCATGAAAAGACCCCCTCCAAACAACCTTGAGTTTAGCAAGTGAAACCTCTTTAAAAAAATTCATGCTTGTGTTGGTATTATCTAACCCTTGTGTGTTTTACGTTTGAAGTTGCACTTGCACAGCTTGTATATCCCCATAGCTTGACCGCCTAAATAGACCAAATCTTCCTTGTGCACTTGTGTATGTCAAAAAATGGTTTATTGTCTGTTCACGCAAACAATGTCTAGCCTCAAATTCTTTTTGGAAACATGGTCCAAAATCCTCATTAAATTCTCCTCTGCTAAACCCAGAAGCCATCTGGGTTGATGACCTCTCTTTTTCACCTGGATCTAGTAAACCTTTACCTTTGTGAATCATGTTGTGGCCTTATCATCCAAATTTTCAGATCCTTTAATGATTCTGCCATATTATCTGGTTATCTGCTATAACCCGTTCTCAAGTATCAGATGTTGATCTACCTAAATCTCTCAATTCTGGTCATTCTCATACCCCTTCTCCGAGGATCATGACGTTGTTTTATCAATTGTATCTCTAAATGGTGTATCCATTGGGTTCAATGGATTTCGTTGTTGTCCTTGGTTCTCTCGTGTCCCTAAAAAGCTCATCAATCTTGATTTCATGGTTCTTTTGTTCTCACATCAAATCTCGTACTAATCTCTGGCCTGATAATCTCCATGATGATCAAGAAATAGTTCTCAGAGTTGAAGAAAATTCTCATGTATTGCTCTTTTTGCCAACAAGTCTATGTTTCAACTCCTATCATGTTTCCGAGCCAAACTCTCATGGGCTCCATCTATTTTTTTGCCCCGTGGATTTCTCATTGGTTATGTTGATAATGGTGTTGTGACTAACGACTGATGGTGCCGTGACGAAACCAAGAGCCTCCTGTGGGCGCGCACACATGGTTGAGCTACTCGGCACGCGCTGGTATCGCGGTTAATAGTCGTGATCCATTATGAGACTATACCGATGTGCTATCTTTTGTGGACATTCTCTCAAAGTGATCGCTGCATTTTGTTTCAATATGTAGCGATAATTATGTCCAAATCTACCTTCCGTATCTTGTTGGTTAACATCTCATGGATTAGTATCTACCATCAGTTTGGGAGTTACATGCTTCTCCACCCTTAAAGATCCTCATTCGAATCTTGGGACGAGATTCTTTTAAGGGGGGAAGGCTGTGACACCCCGGGTGTTTATTTCGTGTTATGCCGTGAGTTTTGTCCTAAGCTTGGATGCTCAGTGGAAATTTCTATTTCTCGATCGTGTCTATCTCATTTTATCAAGTTACTCATGAAAGTTTCACCAAATCTGGAATTATTCGATCTCAAGAACAACCAAATTTGGAGCCTATTAAAACTTTTGTTTCTTGAAGCAAATGTCAATTCAAAAGTCAATCTCGTCTCACAAATCCTATCCAGACTCATTTGTTCGGACTCTCAACAGTTGTTATTCGGTATGTATCCGAATCTGATTTTTCGACATTCGAGCTATGTCCCACTATTTAATCTGAATCTGCATTCTCCAGCAGAATCTCTATTGTGCCAACCTCTAATTACTTCTTATGCAAATCGACTTGTTATATCTATGTCATCATTCATCTCTATCTATCAAGTGTATTCTAAATAGTTTCTCAAAGGTTGAACCAAATACTCACATGAGAAGATAAATCCTTTGCTTGCTTAAAACTGCTCGTTTGAACAATGCGAATTTTGAAATTCAACCAAGCCTTGCCACCTTGCTCAAACAACTCTATATGAACTCTACAACAAAGGTTATTAAGGGTACATGCCAATAAAATGTCGAGAAAATACTCCGATTGACTTAAAAATATAATTTGAAGCTTTATAATGATACTACTTTGACCAAAGTGAAACTTCGATTTATATTCAAGATACGAGGTTTGACCTTTAATAAAAGTTGTAGAACCTATGTTATATAACATATTTCATAATTACACCTAGCCTTTATTCAATCTCTAAGTATCTCAAACAGTGCCCTCAAGACAGAATAAAAATCTGATTTCAGGATTTGAAATCCTTCAAAGTCTGGAATCAGTGTCGATCGGATTGACGTCTCACATTCTCTACTTTTTTAAGCAACTCAAGTTGGGCCAAATATAAACATTATTGGTAACTACTAGAGGCACACCATATAAAAATTTGAGAACCAAAGCACATGGTTTGACACACTTGACATGGGTTTTTCCACTAAAATCGGCAGACTGACGAACCCCACTTAGGAAGCAAATAACTCACTAACTAAACCACAACTCGCCTTGGGTTCCACACAAGATAGTAAGAGTGCAGATCAAGGAAGATATTTTTTGCAGCGATTTTAGCCAAATTCGCAGGCTATAGGCCTCAGTAGCCGTTTGAAAACGTGAAGAAGCAATCCGCCACGTGTTAGGCAGTATGCCCCACCCGTGGACATGCACTGGCCGCGCCCACGCCATGGGAGCCGTGTGGAGCTCCTCTCCCCACGCCACTGCCCTAGCCCATCCACTTCTTGGTCCTCTTCTCCTCACCTGAGCACGTCGTCGTTGTTGTTGCCTTGGCATGGTCATAGGCCACCGTGGCCGGGCCACCTAGAGCCACCGCCGCCTGAAACGACGCTGGGGCTGGGTGCACCTTCCTCCGGGGACGGCTTGGACCATCTGCTGCGCCCAGCCGACGCCGGCAAGCCACGGCCAGGACATACGGCCGACGGCTATGCCTTTCCTTTGCATTCATGAGGTAGAAGAACATGTTTGTGTGACTGATGTGTGGGCCCATGACCAAAGTCAATTGTGTTCCAAATTTGTATATTTTTCTCTTTATTTTAAAATTCATATCTTGAGTTTGGTAGCTGCTAAAATCGTGAAACTTGTTTGGTTAGCTTCCTTGTGACATTATCTACCCATTAAATCTATAAGTTGGCATGTTTTAGTGGAAAATTTCTGCTGTAGAAATTTGTATTTAAAACTGCTTTAGAAAATAAATGAACTTGCTTTTCTCCATAGTTTTAATTTGAAAAATCCAAAAATGATGAGACTTGTTTTGCTAGTTAGATGGTGTCATACTCTAACTAAGAAAAATATAAAACCCATATGTTGTTTGCTGTTTTCTTGGTGTGTTAATTAAAACATGTTAAATAGGAAAAAGAAGATTGATTTGCTTGTTATTTTTGGATCTGTAGCTCTAGTTCTCGAAATAGATTGAAATTTTTATAGTAGACCCTCTGTGTGATGCTTGGTGACTGGTAAAACTTTCATGATTTGTGGTGCATGTATCTCTTAGTTAGTGATTTAACTTGTTTGATGCATATTATGTAGTTTAAATGGTTTATAAATAATATATGAATGCAATAATGGAAAATTTTGTTCCATTATCCTTGCATGATATTATAGTGTTGGCGCCGATCCGGGCGCCAATCACTGCGTTGAGAACCGGCGGCGGTGCTCTCTGCACAGGCGCGGACGGTCCTCGGCCAGGGGCCGGATGGATCGCGACCCAGAGCAGGGCTCGAGTTCCCTGCCTGACGGGCCGGACGGTCCACGCCTATAGGCCGGACGGTCCACACGTGCACAGGGGCGGCGGAGTTCGCTGACGTTACCTGAATCTCGCTCCCGGGAGGGACCCCGTCGGAGAGGAGAGATTTTAGGTGTTGTCTAGGGCCAGGAGGCCGACCTAGACACCTCTAATCGATGTAGAGCCGAAGAGAAGCGAAGAATTTGGGGATTGAGAGGCTAAACTAGAACTACTCCTAATGCCTAAGGTAAAAGCGAGAGATAAACTAATTATTGATTCGATTGATGATGCTTAATCGACCGTATTCCTTTGTATTTATAGAGGAGGGGGGCTGGACCCATTACAAAAAATCTCCCGAGTTAATTCCACGAATCTAGCCAACAACCATACCAAGAAACTCGGAACCCTAATTGATTCTACGCGCGCGCGGACCGTCCGCACCACCAGTGCGGATCGTCCGGACCGCGGACCGTCCGGCCTCGGGGCCGGACCGTCCGCACGGTCATTTTGGTGCCCAACATATGCCCCCTGCCTTTTGGCAGAGTTGGCGAACCAAAAGCAACTAACACGATGTGATCACATCGGTTTCCTTAGGCATCTTGCCACATACTAGGATGATACTGCTTGAGGAAACGCCCGTTTAACGCATTGGGCAAGTCTTCGCCTTGTAATGTTTGCAACAAGTAGGCGTTACTAGACATCACCTGTATGACTTTATAAGGGCCTTCCCAGCTTGGCGACCACTTTCCAAACTTCCAGTCTTATCTCTTTAGTGGCAAGACGGTCTTCCATACCAGGTCCCCTACTTGAAACGATTTAGCCTTGACCTTGTTGTTGTAAGCTTTGGCAACCATGATCTCGTCCTTTTCTATTTCTCCTAAGGTTGTCACTCTCTTATCGGTTACTTCATCAATATTTTCCATCATTGAATTATAATAATCACTGACAGTTAGATCATTTTGCTTGGCGAACCTAACAACATTTAAACTTGTTTCCACATGCAACACTACTTCCTGCCCATAGACAAGCTCAAAAGGAGATACTTTAGTAGCAGTGTGTTTAGATATTCTGTGAGCCCACAAAGCTTCGAACAAATTCTTATGCCACTGCTTAGGATTATCAGATATCTTCTTTTTTATCAAGCTAATCAATGTTCTATTACTGGACTCGGCATGTCCATTGGCTTGAGCATAATATGGAGATGAATTGAGCAACTTAATCCTATATAATTCAGCAAATTCACGTACCTCTTTTGACATAAAAGATGCCCCTTGGTCTATAGTCAAAGTCTGGGGAATGCCGAACCTATGAATGATATGCTCAGTTATGAACTCAATTACCTCCCTGTGTGTCATGTTCTTCAGGTTAACAACTTCAGTCCATCTGGTAAAGTAGTCATTGGCATATGACACGAACCGATGCCCTTTCGATGATGAAGGATGAATCTCTCCTATAAAGTCCAATCCCCATCCTCTGAAAGGCCAAGGTTTAATGATAGGATGTAATTCGGCTGCAGGGACCAACTGTAGGTCGCCAAATTTCTGACATACTTGGCACCCCTTGTAGTACTTGAAACAATCAGCTATCATGTTGGGCTAGTAGAACCTGGATCTTCGTAATAACCATTTCATCTTCAAAGCCGATTGATGGGTACCACAAATTCCTTCATGTACTTCAGTCATGGCTAATATAGCATCACTTGGGCCCAAGCACTTAAGCAGGATGTCATCGACCGTTCGGTGGTATAGTTCATCACTCCTTAAAACAAACTTGAAAGTTGTACACCAACCGTTCCTATCCGTCCTAACACCGGGATTTCGTAGATAATTGATTATGGGTGTCCTCCAATCACTTGCATCGGCTTCATTACTAACCGAATCAATCAGGAGAACTTTCCTGGCAACCCCGGACGATCCGAAGCCCTCACCCAGACGATCCATGATCTGGGGAATTGGCCCTGTACTGGTTATCAGATTTTCGGTGTTGTGAAATTTCCCTCGCTTTATCTGATAACCTGATGCATCTTGTGCCAAATTGTTGGCTCTGTGATTCTCAATTCGTCAAAAGAATGAATTATGCCCCAACATTTTTGAAGGTAACTGTTTAAAGTACCATCAAAACATTGATACTCTTCTAATATCTGTTGGACAACAAGCTGAGAATCACCAAATGCCTTCACATGTTTCACTCCCATACAATTTAAAAGTTCCAAGCAGAACAAAAGGGCCTCATATTCGGCTTGATTGTTAGTGCAATAAGTTTTCAATCGGCTAGAGAAGTCAAAGGAAACATTACTTAGTAAAACAAGCACGATGCCAATTCTTTGTCCTTCATTGTAAACTGATCCATCAAAATATAAAGTCCAGGGAGTAACAGTGAGGTATGATATATCTAGGTTATGAGCATCATCGATCTGATGTTCTACAATAAAATATGCTACAACCTGGCCTTTCATAGATTTCAATGGTTCATAGGCCAAGTCATATTCTATAAGTGCATAAGCCCATTTACCAATTCTACCACTCATAATTGGGTTTTGCAACATGTATTTGATCACATCGGTTTGACCGGCAACGGTGCAATGACTAGACAGTAAATAACATCTACACTTGGTGCATGCATAAAATAGGCATAAGCATAACTTCTCGATAAAAGTGTACCTTGTTTCAGCATCCACCAGCCTCTGACTTAGATAGGTTACCACATGCTCCTTTCCTTCAGTCTCTTGCGTCAAAACAACTCCAATAACCTTATCTTCAGCTGCAATGTACAATCTAAACGGTACTCCTAATTGTGGTGCTTTTAACACGGGAGCTGAATACAAATACTTTCTGATGAGATCAAACACTTCTTGCTATTCTATCGCCCAGGTGAATTTGGCATCATTTGGCATCATTTTTAAGCTGAAGGATAGGAGTGAAGGCATCAATCCTCCCGGCTAAGTTAGAAATAAATCTCCGTAAATAATTTATCTTACCGAGGAACTTCTGCACTTCAAGCTTACAGGTCTAAGGTCCCACATTCCAAATAGATTTAATTCGATCAGGGTCTATCTCTATACTATGTTCATGAATGATGAATCCTAAGAACTTACCAGCCGATACTCCAAAAGCGCATTTACATGGGTTCATTTTTATACCATACCGACGTATTTTATCAAAGGCTTTGTGCAAATCAGCTATATGAGAACTAAACTCAGTCGATTTGACTACAATATCATCAATGTAGACTTCCACAGTTTTTCTGAACAGCTCATGAAAGATCAAATTCATAGCCCTCTGATAGGTAGCACCAACATTTTTTAGACCAAATGTCATGACAACCCACTCAAATAAACCAATGAAGCCTGGACATATAAAGACCGTTTTAGACGCATCTTCTTCGGCCATGAAAATCTGATTATATCCGGCATTACCATCAAGTACACTAATAATTCTATTTCCTAACACATTATTGATCAACGTGTCGGCTATGTGCATGTGATATTCATATTTAGGAGTTGCTCTATTTAAATTACGAAAATCAATGCATACTCTGAGCTTACCTGATTCTTTCTTCTCCACCAGCACAATATTGGAAACCCACTCTGCGTATCTGCAAGGTCTAATAAAATTAGCTTCTAGCAGCCGATGAATTTCGTCCTTTATTCGTGGGAGCATGTCTGGACGAAATGTTCTAGTTTTCTACTTGAACGGTCTGAAACCGGACTTAATGGGCAGCTGATGCTCTACTATCTCACGGCTTAATCCTGGCATCTCAGTGTAGTTCCAAGCAAAGCAATCAGAATATTATTTCAATAGACCGATCATTTCATCTCTAGGATCGGTCTCTAGGGTCTTGTTCACAAAAGTCGGCCTTGAAATTTTACCATCCCCTATATCGATCGCCTCTAAAGGATCGGCTGATGTAAACCCCTGTCCTAATTTGTCGAGATCTCTGAATTCCTCTATTATGTCTCCCACAGGGGAATTAGATGATCTCTGTGTGACGGCGGGCCGTCTGGTCTCGAGAGTTGGATTGTCCGCAACATTGGTTTTATGTTGTGGTGACTGCTCGGCCTTAAAAGCCGAACCATTTTGCGACAGACCGGACCGTCCGGTCTCAGAAGCCAGACCATCCACGACCAAAGACTCATTCATTCTGTGTGTACTCATCATTTAAACTTTATTTAGGATTCAAACAATTCTCCATCGGCTCTAGCATTACAGGAATGAAAACTTTTTATCTATACTTATGAATTGATAATCAGAAAAATCTACTCCTGTGAGACACGTAGCAGTCTCATAGGTCCAAAGTACAGGGGCATCGGCCATAGCAATACAGGCTGATGCATCAGCATGTACTTGTTCTACATCGTCGCCCACCCATTGTAGTAACATTTGATGTAGTGTAGAAGGTACACATTCATTAGCATGAATCCAATCTCTGCCTAAGATTAGACTGAAATTTCCTTCTACATTAGCAACAAAGAATGCAGTAGCAAGGGTCTTAGTCCCGATGGTTAACTCAACGGACGCGACTCCCTTGGCTTTGATCAAACTATCAGTTCCAACGCTGCTGAGGGTCATATTGGTCTTGACAAGTTCATCGTCCTGTTTACCTAATTTTCTGTAGAATGAATAAGGCATTAGATTTACGCCCCCTGTCTACCAACATTTTAGCAATCGGTATCCCATCAATGTGACCGCACACGAAGAGCGACTTCAAATGATTTACCGATTCTTTGGTTTAGTGAAGGCGGCCTCTTTAGGACCAAAGTCGAATTGAGCAATGATAGGTTCATTGTCGCCGACAATAGTACAATCGGCGGAGAATGTAATAACATTTACGTCCATACCTGGGTGTTCTCGAGAAGCTTCATAGTCGACCAGGTCTTCCCCCAGTAGGACGTCCTCCTCCATGGGTGTCAGCACGTTGTTGGAGGTGTCCTGGTGTAATGCTGATGGTCTGGACTCAGGGGTCGGTCGGTCTGCGCCCTGTGCAGACGGTCCGGCCTTTATAGCTGGACTGTCCGCCATACCTGCATAGAGCTGCAGAGTTGTTGTCTCATTCCTTGTCTCCGTGGCCGTTTGACTTATTTCAACGGCCTTTGGCCTCCATCTCTTTTGTGGTGGTAGGTACTGAGGATGTGTGTCATTGAATATCTTTTCCGCCTCCATCTCTTTTCCACCTCCTCAAGCGTTGTAAGTTTCGCTTTTGGGACCGTGTCAATCCCGATGGGCACCATCGAGGCATGGAGTATTTTGGATCAGCTATTTTGATGGCAGTCGTATCTTCTTTTTTGTTTATGTTGGCCGATTCACCAAAAATCATCGGCCTTTCATTATTTTCCTGTACGACGACATCTGTTGTACCTATTTTGATGATATCCTTTTTGTCGTTCTCTCGGTTGTTGTAGGTATATGCCCCCCTACCGGATTAGTCGGCCTTTGTGGCCGAGTAGTCCGGCAATCTTGTTGGGCTTGTGCCTGGTGACCGGATTGAGTGTCGCTCAATTGGTCTTGTACTAGAGGTGCCAACCTGTTGAATACAGATGCTTGGGGTGCCCCCCAAGCAGGGTACTGTGGCATCCCAAATGGATATGGTGGCATACCCCACATTTGATTCGGGGCGTATGGCGGTGGTACATATGTATATTGATACGGCATAGGTAGATATCGGGGTGGTGGTGTCCATGCAGGTATGTTAGGCCTTAACTAGATAGTATGACCTTCCGTCTTTTCCAATTGGTGAGGTAGTCCAATCGGTCATACCTGTTGTTGCTCCTGAATGGGTGCGCGAGGTCGCTTCACTGGCTGGTCACTTGGACCGACCTTCTTTTTCACATATTTGGATAATAATTGATCGAAGGTCGGGCCAGATTTGACTAGCTGCCCAACTGCTTTAAATGTATTAGTTTTCCATGTACCTATCTCTGATCGTCGTTGTTTGAAGGTACGCGGTTGTTGCGGGTCATGAGTGTTGCCGGACCGTCCGCTGGAATGCTTTGTACCGTCCGTGTCTGGACGTCAGATCATCCGTGATGTGTAGTACGGGTTCCCGCGCCTGTCCCTTTGTCTGCGCTTGCCCCCCAGTACCGGAGGTTGTGATGGTCACCTTCAGGGTCTCCCCTCCATCAGGAGTCCTTTCGGCCACTACTTTCCTGCAAGAAAATTTACTATTTTCATCGGCCTTCCGCGCGTCGATGATGATGACTTCTTTGCCTTTTTACTTATCGGTTGTGCTGGGCCGAATTAGGACCCTTTTGCCCTCGAAGTCGATCACGTTCATTGGAAAGGGCTCCGTGTCTACCTGCATTTCCTGAAATTTCAATCGTCCTTCGTTAATGACCGATTGAATCTGTCGACGAAATACATTACAATCATTAGTTGCATGAGAAAAAGAGTTGTGCCACTTGCAATACGGGCGACGATTTAGTTCGTCGGTGGATGGAATAGTATGATTTATCTTAATGTTACCATTTTTGAGCAATTCATCGAATATCTGGTCACACTTGCCCACATTAAATGTAAATTTAGTTTCTCTTGTCGTTTCTTCTGAACTAGTTGTAAGGAGGAACAAGCCGAAGATTTGACCTGTTTTGGCCAAACCATTTCAGCAGCGTATACCTCTGTTGATTCGTCGTCTGAGCTACTTTGGTCACATTCTACTATATGGACATTGTGACGAATATCTTTGACAGTTTCTTTTCTTCGGCTTTCACAAGCCAAAGCTCTATGATGTAATTGTGCTAGTGTGAAAAATTGAATGCCTTCTAAATTTTCGTTTAAATAATACCATAATCCATTAAAGGCTAATCCTGCTAGCTGTTTTTCTGCCAAATGAATCTGAAAGCATCGGTTTCTTGTATCCCAGAATCTCCGGATGTAATCATTAACCGATTCGTCTTTCGCTTGTCGCAGGCCCACTAAGTCTACCAAATCTAACTCATAGTCACCGGAAAAGAAGTGATCATGGAATTTTTGTTCTAAATCTCCCCATGACAAAATAGAATTAGGGGGTAACGTGGCATACCATGCGAATGCGGTTCCTGTTAAAGATAATGAAAATAAACGCACACGAAATGCTTCTGTGTCGGCCAATTCTCATAATTGTGCTAAAACTGGCCTATGTATTCGCGTGTACTCTTTCCTTGATCACCCGAAAATTTTGCGAATTCGGGTATCCTAGTTCCTTGTGGGTATGGATGGTGGTCAAATCGGCTATCATAAGGTCTCCGATATGACTGCTCCGCAGGGACCATGCTTACTCCGAGCTTATCTCGGAACGCCCAGGCTATTTCTTCCCTCACTATATCAATGGCACCCAGTGCGAGACCACCGGCTCTCCAGTCAAACATAGGTGAGGTTGATTGGATATTAGAATGTTGTCTTCCTCCCTATTGATTTGGGTTCTGCGATGCATTACTATTTTCCCTATATGGTTCATAGGATTGACTATTCCTTTACGGCCTTCTAAGCGGGGCCAGAAAGTACTCGCCCCCATGGGATTGGGATTCTGTATTAATGGGCTGGTGCATTGTATAGTGCGATGGGAAGTGTTGCTGGGATGAGCGAGGATTTAGGTAACAATCCTCCTTAAACAACCCTGTGCCGGACCATTCGGTCGGATACGCTGACCGTCCGTGATCATATGCGGATGGTCTGTCTGGGTGGTTTAGGGCTTGTGTAACATAATGGCGGCTCGGACGCATATCTCGGTAACTCATTAAAAATGGGACCGACCGTTGCTGGCCCGGACGGTCCGCGCTCACGTGCGGACGGTCCGGACATGTGCAGATCGGCTAATTTACTGCCGATGTGCGTAGGAGGTTGTGGTTGCTGAGGGTATGTGTCCATCGGCATCCCATAAAGGGGTTGTGACTGGTCGTGACAACCTGTAGTCGATGAATTACGTGTGTTTTCCCCCCAATTCAACCTCGTGCGAAGGAAAATTTGCAACAGTGGATTTATCAAACACACGTACTAGCCTTTTATAATCCTTTTGTATACCCCTTACAATATGTTGCATTTGCTCTTGTTGTTCATCTATGTAGGCTTTAAGAGATTGGAGCTCTTTGGTGTTACTTACATTGGGGGTATCCGCTATGGGTTGGAGCGAAGTCAGGTCTGTCGACCGACTTTGTTGTTCCTGTCCACCTTGATGTCAGCCAGGAATTTCGCCTTTGCTTCCCTGATCAGCTGCTCCTGGCACTCTTCGAACAAGAGTTGTTCTTCAGTCGGCAAGGTTTCTCATGTCGGCTTGGATATTGCTGGTGGAAACTTTAGAGCTATCCTTTGAACCGGCCATTGTGGGTCGATCTTGATAGGTCTATATGAAATGTCCCCAGCGGAGTTGCCAAAAAGTGTGTTGGCGCCGATCCGGGCGCCAATCACTGCGTTGAGAACCGGCGGCGGTGCTCTCTTCATAGGCGCGGACGGTCTGCGGCCAGGGGCCGAACGGTCCGCGACCTGGAGCAGGGCTTGGGTTTCATTGCCTGACGGGCCGATCGGTCCGCTCCTATAGGCCAGACGGTCCGCGTGTGCGCAGGGGCGGCAGAGTTTGCCAACAGCGCCTGAATCTCGTTCCCGGGAGGGACCCCGTCGGGGAGGAGAGATTCTAGGTGTTGTCTAGGGTCAGCAGGCCGACCTAGACACCTCTAATCGACATAGAGCCGAAGAGAAGCGAAGAATTTGGGGATTGAGAGGCTAAACTAGAACTACTCCTAATGTCTAAGGTAAAAGAGAGAGGTAAACTGATTATTGATTCGATTGATGATGTTTAATCGGTCGTATTCTTCTGTATTTATAGAGGAGGGGGCTGGACCCGATATAAACAAATCTCCCGAGTTAATTCCGTGAATCTAGCCAATAACCATAGCAAGAAACTTAGAAACCTAATTGATTCTGCGCACGCGGACCGTCCGCACTGTCATTTTGGTGCCCAACATATAGTAGCCTAAGAAAACTTAATATGGTCATGCATCTATAGAAAATAATTAGTTTTAGATTTAACTTGCTCTCACATGCTTTATTGCAATAATAGTTTATTCGTTTTGTAGTAACTAATATATAAGATCTGAGCATGTGAAATTTATATATTAGTCATAGTTTGTTATTATCTATTCCTCATAAAAATTCCAGCCCCAAATTAGATAGTTTCATATGGTGCTAAATAACACCCATTATATAATTATAAGAAGAGTTAGTGAAAATTAGTAGTAAACAAAAGCATGCATGTTTCTTGAAATGTTTAAGTGTCTTGATATAAATTGAAACTTGATAACTAAGTCATGATAAATTAGACTTGAGAATTGGTAGTACTATCTTTCTATGATTTCGCTTGGTGATTTAGTTGAGTGCTCTTGTGCTAGCAAACTGAAATTCCTGCGTGTACAGTTTTGGTTGTGCGATTAATATAACTAACTAATTGTGTTTTCTGTAAATATGTGTTATATAAAAGTTGTAGTTCACTTGTGTATCTAGCTCGTCCTAAAAATTCATGAGCTAAGGATTAATGGTTTAGAAGTTATGCTTCTCACAAGTTCAGTACCTGAATCTTTCTAATTTCTGTACAGATTTCAGAGATTGCAATGGTTGCTTAAGTTAATATTACAACAAGTTCTTGGTGGTCACAAGAAAATTGTAGATGATTTTCTTATCTTGCTGGTGTTAAAATTTCGTAACCATAGGCCTGGTAGTTTAAGAGTTATGAATTTTACAAAATGGTTGCTTTGTTCTGTCCACTGTCTGGACAGATTTCGAAAACTATATTGTTTGGGTCGATTAAAATTTGAACCACTCCTTGGTGATTATAAAAGTTATGTAGTGATTTTACTAAGCTTTCCAAAAAGTCTTAGATCATCCTTTTTGGTGGTCTAAATCTCGAGTTATAGATGCTTGAAGTGTGAAGACTGAATCTATCCAGTTCTGGACAGCAAATCCTTCCTAGTGTCTTTTACTCTTGATACATGTTAAATCAACCTGAGATGTTCATAAATTATTTGTAGACAATTTCATTATCTTTTCAGAAAGTCTAGGATCAATTGATTTGGATGTCTGAGTCTCTAGTTATGAATTTTGAAGTCGCAAGTCTGAATCTGTCCAAATCTGAACACAGCTGTCGTTTATCACTATTTAACCTTGTTAAGTGTCTAATCACCTTGAGCTGACAATACCAAAGTTGTAGTGTGTTTCTTATGCTTTCCAAAAATTATTTGATCACTATTTTTGGATGAATAACTTGTGAGTTATGACTGAAATAAGTAACTGATGTGCTGCTGTCCTAATCGTAATTGATTATGGTTGATTGCTCCACTCTTGTGTTTGTCTTGAGTCGACCGCTTGTTTGTTTTGATCTTGATTGAACGAAGTAATAATGATAGTTAACTAAATTGGTTAAAGTCTAAGGAATAGCTCAACGTAATCACTTTTTGCAAGCATCGTTATATGGACGAGAAACCCAACTAATGATATGTTACCATTTTAATACTTGCGCTAATAATCTAATATTACTAAATAACCAACCTCATTAGACTAGTATAAATGGCATTGTGATTAGGCTAACACCTTCTATGTGTTCTCTTGGGTGTGTGCTTGCATTAGAATATTGAGAATGTTGGTAGAACCCGATTAAGTGATTATTCCCTATTAAACTAAGTTTGTTTGTATGACGTTTAGAAGTCACAATAGGTGAATGTGTGCCTAAGTAGTTTAAATAATAGAGTAACTAATAAATGATTAAAGTGAATGTGGTAAATGCTTGTATGTGTGATGTCGTGTTTGCGCTGGTTAATTATAGGTAGTAATCATCGTCCTTCCAGTGGTGTTGATGTTGTGCGCTCAATGACGTGTAGATAGCTAATGCTAGCATGTGGTTGTTTATGGTGCCTTGCGATTTCATGTTTAGTTTGCTACCATGTGCTTTGGAGTGTCTTGTGCTATTTTCCATCTTGTTCATACATATGCATCTTGCATCTCATTTAGAACCGAGAGATGTTGATCCTGCGAAATGAAGGACGTAAAGTGGAGCCGACCACAAGGCAAAGCCGATCGACAACTTAAATATGGATGGACTGAACTGTGGCGGAACTGCCCGAATTATTCCAACTTAAGTGCCTAAGTCCCGCCTTAGAGGCTAGACCACACTTAAATGGGAATAACTCGTCAATCCCTCGGATCTAGTCCGACGAGGCCACTGATAGGATCAGGTACCACGTACTCACTCGATGGTGAGGCACAGAGCAAATACAATAAAGCATAAAATCATACATGAAGGAGTATTAAACTTATTACATCATCATCAGAGTTTTAGCAAAAGTAGTCATCATTGTTCGAAATGCAGCGGAATAAAACTAACGATAATCAAACAGAGAGATGGGGAAGCCTGTCCCATCACTCCTCATGCTCCTCCTCAGCCGAGGTAGGGTCCCACTCGACTGTCTAACCCGGTGGCAAGATGGACGACCAAGTCACTCCAGCAACCATGTCCTCCAGAGAACCTGTAAAATTATGCCACAAGCAAGGCTGAGTATACTAATACTCAGGTAGACTTACCCGGTGTGAGGAGTCTACTCCTCTACCTCTAGACATGCAACTGTTTGGCTGAGGGGTTTGGTTGCCAAAAGCACTAGCTGAGTTTATAAATCAAGTTTTAGCTTTGTCAAGTTTTAGTGTGACTCTCTTAAGACTAAATGTATACCTATCTAATCATACATGGTATCAAACATTTAGCAATCAACAACTTTTGCCAAGTCATCTCATTTCCACTTGTTACTTAATGTAGCAGCATGGATCAAGCAGTCTCATTAGCCGCGAGAAGCAGACGATTCGAATCGAGTTTTTAAACCTTGCAAGGTAAACCTAAACACACTACATGGCGAGGCACTCCGTCCCCACACACATCAACAGTCCCCATCGATTCCCTGGCAACAGATTAGGGCTCACCGCCTTGGCGTACAATGCCTCACTGACCCCGACTGCCGTCGTGCAGTGACCGCACTTGTACCCACCATAACCGGAATGGGAGACCACGTCTCAGGTCGCGTGAGGGGATATGTCTGCGGGCAGGTTCACTCAGGTACTAGGCTTACCGATTTACCATATTTCTCGGCATGTGTTTAGTACGTTCAAACGCTTGACACACGGTACCACACCTTAATCCTTATTCCAATTCCCGTCTCGTAGACAACGCATCCCCATGGACCGTTGTCCACAGACCACCATCATTATGATATCAAAATGGATACAACCAATTCCTGACCTCACGCGAGTGCTAAAAAAATCACTCGACTTCTACCGAGAGCCCTAATTAATAAAGCAGCTACTCGACCTAGCATACTAGTGTTCATCTCAAAAGGTATCCTGAGTTCATGCAACTAAGGTTTCAGTCAACTCCTACACTTAAGTGCACAATGCAAGCCTACAAACATTAAGTGTAGTAAAATAGCATAGTAAATAGGTTATGCATAAAAACCGGGGCTTGCCTTCCAAAGCTGGGGCAGGCAGATCCTCTGGGGCAGACTCTGGTGCTGGATCCGGGGCTACCTCCTGAGCAACTCCTTGCTCTGGCACGAGGATGTACTCTCCGTCCGCGAGGTTGCAATCTATCGAATGCAATGAATAAGATATATGCATGCTATAATATGTAGAATTTAATAGCAATTATGCCTTCGTGCAGAAAAACTAAGTTGGTTAATCATTTAGGGTTTTCTTGTCATAAGAGGCTCTTAGGGTTTTAGGCTTAACAATTTTTAGGTTTGAGTTTCTTGCCTAAGCATAATGGATTGAGACTTGGAATGCCCCTTAAATGTTTTAGTGGGTACTCAAGGGGTTTTGCTGGTTTAGTTAGGGTAACATTAGCCTCCACTATTAATTTCCTTTTTCTTTTTCTATTTATGCTTTTGGGGTAGGTTTGAACTATAACAGTGATTTAACTTTTCCCAAAAATTCTATAAAAATTACAGTGAGTTACTATTTGTCACTGCAGTCTGTCCTATAAATTTGAGGTGGATACTGATTAAGATATTACTTGTGCAAAATTAACAAAAACAAGTTTTAAAAGGGCACTTTACACTATAGCTGTAATTTAAGTGAGATTTCTGTACCAAATTTTATTTTTGTCCAGATACATAGGTGATATTAGGCCTATGTGTTAAAAATCACAGAAAAAGACCTAATGGATATTTAGTTGTGAATTTCTAAAGTTTTATGCCAAAAAGGTGTTTATAACTAACTTGTTATTTGAAATATATCAAACAACAGATTTCATATTTTTCCTATGTTCATAATAACAAAACATTAGTTATCCCAAGGTTTGGAGTGTTTTCTCCTCAGGGTTATTTTTCTAGGGTTTTTCTAAGGTTTCCTTGTTTTTCCAAATTAAAATGTATCTCCTTTCTTTTGCACTAAACAAGAGTATAATAAATTTTCCTAGTGAACTACACTAAATAAGAAGGCTAACAAAAATGTGGGTGCTCCCTGGTTCTTATTTTAAACTACCTTTAATATTTTCTCTAACTTTAGGCTAAAAATGATTTAAATGGTAAACTCTACCTTAACTTGGTGTACAGAGGGGTTTATTATTTTTAAACAGGTTAGAAAGTGATAAAAAACTTCACTGAATTTTCTTAACCCCAGTCTAATAGTGTAGCTATTTCTTTTAGCTTTTGACCAGTTAATCATTTAAATCAAAACTTTAAAGTTTTCGATAACACTTAGGGGTTTTATATTTTTCCTAAGTAGTTTACCTTATTTAGGATCTGGCAAAATTGGTTTGACTTGATTTGGGTAAACCAAACTGAAGTTATGATTTTTTCAAGTTCTGATTGAATTTAATCAGAATATTTAAAAAGGTTTCCTGGAAATCCACTTTGCACCGAAGACCCTGGGTTCTTTCTAAATCAATCCCTTCATTTATACCCCTGCGCTACTATTTCCCTGAGTCGCTGACAGCGCACAAAACCCCCTGGCCTTTTCTTCTTCTCCCCCGAGGTCCCTCCCCTTATGTAAACAGTAACCACGGAAAGGAAAAGGGCGGCGCGGCTTACCGGCGGCGAGAGAGGTCCGGCGAGGAGCGGGGTTGGCTTCGAGAGGTCCTAGCGGTCACGGCGAGGTACGACTCGACATCGGTGGTGGCCGGAATCGACCGGTCCACGTGCGCAGGCGGGTGAACTCGTCGGCGGCAAGTGCTTCGGCCTAACCACGACGATCTAGTTCAATTAAACGGCACGATGAGCTCCACGAGATGACGTAGAGGGTATGCGCGCAGGGAATTGGAAAATGGTGCAGAGACTTACTCGGTCTACGTTCACCGGCGATCGGGTGAAGTCCGGCGATCGTGGACTGGCTTCTCCGACGAGGCAAAGTCCGATTCCTTGCTCGGGGAGCTTCACTGAGGCATGCACGGTCTACTCCGAGGGTCGGACGCGGCTGGGAGAGGCTCTGCTGGCCGGTCTACGGTGGCGGGGGATCGGGTGTCCGCGGGCATGCCGTGCGCGGGGCAATGCCGGTGATCTGGTGCTCCGGTGAGGTCGAGCACGCGCGGAGGGGTACGGTCGATGTCTCTGGGGGATTTATAGGTGCGGGCGCGGGCAACGGCGCCGGCTCGGCTTTGGCGCGACGCGGGGCACGCAGGGGCGCGCGTCGGGCGTGCTCTGGCGAGCTCAGAGCGCGTCGAACACGTGGCTCTTTGTTTCTGTTCTTGTTCTACCCTCTGCTGAGCGGCCAAAACGTGCGAATCTTGCCCTAAGACTTGTGAGAGATCTCTTCTCTGTACCTAGGGCTACCTAGTCCATGTGAGTTCCAAGGGGAGATGTGGTCGGGTTAGAGAGATATGGGGGTGGGAAGTTGTCTTTGTCCTAGCTGTCCAAACCGAGACAAATCTTGTGCCAAGTCGTGTCAAACGACTTAGGGTTGGGTTCAAACTTTTCTAGGGTGTTCTAGAGGTATTTTGGCGCCACTTTGTCAATTGGGCCAAATGGTTTTAAGTTTGGGATCATGGTGAACATGTTTGATCTTTGGAAAGGGGGTGGTTTTGGACTTAGAAGAATTCTGATTTTTCTTTTGTGCTCACCCCTTTTGTGAATCATTTTGGGGCTTTCTGAAATCTTTTTGGGGTTACTTTCTTACTATTATTTGTAGGGTATTAAGTGCACTACATCTTTTATAATTGGCCCAAGACATGATCAAGTGGTTTTCATAACTTTTTGGTCATACTTACCTATAGTACTCCAATTGTCCACAAGGCGTGCATTACGGTTTTGGGCAATTTCTTCCCCTTCACTACACATGGTAAGCCAAGGCATGATATCTAAGATAGGTTGCACTTACTCAGGATCTTGAGCTCCAAATTTGGTGTACTTTTCCCAACTTAAGTCACATGTGATGATGGCTTACTTGTATAGTCTTGAGTGAAAACCCTAAGTAACACCTGGGGTGTTACATGAACACGCACCAAGATAGGAGATTCTCGCCAAGCGAGTATCATCTAGTGAACACTATCTAGTGTTGGATTCCAGGCAAGCCCCGGTTTTATGCATAACCGTTATATATGCTATTTTACTGCACTTAATGTTTGCAGGCTTGTACCGTGCACTTAAGTGTAGGAGTTTCCTGAAACCCTAGTTGCATAAACTCATGATTCCTTTTTGAGATGGATACTAGTATGCTAGGTCGAGTAGCTCCTATGCTAACTAAGGATCTCGGTAGAAGTCGAGTGATTTTTCTAGCACTCGCGTGAGGTCAGGAATTGGTTGTATCCATGTTGATAACGGAACGATGATGGTCTGTGGACATGGATCCATGGGGATGCGTTGTCCACGAGACGAAATTGGAATAAGGATTAATGTGCGGATACCTGTGTCAAGCGTTTGAACGTACTAAACACATGTCGGGAAATATGGTAACCGATAAGCATAGTACCTGATTGAACCTGCCCGCAGACTTTACTCCTCACTGGACCTGAGACGGAGTCTCCCATGCCGGATTATGGTGGGTACAAATGTGGATATTGCACGGCGGAGGCCGGGGTCAATAGAGCATTGTACGCCAAGGCCGTGAGCCATAATCTGTTGCCGGAGAATCGATGGGGACGACTGATATGTGTGGGGACAAAGTGCCCCTACATGTCGTGTGTTTAGGTTTACCTTGCAAGGTTAAAACTCGATTCGAATCGTCTGCTTCTCGCAGCTAATGAGACTGCTTGATCCATTGTACTGCATTGAGTAATAAGTGGAAATGAGGATACTAGCAAAAGATGTTGGTTGACTAAATTGCTTGCTACCATGAATGTATAGCTTGGTACTCATCTAGTCTAAAAGTATTATTCTAGAACCTGAAAAGCTAAAACTTGTTTTAGACTCGGCTAGTGCTTTTGGCAAACCAAACCCCTCAGCCAAACAACTTCATGGTCTAGAGGTAGAGGAGTAGACTCCTCACACCAGGTAAGTCTAGCTGAGTATTAGTATACTCAGCCTTGCTTGTGGCATAATTTTTGCAGGTACTCCATTGGATGATTGGTTGATGGTGTAACTTGGCCTCCATCCCTGCCACCTGGATAGATAGTCGAGTGGGTTGCTGCTTCCGAAGGAGAGGACCAGGAGGAGTAGCGAAGCCAGGCTTTGCCATGTTACTCGGTTTTCTCCATTAGTTATTTCCACTGCACTAAAAACTATTGTTACTACTTTTGAAACTTCGATAATGTAATCACTACTGATACTTTTAAAATTTGTGGTATTATGCTTTATTTTATTTCTCTGTGCCTCACCTTCGAGTGAGCTAGTGGTATTCGATCCTTGGTAAGTGGCTTTATCGGACTAGATCCGAGGGATCGACAGTTTATTCCAATTTAAGTGTGCAGCCTTTAAGGCGGGACTAGGGCACTTAAACTAGAATAATCTGGGCGGTTCCGCCATATTGGCGAATTGGACCGTGCTCGTCAAGGGGGCTAGGTCCATGGGTGTCGAGGGAGTAGTGCTCACGCGGCGATCGTAGACGAGGGCAGGGTCAGCGAAGCGAGTCTCGCTCATCGACGGGGCTTGAGTCGCCAGGGCCGCGCGTGGCACAGGCACAAGCGATGGGATGACACATGGTGCGGGTAGAAGTGCGGGTAGACCGCGTGTGACACAAGCAAGGTCAACGGGGCCACATGCGAGGGCGGTGAAGCCGCGCGAGGCGTGGGCAATGGTGCGAGTCGAGGTGCCTAGGAGGGATGGGTACTCAGATCAGACTCAAGGAGGGAGTCAAGATCAGTGGGTGGGGAGGAGCCAACAAGGAGAAACACATCTTCGTTGAAGACGACATGACGAGAGATGATGATGCGGTGGGAGGTGAGGTCAAGACAGTGATACCCCCTTGTGGTCAGGGGTGTAGCCAAGGAAGAGACAGTGAGTGGAGCGTGGAGACAACTTATGAGGAGCAGTAGCGAAAGTGTTGGGATAGCAGGCACAACCAAACACGAGGAGGTGGTCATAGGAGGGGGTTGTGCCATACAGGGTGAAGTAGGGGGTGGGGTGGCTCACCGCCTTCGATGGGATACGGTTTAGGAGGTGGGTGGCGGTGTGTAGGGCCTCTGCCTAGTAGCTGACAGGGAGATACGCCTGAAAGAGAAGGCAACGAATCATATTGGTGGTGGTGCGATTCATGCCCTCGACCCAGCTGTTCTTGGTAGATGTGTAGGGGCATGAGAGACGCAACTGAACGCCATTGGTGAGAAAGAAAGAACGGGAGGCGTGGTTGTCGAACTCACGGCCATTGTTGCACTACAGGGCACAGAACGGGTGATGGAATTGGGTGGAGACCCAAGCGAAGAAGTGAGTGAGGATGGTGAACATGTTAGACTTCAGCCGAAGTGGAAAATTCCAAAGAAAATGGGAGAAGTCGTCTAGAATGACCATGTAGTAGTTGTAACCAGAAAGGCTGAGGACATGGTAAGTTCAGAGATCACAGTGGACAAGATCAAAGGCCTGAGCAGCCCAGGATGTGGAAGTGGAAAAAGGAAGACGAGAATGACGGCCGAGCTGACAAGCATGACAGAGGCGTGCAGAGGAGCCCTGGGTATAGGTGATACCTGAATGACTAGAAACCTAGGACATGACGTCAGGTCTAGGGTGCCCAAGACGTTGATGCCAAATGGCGGAGGTGGTGGTAGCAGCAAGAGCGAGGGGGAGGCTATGCTAGTGTAACACCTAGATTTAAGAGGCAAACCTAGGCGCGAATCAAATGTGTGCTGGGATCAAGTCCACACATACGATGACTCATGGTACAGAAATGAACGTCAAATCTTTAATATATAATGGAGTTCTATACAAAATAGTTAAATAATTACATCATACGAAGACAACGATCCAACAACCATAGTTGACTGGGAGACAACTACCTAGACCTCTCACGAACTCATCGCGATATCCTTCATGCTCCTCATCCCGCGGTACCTGTTCTTGACCTAGGGGGATGAGGGATTAGGGGGAGGAGGCGAGGATTAGTGGGAGGATGCGAGGATTAGTGGGAGATATGCATGTATTAGTCATGTATAAGTGAAATTAGCTTGTAGAGCTCACTGTATGACACCAGAGGCGTACATATACGTATGAGCACGAGGAAGATTATGAAGGTAATCTCTCCCTAGCTTTCCTAATTAATTGGCCAAGGGCGTCCCATTCCACCATTGTGGTAGCACTGTTATCTCAAGTTAAGCTCCATGTTCCAATTAACACAATGATCTTGTCATGAACAATAATTAAAACAACAACATAATTGGAACATGATCATAATATAACTTTAATTTCCCAAAACCAGGTAGAGCAATAGCAAATCTACCCAATAGTTCTTTTGTTAGCAAGGTGTGGGGTAAACAAAACTAGGGAAACCTATTAGGTCCCATCAAATTAACCTGAGCATGTCATAGTGATTACTAGAGAACATTATTAGGTAAAGGAGAGTGATCAAGGGCACAACTTGCCTTAGACTTGAGATTCCCAGGTACCAAGTTGGTCTTCAGATTCTCGTGACCTCGCTGCTACTCGTAGGAATACAAACAAACATGGTATAGGCAAAAAAATAACATCACACCAAACATGAGAACATACTGCATAATAATGTTCTACGCATCGTAATGAGATCGCATGTTTTAGAACCACTAAATTCGGAGTTACGGTTACAAAGTTATGATTTTCCGAAGGTTTAAGTGTATACTATAAAACAAAGAAGGTACAAGATTTTAATCATAGGTTTCATGATAATACAAGGTTACTAGATGATTAACAACATTAATGTGAGATTAATGCAACTGGAATGGATCAAAAAGGAGTTAAAATGAATTACTTCTGAATTAAATAAGTTTCTGAAATTATTTTTATACTAAAAATCATTTTCTGTATTAATTTGTCTCATTTTATTTATTATCTGGGTTGCAGGAACTATTCTGGAGTTCTCCAGGGTCTATTTTGCAAAATCCAGGGCCTCTGTGTAATTGTTTTATCAATATCCTGGACATCGGGTTGATAAGATAATTTTCCATGGTCTCTTTTACAATTATGTCGCGGCAAAGAGCTATCGCGCAATCGCAGCCTTCCGATCTTCCCCAGATGATCACGATTACACCTATCCTAAACCGAACCGGTACGTGACCCTGGCCCTTGGATCCGAGGTTGATGCCCTAGATCCGACCATGCCAGTACCCACAACCTGCCCTCGGATGATCATCCTATGGCTCGGATTTAAAGCCACGCGCTAATTAGAGCCGCCGAACACAAGATCGACGGCCCGCAGCCCTTCTTCCCCAACCTGTGCCTAGACGCAGCGGCGTGGGTAATCTACACGGCGGTGCTCGCCGACGAGTAGCACGCCAGGTGCCCTAGAGGTCCAACCCTACCGATAACTAGCTCTATACGTCAACGAAGATGAGGCGGGCAAGATATCTGAGCACTCACTGGCACAAATGACGTGACGAGGCCGGTCCACGGTGCGTCGCAGAATTGGAGCGGCGGTGAAGTGTGGCAAGGAATTCCGGACACTAGATTCGGTCCCCGGCTTTGATACTTAACACATGCGACCCACACGCGACGCCGAACACTCTAGACCCTCACGCGGTCGCCAATCGCCGGTGTAGGCGCGGGACCACTACGGCGGCATGAATGTAACACCCCTGGTGTTTATATTCCGCTCGACAACGAGTATGAATTTAAGCACGTAATATCAATGGGTAAAACGGATGCTAATTCTTAATCATCTTCGACTATCACGATTTTAATATCGCATCTGTTTCATCTGTCGCGAGTTTAACATCATTTTTATCTATCCGGGCTCTTCCTAATTTTTCGTGATGTTCGGAACATAGTTGTCCCGAAAATCGGTGCATCCGGTGATTATTTAAAATTCATCGCTCGCGTGAATACGAATTCGGAAGCCTGACCCACTCGGATGATTTTTATCCCAGGCAAATTAATTTGAACTCGACGACTAAAATGTTCAGGGCAAAATAATTTGAATCGCGCAGTGTCTGAGAGAAATCGTGCGCGAGGTTGATAATCAAGGAATTATAATTGAGATCCGATTATCACACAAATTGCCCGTAACCATGGAATCAGATGTTCAGACCACAGGTAAATTTATCAGATTTCGAATCGAATCAAACTGTGTCGCAAGTACCGTCAACCTTTTTGTTATCGCTAAAAATCACGATCCAAAAATATCTGCGATTTTCCATTAAAAAAAGGGGGAATGAAAATATCTTCTAAACCCTATCTACCGCCGCCCCTGGGTCCGATTTTTTTTTGCCGCCGCTCAGCTCAAAAAAATCCCGCCGCCCTTTTCTCCCTTCCTTTTCACGCGCGGTCTTCTTCTCCAGGGGATTGCTCAGCTACCTGGTGTCTTCCTCCCTGCGCTCTTTCCCCAGTCTGTGCGCCCTCGTTCCCTCTGCTGGCTCGCCCCTTCCCCTGCCGAGCAGCTCGCCGCGCCCAGGCGAGTTCACCCCTGCGCGCTCCTCTCCGTCGAGCTCCCTGCGCAGCGGCTTCCTTTCCCCGCTCCAGCTCCAGCTTCTTCCCTGGGCCGCCGCGTCCCCCTACTTTTCCATGGCCGAGCGTCCTCTTCATCTCCCAGGTCGACCTCCTCCTGCTCTCAGCGTCCTTCCTCTGCTCGCCCAGCCCCTTCTCCTGCCGTGACCCCGCCTTGGTCCCATGGCGCTCGGCTCCTTCCGGATCCAGGAACGGTCGCTGGTGTCTTCTCCAAGGCGTTTGTCTCCCTATGCGCGCTCTCTCTTTGCTTCTCCCTTCTCTGCCCGGTCGCCCCAGCTTCCATGGCTGCTTGCAAAGTCCCTCTGTTGGCCACGCAGACCTCCTGGCCGCGGGCGGCTCTGGCCCAGGTCGCCGTTGCGCCCTCCCCAAGTTGCCACGTCATCGTGGCTGGTGTTCACTTACGTTGGATCTTTTATGGGCTTGGCCCATTTATTGAATAAACTCTATTGTGTGTAATGGTGGAGAATACCAATATTACCACATTGGAAGTCCAAGGGTCTTTTGCCTTGACTTATATGGTGATATTTATTCCACTTAACTTGAGAAGTCAAGAAATGGACAAGGGTGTGGCGCGCCGCCGGTCGGGCCGGGACGGGCGTGGCGAGGTAGGTAGGCGAGCGGGCGTGGTGTGGTGTGTTAATTTTTAGCACTCACTAACCGCGTACGTCTGCCGAGTGACCCTATCTCTTCGTCAGCCAGCCAAGTGACCCTTCTCCTTCAGCTGCCGACTCATGGCATAACTCGGCTAGAGCTGGCCGACTCTTGGCGTGACTCGGCGACCTTTCTCCTTCAGCTTCCCTCTGCGAGAGGTTAAATAGAGGAGCACCCCTGTCACTCGGTACACGCGAGAAAACACTTTCAGAACACAGTCTAGCAGTCGAGTGAGGGTATTTCCATCTCGTGACTCTGCGCGCACAGAGAAGCGAGAGGGCAGGTGCCTCCGGAGCCCTTGCCGTTCGAGACCTTGCACGAGGGATCGACAATTAGGTTTTTGGGGAGCGTCTACGCGACTGCCCAAAGTCTTCTTCCTGCTGACATGACAAGTGAAGTTGGACAAGGATCTAGATCCTAAGAGCGCATGGGAGGATATGATCAATTCATCTCCTTACTGTCGTATTATATCATGACGTGTCTGATGCCTGATCATACTAATAATATGATAAATCTGTTTGTCTTAATTTTACAGTCATGCTATTTATGTTGCTATCTGTTTATTTTCAGTTGTTCCATAATAATACATGTTCCATGTTTATATGCTTATTATATTTATATGATTCATATGTTTCATGTTCTCTTGATCCATATTGTTATGGATATATTTGAGTTAATGATTTCTATGATTAAACATATTTTATATGTCATCATCATAATGTTAATTTATGGAATTAAAATAATACGGAAAATGCCTATATTTCTAACAATCCAAAAACCTAATGTTAGACATTTTTCTGTCAGAGGTTTTGCTGCTGTGCTAAAGCCTGATCCTTTTGATGGTAAAAACTTCTTGATATGGAAAGCTAAAATGGAATTGTGGCTAACTGCAATGTCTTGTTTTCATGCCGCTGAGGGCAAGCCTGCAAACTTACCTCCTGAGGATGAGGCTAAGTTTAAGGCTGAAGACAACCTCTTTCGAGGATCAGCAAACTTACCTCCTGAGGATGAGGCTAAGTTTAAGGCTGAAGACAACCTCTTTCGAGGAGCAGTAATTAGCGCACTGGATACTAAATTCCAGAAAAGCTATATCATCCTTCCCACGGGAAAAGAGCTGTGGGATGCTCTTGTTGGAAAGTTTGGAGTTACTGACGCTGGTAGCGAGCTGTATCTCATGGAGCAGCTGTATGACTACAAGATGGTTGAGAACCGATCTGTAGTGGAACAGGCTCATGAGTTTCAGGCACTAGCTAAGGAACTCGAACTTTTTCCTTGTCCTTTGCCTGACAAGTTTGTGGCTGGCGGTATAATCGCCAAGTTGCCACCTTCTTGGAAGGACTTTGCTACCTCTCTCAAACATAAGAGACAAGAGTTCAATGTGGAAGAGCTCATTGGTACTCTTGATGTTGAGGAAAGGGCTAGAACAAAGAACAGTGGAAAAGGTGTTGAGACCTCTACTGCTAATGTGGTGCAGAAGAGAAACTTCCGCAAGTTTAACAAGAAGAAAAACCAGAACAAACCAGAGAACGCGAATAAACCTGTTCATACAGCACAATTTAAAAAGAAGAACAACAATAACAAGGGAAAGGGAGGTTGCTTTGTCTGTGGCAGTGATCAACATTGGGCAAGAGAGTGCCCTGATCGCAAGTTCACTCAAGATAAGAAATCAGCTAATGTTGTAACCACTGAAACTGAAGGAGGAACATCTGGGTATGGTAATTCTTTACCATTTGTTCTTTCAGTCTGTAATTCACCTGAGTGGTGGATGGACAGTGGTGCAAACATTCATGTGTGTGCTGATGCCTCTATGTTCACTTCCTATCAGGTCGGGAGGTCTGGCGCCTTGTTGATGGGAAATGGGTCGCGTGCTCATGTTCTTGGTGTTGGTACGGTCATTCTGAAGTTTACTTCGGGAAAGACGGTGCCATTGAAGAGCGTGCAGCATGTGCCCTCTATCAAGAAGAATCTCGTTAGCGCTTCTATGCTATGTCGAGATGGATACAAAGTTGTTCTTGAATCTAATAAATGTGTTGTGTCGAAACATGGTACTTTTGTTGGTAAAGGATATGACTGCGGAGGCTTGTTCCGCTTATCACTGCATGATGTCTGTAATAAACTGGTGAATTCTGTTCATTTTTCTGATGAGTCAGATTTATGGCATTCACGTTTTTGTCATGCAAGCTTTGGCTGTCTTATGCGGTTAGCAAATATAAATTTAATTCCTAAATTTAACTTGGTCAAAAAGTCTAAGTGCCATGTGTGTGTTGAATCAAAACAACCCCGCAAGCCACACAAGGTTGCTGAGGCGAGGAGTTTGGCACCTCTAGAACTTGTTCATTCTGATCTGTGCGAGATGAATGGAATTTTGACCAAAGGTGGTAAAAGATACTTTCTCACTCTTATAGATGACTCCACTAGATTTTGTTATGTGTATCTCTTAAAAACAAAAGATGAAGCGTTCAATTATTTTAAGGCCTATAAAGCTGAAGTTGAGAACCAACTTGAGAGGAAAATAAAACGTTTAAGGTCCGACCGAGGTGGAGAATATTTCTCTAATGTGTTCGATGAGTTCTGCGTGGAACATGGTATTATTCATGAGAGGACACCGCCATTCTCACCACAATCCAATGGGATTGCTGAAAGGAAAAACCGCACTCTAACAGATTTGGTGAATGCCATGTTGAGTACAGCGGGATTATCCAAGGCATGGTGGGGTGAGGCGATTTTGATAGCATGTCATGTCCTGAATAGAGTTCCAACAAAGAACAAAGAGATCACTCCATTTGAGGAATGGGAAAAGAGAAGATTAAATCTCTCATATTTACGCACTTGGGGTTGCTTGGCTAAAGTGAATGTGCCAATCAACAAAAAGCGTAAACTTGGGCCTAAAACTGTTGATTGTGTATTCCTTGGGTACTCTTTTCACAGCACTGAGTATAGGTTCTTAATTATAAAATCTGATGTGCCGGATATGTATGTTGATACTATCATGGAATCAAGAGACGCAACCTTTTTTGAGAATGAGTTTCCCATGAAGAATACACCTAGTGATATAAGTCATGAGACTATAATTCCCCATGAGCACGAACTGTCGATTCCTATAGATCATGCTGAGGATTCTCACGTGCACATCCCTGAGGAGGATGACACTATAGTCACTCGAAAGAGCAAGAGACAGAGGGTTGCAAAATCCTTTGGTAATGACTTTATAGTGTACCTTGTGGAAGACACACCAACTACCATTAGTGAGGCATATTCTTCTCCTGATGCTGACTTATGGAAGGAAGCAGTAAGGAGTGAGATGGAATCTATTATGTCTAATGGAACTTGGGAGGTCGTTGACCGTCCTTATGGTTGTCAACCTATAGGTTGCAAATGGATCTTCAAGAAAAAGCTTAGGCCTGATGGTACAATTGAGAGGTACAAGGCAAGGCTTGTGGCCAAAGGATATACCCAAAAGGAGGGTGAAGATTTCTTTGATACCTACTCACCAGTGGCTCGATTGACTACAATTCGCACATTAATAGCCGTGGCAGCCTCTTATGGTCTTATCATTCATCAGATGGATGTTAAGACAACTTTCCTAAATGGAGAGTTGGATGAGGAGATCTATATGGATCAGCCAGAAGGGTTTATTGCGGATGGTCAAGAGAACAAGGTGTGCAGGTTGATAAAATCATTGTATGGCCTAAAAAAGCACCTAAGCAATGGCGTGAAAAGTTTGATAATACTCTTACAGCAGCTGGCTTTGTTGTAAATGAATCTGACACGTGTGTATACTATCGGTATGGTGGGGGTGAGTCTGTTATGCTGTGCCTTTATGTTGATGACATTTTGATCTTTGGATCAAATCTCAATGTGATTGAGGAAGTTAAAAATCTTCTATCGAGCAATTTCGAGATGAAAGATTTGGGAGAGGCTGATGTCATTCTAAACATCAAGCTTGTTAGAGAAGCTGATGGTGGGGTAACTTTGTTACAATCCCATTATGTGGAAAAGGTATTGAGTCGCTTTGGTTTTAGTGACTGTGATCCTTCTCCAACACCTTATGACCCCAGTGTGCTATTAAGAAAGAATCGGAGAATAGCAAGGGATCAATTGACATACTCCCAGATCATTGGCTCGCTCATGTACCTTGCAAGTGCAACAAGGCCAGACATCTCTTATGCTGTGAGTAAGCTAAGTCGGTTTGTGTCGAAACCAGGAGATGATCACTGGCGTGCTCTTGAGAGAGTGTTGCGGTATTTGAAAGGTACTATGACATACGGTATTCATTATACCGGAAACCCAAAAGTGCTGGAAGGCTATTGTGATGCCAACTGGATTTCTGATGCCGATGAGCTTTATGCCACAAGCGGATATGTGTTTCTGTTTGGAGGTGGCGCTGTTTCCTGGAAGTCTTGCAAGCAGACTATCTTAACGAAGTCTACAATGGAAGCAGAACTCTCAGCATTAGACACTGCTGGGGCTGAGGCCGAGTGGCTTCGTGATTTCCTATTGGACTTACCGGTAGTTGAAAAACCGATACCGGCTATTTCCAAGAACTGTGACAACCAAACGGTGATTACAAAGGTTAACAGTTCTAGGAATAACATGAAGTCTACAAGGCATGTTAAGAGGAGATTGAAATCTGTCAGAAAGTTGAAAAACTCCGGAGTTATAACTGTGGATTATGTTCACACATCGAATAATCTGGCAGATCAATTCACTAAGGGTCTATCACGCAATGTGATAGAAAGTGCATCGAGGGAAATGGGTATGAGACCCATGTGAGATCTACTCTAGTGGTAACCTGCTCTATGTGATCGGAGATCCCGTGAAGTAGAGTGGAGAAACAAGCTAGGAGTAGATTGTGAGGAAAGATCCCTTCTTTAACTCATTTCTGATGCACATCTTTCCTATCTGTAAGGCAGGATGGTTTTTACCTTAATATATTCCAAGAGTCTTATAAAGGTGAGATGTTGTCCTACAGAACATCTTCTGAGGAATACACCTATATGAGTCAGACTGCTAGTCACAGTCTATGGGACTTGGGTAATCCCTAAATACTCATGAAAGGCACTGAAGTGTGACTTATATGCTTCTAAACAGCGGGAATACCCTTTTGCAGCCTAGTATCAGCAAAGGATTTGAGTGAATCTTATTTCGCACAAAACTGTCAATTCAAGGCATAGTCCATTGTTCAGTTGTGAATGAGTGAAACTCTTATTCTAGATGGATGTTCAACTTAACAGTCTCCATCGAAACACTGGTATATCAAAGGATTGTGATTCTGATACTTCATCATTACAAACCCTAGAGTTTGGTGGGGATTGTTGGATCTTTTATGGGCTTGGCCCATTTATTGAATAAACTCTATGGTGTGTAATGGTGGAGAATACCAATAGTACCACATTGGAAGTCCAAGGGTCTTTTGCCTTGACTTATATGGTGGGATTTATTCCACTTAACTTGAGAAGTCAAGAAATGGACAAGGGCGTGCCACACGCGCGCGCGCGCGCCGCCGCCGGCCGGGCCGGGCCGGGCGTGGCGTGGCGTGGCGTGGCGAGGCAGGCAGGCAGGCAGGCAGGCGAGCGGGCGGGCGTGGTGTGGTGTGTTAATTTTTAGCACTCACTAACCGCGTACGTCTGCCGAGTGACCCTGTCTCTTCGTCAGCCAGCCGAGTTACCCTTCTCCTTCAGCTGCCGACTCATGGCGTGACTCGGCGAGAGCTGGCCGACTCATGGCATAACTCGGCTAGAGCTGGCCGACTCTTGGCGTGACTCAGCGACCTTTCTCCTTCAGCTTCCCTCTGCGAGAGGTTAAATAGAGGAGCACCCCTGTCACTCGGTACACGCGAGAAAACACTTTCAGAACACAGTCCAGCAGCCGAGTGAGGGTATTTCCATCTCGTGACTCTGCGCGCACAGAGAAGCGAGAGGGCAGGTGCCTCCGGAGCCCTTGCCGTTCGAGACCTTGCACGAGGGATCGACAATTAGGTTTTTGGGGAGCGTCTACGCGACTGCCCAAAGTCTTCTTCCTGCTGACATGACAAGTGAAGTTGGACAAGGATCTAGATCCTCGGAGCGCATGGGAGGGTATGATCAATTCATCTCCTTACTGTTTTTCATTCTGCAAATTATATATGTTCATACCTGCTGTTTTATTTATAGCCATAAATTTATCCAATCTGTTTTGTCGTATTATATCATGACGTGTCTGATGCCTGATCATACTAGTAATATGATAAATCTGTTTGTCTTAATTTTACAGTCATGCTGTTTATGTTGCTATCTGTTTATTTTCAGTTGTTCCATAATAATACATGTTCCATGTTTATATGCTTATTATATTTATATGATTCATATGTTTCATGTTCTCTTGATCCATATTGTTATGGATATATTTGAGATAATGATTTCTATGATTAAACATATTTTATATGTCATCATCATAATGTTAATTTATGGAATTAAAATAATACGGAAAATGCCTATATTTCTAACAGTCTCGACCTTCACTAGGCACGCGTACCGGCCATCGGCCTTGCCATGGCGCTTCGCTTCCCCCAGCAGCGCTCTCCTCCTCTACTCCAACCATAGTCGCGCCCCTCAACTCGCCTGCGCGTTTCTCTGCTCGCCGGCGCACCCTTCCTGCTGCCCCGCTTGGTCTTCGTCTATGTTGCGCCGATCTGCGCTCGTCCGAGGCCGTCGAACCCGCCCAACTCCTTACTCGCCACGACCCTGGTCGTCACATCACTATGCATAGCGGTGGCGTGGTGGGTATTGGTCTCGGGCATGGTCGGGTGAAGCGAGATCTGGGCACGCCGTCGTTTCTTTATGCCCAGCGTCGTGCCTTTTGTGTCAGTCATCGATTTCTTATTCACCACAACGCCGTCATCCCCTGCCGTGCCCCGGATGTCATGCTCGTTGTGGTCGGCTCTGGTGGTCGGCATCGTCGACCGTCAATTCAGTCAATAGTCATGTTCATTCGTTATTGTTCAGTACTCCGCGAGAAAGAAATCTAGGGAAATCTGGGTAAAGAAAAAGCGAACCTCATCCGTCGCTTCCATGGTGTGCTGAGAAATGCTCCCACTGGACATCGTCGTCAATCTCACGAATTCAGATCGGGTTTAGGTAACGATAAGCCGATTTATTTTTTCAGATAGTGTTTGATTGATGATTTGGATATATTAATTATGTTGGTCCTTTTTCTCGTAGCATATTTGTATTGTGGTAGTAGATATAATATTTATTAGGATGCCCGAGTCGCTTGCTGCGATTTGGTCAAAGTCGGGTAGTGAATCGCCAGTTTGAGATGTAGGTTATGAAAATAGAGCTTCGGTAGGTATACTTGTTGAGTACATTTAAACTAGTTAAGTTAGTTTTAGGTATGGTTATGGCCGATTGTGGTTAGCACCATCGACCTATATCTTATGCATTTTGATTCACAACGTGGAAACATATGTCTAGTGTAATTGGATTGATCTGATGTTGTGGTGTGCTTGTGTGCAATGGTGAATTAATCACATTATATAATGATCGTAGATGGGTAGGTTTGAGGTGTTAATTATGTGACGTACGATAAATTAGTGAATGAAGTTTAAATTTAGTACTTTAAAATGTCTAAACAATAATATTATTAGTATTACTTATGACGAATTATAATTGTTTGATAAAATTAATGGTAGGCTATATATGATAGCTTAGAGTGGTATGTAATTTAATCCAGTCGTGTGGTCTAAAAAGTGATGTGCTTTTATTCTTGTTCTAGATTTAAATTCCTTAGACCACTGAGTTTAGAATCTAATTAATTAGCTGATAAGTTGTGTTTAGGCTAATCGTGTTAAATGTGTATAGTTTGTTGTTTCGTGATGTTTGCGTCAGATTTGATTAATCTAGAGAAGCGTAATCATTACGCTTAGTCGTATGTCGATAACTAGTGTTTCCGTATGAAACGGTACAACGCCTCGCCGCTAGGTGTTTAATTCGCTATCGCGTAGCACTATTTAGGTTTGTAATATCCTGTCTATATGCATTCATGTGCATAATGCATGTCATTCAGGTACATGAATTAACCACGTGATGCGGAGAACCAGAACTGAGTCGACCACAAGATGATGCTGATGAACGGAACTGAAGATGGACAGACGAAACAAGTATCAGAACAAAAGATGATCGCCAAGTGGACGACGTCTAACAACACTAACCTAGTGTTACTCCAGGCAAGCCCCGGTGCATTTGCCACCTCCTTGCTATTTTAAAATCTTTATCACCTTGTTTGATGCATTAGGTGATAGGAGTTGTGTGCTAAACCGTTGATGCATTTCCTTCCTTGAAAAATTGATTACCCTTCCTTGATACCCTTTTTGAAAAGAATTTATGATGCTTAGCCTTGCTTTAGCAAATAAAAAATGTTTTGTTTTAAAACAAAAGTGATGCTTCAGTGGGTGGGAATGTTTTCAAAAAGAAAATATTTATGATGGTGAATCCGTCAAAGGCCTTGATGGGTTCAACATCGGAAAAGATGTACCTCTGCCAGGTACCAAACTTTGGGTGTTAAATGATAAAGCTGAGACCGGGCGGTTGACTTGCACGAGAAGGGAGTCTCGGTGTAGTGTCTCCGTCTGAGTCGATTAAGGACTGTGTCAATGTAGGCTTGCTGATCGAGGACCTTTTAACTGGTCACATGCCTCATCATGGGTAAGCTTTGCCTCGGGCAGACTAATACCAGAATAAGACAACACGCAATGGGAGTGGAGAGATGGCGAGAGTAGCATGTACCCTCCGTGGTAAGAGGCTGGACAGTGGTGTATCTGTGCTCTCGGTTGGCGTGAACCTGATCTGGTCTTAAGAACCCCGGTGGCGAGTTGACATATGCAAGGGTTAAGTGCTACATATGTCGTGTGATTGGAGATCCCCAGCTGGGTATTAATCGATTCAGATCGTCGTTACTTCTCGGACATGAAGACTTGGTCACTGCCCTACATGTAGCAATTCAGTGAACTGATGGGATGATAAAAAGACGGCTAGTATAGGCCAAGTGCTTGAACTAGGGTAGAAAGAACTCTAGATGCAGGTCATTTTACTTAACCTAACAAGTAAAAATGGGTTTTTAAGGATCCACTCATAGTAAGCTTTTCTGCAAACAGAGTCCTTGATTCTTGATAAGCCATACCTTGAATCCTTTTAAAAAATAGCAGACCCTTGAGAGTCTTTTCTTTAGTCGGGTAAGTCTTGCTGAGTACTTGCGTACTTAGGGTTTTACCCATTGTTGCTGCAAGTTACGAGTCATTTTGATTGTGATTGATGTTAAACGCCGGTGGGCACGACCTTCTTATAAGTCTAAGTAACTCTTCTATACTTCTTATTGAGGATGGTCACTTGAGCTAGCATATATTTCCAAACTATAAATAATTTATAACAATTCAAAGTTTATTTCTTTGAATCACTTTTGTAATCACTCCGATCATGTACATCATAAAACTTGATGTAACTTGTAAAATTTGGTAATAAGATTTCCACTGCAAAATGTTGGTGTGTGATTTGTGTTTACTTTATCTTGTGGTCCTGGTTGTAAGTGGTTTATCCGGGGTCCTTGGGACACTCGGACAGATCCTGTTAAGTTATCTGGTGCACATGCATAGCCGTATGAGGTCTTTGAGACAAGGGCAGGTGCATGTGGGCCCAATAACTTGGGAGGTTCTGCCACAGCTGGTATCGAAGCATGATTAAGTATATACAGTCACATACGTATTTTCAAAACAAAAGTTTTGGTTTCGAAAAACCTATTTTCAACTAAACACATTGTTTGGCTTTGAAAAACAGTTTTAAAAAAACTATAATGCTAGCGACATCCTCTATTAAGCCCTAAACAAAGGACTATCAGGTGGCTTAGATAAAAACCACTAACCCACAACCAGGGGTATTACATACATGTGTAATGTTATTTTTGAGGCCATTCAGTCTTGAATGGATCGACGCTCAAGGTAAGGTGAGATGTGAGAGCATGACCGAACAAACGTCGGTCTAAGGAAGAGTATAAATAGCGCTTGATTATATACATGTTCCACATATGTATATATGAAGGCTGCGATGTGGAGTAATTACTTTTCTGGGAAATCAGTACCCCATGGATGTGTATGTGTATACAGACATGGGCATACTGAGAAGTGTAATGTACTTGTAACGACTCACCTACGCTCGGGTAAGAAGGTGAGTTACCATAATGAGTTGCCCTATGGTTAAAGTCTGGCAACGACGCCTATGCGTGGCTCGGCGCTTAATGATGAGCTGGCCTCCATATAGCAATATATGGAGTATAAATTGTGATAAACTGTCATGTGTGACTTGCATCATTAGGAAATTGGGTTGCAATAGAATTTTCTACAGGTACACTGTTGGGGATTTGTCCTTAATTGCTATGAATTAAGAACAAGGCAACACAGAAAATTGTTAGACGTTAAAGTCCTTCGTCCTTCGAACCATTATTTCCCTGGGGATATAATGAGTTTCGGACGAAGGTTATAAAGGACATACCTTCATCAGCACAACAAATAATGAAGAAAGATTTATATAAAGTATGAGAAATAACATAAACACTTAAATATTATTATTAGCTCATTTCTATTTTATTATTATGGAAAAATAGAAATGATAACAAATTACAAATGTACCTTCGGCTTGAAAGAAAGCAAAAGTACAAGCGTGACGCAAAAGCAAATGCCAAGTCAGCGTGAACAGTACGGGAGTACTGTTCACCTATTTATAGGCACGGGTCGCAGCCCATGTAAAATTACATCCAGGCCCTTTGCGTTTGATAATAACTCTATAGTAATTTATCGGGGTCTAGATAGTCTTTTCCTCTTTAAGTCGGTTTCCTCTTTTCTGTCATCATGCCGAAGCTTCCTTGCGCACAGCTTCGGCTCTGTTCCATCCTTCGTTCTTCTTGTGTTTGTTCATACAGCGATTTTGACATGTCCGAAGGGTCCATGTCCGAAGGTACCTGTTCATGTATTACACTCCAGAAACATTGTCAAATCACGTTTTTGAGGACCTTCGGAAGCGGAAGGCCCCCAAAAGTAGCCCCTCGCAATATTAATTTGTTAGGATAATAAATTCAGATTGCGATATGGACAAAGGCCCAAAGCTGAAGGTCCGAAAAAAACACCTTCCTCTTGCTAGAATAGCAACAGTCAATGGCAAGCGGGACCCTCCCACTTGCAATGTCCTGGGTGTATAAATATGTTACTACCGCGGGCTCATTTGGCATGCCTTCTTGCCATTTGCTTTGCCTGCTCAAACAGCTCCTTGCCCACAAACACTTGACCAGCTTTCTAGATTTTTAGCTTCTGACCTAAGAGCACATTTCAGCATTTTCGAAGGGATGTCTCAGGAAAAGAAAGTTGTTGCCGAAATGAAACTGAGCCTTTCTAAGGAGAAGAATCTGGGCTTTATTGAATCGATAGCAAAGACAAATACAGAGAAGATTACTAGGGAGATTTTAGAAGGTTTATCTGAAGACACTGGTGATAGTGACAGTTATGATGTGGAAAGTGGTGGAGAAGACTCCGAAGATCGACCCTGGCGACCAAGTCATGCAGTTTTTGGAAAATCAACTATTAAACAGAGTCATCTCGATAATATGAGGGGAAGATATTTTCGGGACATGTCTATTGTGAGGGCTGATGACGGAGAGAAGACTGTGCCTACTCCCGAAGAGAATGAAGTTGTGATCTTCCGAAGCTTTTTTAAAGCTGGGCTTCGGTTTCCATTAAGCAAATTTGTGGTTGAGGTTTTAAAGATTTATCAAGTCTACCTTCATCAAATTACGCCCGAAGCAATCATAAGAATGGGAATCTTCGTCTGGGCCGTGAGGAGCCAGGGCTTGGAGTCAAATGCAGAAAGCTTTTGCAATATACATGAGCTAGTATATGAGACAAAACCTTGGGGTAAAGAGCAATATCATAACAATTTTGGTTGTTATAGCTTCGGTGCTCGCTCTGGATCAAGCTGTCCCGTGCCGACTTTTCGGAAGAGATGGCCCGGGGACTGGATGAAGGAATGGTTCTATGTAAAAAAACGATTTGAAGGCACGAGCAGATATTAAAGATATCATCATGCGCCCTATCTGGCAGCGATTCGGACTCCGGAAACCGAAGGTGAATGTTGACGAGGCAGTCGAAGAATGCCAGAGGGCCTTCGGCGTAGTCTGCTCTTTCATCAAAACGAGGGATTTAGTCCAAGAGCACATAGCCTTCAGAGTTTGGCCACTTGTAGAAAAGTGGGAAATGCCAAAAGAAACTATCACCAAGCCTGACGAAGGTGGGCTGGTTAGGATGAAGTTCACCTTCAGATACGAGGGTAAATTTGTCGAGCCAGATGATGATTGGCTGAAATGTATTGAAGCCACAAGCAATGAATTGCTTGGGCCATACTCAAAGGCAGAAGATACTGCATTATCTGCGGCCTTCGGAGGCCGAAAGAAGAAAAGATTCAACCGAGTTTTTGATGCTATTGGATTTGTGTACCCTGACTACCGCTACCCCCTTCGGGGGCGAAAGAGAAAAGAAGCAACTTCCGGGAAAGGCAATGCTTCGGCTGCTCCAAGCGAGCCTGTGCCGAAGAGGAAAAGGGTAAAAGTCCTTACTCACCGACCGCGCTTTATTGAACCGGCCATAGTGCCCGAGTATGTCGGTGAGGCTTCTTCGGCTACTGAAGCCAAAAAACCTATATCTGCGCAGAAAACTGAAGAGGTGACTGCAACACCGAAGGCTAAAAGAATTGAAGAGCCGAAAGTTGAAGGGACAAAAATATCAGAAATTTTAAGCCCTTCGGTAGAAGTTGGAGTGCCACAAACTCAGAAAGGTCCAGCGGTGACCCCCAAAAGAAAAAGAATGGTTAACGTTCTGGATGTACTGGAGACAATAAAGTCTTCAAGCACTACTCTGAAGAAAATTGCTGAAACTCCAGAAGTGCAAACTGAAGCCTTTGGTGCCGAAGATACAAAGCACCAAGCTGAGACTGAAGCTGGGCCTTCAGAGTCCGCCAAGGTGAAATCCTTGGAAACCAAAGAAACAGAAGTAGCATAACAAATTTTGGCTGAAGAAACTGGTACTGCCGCCCCCGAAGCATTTTTTCGAAGCTTTCAATTATATTTTACGACATGCTTTGGGGAAAAAGTTGACTGAAAAAGAAAAGCAAGAGGCTTAGTTCTATGCCCAAAATTGAAATATCCAAATGGGGCGTTGATTTTCAACGGCAGCGAAGAAGAAGACTTCTTGTATTGTCTCCCAGACAGCAAGGAGATCTCTGTCTGCCGGGAGATGGCAAGAAGCTTCGGATTCCCAACACTAGAAGACGGGCTCTCAGTGTTGTCAAAAGATGAATTGGCCGACAGCTTGGCGTATAACAGCTTAAAGGTGAGAAAATAAACTTTTGTATGCTTAAGAATTCGTGTGCTTATTTTTTAATACCACATTCCTTTTACAGGGCGTTATTCTTAGCAATGCCCTTAGAGCGCAGAAAAGCGCTGAAGACGAGGGATGTACCATGGCGTTGAATAACCTTCGTTCCGAAGTGATTGAGCTAAGGAACGAAGGTCTTAAGATAAAATATTAAACTCATTGCTTAATAAAATAAAAGAAGACGAAGCTACTTCCAAGGCCCAAGCTGAAGCCCAGAAGTGCGAAATTGAAGATCTTCAGAAACAGCTGGCTGAAGCGAAACTAAAGTGTGCAATTGCCGAAGCTGACCGAGACGCCAGCGATTATTAAAAGAATCATTGGGAGAAAACAATTGCAGAACTTCGGTCTTCAAAAAAAAGATGTTATGAAAAATCCATGAAATGTATGGAAACAATTAAGACCAGTTTCGCCAGCGTCGGCGCATATTCGAATGAAGGCAACTTCGTACTGGGAGATCCCGAAGGTCTAATTGACTGGATCAACGGCGAGGTCGAAGCTTTTGAAGAAATTTTGAGTGGCCGCGGGGACATATGCGCCTTCTCGGGTGCTAGGGGGATAGCCGCTATCTTGGAGAGGAGAGGCTGCGAACATGTGAAATCCTTGGCGCAGACCGAGGCTGCCTTATGCATTGAAGGTATAAAAGACCCCTCAGCCGAAGCAAGCTTGGTTGGTGGAAAATTTTTCACCGACATCTGGGAAAATGGCGGTCGGGAGATGGCTCAAGAAATTATAAGGAAAAGTGAAAAAGGTATTCACGATGCTAGAAAAGTAGCAGAGGCCGCTGAGAAAAGTGTGGATCTTGAGAGGCGAATAGGTATTAATTAATAGTTTTTGACTTTATGTTCTAATTTTATGACGTCGAACTTATTTACGGTTTGCATTACAGCCGCACTATCTCCTCCCCCAGAGCCTGCCGAGCCATTGGCGGACCCCAAAGCAAAGGAGGATGATGAAATTATAAAAATGGCCGAACCTATTATGGATAAAGTTGTTGATCAACTATTAAACGAAGCTGCCGAAGTAGTTTTAAAAGAAGATTAGCTGTTATTGCGAAGACATTTGAAATGTAATATTTTGCTGGACAATGTGTGTAATATTTTATAACTTTGAATGTAATATATAAACTGTTTATAATTCAACTCTACGATGCATGAAACTTTACGTACATACCGTTTTTTTCATGCTTCGTGAAGAATATCCATATTCCATAAAAATATACGGTTTCCGAAAAAACATTATGCTTTGTGAACAATGGATCTCCTTTTCATATCAAAGTGACGAAGCTGTATTTCTTGAAAACTTATTTTGTGCCTTGGCACTTCTTCGAAATGATCTCCGAAGCTCAATATTGTAGGTCAACATTATCTATCTTTCCGAAGGCCAACATTGCATCCCCTCCTTGTGCCATTGATGCAATATGATGTATGATGCTATGCTATGCACATGATGTAACGATGTAATGACATGCAAAATGATATTTGCGCCGAAGGCCCACACACATTCCCCAGTGGAGCACACAATCTTTTTGCCGTTTATTTTTCGGTGATATCAGCGTTGACTTTTTGCTGTAAGCCTCCCTTAGGAGCTTCTTCGCCTTTTATTTCGGCGGTATCAGCGTTTATTTTTCGCTGTAAGCTCTGCATTCCCTTTGGAACGACTTTTGAGCAGAAAACTTACGCTGCGTCCCCTTAAGAACGACTTTTGTTGCTTCGACAAAAACTTGCAGTGCATTCCTTCGTCAAGACCTTTAGAGCTTCATCGATGTTTGAAGAAGGTATATTCATTATGATAATGACAAAGCAATTACAAGAAATTGAAAGCAACAAAAAAGCTAAGTTTTCAATGATTGCTCTTTATTGAAAAGGTAAATGATAACAAATGTGAAAGCTATTTCAGAGGTAGGATACATCTTAGTAGATGTGCTTTGATTCTGGCACAGTACTGTTGACTGTGCGAGCTTCGGACTGCTCCCTAAAGTCTCTCTACTGGTGATTATGCTGGCTCCCTTCTGGCTACTGGCCTTGGGAATAAGCGGGTTGCATTGGTGGTGGAGGTGGGGGCTGCTGCCAAGATGCCTGAGGTTGGCTTGCCGAAGCAACAGAAACTGCAGGATGATTACCCACATACTCTGGGATGTATGGTGAGTGGTACGAAGCAGTATGCATAACCTGCTTCGGCTGGCTCTGCTGGGCTGAAGCTTCTGCTATCTCTTTCTGTTTTTGAATAGTGACATGGCACATCCTGGTAGTATGTCCCTTGTCCTCACCGCAGAATAGGCAGTATATTTTCCTGGGCTGGTCCCCAAACCTTCCTCTGAAGCCCCTGGCGCCTCTGCCCCTTGGAGCTGGGGGCCGAGGATAGTTCTGTTGCTGCCCCGAAGCTTGAGAGGAATATTGTGGCCTTTGTTGCTGACTTCCCCTATCGTCAGTCTGAGTAGAATGGATAGATCTGATGTGCCTAGGGTGGATTCTCCTTCCGAAGCCCCTGGTGATTTCAGAGAACCTGTAAGCTTCCTCCCTCCTTTGCCGAAAGTCATTATCTACTCGGATATATTCATCCATCTTCTGAAGCAATTTCTCTAGGGTTTGAGGGGGTTTCCTGGCGAAGTATTGGGCTGTAGGTCCTGGCCAAAGCCCCTTAATCATGGCCTCGATAACAATTTCATTAGGCACTGTTGGCGCCTGCGCCCTCAGTCGTAAGAACCTTCGGACATACGCCTGAAGGTATTCTTCATGATCCTGAGTGCACTGGAACAAAGCTTGAGTTGTGACCGGCTTCGTCTGAAACCCTTGAAAGCTGGTGATGAGCAAGTCCTTCAGCTTTTGCCACGATGTGATTGTTCCTGGCCGAAGAGAAGAGTACCAGGTCTGTGCAACATTTTTGACTGTCATGACGAAAGACTTCGCCATGACTGCAGTATTGCCACCATATGAAGATATGGTTGCTTTGTAGCTCATCAGAAATTGCTTCGGATCTGAATGTCCATCATACATTAGGAGCTGAGGTGGCTTGTAAGACGGGGGCCAAGGTGTAGCCTGCAGTTCTGCTGACAGAGGAGAAGAATCATCAAAAGCACAATTTCCATGATGGAAATCCTCATACCAGTCATCCTCGTTGACGAAGCCCTCTTGGTGAAGCTCTCTGTACTGGGGCCTCCGGTTCTGCTCATCGTGCGTAAGATGACGAACTTCTTCAGAGGCTTCGTCTATCTGCCTTTGTAGGTCGGCTAGCCGAGCCATCTTTTCTTTCTTCCTTTGCACTTGTTGATGCAGCATTTCCATGTTCCTGATTTCTTGGTCCAAATCGTCCTCTTGAGGCGTTGGACTGGTGGCCTTCCTCTTTTGGCTTCGGGCTTCCCGAAGAGAAAGAGTCTCCTGGTTCGGGTCCAGCGGCTGCAGAGTAGCAGCCCCTTTTGCTGAAGCTTTCTTTGGCGGCATGACGAAGGTCGATGCTTGCCGAAGGTGGTCAAAAAGGGTTCACCGGAGGTGGGCGCCAATGTTGGGGATTTGTCCTTAATTGCTATGAATTAAGAACAAGGCAACACAGAAATTATTAGACATTAAAGTCCATCGTCCTTCGAAGCATTATTTCCCTTGGGATATAATGAGTTTCAGACGAAGGTTATAAAGGACATACCTTCATCAGCACAACAAATAATGAAGAAAGATTTATATAAAGTATGAGAATTAACATAAACACTTAAATATTAGTATTAGCTCATTTCTATTTTATTATTATGGAAAAATAGAAATGATAACAAATTACAAATGTACCTTCGGCTTGAAAGAAAGCAAAAGTACAAGCGTGACGCAAAAGCAAATGCCAAGTTAGCGTGAACAGTACGGGAGTACTGTTCACCTATTTATAGGCACGGGTCGCAGCCCATGTAAAATTACATCTAGGCCCTTTGCGTTTGATAATAACTCTATAGTAATTTATCGGGGTCTAGATAGTCTTTTCCTCTTTAAGTCGGTTTCCTCTTTTCTGTCATCATGCCGAAGCTTCCTTGCGCACAGCTTCGGCTCTGTTCCATCCTTCGTTCTTCTTGTGTTTGTTCATACAACGATTTTGACATGTCCGAAGGGTCCATGTCCAAAGGTACCTGTTCATGTATTACACTCCAGAAACATTGTCAAATCACGTTTTTGAGGACCTTCGGAAGTCGAAGGCCCCCAACATACACTAACCTCGAAAACGTATGTGTAGCTAATGACTAGCAAAATACCGAGAGAGAACGTATGCCACCGATATAGAACGTTATTGCCACATTATGGTGGCAAAATTGGTGAGGACGAATAAGACGAGCATGCATCCTTATTGTTGCATTATGTTTGTCACCTATACATCCAAAATGCTTCTCTCATCTTTATTCCAGTAACCAGTGATTGTGGATAATGTGTTGTAATATTGTATTATGAACTGCGATAAAATAGCTGTCCTCCGTTCTTTAGGTAACCTATTTAGGTGTTATATATGTGTTTGCTCTGGTACTTGATGTGCTGATAGAAGGTTGGTAGTTTGTTTGCCTAAACCCAAAACTAGGCCATGTTCTTATTTAGTGAACCATGACCCAACCCAAATTTGAATTTTTCGTCATCACTCCATGACCAAACTTATGAAAATGGATGTTTGGATAATTTCTCTATCCAACGCAAGATGTACATGAGCTTAAAACTAGGATCTCGAGTCTGTCTTCTCGCTATTTAATCTATGACGTTTTAGTTGTTATATTTCCATCCTAGATCATGCCCTTATTCGATTGGCGCAAGCTAATGTCTCTATCCAGTTTGCCTGTTCTTAAGAATCGCCATGTTGCTTTATCAACCTGACCTAGGAAAGGCATGTCCGACCATTTTCTTGAATTTGATGCCTTTGGTTTCCCCATATCTATCGAAGGCATAACAACCTAATCCTTGGCCTTGTAATCTCTGCGATGGGCATAGAAATATGCTTGGGGCTGAATTAACAGTCTCCCATCGTACTCCTTTCATCAAGTTTAGGTTATGGCCATGTCTTGTTCATTTCCTTGGGCCATAATCTATTTGGCTCTCTACTTGTAACCATTCTTACAGGTGGAGTATATCTTTGTATATTGTCACCCTTGCTCAACCTATTGGTGTGGCGCGAGATTTCTTATTGGTTACGTCTGGTAATGGTGTTGTGACTAAAACCGATGGTGCCGCGACGAAACCGAGGGCCTCCTGTGGACGATCGACACATGATTATGCTGCTCGGCACACGCTGGTATCACGGTTAGTAGTTGTGATCCATTGTGAGACTATATCAATGGGTTAACTTGGCACAATCTATTTTTACCACGTGAGATCCTTTATTGGTGCCAGTTCGATGATGGTGTCATGATTAATGACTTATGGTGCCGCAGTGAAACTAAGAGCCTTATGTGAATGCGCACACAGGGTTCTGCCGCTTGGCGCATGCGGGTACCGATGTCTCTGGTCATGATCTTTTGTGGAACTACACTGATGTGTGGTCTCGGTAAACATTTCCCTTGAAACAATTTCTATGTTGTTTGCCAAGTGATCAAGCAACATCTATCATCTCTATTGGATCAAAGGGGCATACCATTTTCTTGTGTGGTCTATTTTCTTTTGTTCTTGGTGGTGACTACCCATACAAGTTCCCTTTGCATCCTTTGTTGTAAGGGTGGAGCCTTGGAGCTTTTTAGTGTTGGAAAACAGCTGGTTAGCTCTCAAAATGGAGATTTGTTTCCCCTGCTGCTGAAATGCAGGAGTTTGTTCATTCACTCTCTTATTTAATCCATGTATTCCCTAAGCAAGTCAGTTCATCTCGCATGAAGAAACGGATGAACAACTTGACCAAATGGATTCCTACCCAAATGCATGATCAACTGTTAATAAGGGTGAACTCCCAAGCATTGGATTGCCGATGGGTACTAAGAGGATCTACTCAATGTCAAAAGTAGTTCAACAAGTTGGTTTTACTAACTTGTAACTGCCCAATGAACAAAGGTTGAGTTTAGAGATCGTTTTATCGAGTTGTCTGAACTAAATTTGGTTCAACCCATCCTAAGGAAGTACCTGCTAGAGTCAAGTCAAGTCGACTGGTAACAACCTAGCCATCACTCTAGTCGTGCCTCTATCTCCTCACGTATGGTTTTCCAACGTGTGTGATCAAGTCGAGCCATGATTAGTGCTGTATAAATGGATTGGTTGCGAAGGCAGCATTTTCAGATCCCTCCGCTGGTGATTTTTCGAGTCTCTATGATTTTTTAGGGACTTGGATTCTCGGGCTAACACGAGTTAACTGTGATGTTATTCGACATTCACACCCGTCTCGTGTGCTATGAACTTACCGTGACCACATGTTGGTAAACCTCTTTATGTGTGTTTTACCCAAGAGGTTGCATCTGATTCTGCTTAGGTAAAATCGTGTATTTGTCGCTCGCCCAACAGACTCAGATAGTACAGTGTCATCAGAAAAAGAAAACTGCACACATGGAACCTTATGTGTTCCCCTGGCAGACATCGTCTCTATTGGTGGACATTTCTAAATTAGCCTAAGGCGATACATGTTATGTCCACTAGAGAAACAACATCCTGAGACACTCGCCTTTATTTGGATATGTCTCACGATTATCGCTGATAGGGACATGGGTTACATGCTTCTCTACTCTTAGAAGTCTTTTGTTCCGAATCTCGGGATGAGATTCTTTTAAGGGGGGAGGGCTGTAACACCCTTGGTGTTTATATTCCGCTCGACAACGAGTATGGATTTAAGCACGTAATATCAATGGGTAAAATGGATGCTAAATTTTAATCATCTTCGCCCATCACGATTTTAATATCGCATATGTTTCATCTGTTGCGAGTTTGACATCATTTTTATCTATCCGGGCTCTTCCTAAATTTTTGTGATGTTCGGAACATAGTTGTTCCGAAAATCGGTGCGTCCGGTGATTATTTAAAATTCATCGCTCGCGCGAATACCGAAGCATATTTCTTTTGCCTGGTGTCGTGTTTAATCGCGTGTTCGCCTCGTCTCGTTTTGGATTTCGATCCGCGATTGGAATTCCGATCAGTGGTTGTGCATGTCGTGGGATTTCGACCCGCGACGCGACCCAGCTCGGTCCGGCCTTGGCCCGCGCGCCCCTGGCGCCCCACCTCCTCCCCCATGCGCCCCCTCCTCTCTATCTCTCTCATTTGATTTTCCCGTGCAGCAACCTTCTCTCCCTCTCCTCCACCTCTCTCTCTTCCCCGTTGTGCCCTAGGTGATTTGGTGATGGTTATCGCCGGATTTGGATCCCCGAGGTGAGCTCCCCTCTCCTCTCCCTCTCTCTCCCCCTTCCTCTTCTTTCTCCTCTCCCCTACCAGCACACCCTCTCCTAGCCGTGCCGCCCCCTGGCCGCGCCCCCCGCGCCGCTCCCTAGCCACGACCCCCGCACGGCCCCTAGCCGCGCCCCCACGCACGCCCCGGGCCGCGACATCTATCCCTGGCCGCGTGCTCGTCCCGGACCGCGCGCCCCTGGCGCCCGCGAGATCCTTTCTCGCACGCGTGACGTTTGAAATTCCGCTTGGTTAATTTTAATTTAATGTAATCTAGTGTGCTGCGTCGCACGCTTCGTCGCGCGACGATTCGGTTTAATTTTGGATTTATTTAGCGTGCTACGACGCACGCTTCGTCATGCGACGATCCAGTTTAATTTTAGATTATCTAGTGTGCTACGTCGCGCGCTTCATCGCGCGATGATTCATTCTATTTTCAGATTATCTAATAGGCTGCGTTGCGCGCTTCGTCGCGCGACGATTTATTTTAATTTAATTTCAGATATATTAGTGTGCTGTGTCGCCCGTCTAGTCGCGCGACGTTTTGTTTTAAATTCAGTTTATGTGACATACGCTGTCGTGCGCTTCGTCTCGCGACGCTTGACGTTATTTTCATAATTAATGCAAGTGTCTCGCTGCATGCCCCGTCGCGTGACGATTTGTTCTATTCTCCGTTTAGATTCATATGTGTTGTCATGCGTTTCACCGCGTGACAATCCTTTTAAATTTACCTTAAATGGTTGATAATAATTAAACATATAGCATGACTTTATCCTATGTATAGCGTGATGGCCAAACTAATACTATTCTGTTTAGACTAGTACTTTGATTTATAATCGCGTAACGTGATCGCTTCTCGACCGTAGCCTCGACCGTTACTCTCTCTTTCTCGCTTAGTCGTAGGTGTGAGCGCTGCACCGAGCGTCTGTTTATTTATGATATTTTATTGCATGGTGTACTGTTCTTTTGTATTAAATTTGTGGAATGTATGTTTGAACTCGTATAGATAACGGTCAGTTGGTGGAGTCCGAAGGAGTTGTAGGTGAAGACCCTGAGCAGCAGTCGGTTGGTGAAGGCAAGTGCCCTTGACCCATCTATGTCCTACTCATTCTCTTAATTCACTCCCCGCATTTACACAGTTTATACCTAAGGATTGACTAGCTTTTTGTTTATCTTGTCCTTGTTTACCTATTTTAGTTGGGTTATTTTGGTTTAGCCATATGCTAGTGCTTCACATTAATCAATGAACATGATGAGATTATTTATGATACATTGTTTTCCCTTTTGATTATGATGATGATACTGTGACATTTAAGGGGACTCGAGCAGTTTCTCGAGTGCCTCTCCGTAAGGACTGGTTCGTTGGATGACCGCCCGGGAAAACAGTGCAACCATGAGGGTGGAATGGGACGCCCTTAGCTGAATAATTAGAGGAACTGGGGTGTAGTTTGCTTCACCGTCGTGTCGTCAATGGGGCTCGGTGTATGCGGCTCGCTCTGCCAAGGGTGGTTTGCCCCTTGGGGAGGAGTGCAGTACATTTAGGAAACCTAACGGGCGGCTACAGCCTCAGGGAATCTTTGTAAAGGCTATGTAGTGAAACCCTGCCTATTCACCTTGGTAGTGTTTAAGGGTTTGATCGTCCCGAGGCAAGAGGGAATCACGACTTGTGGGTAAAGTACGCAACCTCTGCAGAGTGTTATGAAACTGATATATCAGCCGTGATCGCGGTTATGAGCGGCCAAGGGAGCTCCATTGATTAGAGATACTTTGATAAGAGATGTTTGGTTTATAGGTGGTGATGAGGTTGATGATTTTGGTTATGACTATGGTAATGGTAAGTGGTATTCTTTCCGTTTGGAAAGGGTACTTTTGGGTTAATAACTTGGGTTAATGCTAAAACCTGGCTCTCTATTAGTAATAATAACCTGACCAACTAAAACAAACTGCTTGACTTTAACCCCACATAAAGCTAGTCCACTACAGCCAAACGGGACAATTGCTGAGTATGTTGATGTGTACTCACCCTTGCTTTACACACCAAACCCCCCCAGGTTGTCCACGTTGCAACCACTGCTCAGGAGAAGATGAAGTCATGGAGGAGGACTTCCAGGAGTTCCAAGAGTATGATGAATTCTAGGCGTGGGTTAGCGGCAAACCCCCAGTCGGTTGCCTGTGAAGGCCGTGTGTATCTACATTTCTTTTCCGCACTTTGATATTTGTTAAAGACTATGTGGATGTCTCGGACATCATGATGTAATTGACTATTACCTTCTTTTATGCTATTATTTGAGCAATGTGTGATGATGTCCAGTTATGTAACTGTTGTGTACGTGAATTGCTGATCCTGGCACGTACATGGTTCACATTCAGTTTGCCTTCTAAAACCGGGTGTGACAATTGGTTTCGTCCACAGCAAAGCAAGCAACAATGGAGGAGAAGTAAGGCAATATTACAAGGTATCCATAAATATTTACAAAGGTTTTACATTCTTCGATAATTTTTTTGCCAAATATAATGGTTTTTGTAAAGAGCTTTAAGAGCATCTCTTAGTCACTAACAGAAGAAGGGACAACTTCAGAAGTATTCTTCAGAGTCTTCGAATAAGCTTCGGCTTATCAGTCTTCATCAACATCACCCTAAAAAGCAATAAGACAAAGGTATTGTGAAACATAATGAGAGAACTTGAAAAAGCGTGAAAGTAAGAAAATCTTCATACCTTGTTAATTAAGGCTCGTGCTTCGTCTCCAGCAATCTCTCGGCCACCCTTTGTCCAGATCTCGGTAATAAATCTATTACCCACACTTCTGGCTTCGGCCGGGATATTGACTAAATCTGATGACGAAAGGGTGAATGTTGGTTTATTAACAGTCTTAAGATGATTGCATCCAGCCTTGGCGAAAGCAGCATCTGTCCCACGGGCAGCCACTAGCGCGCAAAAATCACCATGACCAACTATGACTTTGTCAAGATCATCAATTTCCTTCTCAATCCATCCGAGTGCTCCTAGGATATCTTCGCCAGAATGGTTGGCTTCCTCATACATAGCTCTGATAGAATTGAAGATACTTTTTAACCAAGTAGAGCATTGTGTTGCAAAGCCGAAGCATTTATCTCGAAGATCTTTAAGTGTTCTGCTTAGCTTAATATTTTTCTCAGCTTCAGCCTTGATTGTCATGTCTAAAGCTTCAGACTCACGGCTAAATCAACTTGAATTTTCTTCCAAAAGTGTCTTTGTTTCCTTCGGCTCTTTACTCAATTTCTCAATTTTTATATCTTGATTTGAAACTAGAATTTTTTGTTTCTCATTTTGAAGCCGAGATTCAGCAAGTGAGCCCTTGGCTGAGCTAAGCATGGCGTCTTTTTCCTTCAAAGAATTTTCAAGTTCTTCAATCTTCTTCTCCAAGCCACTGATAACAAACTCGTTTTTTCTATCTTCATCATCTTGCTGCATTTTTAGAGTCTTGCTCAGTAGTAAACTCTGTGTCAAAAGACGAAGTTGAGTTAGACCTTCATTGATGAAATGCTAAAACTAACCCGACAAAGGAAAAACGGTAGAAAAATCATACCTTAAAATTTGAGTAGAATAAGTTGCATGTGATATGTTGTCTCCTATAACGGCTAATGTCTTTTTCTAGCTTCGGAAATCCGATACTCTTCGACAACGTGCTCACAATTTTTGCCCCAACATGATCACGAATACATCCTAAAATCTCTTCATCCACGCCACCGAAGAGAACAAATCCAGGCTGGTAGCCGCCAGACACACCAAATTCCTTCAATTCAGATATATCCTCTTTGGAAAGCTGTTGGCCCCCAGGTGCCGTAGATCGAAGCTTTTGTTTTTTGAAGAGGCTTCTTCAGTTCTTTTTCCCTTTGACGCTAAAGTCTCAGCAGCAATCGTCCCCTCGGTATTTTTCTCAGGTGCAACATTAGCAATAAGTATATCAATTTCTGATAAGGTTGTCCCGAGGGGACCACCACTGCTTTCAGCCTGTTGAGGCCCTTCGTCAACCATAGAGGTGCAACCTTCTTTTGAATCATCGGAGGTGGAGTATCAAGAACATCTCTCATCACATTCATCATCCAATGTTTTTTCTGTGCGTTCCCTCCACCGGGTGGTGGCTTCGGCAGTTCCATTAGTATTTTCTTATGTGGCTGTAATAAGCTTGTTAGCTATGATCCTAAAGGACTTAGCATCGTGAAAGACAAGGGTTCAGTCATTTCATCTAGAATTTCTGTCACGCCAATAGAAGTTGCCAAAGGGGTCTCTGCCGAATGCTTCAGCAGAGAAGGTCTTTCTTCTTCTCCATGGCTAGATGACTGTTGGGGACTTGTTCTCAAATGCTATGAATTAAGAACAAGGCAACACAAAATATTAATGGTTAAAGACCTTCGTCCTTCGAAGCATTATCTCCCTTAGGATATAATGATCTTTAGACGAAGGTTATGAAGGACGTACCCTCATCATCTCAGTATATAATAATGAAAGTAGAAGCATATGAAACATGAGAAGTATCATGAATAATCATATGACATTATTAATATAGCATCATGAATGAATATAAATAATATTGAATTACATTTATACCTTCGGCTCGAAGGAAGGCAAAAATCTAAGTGTGACGTGCAAGTGAATACAAGTCAGCGTGAACAGTACGGGGTTACTGTTCATCTATTTATAGGCACGGGACGCAGCCCCGTCGAAATTACATTCATGCCCTCGACAAGTAACTGTAAACATGACACAAACTATCATTGACTGATCAGTCTTTTCCTCTTTAGGTCGGTGCAGCCCTTCGTCTCAAGGCATGTCACTATGCCGAAGCTCCCTAGATCGTAGCTTCGGCTTGTACCTTCATGCTATGTCTGCTTGTGCTAACTTGCTTAGAGGACCTTCGGCGACGAAGCAGGCCCCCAACAGTAGCCCCTTCGCGGTGCTAGATCATTTTTCGTAACGAGCTTGATCCGTGAAAAAATCTCAAAAGCTTTGGAATGCCGAAGGTCCGAAAACACCTTCCCTGAGCTCGTTGCCGAGAAACGATTAAAATATTTCGAATGCGAGGTGGCCCACCACGCAGCGGGTATGATCGATCTGGTGATTCTCTTCCCAGGTGCCAAGTGGTTCACCGTTCAGCGGGTGTGTGCGACTGTTCAGCGGGTGCGGGCGACTTGGCGATTCACCTTCCCACCTGCATCACTATATAAACAGACGGGTAGGTGTGGAGTTACCACAACATTCATTGCCATTGCACTATTGTGTTGTTGAAAAATTTAACCATAGCCGAAGCTTTTTCACTGCATTCTCGAGCGAACCATCATTTTGAATTAGCTTCATCAAAAAGAGAGCTTCGTTAAAACTGTAAAAGGCATCAACTTCGTAAAAACCGCAAAAGATCCATCAGATGGCCCAAGTACGCTCGACCGCAAGGGTAACTCGTGAAGGAGAGGAGACCGAGGCCACCGAGACAGCTCCGATTTCCGAAGTCATGAGACAATCGGGCTTAGTTGTGATAGAGGGAATTGTTGACGAAGGTACTTCTACTACCAAAGCTGAGCAGGCTGATATTGAAGAAGAAAATGTTGATGAAGAAGAGGAAGATTATAGCATTCTGATCCCATCAAAACCCAGCCACATGGATTTTGAGAAATCTATTGTGTCTGAACCTGACGTGCCCATGATGATTAAACTAGGCTACTTCGGAGAGGCTGAAAAGAAGCTTGTTCGTTTTGCCGGAGAAAAAACCACTCCAACACTGAAGGATGACGAAGTAGTGGTTTTCAAAAGCTTTTTTAGAGCGGGATTACGGTTTCCCCTGAACGAGATGATAGGAGAAGTTTTGGAAAATTTTGAAATTTATCTTCATCAGCTGACCCCTAACGCTATCGTTAGGCTCAGCATCTTCATCTGGGCCCTTCGAAGCCAAGGGATGGATCCAAATGCCGAAGCATTCTGCCGAGTGCATGAGTTGCATTATCAAACGAAGGCCAGAGCAGACGGGCTGCATGAAAATTTTGGCTGCTATAATTTCGCGTATCGCAAAGATATGAAGGCTCCGGTCCTCAGCTGTCGTACCAAGTGGCCAACCGGCTGGAAGAGTGAATGGTTTTATATCAAGGCCGCTGAAAATAAAAGGGGGAAACTGATGACGATGGTCATGTGCTCGCTGGCTTTGAGCTTCGGAATGACCAGACCTTTGTGCAACATGAAGCCAGGGTCAGCATGCCAACTGTCTGTATCAGAATTCAGGGTGGTGGCTGAACAAATCAGCACTAGAGATCTAGTTCAAGAATACTTGGCTAACATGACGTCTCTGATGTTAAGTGAATTAGCATGCCAAAGCTAAAGGGAACGAAGAAAACACTTGTGCTTGTGCGATTGCCTTATCGTTTTAAGTTTGAGAAGCAGTTCAAGGAACCTTGCCAAGAGTGGCTAGAAATGATTGAGACAATGTGCAATGAAATTTTGGGAAACTACACCAAAAAATAAGATCAATTAATGACTGCAGCCTTCGGCACCCGACCAAAACGAAGGTTGAACCGGGTAAAGGACGCTTTAAATTTTGAATACCCTGATTATGAGCGACTCAGCAAGGGTGCCGAAGGGACAAAGAGAAAAAGGGTTGTCAGTGTTCTGAGCAGGCAGGCTGCCAGAATGGTGAAAGAGGATGAAAAAACTCTGAAGAAGAGAAAATCCAGTCCCGGGCCGAAAGCGGTGACTTTGAAGAAGAGAAAGGCTGCAAGTCTAGAACCGAAGGTGACTGAGGTGGAAGAGGAAACTCCTTCAACACCTCCTGCTACCGAAGTATAAGAGATTTTAAAAGGTAATGACCAAATCTTTACCTATCAAGCTGCTAAGTCCTCTGGGACCACAACTGACGAAGCTTTTTCAGAAGAAACAAGAACCTTCGGCTACAAAGAAGGTAGATGGGCTGAAGAAGCGAAGGATTGGTAGTGTGATGCAAGCTATTGAAAAGACACCACCTTCGGCCTCGGTATTTAAGATAGCTCCTACTGCAAGTGCCGAGGCCACTAGCGAAGCAAACACATCGGTCAAAGCTGCAGCTGCCACCGAAGCTGCCAACCTAGAGACTACCTTATCTGGAATTGATAAATTATTATTGGATATGGCCACAGAAGAAATAGCTGTAGCTGCAGAACAGGTCATGGACCTAGAGCCTGACAAAGGAAAGAAAATTGTCGGAGCTACTTTGGTTGAGGAAGATTTTGAGCTTCGGAACCTGATCGGACAAGAACTATCTGAGGCTGAAAAGAAGAAGCTACAGAAATACGGCATTTTCTGCGGCTACCAGCCAGGAGCCATGCTCTTTGGTGGAATCAATGAAGAGGCCTTGGGATGTGTTCGTGACCGTATCGGGGCGAAGGTAATCGGCACTCTATCGAAGAGTGTCGGTTTTCGAAGCTTGAAGCCGATATTAGCAGCTACCGACGACAACATATCATCGGTAGTTTATTTTATTCCAACTTTAAGGTAAGATTCTTATAATAAAACAAAATCTTATTATTTGTTTGAATCAGTGAAGTTAGCTGATGAGGGTCTATTCTGTACAGAGTATGCTGCTGAGTAAAGTGTTGCAAATGCAACAGGACCTCGAAGATAAGAAGAATGAAATTATAATCGAGGGTATGGAAAGCAAAATCAAAGAATACGATGCCTCTCTTGAAAAGAAGGATTTCCTAATCCAAGCAGTGGAAGGTTCCCTTGCAGAAGCGTAGTTCGAGAATATTAGATTAAACAAGGAACTCCTGCAGAAATCAGAGAGCTTCGAGCAGGAAAGGAAAAACTTTCAATCAAAATATGAAGCTGAAGCTGCGGAAAATACGAAGCTGAAACAATCTTTGGAAGAGCTTCGGAACATATGTCTGGAATTTGGCAGCCGCTGCATACAGCGACAGAAAAAGGTTTTCTTTAACTCAGTTGGGGCCAGCGCTGAGAAGTTTACTCCTTCGGCCAAAAACGTTTCCAGCACCTTTGAACATATCGAGGGCGAAGAAGAAGCGCTCGACAAAGTAATAGCCGGGCATGGAGACTTCTGTGCCCTGCTAGCTTCTCGTGGTACAGCCGCAACATTTTTGAAGGCAAGTTGTACACACACAACAATTTTAAATAGACCAAACTTCATCCTATCTGCAACGGATTTGGTTGACATCCCCAATATAGCCCGAAGCATAGGGAGCAGATTCATAACGCAAATTTGGGTGAAGGGTGGTCGAGAGTTGGCTAGTGACGAGGCCCGAAGCCTGCTAAAGCCGGTACGGTACTTATACTTGTTGCTTGCTCTCTTGTAATTACTTTTTACCTTATACCGTGTTGTTGTGTACAGGATGACGATGCCAAAGGTCAATAGTTCGAAGCTCATTTCGAAGACTGCTGAAGCTGCTGAACAAGGCTTAGAAACATTTGAAGTATCTTTATGAAAGAGATTGTAATTTAGGAATCAAACATTACTCTGTAAATTTATCCATACCTTGTAATATATTTTTACTTTTCCATCCATGTATGAATTGCTTTGCTGTGGACGAAACTTGTATCTTTTGAGCCGAAGGTGAAAAACACCTTCCCTTCTTTTCGTACACAACGAAGCGTATCTTTGCTTCTTTATGCTCATCGAAGCATTGTTATCGAGGCTGAAGTATCTGTCTGTGTTTTATGTTATGATGATGATGATCCTGCGGATGTCTACATGAATGTGTATGAATGCAATGAATGATGTAATGTAACGTGCAAATGAATGTCCAAACACACACACATGAAGCCACACCAAGACTCTGCATCCCCTTAGGAACGTCTTTTGAGTCTTAAGCTCTGCATCCCCTTAGGAACGACTTTTGAGCTTCTTCACCTTCTATTTCGGTGGTATAAGTTCTGTATCCCCTTAGGAATGACTTTTGAACTTCTTCGCCTTATATTTCGGCGGTATTTGCTCTGCATTCCCTTTGGAACGACTTTTGAGCAGAAAACTTACGCTACGCTCCCTTAGGAACGACTTTTTGTAGCTTTGTCATGCTCTGCATCCCCTTGGGGACGACTTTTGAGCTTCTCCCTGTTTTTCTTTTTTGCACTCGATGGTGCATGCTCAGATTTACATATTACATCTTTTTTGGGGGATTTGGCCCTCATGGAGCTAAATAAAAATGAAAAATTACAAGCTATGGCTCCATTAAAAACCTTTCTCCCCTCTTGAAAGGAAAAGGGTGCCTTAGAAAAAATGAAAAAGAAAAATTACATCAAATTACACATAATATCGTCGAAGCTCATCCGCATTCCAAGATCTGGGTATGTCGTTGCCGTCCATATCCTTCAATCTGTAAGAACCGGGTCTTGACGAAGATACTACCAGAAAAGGACCTTCCCACTTTTGTTGCAACTTGCCCACTGTGTCTGGGTTGGCCACTCTCCGAAGCACCAAATGCCCTGGCTTGATGTTTTTCAATCGAACTTTTCTATCACGCCACTTTATTGTTTCGGCATGGTATTTATTGATGTGCTCTATAGACTGAAGTCTGGTCCCTTCTATAGTATCTTTTGTTACTTGATAATCAGCTTCGTCTTCTGCCGAAGCTGTTGTTCTTATTGACCCTGCCTTTGCCTCTTCTGGAGTTATTGCTTCATCACCAAACAAGAGTTTGAAGGGAGTAAATCCTGTTGACCTTAACGCAGTTGTATTGTGGCTCCACACCACTTTAATCAGCTCGTCTGGCCACTTTTCTCTAGGCTGATTGAAGATTAGTTTCATTATTCCTGTCATTATGATGCCATTTGCTCTTTCTACCAGCCCATTTGACTCCGGATGCCTAACTGATGCAAAATGGATCTTCGTACCAATCTGGTCACAGAAATCCTTGAATGTTTTGGCATCAAACTGTGTTCCATTGTCTACGGTTATTGCCTTCGGCACGCCGAAATGACAAACAATATTCTGCCAGAAGAATTTTTGGACTGTGGCCGAAGTTCTTGTAGCCAAGGGCTTTGCCTCAATCCACTTAGAAAAATATTCTACTGCCACCACAACATACTTCAAATTACCTTGCGCCGGTGGAAGTGGACCTAATAAATCCAGGCCCTATCTTTGCAATGGCCAAGTAGGTTGTATCAGCTACGTGAGAGATGAAGGTTGCTTCTGGTCTCTTGCACATTTTTGACAATTCTCGCACTTTTGAACCAGTTCTGCTGCATTTGAAGCTGCCTTCTACCAATAAAATCCTTGCCTAAAAACCTTTCCCAGCAAAGGCCTAGACCCAATGTGAGATCAATATAGTCCTGCATGTATTTCCCTCATTAGCACTATACCTTCGGTTCTGGATAAGCACTTGAGGAGTGGAGAGCACACTCCATGCTTGTCCAACTCCCCTTCTATCTTGACATATGGTCTTGTCCTCGCTTCCATTCTTTTATTATAAACTTCGTCATCCGAAAGACAATTTCCTTGGAGGAAAGATATAATTTCAGTCCTCGAATCTTCACTATGTACAGGTGATATTGTGAGGACCGCTCTCTCCATGAGTTCAACCGAAGGTGCTTTTATTGTCTCAAAGAATACTTCCGAAGGTAGAGGGAGCCCCTGTGCTGCTGATTTGGTCAGTAGGTCTGCATGCTCATTTTCCCCTCTTGGGATATTTTTTACAGAAAAACCTTCGAAAGAAGCCTCCAACCTTCGGACTGTGTCCAAATATTTTTCAAGCTTCGGGTCCCTTGCCTTGCTGCTTTTATCCACATGGCCAGAGATGACATGGGAGTCAGTTTTAAGAATCGCCCTTCTTATTCCCATTGCCTTTAGCTTCCGAAGCCCCAACAGAAGGGCTTCGTATTCAGCAATGTTGTTTGTACAACTAAAGTCCAGTTTTGTTGCGTAGCATGTTCTGACTTTAGAGGGCTCTACTAAGACAGCAGCGGCTCCTGCGCCGAAGGTTCCCCAAGAACCATCACAGAAAACCGTCCAGGCCTCGACGTCCTTTGTTACTTCTTCCTAAGCCCCTGGCGTCCAATCGGCGATGAAATCTGTTAATGCCTGGGACTGAATTGAGGACCTATGCACATAATCTATAGAGAATTCGTTGAGCTCGGCGACCCATTTTCCGATCATCCCAGTAGCTTCTCTATTCCTCATTATGTCTTTTAGAGGTTGTGACGAAGGAACAATTATATTGTATGCTTGAAAGTAATGCCAAAGCTTCCTGGAGGCCATCAACACAACATATAGCACCTTCTCCAGTTCTGTGTAATTTTTCTTTGAAAAGCTTAAGACTTCAGAGACAAAATATACTGGTGCTTGTTTTTTGACTTGGCCATCTTGCTTCTCCTGTACAAGCGCCGCACTAACTGCAGAGTGCGAAGCTGCCACATATAAGAGCAATGGAGCCCCTGGCGAAGGTGGCGTTAGTGTTGTCAAATCGATCAAGTATTGCTTTAACTCTTCGAAAGCCTTTTGCTGAGCCAGACCCTGTGGGGGACAGATATCCCCCGGGTCCACTAAAGGAGTAAAAGACCTCACGAAAGGCCCAAGGGCCCGATAAATCGTAAGGTCATTCTTTCGTGGGCCTGGGGAGAAACAACCAACAAAGCAGAGCGACGTGAGACCGGATTGGAGCAAGCCCGGATGGCCCACAACGTCGAGCGAGTAAATCGCAACAGAGACCCGACTTTCCCGCGCTGAAGCCCCCATGCAACGGAGCCATGCGAGGATAAGTCGGCGAGGGTTACGTAGGGATAAACTCAAGAGGTTCACTACCTTTTAGCTACTTGTTGTTATCATATCCACATGTACTGCCCCACGGTCGAGTGTATAAGGCCTAGGGGGCACCCCTTCAGATCGATCGACCCTATCCTACTTAGTCACCCACATCAACTCTCTGTGTCTTCAACCCAGAGAGCCCTCTTGTAACCACGCTCACCAAGCATACTCACCAGGACGTAGGGTGTTACGCGTCTCTAAGCGGCCTGAACCTGTAAATCTTGTCCACTGTCCCTCGTGCGATCGGCACGAACCATTTTGCTACAGTCGTCGACACCGTCCTACTCCTAGAAACACCTTGAGGGGCAACCCCGGGTGTGCGGTCGGACCCAAAACACCGACAGCTGGCGCGCCAGGTAGGGGGTGTGTCGACGATCCAAGCTAGCTCAATGGCCGTCACCTTCTACAGCAAGATCACCATGCGTCCCGGATCCATGTTCTACTTCGGGACAATCTCATCTGTAGCAGATGAAGAGGGAATTCTACACCGTATCGCGGATCCGCCAGAAAAGAAGTCTCCTCCAACGAACTCCGAAAACGCCGGAGAGGCGCAACCTCCAGCTCTTCGGAAAAAGATCGTCTCTGGAAAGTCGGGGGCCGAGGGCTCGCTGACCCGGAAGACTCCGTTGTCTACTTCCCCGACAAAAGAATGGACACGGATCGCGAGGAAGATGGAGACCAGGGAAAAGCAAGTCGTTCTTTCCATTCCTTCGGCCTCAAAGGAGGACGGAAAGAAAGTCGCCACGACAGCAGCTCCGTTCTACCCCGACGTCCTCTTCATCGGGAGAGTGGAGTCGCCTACCGTCTCCGATGACGAGCTGACCGCACCCGGAGAAGAACCGCCTCAACGAGAATCCCGCCGACGGAGGAATCAGCGCAGGAACGTTCGACGACATCACGCAGCCGAAGAACGGGATCTGGAGCAGCCTGTCTCGCGAGACGAGGTCTCGGAGATATGAGAAACTCCGGAAGAACGCGTCTTCAGAGAACGAAGGAACTCCCGACGACGTGATCGCCGACGGGCTCAGGAACAAGCTGAGCAAGACGTAAGACAACGCCGGGAGAATCCGCTCTTCGGGCGCAACCTGAATCCCGACTTCGCCCGAGCTATGAACACGCCAAGCAAAGTCAGAGGGGTACTATCTCGGATAGCTGATGGACTTCCTCGGACTCCCGACGCCGAGGGATACCGACGCCTGTTCACCCAGGCAGCCAACCATCTTCTACCGCTCGCTCACCCGCCGAACGATCTATGACACGCCATCAACAGTCGCCGAGACGCGCGAAGCTCCATCAATGCTTCGCGCGAACGGCGGCATGAGAACGAGATTCGCCGTCGGGAGGAGTATGACCGGGATCATGGCATCCCGACTCAGAGCCAGGCCACAAGGACTGAGTCGGCAACGGCCTCAACTGGCGGTACCACCCGAGGACGGTCGAGGAACCACAATCACAACTCCCCTCCGCGGGACAGACATCGTCCTCGACGACAGGAGGACACGTGCGGAGTGTCCGCTCTTACTCCACGCCTTAGGGCCATCCAATGGCCTCCCAACTTCAAGGTATCCAATGTCGACAAATATGAGCCTAAGTAGGATCCAGGGGGTTGGCTAGCCGTCTACACCACCGCTGCTCGAGCCGCCGGGGCATCTGAGGACGTTATGACCGCGTATTTGCCCATCGTCCTTGGGCAAGATGCGCTACAGTGGCTACGACATCTACCTCGACACTGCATCGACGACTGGGGAGACTTTAGTCGACGTTTCACCGCCAACTTCCAGTCCCTCTCCGACAAGCCAGCGCAACCGTGGGACCTCAAATCCATCAAGCGCCGGGGGGATGAGACTCTCCGGTCGTACCTCAAAAGGTTCCAAACCATGAGAAATCGCATCCCCGAGGTCACGGAGGCGGCCGTGATCGAGGACTTCTACAGAGGATCCAACGACACGGCTTTTGTCCGAGCCATACTACAGAAGGCGCCGACTACTTCCGAGGAGCTGTTCCGGGAAGCCGACCTCTACATCACCGCCGACGAGCGAGCTCAGGACCTCATCGGAGGAGCAAAGCCTGCACCGGCAGCACCACGACGCGACGCGAACCAGCCACCCGACAAACGCTGGGAGAAGAGGCCTCGCGAAGAAGTACACGCCGCCGGACCACCTGCCTCTCGCGCCCGAGGAGGACCTCGCGGAGGCGAGCGCACGCTGGACGACATCCTCGACGCCCAGTGCCCATACCACAAGGACATGCGCCACACTCTTCGCAACTGCCGGGACTTCAAGCACTCCGTTGGGCATGGCCGACCCTTCCAACCTCTACCTCCTCCTCCGCCGAGGGGAGGACCGGATGAACCACGACAACCTCATCAGCCGGAGGAGGGAGGAGGAGGAGCTTTCCCACGCGTCGACAGGGAGGTCAACGTCATCTTCGGCGGACATGGGTCGCAGGAGAACAAAAGACAACAAAAGCTCAACGACCGCCAGATACTGGTGGCGACCACCGGTCCTCCCGCCCCATACCGGTGGTCAGAACACCCGATCACCTTCACTCGGGAGGATCAATGGCTCAACTTCGACCATCCGGGCAAATACCCGCTCCTCGTCGATCCGGTGATCCGGGAGAGCCGGGTGAAGAAGGTGCTAGTGGACGGGGGGAGCAGCATCAACGTCACCTTCCCCCGGACACTCCAAGGCTTGGGGGCTCACCTCAAAGAGCTCCACAAGTCGGACACTCCTTTCTTCGGCATCGTGCCGACAGAGGGGGAATACCCGCTGGGCCACATCTACATGCCGGTCACCTTCGGAACTCCGGAGAACTACAGAACCGAGTTCCTGAGTTTTGAAGTGGCGAACTTCGACTGCGGGTACAACGCCATCATCGGAAGGCCGGGATTGGCCAAATTCATGGCCATTCCGCACTATACATACATGATACTGAAGATGCCAGGACCGCAAGGGATCATAACTGTGCGCGCCGACTTCCAAGGCGCCACAGAATGTTTCCGAGTGGCCATCCAAGCAGCCCTCACCACCAAGCCGTCAACGGTCCCTTCTGCACTGGCGAACTCTAAGCCTGAGGAGGACCTCACAGTACCGGCAAACGAAGCTCAGGCCGCGACCTCTATGCGGCCGACTGAAGAAACCAAGCGAATCAACCTGGGGTTCGCTGATGAGCGCAAGACAGCCATCATCAGCTCCAGCTTGGGCGACAAATAGGAAAGCGCGCTCGTCCAGTTCCTGCAAGACAACCGAGATGTATTCGCATGGCAACCTGCGGATATGCCGGGAGTCCCAAGAGAACTGGCCGAGCACAAGTTGAAGGTTTACCCCCAAGCGAGGCCGATCCGGCAAAAGCTACGTCGTTTCACGCCCGACAAGAGAGAGGCCATTCGCGCCGAGTTAGCTCGCTTGGTTGCAGCTGGATTTATTAGAGAAGTATTACACCCCGAGTGGTTAGCCAACCCTGTTCTTGTACTCAAAAAGAATAAAGTGGATTGGCGCATGTGCGTCGACTATACTGATCTCAACAAACACTGTCCGAAGGATCCCTTCGGGCTCCCGAGGATAGATCAGGTGGTGGACTCTGCCGCCGGATGTTCTGTGCTGTCTTTCTTAGATTGCTATTCCGGGTATCATCAGATTAGTCTGGCAAAAGAAGACGAGGAAAAAACGGCGTTCATCACTCCGTTTGGTGCTTTCTGTTATACCTCCATGCCGTTCGGCCTCAAAAACGCTGGAGCGACTTATCAGAGAGCCATTCAAACATGCTTAGCCGATCACTAGGGCAAGCGTGTGGAGGCTTACGTAGATGATGTGGTAATCAAAACAGAGAATTCGGAAGACTTCATCGAAGACTTACAGCTGGTTTTCAACAGCCTGAGACGATATAGATGGAAGCTCAATCCCGAAAAATGTGTTTTCGGGGTACCAGCAGGAAAGTTGCTCGGGTTTATCGTCAGCCACCGGGGAATTGAGGCTAATCCAGATAAGATTGAAGCTATCATGAAGATGGAAGCTCCTCGGTCACAAAAGAAGGTTCAGCGACTTACTGGATGTATGGCAGCTCTGAGCCGATTTATATCCAGGCTGGGAGAAAAAGGTTTGCCATTTTACAAGCTACTCAAGAAGGTGGATAAGTTTCAATGGACTTCAGAAGCACAAGAAGCTCTAGACGCACTGAAGAAATTCTTGACAACACCACCAGTACTGAAACCACCCCGACGAGCTATGTCGACTCAACCGGCTGAAGATTTGCTGCTGTATATCTCTTGCATGACTCACGTGGTAAGCACCGCGTTGGTAGTCGAGCGAGCAGAAGAAGGACATGCCTATCCAGTACAACATCCTGTTTACTTCATCAGTGAAGTTCTAGGCCCCTCGAAGAAAAAGTATCCTCAGGTTCAGAAGCTATTATATGCAGTACTTCTAACTGCCCGCAAGTTGCGTCACTACTTTGACGACCACAAAGTCATAGTAGTCACTGGTTTTCCAATAGGGGACATTCTTCACAACAAGGAGGCCATTGGCCGAATAGCCAAGTGGGCTTGCGAGCTGGGATCCCACGACATCGAGTTCCGACCTCGCACTGCCATCAAAACTCAAGCACTGGTTGATTTCATATCAGAGTGGACAGAACAGCAAGTACCGGATAATCCAGAAACTGCAGAAGTATGGCGAATGTATTTTGATGGCTCGCTGAAGCTGCAGGGAGCAGGAGCAGGGATTCTCTTCACCGCACCTGGAGGCGAACACCTCAAGTACGCCCTCCAGTTGCTATTCCCGGCCTCTAACAATGCAGCCGAGTATGAAGCTTTGATACACGGATTGAACATCGCCATATCACTGGGCGTCAAGAGATTGATGGTATACGGAGATTCTCTGGTAGTCATCAGCCAGATAAACAAGGAATGGGATTGTTCAAGTGATTCAATGGGAAAATACTGCGCTGCCGTCCGAAAGCTAGAAGATAAATTCGAGGGTCTGGAATTTCATCATGTAGAAAGAGATCGGAACACAGCAGCCGATGTACTGTCCAAGCTCGGATCCAGTCGAACTCAGGTCCCACCCGGAGTCTTCGTGCAAGAAATTCTACAGCCGAGTATCTCAATGGATCAAACAGAAGAGTGCAACATCATAAATCAACCCGAGTCAGACTCTGATGACTGGAGAAGGCTGATTATTAAGTATATAAAGAATGAAGAAGAACCAGACGACAAGAACTCGGCAGAGCGCATTGCCAGGCAATCGGCTCACTATACACTCATTGGGGAGGTATTGTACAGAAGGGGCGCATCAGGCATCCTCAAGAAGTGCGTTCTCCCGTCCACTGGGAAGCAACTTCTGGAGGAGGTCCATGCAGGGCAATGTGGAATACATGCAGCATCCAGAACACTAGTCGGGAAGGTTTTCAGGTCAGGATTCTATTGGCCGACAGCGAAGAACGATGCAGCTGAGTTAGTTTAGAGATGCGAAGCTTGCCAATACTTGTCAAAGCAACATCACATGCCAGCACAGCAACTACAGACTATACCAGTAACCTGGCCTTTCGCATGCTGGGGACTAGATATGATTGGACCTTTCAAGAAAGCTCAAGGGGGATATACTCATGTATTGGTGGCGATTGACAAATTCACTAAATGGATAGAGTTCAAGCCCATTGTTTCTTTAACCTCTGCTAAGGCCATGGAATTCATACAAGACATAATATTCAGATTCGGGATACCAAACAGTATCATCACTGACTTAGGATCCAACTTCACCAGTTCAGAATTCTTCGACTTCTGCGAGCAAAAGAGCATTCAGATCAAGTACACATCTGTAGCACATCCAAGAGCCAACGGGCAGGTTGAGCGAGCCAACGGAATGATATTGGAGGCACTCAGGAAAAAGGTCTTCGATAAGAATGAAAAATTCGCAGGAAAGTGGATAAGAGAATTGCCTTATGTTGTTTGGAGCCTAAGAACCCAACCTAGCCGAGCCCTGCATGGAAACACTCCTTTCTTCATGGTCTATGGGTTGGAGGCAATGCTACCTGCTGATCTCAAGTTTGGGGCGCCAAGGTTGATCTTCGAAAGCATAGCAGAAGCTGAGGCCACCAGGCTGGAGGACATTGATGTACTTGAGGAAGAGCGGCTGAATGCGGTAATCCAATCAGCACGGTACCAGCAGACTCTAAGGCGCTATCACGACAAGGCTGTGCGGCAACAGTTCTTTTTAGTAGGAGACCTCGTCCTCCGCCAAATTCTAACAGGGGAGGGACGGCACAAGTTATCACCCTTATGGGAAGGACCCTTCATAGTAGCAGAAGTCACTCGGCCCGGATCGTATCGCCTCACTCAGACGGATGGCACAGAAGTTGGGAACTCCTGGAACAAAGAGCACCTCAGATAGTTTTATCCCTAGCTGTATTTCAAAACTGCTGGGGCGACAATGTGTTCTGTAAAGTGGAAATATGTCATCAATAAAGAGAGATTTCAAAGATACTCAGCTCGTTTACGATTGACTTGCATTCTTACTTAACTCGGGGTGACCACTATGCCCTACAAACGGAGCAATCGACTTAAGTCGGCAACGACTTAAGGCGGTGCAACATGCTCATGCTTACTTAACTCGAGGTGACCACTATGCCCTACAAACGGAGCAATCGACTTAAGTCGGCAACAACTTAAGGCGGTGCAACATGCTCATGCTTACTTAACTCGGGGTGACCACTATGCCCTACAAACGGAGCAATCGACTTAAGTCGGCAACGACTTAAGGCGGTGCAACATGCTCACGCTTACTTAACTTGGGGTGACCACTATGCCCTACAAACGGAGCAATCGACTTAAGTCGGCAACGACTTAAGGCGGTGCAACATGCTCACGCTTACTTAACTAGGGGTGACCACTATGCCCTACAAACGGAGCAATCGACTTAAGTCGGCAACGACTTAAGGCGGTGCAACATGCTCACGCTTACTTAACTAGGGGTGACCACTATGCCCTACGAACGGAGCAATCGACTTAAGTCGGCAACGACTTAAGGCGGTGCAACATGCTCACGCTTACTTAACTCGGGGTGACCACTATACCCTACTAACGGAGCAATCGACTTAAGTCGGCAACGACTTAAGGCGGTGCAACATGCTCATGCTTACTTAACTCGGGGTGACCACTATACCCTACTAACGGAGCTATCGGCTAAAGTCAGTGGCGGCTTAAGCCGGTGCAACATACTCGCGCCTATGTAATTCAGGGGATGACTTCCATATCCCGCAAACAAATTTCATAATCATCATGCGTCATTACCACAAATTTACGAACCAATAAATTCTGATACAATAAGAGAGTAATTATGTCATTCGAATGATAAACTGATGTCCTCTAACAAATACTCGATCATGCTAACCGCGCGCTCAGAGCACGCAAAATGTTTCTCTATTTCCCAATGTCTTTCTCAGGAGCGACCGACGAAGAAGGGCGACTCGAGGAATCAGGGGCAGCATTCACGTCGGCTTTATGTCTTCAGGAACAACCACGCCGGGTCTCCTCATTAAGATTCGTCCCGCCCGAATAGCCTTGTCCATGGCTTTATCGCGCTGGGCTTTGAGAGTAGCAGCAGTTTCTTCGGCAACTTTAGCAGCCAGCCGAGCAACCTCTAACTCCTGGGCAATGGATTTCTTGGAAGCTCGGAGTCCTTTGATGGTGGCGTCCTTCGCTGATATCAATTGCTTAAGGCGGGTCACTTCGTCCGCAGATTCTTGCAGCTTACAACGTTGATTATCCAGTTCCTCCATGGTAAAACGGTGACTCCTCTCCAAGATAGACAGCGAGTTGCTAGAATCACGATACAATCTGTCAAGATTGTCACGAGAAGCAGCAAGGATACGTTTTTCTTCCTGCAAACAAAAATCAACTCCTTCTAAAACCAAGCAAGTAATAGGAGCATAGCAAGGCAAGGCACAGTTTTGTAAGTTACCTTTTCAGAGTCAAGCCGAGCATGAAGAGAAGAACTCAGGGCATTGGCGTCATCCAAGGCAGCGGAGACCTGATTTAGTTCAGTTTGGCTCTGAGAGTACTTCTCCTCGAAGTCAGCGCACCGTTGAACCATTTCAGCCTGATCTCGGGAATGTTTTTCCTCAAGAATTGCAATCTGCCGAGTCATTCCTAGCAAGAGGTAATCAAACAAAACGAGATCAGAAGGTAAAACAGTCCGCAGCAAAGGCGAAGAGAAGAAAAAGGGCACTAACCAGCGTTAGTTGCCTCCAGCTTGGATACACGACGATGAAGTGACACTGGATTCCAACACGCAAGAGATGACGCCACTTCTGGGACGAAAACACCCTGCAATCTCAGCTGGCTGGCCATCCCATCCACCAAAGCCTGATGAGAAGAACAGATGAACATAATGACAAAAGTTCATGCAACGTAAAGATCAAGCTAAAGTACAGCACAGTACCTGGAGGTTGGAAAAGAACGAAGGGATCCCCAAATCAGGAGAAATCAGCTGATAACCAGGCGCAAGACCACCACCCAAAGCAGCTTGCAACGGACCAGTAGGAATCAGCTCAGTGCCTTCAACAGAGCCAAACACCAGATCAGCGGGGACGCTGCCCTCTAAAGCGACTCCCTGGTCCAAAGTTTGGGCTACCACCATGTAGCCAGAGTGTGGAGGTGAACCCGCGTGAACGTCCATGGAAGTGCAGGAAGGAGACCCTGCTTGGGCACCCTCGGGGGCTGGGTCATAGTTGGCACTGCCCACTTGAGCCGGATCATCCCCGGCAGCACCCTCGGGGGCTGGGCAGTGGCTTACACTCTTCACCTGTGATATCCTAATCCCTGGGATGGGATGTCCTGGCCCAAGGTTTAATAGAATTAATAGTGTAATCATACCAACAAGGTGCATCTTCTTTTTCGGAAGCCTATCTCGAAAGAACCTCCAAGTTAAGCGTGCTTGGCTTGGAGCAATTTGGGATGGGTGGCCGACAGGGAAGTTTTCTCGGGTGCGCATGAGTGAGGACAAAGTGCGCACAAAAGACTCGTGTTGGTCTGTGGGGACAATATATGATCCTAGAGAGCTGCCAGGAGTAAGTACCGCCGGTCCAGGGATTGGACGGGGTGTTACAAGTGGTATCAGAGCCGACCCTCGCGGTTTCACGGGCGTGTGTGGGCTAGGGGGTTCGGGTATATGGCGCATGGCGCATGTGGGCCCGGAGTGGTCACATGGCATGGCATATGACGACACTAGAAATACAGACGTGGCCAAGAGGGGAGGTTCCTGGATTGGGGTTGACCGACGAGGACGTCGGTCTTCTAAGGGGGGTGGATTGTGATATCCTGGCCCCTGGGATGGGATGTCCTGGCCCAAGGTTTAATAGAATTAATAGTGTAATCATACCAACAAGGTGCATCTTCTTTTTCGGAAGCCTATCTCGAAAGAATCTCCAAGTTAAGCGTGCTTGGCTTGGAGCAATTTGGGATGGGTGGCCGACCGGGAAGTTTTCTCGGGTGCGCATGAGTGAGGACAAAGTGCGCATAAAAGACTCGTGTTGGTCTGTGGGGACAATATATGATCCTAGAGAGCTGCCAGGAGTAAGTACCGCCGGTCCAGGGATTGGACGGGGTGTTACATCACCCGAGCTAAGTCATCCCCGGCGACATCCTCGGGGGCTGGGCATGTGTCAGCACCATTCTTGAGGTCCAGGCTCTCCGCAGTAACCACCTCTAAGGTTGACGGGCCTTCAGCCACTTCCATGGGACCAGGACAATCCAAGTCAGCATCCCGACCCTCGAGATCGCGCTCTAAGGTCGATGAGGCACGGGATGACCTCAACCCAGCATCAGGCACGGCAGCGCAAGCCTCCGTTGCATCATCATCCACTGGCTCTGATAACAAGTCCTCTGGGACCATATCCTCAAGAGTTTGATCAAAGTTGGCCAGGGACAGCTCTTGCAGACCAATGAGGGCAGACAAAGCAGGAGAAGGAACTCCACTACTTCCACCGCTGGCGATGAACTGCCGACTGTTTTTCCGAGTTAAAGGAGCTTCATTTTCTTCATCCTCATCTTCCACAGTGACAACACAAGCAGCACCCCCATTGGGATCAGCAACAGATGGAGCACCCCTATTGGGATCAGCAACGGATGGAGCACCCACATTGGGATCAGTAGTAGTTTGGGTACACCCATTGGGGTCGGCGTCAGTAAGTCCAGTCGCAGGCACTTCTTTAGTAGCAGGAACTGAGGTACCAGCGTCCTCATCAAAGCTGGATACTCGCCGGAGGCGTCTTCTTTTCTTCTTTTGCTCATCAGCAGAAGGCTCAGGCTGATTGGTTCGGCTAGGGCGCCTCGGGCGAGTACTGACAGGTTTCTGGACATCCAAAGTTGTATCAACCTCTGGAAGGGGCACCACTGCCAACGTACCAGCAGGAGCAGCGTCGGAGGAATCCTCAGCTAGCAGATCAAGCATGGCATTTATGTCCGCATCACTAGGGTTCAGGGGCACCTCAAAATGGACCTGCCGTTCGTCATCAGGAATCTCCCCAAGCGAAGCAACCAAAGTACTGACTTCTTCAGCAGAGGGTCGCACTCTAAGGCCCAAATTGCCATCAGTCACAGGCGGATTTGACACAAAAAGGGTGAAGGTTTTGGGAGGAGGCAGGTTCCAGGCCGAGTATGCCACTGGGGCACCGACATTTGACACCTTACCCCTGAGGATCATTTCAAGTCGGCTTACCAAGTCTACAGAAGGAATTCTCCTATTGGTAACCCGAGTTGAGTCGGCTAGCCCTCGATACAGATATGCTGGATAGGCCCTGTCTTTCAGTGGCTGAATGTTCTTGAAAACAAAGTCAGCGACCACAGCTTCAGCAATTAGGCCTCTCTCTTTCAGCAGTCCAACTTCAGTCAGCAACACACCTGCCTCAGCCACTTCCTGATCTGTGGGAGACTCGGTCCAGCTCGGAGTACGAACGTCTGGCTGTCTTCCCGACCGTGAGGGGAGAGAATTTCCATAATTATCAACTATGAACCACTCTAGACGCCATCCCTTAATACTGTCCTTGAGGGGAATCTCAAGATACTCAGTTTTTCGCCCGCAGCGCATCTCCAAACTGGCACCTCCGACCAACTGATGTTGTCCCCCGGCCATCCCAGGGCGACAATGATACAAATACTTCCACAAACCGAAATGCGGCAGCACGCCAAGAAAGGCTTCGCATAGGTGAACGAAAATGGAGATTTGCAGAATGGAATTAGGGTTCAAATGGGTCAAGTTAATGTGGTAGAAATCGAGGCCACGGAAAAAGGGAGAGATGGGAAGGCCGAGGCCGCGGAGAAGAAAAGGAGCGTAAACTACAGACTCGTGGGTATCCTCTATCGGGACAGTAGTCCCGTGGCAAATCCGCCAAGAACAGAGTTCCCGCGGAGGAAGAACCCCGATGGATACGAGGTGGAGAAGTTCAGCTTCGGAAATGATGGACATATGGTTACCTGCGAAAGGCAACTGGCTGTTGGGGTCGATTGGAGGGATCACCGCAGCAGACGAGCTCGCAGTTTTCCTCTTGGGCGCCATCTCGATTTTCACCAGCGAACAGAGTAAGAGGCGAATGGCAGAGAGGATTCAGAAGCGGGAATGCAAGAACTAGGGCACGGAAAGTAAAGGCGGCTAAAAGCGCAGCTCTTATGGGATATTCTCGAGCCAGATACCGTTTCAAAAAGTGCCCAGTCATCACCCGGCGGTTATCTCCGAAACCCCAGCATGCCACGTGGTCATCCGGCAGTTATTTCCAAAAAGCCGATGCGCCACCTCATCACTCGGTTATCATCCTCAAGATAACTCATGCGGCCGGCTATCACTCGGCGTTGACTCTAAAACGCTGATTTCATATTCAGTCGCTCGGCATTACCTCTAAAATGCCGACGTCACCATCCAGTCACTCGGCGTTGCCTCTAAAACACTGTTTTCATATTCGGTCACTCGGCACTACCTCTAAAAAGCCGATGCCAACCTCCAGTCACTCGGCGTTGCCTCTAAAACGTTGATCTTGTGTTCAATCGCACGGCATTACTTCTAAAATGCCGACGTCGACCTTCAATCACTCGGTGTTGCCTCTAAAACACTGATCTCGTGTTCAATCGCTCGGCATTACTTCTAAAATGCCGACGTCGACCTTCAATCACTCGGCGTTGCCTCTAAAACGCTGATCTCATGTTCGATCGCTCGGCATTACTTCTAAAATGCCGACGTCGATCTTCAATCGCTCGGCGTTGCCTCTAAAACGCCGATACCGACTACAAGATTACTCGGCAGCTACTTCTGGAAACGTCAGTGTGATGCCCAAGTTATTCATCTACTGTCTCAAGAGAATCAGTTTTATAATCAAGCAAAGCGAGTCACCAAGAAGAAGCGAACGTCATTCTTTCATTAAGGGAAGACAATAAGCTTACAAATCAACTCTTTGCGAGTTGATGCTCCCCTACTATTACTACATTACATTACTACTACTACTATACTACGCTATACTACTCTACATTACTACTACATTATTCTAACTACACTATACTAATATCTAAAGACCAGTGGCGCTTAGCCACTGGCCTTGCTGCTGCTGCCACCGCCGCCGCCCCTGGTGCTGCCCTTGCTGCTGCCACCTCTGGTGCTGCCCTTTGAAAGGGAAATGTGCCCTTGGGCCATTTCTAAGTATTTTGGTGATTGAGTGCAAACACAAGTGCTTAAATGTGAAAATGTGCCCATGGTTGAACAAAGTGCAAATCACAAGTAAAGGTATGTCTCTAAGCCTTAGTACATTGGTTTTGCGTACTAATATCTTGTCTAAGTGTTAGAAACAGAAAGAAGAAGAGAAGAGAAGACTTGGCTGTGTACAGCCAAGAGGCTGTTTCGGTCTGGGGCACCGGACTGTCCGGTGGTGCACCGGACAGTGTCCGGTGCGCCAGGCTGCCTCGGCCGAAGAGGCCGCTCTCGGGTTTTTCTCCGGCGACTTCGGCTAAAATTCACCGGACTGTCCGGTGTGCACCGGACTGTCCGGTGAGCCAACGGTCGACCGGGCCAACGGTCGGCCGCGCGATCGGCGCGCGACACGTGGCCGAGCCAACGGTCGGAAGGAAGCACCGGACTGTCCGGTGTGCACCGGACTGTCCGGTGCGCCAGATCTGCAATGGTCGGCTGCGCCTGTTAAGGAAAGGAATCGGGCACCGGACACTGTTCGGTGTGCACCGGACTGTCCGGTGCGCCCGACGACAGAAGGCAAGAATGGCCTTCCAGATTTGTTCTCAACGGCTCCTAGCTGCCTTGGGGCTATAAAAGGGACCCCTAGGCGCATGGAGGAGAACACCAAGCAACTCTTGAGCATTCTTGATCATCCACACTCAGTCTTTGCGCATCCGTTTGTGATTCTAAGTGATTCGAACTCTGTTCTTGTGAGAAACTGTGAGATAGTCTTTGAGCTCGATTCTTGGCCGTGTGTGTGCGCATTTCGCTGTGGACTTGTGTGTGTTGCTTCCCTCCCTTACTCCGTGCTTCTTTGTGAATCTTAAGTGTAAGGGCGAGAGACTCCAATTTGTGGAGATTCCTCGCAAGTGGGATAAAGATAAGCAAGGCAAAATACTGTGGTATTCAAGTGGGTCTTTGGACCACTTGAGAGGGGTTGATTGCAACCCTCGTCCGTTGGGACGCCACAACGTGGAGTAGGCAAGTTTTGTACTTGGCCGAACCACGGGATAAATCATCGTGTCTCCTCTGTGTTGAATTCTCTGTGATTATCGTATTGTGCAAGATTTCCTCTTTAGCCACTTGGCAACTATTGTGCTAACCCTTAACAAGTTTTTGTGGCTATAAGTTAAGTTTTTACAGGATCACCTATTCACCCCCCCCCCTCTAGGTGCTCTCAATTGGTATCAGAGCCGTTCTCTTCACAAAGGGACTTACCGCCCGAAGAGATGGATCCTAAGGGGAAGGGAATCGTGATCAACGACAAAGAGAAGGAATCCTTCGTCAACGAGCCGAAGGACGACAAGCCTACCGACTCCGGCTCGGGGCATAGACGGAAGGAAGGGAAGAAGAAGAAGACAAGGCGCATCAAGGAGATCATCTACTACGACGATAGTGATGAGTCTACTTCTTCCCAAAAGGATGATGACAACGACTACAAAAAGACGGTCAATTCGAACTTTTCATTTGATTATTCTCGTATTCAACATAGTTCGAATTCGCATTTGCTTTCCATTCCTCTTGGCAAACCTCCACACTTCGATGGGGAGGACTACGGATTTTGGAGTCACAAAATGCGTAGTCATTTATTCTCTCTCCATCCAAGCATATGGGAGATTGTGGAGAATGGAATGAAATTTGATAGCTCGGATAGCCCTATGCTTATAAATGAACAAATTCATAGAAATGCACAAGCTACTACTGTCCTCTTAGCTTCTTTGTGCAGGGAAGAGTACAATAAGGTGAGCGGCTTGGACAATGCCAAGCAAATATGGGACACCCTCAAGATCTCTCACGAGGGAAACGACATCACCATGCTCACCAAGATGGAGCTGGTGGAGGGCGAGCTTGGACGATTCGCCATGATAAGGGGAGAGGAGCCAACTCAAACTTACAACCGGCTCAAGACCCTTATCAACAAAATAAGGAGCTACGGGAGCACGCGTTGGACGGATCACGACGTCGTCCGCCTAATGCTCAGGTCATTTACCGTTCTTGATCCTCATCTCGTGAACAATATTCGTGAGAATCCCAGGTACACGATGATGACGCCCGAGGAAGTACTTGGAAAATTCGTGAGCGGGCGGATGATGATCAAGGAGGCAAGATATGTCGACGACGCGTTGAACGGTCCACTCCACGATCCTCAACCCATTGCTCTAAAGGCTACAAGGAGCAAGGAGTCGCTACCTAGCAAGGTGGCGCAAGTTGAGGCGGCCGGACTCAATGATGAAGAGATGGCTCTCATCATCAAGAGATTCAAGACGGCGCTAAAAGGTCAAAAGGGACAGCCAAGCAAGGCCAAGACCAAGGGAAAGCGATCATGCTTCAAATGCGGTAAGCTTGGTCATTTTATTGCTAACTGTCCCAAAAATGATAGTGACCAGGAGCAAGGAAAAAATGGGAAGAGAGAAAACAAGAAGGTTTACAAGAAGGCCAAAGGCGAAGCACACCTTGGAAAGGAGTGGGATTCGGATTGCTCTTCGTCCGACTCCGACGACGAAGGACTCGCCGCCACTGCCTTCAACAAATCGGCTCTCTTCCCCAACGAGCATCACACTTGCCTCATGGCAAGGGAAAAGAAGGTAATCACTCGTAATGCTAATACTTATGATTCTTCTAGTGATGATGAACCTAGTGAGGATGAAATTGATTACTCTAATTTATTCAAGGGATTGGATAGAACTAAGATAGCTAAGATTAATGAGTTGATTGATGCCTTAAATGAAAAGGATAGAATCTTAGAGAAACAAGAAGACCTTTTATATGAAGAACATGATAAATTTGTTAGTGCACAAAATTCACTTGCTTTAGAAGTTAAAAGAAATGGAATACTTTCTGGTGAACTTTCTACTTGTAATGAAACCATTTCTTCTTTGAAAGGTGAAATTAATGTTTTAACTGCTAAACTAGAAGTAGCAAGTAACTCTTGTGTTGAAAATATTATAATTTGCACTAGGTGTAAGGATTTTGATGTTAATGCTTGTAGTGAACACTTAGTTTCAATTTCAAAATTAAATGATGAAGTGGCTAGTCTTAATGCTCAACTTAAGACTAGCAAGAGTGAAGTTGATAAAATAAAATTTGCAAGGGATGCCTACACGGTTGGTAGACACCCCTCAATCAAGGATGGACTTGGCTTCAAAAGGGAAGCCAAGAACTTAACAAGCCATAAGGCTCCCATTCCCACTAAGGAGAAAGGGAAGGCCCCTATGGCTACTAGTGCTAAAAAGAACCATGCCTTTTTGTATTATGATAGAAAAAATTCTAGAAATGTTTTTAGAGGTTATGATGCTTTTGATTCACATGCTTATGATTCTTATGCCATGACTGCTTCTAGTTCTTCCTATATACATGGTAGAGACATGACTAGGAGAAATGCTATTCATCATGTGCATAGAAAGAATGCTATTCATGCTCCTAGGAAAGTAGTAAATGAACCTTCTACAATTTATTGTGCTTTAAATGCTTCCTTTGCTATTTGTAGAAAGAATAGGAAAATAGTTGCTAGGAAGCTAGGGGCAAAATGCAAGGGAGACAAAACTTGCATTTGGGTCCCTAAGGATATTTGCACTAACCTTGCAGGACCCAACATGAGTTGGGTACCTAAAACCCAAGCCTAAATTTGCCTTGCAGGTTTATGCATCCGGGGGTTCAAGCTGGATTATAGACAGCGGATGCACAAACCATATGACGGGGGAGAAGAAGATGTTCACCTCCTACGTCAAGAATAAGGATTCCCAAGATTCAATTATATTCGGTGATGGGAATCAAGGCAAGGTAAAAGGGTTAGGTAAAATTGCAATTTCTAATGAGCACTCTATATCTAATGTGTTTTTAGTAGAGTCTCTTGGTTATAATTTGCTATCTGTCAGTCAATTATGCAACATGGGGTATAACTGTCTATTTACAAATGTAGATGTGTCTGTCTTTAGAAGAAGTGATGGTTCACTAGCTTTTAAGGGTGTATTAGACGGCAAACTTTACTTAGTTGATTTTGCAAAAGAGGAGGCCGGTCTAGATGCATGCTTAATTGCTAAGACTAGCATGGGCTGGCTGTGGCATCGCCGCTTAGCACATGTGGGGATGAAGAACCTTCACAAGCTTCTAAAGGGAGAACATGTGATAGGTCTAACCAATGTTCATTTCGAAAAAGATAGACCCTGTGCAGCTTGTCAAGCAGGGAAACAGGTGGGAGGAGCGCATCACAGCAAGAATGTGATGACCACTTCAAGACCCCTGGAGCTGCTGCATATGGACCTCTTCGGACCCGTCGCCTATCTAAGCATAGGGGGAAGTAAGTATGGTCTAGTTATTGTTGATGACTTTTCCCGCTTCACTTGGGTGTTCTTTTTGCAGGATAAGTCTGAAACCCAAGGGACCCTCAAGCGCTTCCTCAGGAGGGCTCAAAATGAGTTTGAGCTCAAAGTGAAAAAGATAAGGAGCGACAACGGGTCCGAATTCAAGAACCTTCAAGTGGAGGAGTTCCTTGAAAAGGAAGGGATCAAGCACGAGTTCTCCGCTCCCTACACACCACAGCAAAATGGTGTGGTAGAGAGGAAGAACAGGACGCTCATCGACATGGCGAGGACGATGCTAGGAGAGTTCAAGACCCCCGAGTGCTTTTGGACGGAAGCCGTGAACACGGCTTGCCACGCCATCAACAGGGTCTACCTTCATCGCCTCCTCAAGAAGACTTCGTATGAGCTTCTAACCGGTAACAAACCCAATGTATCTTACTTTCGTGTATTTGGGAGCAAGTGCTACATTCTAGTGAAGAAAGGTAGAAATTCTAAGTTTGCTCCCAAAGCTGTAGAAGGGTTTTTGTTAGGTTATGACTCAAATACAAAGGCGTATAGAGTCTTCAACAAATCATCGGGTTTGGTTGAAGTCTCTAGCGACGTTGTATTTGATGAGACTAATGGCTCTCCAAGAGAGCAAGTTATTGATTGTGATGATGTAGATGAAGAAGATGTTCCGACGACCGCTATACGAACCATGGCGATTGGAGACGTTCGGCCACAGGAACAATATGAACGAGATCAACCTTCTTCCTCAACTAAGGTGCATCCCCCAACACAAGACGATGAACAGGTTCATCAACAGGAGGCGTGTGATCAAGGGGGAGCACAAGTTGATCATGTGATGGAGGAAGAAGCGCAACCAGCACCTCCAACCCAAGTTCGAGCGATGATTCAAAGGGATCATCCCGTCGACCAAATTCTGGGTGACATTAGCAAGGGAGTAACTACTCGATCTCGATTAGTTAATTTTTGTGAGCATTACTCCTTTGTCTCTTCTATTGAGCCTTTCAGGGTAGAGGAGGCCTTGCTAGATCCGGACTGGGTGTTGGCCATGCAGGAGGAGCTCAACAACTTCAAGCGCAATGAAGTTTGGACACTGGTGCCTCGTCCGAAGCAAAATGTTGTGGGAACCAAGTGGGTGTTTCGCAACAAACAGGACGAGCACGGGGTGGTGACGAGGAACAAGGCTCGACTTGTGGCAAAAGGTTATGCCCAAGTCGCAGGTTTGGACTTTGAGGAGACGTTTGCTCCTGTGGCTAGGCTAGAATCAATTCGTATCTTGCTAGCATATGCCGCTCACCATTCTTTCAGGTTGTACCAAATGGATGTGAAGAGCGCTTTCCTCAACGGGCCCATAAAGGAGGAGGTGTACGTAGAGCAACCCCCTGGCTTCGAGGATGAACGGTACCCCGACCACGTGTGTAAGCTCTCTAAGGCGCTCTATGGACTTAAGCAAGCCCCAAGAGCATGGTATGAATGCCTTAGAGATTTCTTGATTGCTAATGCTTTCAAGGTTGGGAAAGCCGATCCAACTCTTTTCACTAAGACATGTGATGGTGATTTGTTTGTGTGCCAAATTTATGTCGATGACATAATATTTGGTTCTACTAACCAAAAGTCTTGTGAAGAGTTTAGCAGGGTGATGACGCAAAAATTCGAGATGTCGATGATGGGCGAGTTGAACTACTTCCTTGGGTTCCAAGTGAAGCAACTCAAGGACGGCACCTTCATCTCCCAAACGAAGTATACGCAAGATCTGCTAAAGCGGTTTGGGATGAAGGACGCCAAGCCCGCAAAGACTCCTATGGGAACCGACGGACACACCGACCTCAACAAAGGAGGTAAGTCCGTTGATCAAAAAGCATACCGGTCAATGATAGGGTCATTACTTTACTTATGTGCTAGTAGACCGGATATTATGCTTAGCGTGTGCATGTGTGCTAGATTTCAATCCGATCCTAAGGAATGTCACTTAGTGGCGGTGAAGCGAATCCTTAGATATTTAGTTGCTACGCCTTGCTTCGGGCTCTGGTATCCAAAGGGGTCTACCTTTGACTTGGTTGGATACTCAGATTCCGACTATGCTGGATGTAAGGTCGATAGGAAGAGTACATCGGGGACATGCCAATTCTTAGGAAGGTCCCTGGTGTCATGGAATTCTAAGAAACAAACTTCCGTTGCCCTATCCACCGCTGAGGCCGAGTATGTTGCCGCAGGACAGTGTTGCGTGCAACTACTTTGGATGAGGCAAACCCTCCGGGACTTTGGCTACAATCTGAGCAAAGTCCCACTCCTATGTGATAATGAGAGTGCTATCCGCATGGCGGAGAATCCTGTTGAGCACAGCCGCACAAAGCACATAGACATCCGGCATCACTTTTTGAGAGACCACCAGCAAAAGGGAGATATCGAAGTGTTTCATGTTAGCACCGAGAATCAGCTAGCCGATATCTTCACTAAGCCTCTAGATGAGAAGACCTTTTGCAGGTTGCGTAGTGAGCTAAATGTCTTAGATTCGCGGAACCTGGATTGAATTGTAGCATACATGTATTTATGCTTTTGATCATGTTCCTTTTTGCATTTTGTTGCTTATTGTGGTGCTCAAGTTGTACAAACACTCCCTGGACCTCACAAGTCCGTTGCAAAGTGATGCACATGTTTAGGGGGAGATGTGTTACAACTTGATCCTTTGAGACTAACCATGTGCTTGAGTTTGATGATTTAGTCTCGAAGGAGGATTGAAAGGGAAAGGTGGACTTGGACCATGAAAGACTTCCACTGCACTCCGATGAGAGGGTAACTAATTCCAAGTTCATCTCATGAACTCTTATTGCCATTTGCTCTTAATTGAAGATTTTGGTGAGGCAATGGGGTTATAAGGCCAAAATTGATCCCGTTTTGGTGCTTGATGCCAAAGGGGGAGAAAATAAAGGCCAAAGCGATAAATGGATCAGCTACCACTTGAGAGATTTGAAAATAGTAGAGTAGAGCTTTTGTTTTGTCAAAACTCTCTTATTGTCTCTTTTGTGAAAAGTTGGCTTCTTGTGGGGAGAAGTATTGATTATGGGATTTAGGGGGAGTTTTTGAAATCTTTGATCAATCTCTTTTGAAATGACTCTCTTTATGATTCAACATGTGTGTTTGACTTAGAGATAGAGATTTGAGTTTGATTTGCAAAAACAAACCAAGTGGTGGCAAAAGATGATCCATATATGCCAAAATTGGATAAAACTCAAAGTTAGTTTTTATTTGAAGTGATTTTGCACTTGTTCTAGTTGCTTTATGTTGTGTTGGCATAAATCACCAAAAAGGGGGAGATTGAAAGGGAAATGTGCCCTTGGGCCATTTCTAAGTATTTTGGTGATTGAGTGCAAACACAAGTGCTTAAATGTGAAAATGTGCCCATGGTTGAACAAAGTGCAAATCACAAGTAAAGGTATGTCTCTAAGCCTTAGTACATTGGTTTTGCGTACTAATATCTTGTCTAAGTGTTAGAAACAGAAAGAAGAAGAGAAGAGAAGACTTGGTTGTGTACAGCCAAGAGGCTGTTTCGGTCTGGGGCACCGGACTGTCCGGTGGTGCACCGGACAGTGTCCGGTGGTGCACCGGACAGTGTCCGGTGCGCCAGGCTGCCTTGGCCGAAGAGGCCGCTCTCGGGTTTTTCTCCGGCGACTTCGGCTAAAATTCACCGGACTGTCCGGTGTGCACCGGACTGTCCGGTGAGCCAACGGTCGACCGGGCCAACGGTCGGCCGCGCGATCGGCGCGCGACACGTGGCCGAGCCAACGGTCGGAAGGAAGCACCGGACTGTCCGGTGTGCACCGGACTGTCCGGTGCGCCAGATCTGCAACGGTCGGCTGCGCCTGTTAAGGAAAGGAATCGGGCACCGGACACTGTCCGGTGTGCACCGGACTGTCCGGTGCGCCCGACGACAGAAGGCAAGAATGGCCTTCCAGATTTGTTCTCAACGGCTCCTAGCTGCCTTGGGGCTATAAAAGGGACCCCTAGGCGCATGGAGGAGAACACCAAGCAACTCTTGAGCATTCTTGATCATCCACACTCAGTCTTTGCGCATCCGTTTGTGATTCTAAGTGATTCGAGCTCTGTTCTTGTGAGAAACTGTGAGATAGTCTTTGAGCTCGATTCTTGGCCGTGTGTGTGCGCATTTCGCTGTGGACTTGTGTGTGTTGCTTCCCTCCCTTACTCCGTGCTTCTTTGTGAATCTTAAGTGTAAGGGCGAGAGACTCCAATTTGTGGAGATTCCTCGCAAGTGGGATAAAGATAAGCAAGGCAAAATACTGTGGTATTCAAGTGGGTCTTTGGACCACTTGAGAGGGGTTGATTGCAACCCTCGTCCGTTGGGACGCCACAACGTGGAGTAGGCAAGTTTTGTACTTGGCCGAACCACGGGATAAATCATCGTGTCTCCTCTGTGTTGAATTCTCTGTGATTATCGTATTGTGCAAGATTTCCTCTTTAGCCACTTGGCAACTATTGTGCTAACCCTTAACAAGTTTTTGTGGCTATAAGTTAAGTTTTTACAGGATCACCTATTCACCCCCCCCCTCTAGGTGCTCTCACCCTTGCTCCCGTCGCCGCCGCCGCTACCCCCGCCGCTGCCGCTGCCGTCACCGTCGCCGTCGCCACCGTCGTCGTCGTCGCCGTCGTCGTCGTCGTCGTCGTCATCCTCATCCTCGCCGCCGTCCGAGTCCTCCTCATCCGAGGAGTACTTCGACTCATCCGAGCCCTCGAGCCCGGAGCGCTCGACGGCCCGAATGTATGTCCAGACTTCCGCGGCAATCCCCTGGGAGTCGTCTGAATCATCAGATGACGCTGGGGGAGAGACGGGAGCCGGAGACCCCTCGGACTCGGAGGAGAACTCCTCCTCCGAGTATTCCGAGTCGCCGAAGTCCTCCAACGGAGGAGTCGGCTCGCGCTTGCGTTTGTTACTCTTGCCCATGGCGGAAGCAGACGGGAGAGAAGAGAAGGATGCAGTAAAGAACAGCGAAGAGATGTGAAAAAACCAGAGGGGCAACGACGTTATTTATAGAAGGGAAAGGCAACCGCTCACCTCCAACCGTGGTCACTGAACAGTCGCAAAGCATTCAATAAGCACTTCCACCCGTCTGAAGACACGTCAGACGGCTGACGCCGTTTCATGCAACACTACACCCATTGGGACTCCAGTCAACAGCGCAAAGGATATGATTACACTCGCCGTCCCATCACATTCCTACTCAGAAGCAGCCGGCTAAAACACTCAGCGTACCAAGCCGTCCCTTGCCCACACCCATTGGGGGGGGACGCCCAGGAATTATCAGTATATTTTTCAAAACGGTCACATCTGTGCAGGGCACGCAGTGAATACCTCAAGACAAAAATGAGATATCAGTAAGGATCAGAGGAAAGCCAAATATAGCCAGCGAAGTACAATATATGGCCGACAGAATGTGGCGGAACTGCCCGAATTATTCCAACTTAAGTGTCCAAGTCCCGCCTTAGAGGCTAGACCACACTTAAATGGGAATAACCCGTCAATCCCTCGGATCTAGTCCGACACGGCCACTGACAGGATCAAGTACCACAATCTCACTCGAAGGTGAGTCACAGAGCAAATACAATAAAGCATAAAACCATACATGCCATAATGTTAAATTATTACATCACCATCATCGTCATCGGAGTTTTTGCAAAAGTAACCATCATTGTTTGAAGTGCAGCGGAATAAAACTAACGATAATTAAACAGAGAGATGGGGAAGCCTGTCCCATCACTCCTCATGCTCCTCCTCCGCCGAGGCAGGGTCCCACTCGACAGTCCAACCCGGTGGCAGGGTGGTCGGCCAAGTTATCCCAGCAACCATCTCCTCCAGAGAACCTGTAAAAATTATGCCACAAGCAAGGCTGAGTATACTAATACTCAGCTAGACTTACCCGGTGTGAGGAGTCTACTCCTCTACCTCTAGACATGCAGCTGTTTGGCTGTGGGGTTTGGTTGCCAAAAGCACTAGCTGAGTTTCTAAATCAAGAATTTAACTTAGTCAAAGTTAAGTGTGACTCTCTTAAGGCTAAAAGTGAACTATCTACTCATACATGGTAGCAAGCATTATTAACAATCAACATCTTATCTCAACTCATCATACTTCCACTTATTACTCAATGCAGTACAATGGATCAAGCAGTCTCGTTAGCTGCGAGAAGCAGACGATTCGAATCGAGTTTTTATCCTTGCAAGGTAAACCTAAACACACGACATGCAGGGGCACTCCGTCCCCACACACATCAACCGTCCCCATCGATTCCCCGTCAGCAGATCAGGGCTCACCGCCTTGGCGTACAATGCCTCACTGACCCCGACTGGCCGTCGTGCAGTGACCGGACTTGTACCCACCATAACCGGAATGGGAGACCTCGTCTCAGGACGCGTGAGGGGATATGTCCACTGCCGGGTTCACTCAGGTACTAGGCTTACCGATTTACCATATTTCTCGGCATGTGCTCAGTACGTTCAAACGCTTGACACAGGTATCCGCACGTTAATCCTTATTCCATTTTCCATCTCGTAAACAACCAATCCCCATGGATTGTTGTCCACCAACTAGTATCATGACAGTGTGAAAGTGGGTACAATCAATTTCCTGATCTCGCGCGAGTGCTAGAAAAATCACTCGTCTTCTACCGAGATCCTAATTAAATAAAGCAACTACTCGACCTGTCATACTAGTATTCATCTCAAAAGGGATTCCTGAGATCATGCAACTAGGGTTTCAGACAACTCCTACACCTAAGTGCACAATCAAACCTACAATCATTAAGTGAAGTAAAATAGCATAAATAACAGGTTATGCATAAAACCGGGGCTTGCCTTCCAAAGCAGTGGCAGGCAGGTCCTCTGGTGCAGGCTCGGGTGCTGGATCTGGGGCTACCTCCTGAGCAGCTCCTTGCTCCGGCACGAGGATGTACTCTCCGTCAGCAAGATTACAGTCTATCGAATGCAATGAACATGTATGTCATGATTATGCATGATTTAACAATATTTTGTAAAAGAAACTAAGTCAAGAAGTAACTTAGAGTTCTTAGTCATGCGGGGCTTCCAGTGGGTTAGTTTTAATACTCCTTAGGCTTGGGTTTTTAGTGAGGATAACATAGTGGATTGGTATTACCTTGATACATTTTTAGTGGACAGACTTCAAGGGTTTTGGGATAACATTAATTCACATTATTCATTTTTCCTTTCCTTGATTTCCATTTAGGGTTTCTAGGGTAGGTTTGAACTACAACAGGGTTTTAATATATTTTCAAAAATTCTGTAAAAATTACAGTGGGTTGTCACTGGCTATTCTAGCTTGTTTTAAGAATTTGAGGCTTAGAGTATAAATGTTAGGTTTTAAGCAAAAATAACAAAAGTTAGGCAAAAAGGGCCACTTTACACTACACCTTCTAGTTAGGGGTAGGTTCTGTCCTAGAGGTTATTTTTGTTGGCATCCTTTGGTAATAATAGGACTCTGTGCTAAAAATCACAGAAAACTAAGGGGTGGGTATTTAGTTATGATTTTCTTAAGTTTAATGTCAAAAAGGCACTTTCTACTACCTTATTATTTGAAAAATGTCAAACAGCAGATTTCATATTTTTCTTAGGTTCTTTCTAATAAAACAATAGTTATCCCAAGGGTGGGGGTGTTTTCACCTTGGGGTCATTTTTGTAGAGTTTTTCTAAGTTTCACTTGTTTTATTTAAAAAAAAGGGATCTTACTTATTTTACACTAAAACAGGGTATGATATATTTTTCCAGTGAACTATGTTGAATAAAAAACCTAACAAAAATAGAGGTACTCTCTGGTCTATTAATTAATTTACCTTTTCTATTTTCCTTATTCTTAGGCATATTATAGAATAAGGGGTAAAACTAACTCAAATGGAGTGGACAGAGAGGTTTAGCATTTTTAAACAGGTTAGTAGGTAAATATAAACTTCTCCAAATTTTCCTAACCCTAGTCAAATATCCTAACTATTTTTCTTACTATTATTTAGCTTTTGGCCAAAACTAACATTAAATTAGAACTTTTAAGTTTTCCACATTACCAAGGGGTTTTATATTTTTCTTAGTTAGGTTACATTAATTTGAGTCTGACAAAATTGGTTTGACCAAATTTGGATGATTTAAACAGAAGTTATACATTTTCAAAGTTGCTGTTCAATTTAAAACAAATTTAATTTAAGGGTTTCTGGAAAAACAGTTTGCACCGGGGTCCCTGGGTTTAAACTAAATCCACCTTCACAGATCTACCCCCACGCCACTATTCCCCTGTGTCACTGACCTTACACAAAACCCCCTGACCTTTCTTCCCTCTCACCCGCAGTCCTTCCCTTCACTGAAACAGTAACCGCGGGAAAGAAAAGGGCGGCGCGGCTTACCGGCGGCGAGGGAGGTCCGGCGAAGGGTGGGGTTGGCTTGGGGAGGCTCTGGCGGTCACGTCGAGGCACGGCTCGGCGTCGGAGGTGGCCGGAATCGCCCGGTCCACGCGTGCAGGCGGGTGTCCTCGTCGGCGGCGAGTATACCGGCCAAACTACGGCGAACTGGCGCAATCCGAGGGCACGGTTAGCATCACGGGGTCACGCAACGACTGTGTGCACAAGGAATCGAAGGATGGTGGAGTGGCTTACCCGGTCCACGTGCTCCGGGGGGGTGAGAGCTCCGGCGAGCGTGGACTGGCTTCTCCGGCGAAGGGAACTCCGATTCCTTGCTCGGGGAGCTTCACAGAGGTGTGCACAAGCTTCTTCGAGGGCAGGACGGGGTTGGGGATGGCTCTGCTGGCCGGTCTACGGTGGCAGAGGGGTTGAGCGGCCGCGGGCTCGCTGCGCACGGGCAAACGGCGACGAGCTAACTCCGGTGAGGTGTGGAGGGTGTGCGGAAAGGTGTAGCCGAAGCCTGGGAGGGATTTATAAGCTCGGGCGCGGGCCACGGCGCGGGTTTGGCTCGGGCGCGGCGCGGGGCGTGCGAGGGCGCGCGCGAGCGTGCTCTGGCGCGGGCAGAAGGCGTCGAACACGTGGCAGTGAGTTTCTTCCAATGTTCAAACGCTTCCAGAGATCGCAAACGTGCGAATCTCGCCATGAATCCGGCGCAGACCTCCTCCTGGCACCTAGGGCTATCTCACATGTGTGAGTTCCAAGGGATGATACGCCCTAGATAGGGAGATAGACGGGCGCCAAATCTGGCTTGTCTCCCTGCCCGCTCAGCGACAAAACTGATGTCAAGTGTTGTCAAACGTCTGAGTCTCGGCCTCAAATTTTTCCAGGGGGTGCCTTAAGTGGTATAGCACATTTTTGGTATAGAACCCAAGTGGTTTTGGCGCCATCTTCAAAGTGAACACGGCTGGTCTTTGAATTAGGGCTAAAATGTGACTTAGAGGGAAATTGAGAGCTCTAGCTCTCTCTCCACTTGGAGATTTGAATTGGGGTTTCTCCAGGGGCCTTTTTGCAATATTTCCCTCCCTTAAATGATGGTTATAATGTTACTTAGGGTTTGGGTAAAAGTTACACATGCTTGCCCACTTGCTCACTTTCTTTCCCCCCTTACTTAGGGTTTTGGAAGGTAGGGCTTTGGAGAGGTCTAGAGTTCTTCTCCCCCCTTTATCCAAGGTAGTAAGTGTGCAAGGATTAGAGTAATGCTTCTCATGTCATTGGCAACTTGATTAGCACATGAGCTCCAAGGTTCTTATGTGGTGCCCTAAGTCTTTACCCTGGTGAACACAGCTTCTAGTGCCAAGGTGGCTCTAGCCAAGGTAACACCTGGGGTGTTACAGCCCTCCCCCCTTAAAGGAATCTCGTCCCGAGATTTAGGTAGAGTCCCTTGGAGGGTGCTTGAAAGTGTGGTGGTGCTGTTTTTCCTTTACACTCAAGTTTCTCTTGTTAACTGCTCTTCGAATGTCATCCTCTTTGCAACTTCAGAAGGAAGCCCATCTTAAGTTAAACCCACAACTTAGACTATCCTTGTTATCTAAGTTTTTCTTATAATTGGATTCAAAGGGCAGGTGGGGGTGGGGTTTTCGGGTTACATACCGACTCCTTTGGGGTAGAAAGTCGGGGAAGCGAGAGCGTAGAAAATCCTCGGTCTCCCATGTAGCTCCTTCTGCTGAATGGTGACTCCACTGAACCTTGTACATTCTGACCGACCTTGCCCGAGTTGATCTTTCCTTTTGATCTAGCACCTTGACGGGGTACTCTTGGTAGGATAAATCTGGTTCTATCTCAATGTCTGGTTCTGGGAGTACTTCAGTGGGTAGACGAACGCATTTCCGCAGCTGAGATACATGGAACACATTATGAACTGCTGACATGTGAGGTGGCAATTCCACTTGATAGGCCACGGGTCCACAACTTGCCTTGATCTCATAGGGTCCAATGTAGCGTGGAGCTAATTTGCCCTTGATTCCGAATCTCTGGACACCCTTGGTGGGTGATACCTTAAGATAGACATGATCTCCCACCTCAAACTGTAGAGGCTTCCGCCTCTTATCATGATAGCTCCTTTGCCTGGCCTGAGCAGCTTCTAAGTTCTTGGTAATAACCCTGACCTTTGCCTCTGCCTCGAGTACTAAATCTGGCCCAAAAATTTCCCTTTCTCCTGCTTGAGACCAATTTAGTGGAGTCCTACACCTTCTCCCATATAATGCCTCAAAAGGTGCCATCTTCAGACTGGACTGATAGCTATTGTTGTAAGAGAACTCTGCCAAAGACAGACACTTGTCCCAATCTTTTCCATAATGTAGTGCACATGCTCGCAACATGTCTTCCAAAATCTGATTTACCCTTTCTGTCTGGCCATCTGTTTGTGGGTGGTATGCTGAGCTTCGGATGACATGGGTCCCAAGTGATTCCTGCAGTTTCTCCCAAAAGCGTGCCACAAACAGTGCTCCTCTGTCAGATATAATGGTCTTGGGAATACCATGCAATCTCACTATCTGGTCAACATAAATTTCAGCATACTTCTCGGTCTTGTGGGTGGTGTGCACTGGCGAGAAATGAGCCGTCTTGGTCAATCTGTCCACGATAACCCAAATAGAATCATGGTGCCTGGAGGTATTGGGTAATCCTACTATGAAGTCCATGCAAATGTCCTCCCATTTCCAAGATGGTATGGGAAGGGGTTGCAAAGGGCCTGCTGCCTTCAAGTGACTAGCTTTAATTCTCTGGCAGGTGTCACATTCGGATATGTACTTGGCAATTTCCCTTTTCATTCTAGTCCACCAATATAAGGATCTAAGATCATGGTACATCTTGTTGCTACCAGGGTGCATGGAGAATTTGGAAAGGTGAGCTTCATCCAGTATCTTCTTTCTGAGCTCAGGGTCCTTGGGAACCACCAATCGATCTCCAAACCATAGAATTCCCTTGCTGTCCCGTCGGAAACACTTGTATTTTTCCGCCTTTTGCTTGATCATATCCTTGATAACCTGAACACCCTTATCCTCAACCTGTGCCCTGACTATCTGCTCTTGTAATGTGGGCTCCACCGAGATATAGCTTAGATTACCCGAAGAAACAACTTCCAGGTTTAGTTTGCACAACTCATCACACAGGGTGGTCACTCCCACATCCATGTTCATACAATTACACTGGGCCTTTCTGCTCAAGGCATCTGCCACAACATTGGCCTTCCCTGGATGGTAATGCACTTCCAAATCATAATCCTTGATCAACTCTAACCACCTCCTTTGCCTCATGTTTAGATCTGCCTGAGTGAAGATGTATTTGAGACTCTTGTGATCAGTGTAGATGTTACAGTGAGCTCCCATCAGGTAGTGTCTCCATATCTTAAGAGCATGAACTACAGCTGCCAATTCTAGATCATGTGTAGGGTAGTTCTGCTCATGGGGCCTGAGTGCCCGGGAAGCATAAGCAATCACTCTGTTCTCTTGCATCAAAACACATCCCAAACCAGTACCAGAAGCATCACAATAAACTTCAAATGGCTTGGTGTTGTCAGGTTGAGCTAGCACTGGGGCTGTTGTCAAATGCTGCCTCAAGGTATGGAAGGCATCTTCACACTTTTGGCTCCACTCAAATTTGACTCCCTTCTTTAACAGTTCAGTCATTGGTTTGGCAATTCTGGAGAAATCCGGAATAAATCGTCGATAATACCCTGCCAAGCCCAGAAAACTCCGAATTTGCTTTACTGTGGACGGGGGTTTCCAATCCATCACCTCCTGCACCTTCTCAGGATCAACTGATATCCCATCTTGAGAAATTGTGTGACCCAAGAATTTGATCTCCTTCAGCCAAAACTCACACTTAGACAACTTAGCATAAAGATGATGATCGCGCAGCCGTTGAAGCACGATGTGCAGGTGCTCAGTATGTTCATCTTCATTCTTGGAATAGACCAGAATATCATCAATGAAAACGACCACAAACTTATCCAACTCTGGCATAAACACTGAGTTCATCAGGTACATAAAATAAGCCGGGGCATTGGTCAGCCCAAAAGACATCACCAGAAACTCATACAGTCCATATCTGGTAGAGAAAGCCGTCTTGGGAATATCGCTAGCACGGATCTTGATCTGATGGTACCCTGAGCGAAGGTCTATCTTGGAGAATACCTTGGCTCCAACCAACTGATCAAACAGAACATCAATGCGGGGCAGCGGGTATTTGTTCTTTATAGTCACCGCATTGAGAGGGCGGTAGTCAACACACATCCTCAAACTCTCATCCTTTTTCTTCACGAATAATGCTGGACATCCCCATGGTGAAGTGCTTGGACGAATAAACCCCTTGTCCAACAATTCTTGCAATTGTTTCTTCAATTCTGCCAATTCCGCGGGAGGCATCCTATAGGGTCTCTTGGAGATAGGAGCGGTCCCGGGTTGCAATTCGATGGCGAACTCAATATCTCGGTCAGGTGGCATCCCTGGAAATTCCTCCGGAAAAACATCCGAGTAGTCACGGACCACTGGGATCTTTTCCACTGGGGATTCTATCATAACAAAGGCACAAGATTGGGTACAACCCTGGTCAGGCAAATACAGTGTGGTCTCACCACAAGTTGGTGAGTGCACCTCTATGGCTCTAGCCGCAATATCCATCACAGCCTGATTTCTGGTTAACCAGTCAGTTCCCAAAATAATATCCACACTCTCCAAACCCAAAATGAGGAGGTTGGCTTTAATTATCAGACTACCAAACTTTATAGGCACATTCTTGTTAATTTGGTAAGTGGCAACCCTGCCTCCTGGGGTTGAAATTGTGATACCTCCATTGGTGTGGTGAAAAGGCAATTGGCACTTGGCACTAAATTTTGCACTGATAAAACTATGCGATGCACCCGAATCAAATAGGATAATAGCAGGAAAATTTAATACTGTAAAGATACCAGTCATGACGGGTGCTCCCTCTGGAATATCTGCCATGGTGGTGAAGTTCAGCCTGCCCTGCCTCACTTGCACCTTCTGTCTCTTGCCTTGGTTCTGATTTGCATTCTGCCCCTGCCTCTGCTGGTTCCTGGGGCAATTCTTGGCATAATGCCCAGTGTTGCCGCAAGTAAAGCACCTGTTGTCATTGGCTTGACGGTACTGCTGCTGCTGCTGATTGCCCCTCTGAGCTGGAAATTGGGTGCGGTTGGGTGCCTGCTGCTGCTGCTGAGGTCGGATTACCCATCGCCCTTGCTGCTGCTGGGGTCCCCTGCCCTGGGTGTCGGACACAATTCTGAAGCGCTGTGGCTGAGCTGAGGGTCCTGCCACGGGGGTCTTCCTCTTCTTTTCTGCCTGCCTAGCTGTAATGCAGTCCTCTTGGGAGATAGCCATGTTTACCAACTCATTGTAGCTGTTGGCCCTGACGGTGTTGAGACGATCCCGGAGCTTAGTGCTGAGCCCCCTTCTAAATCTGTCCCTCTTCTTCTCATCTGTATCCGCATGATATCCCGCATACTGGCACAAGTCATTAAAGGCCTGGGCGTACTGCAACACTGTCCTGCTGCCCTGAGTGAGTGCCAAGAACTCATTGAGCTTCCTGTCCATGATCCCGGCTGGTATATGGTGTCCTCTAAAAGCTGCCTTAAACTCCCTCCACTCCACCTCTCGGTCCTCTGGCTGCATAGCAAGAAAGTGATCCCACCAAGTCCTTGCAGGTCCGCGAAGCTGCTGGGTAGCGAACCTGACTTTGGTGACCTCTGAGCAAACTCCATGGAGCAGTGGAAATTTGGATTCCACCACTCGCAGCCACACATCTGCGTCAAGTGGGTCCTCCGCCCTTGTGAACAGTGGAGGCTGGGTGCTGAGGAATTCTTGATAGGTGGCCGCCGCAGGGTGACGTTGGTGGTCTCCACCACCATAATGCTGGGGTGGTGGCTGACGTTGAGCCAGCTGCCTCAGAATCTCATTCTGCTGAGCCATGAGCTCCTGCAGAGTGGGAGGTGGGGGAGGCGGTGGAACGTGCTCGTTCTGGCCACGACGCTGCCTCCCGGCCATCTGAAAAATCCACATACTCACTTAACACCATAGTTCCAATTTCAAGATTTTATCACGGGGAAAAGTTAAAACAGCACGATAGACTCTGACTTCAACAAAAGGGATTTCAAGAGGCATAATTTCCTTCCTTCCAAATTTTAAACTGATAAAAGCATCCATCAACCAAGCTCCCAAGAAAGTTTAACACGATTACATCAAATTGTTCCAAAATGACTCAACTCTATCTAGCCTAGTACCCCAAGGGTGCAAAAGCTAAGCTAGCTGCGAGGAGTCCGACTGTCCAACTTCTAAACCTACCCTGGACACCTAGTGAGCGAACGAAGCAACACTTGACTCGGGGGAGGGTGGTCTTCCTGAGCCAGCAGTGTCCACACTGGAGGCAGGCTCATCTCCTCCCTCAATGTCGACGTCCTCGTTGGCCTCCTGGTCCTGGATCTCCTGGTGGTGCATGTCCAGGTGCTCGTTAGCCTTAGCAAGCTGCTGCTGAGTGTTAAGGAGCTGATCCTCGAGGACCTCGATGGTGTTCTCCCTGGTACCTACCAACTCCTCCAACTCCTGAATGTCAGTGGATAGCTGCTCCACCTGCAAGTCCTTTTCCACCATTTCCTGAGATAGGTCAACCACGAGCTCCTCTCTGTTATCCAGCGTGATCTTTGTTGCCTCCAGCAGCGCCATCAGATGGGACATTGCCTCACCGCGCATCACTTGTAGACGGTACAGGGCATTCATGCACCGTACTGTCAAGTGCGCAGTCTGACCTGGGTAGATGGCCCAGATGTCCTTGGCATGCTCCACCCGATCCTTCCACATTGGGTCGTCCTCCTTCTCAGCGGGGAACAAGCCAATGGGGTGGGTAGCCAGCTCCAAGGGATGGAATCCGCAGAAGGTAGTCAACCCATGCAGAGCGATCGCCTCGATCGTGTCCTCTGCCCGGTACCCGAAAGACTCGGAGTCCAAGGAGCGCCAACCTGGCTGCAGGGGATGAGGCTCCAAAGTCATCCTCACCCTACAGCGGGGCACCCGGTGCTTCTCGAACTGCTGCACCGTGTACTGAGGGGGTGTCGTGTATCCAGCCCCCTGAAGTACTTCCCACAGAATGCGGGGAAAGCCCTCTCGTGCAAGTCCGTCCGTGTGGGTCAGTGCATTTCCGTTATCGGAGGATCCGTGGGAAGTCATCTGTGTACGGTTAAGCGTAAGTAAAGAAAAAGAATTATAAAAAGAACAAGGAAAAGTAAAAAAAATTCAGCCTTTCTCTAGTTAAGTAAAAAGGCACTAGGGACCTAATTGGTTGTTATCTTGTTTTTAAGTCCTTTACTCAGTTATCCATTTGCTTAATTATGAATGCATGCATGCTCGTCCTGAACGGCCTCACAACAAGATAAAAGGAATAGGGAGGAACTCCCATCCTGTAAAAGTGGCCTGTAGGGCCTAGTTACTTAGCCACCTAGCTACCCTTCTATTAACCTAAGGCTTCACGTCCTAGGTCTATCCTGTTCGTCCTACTATCTATCCAACCTTGTTTCTATCAAGTTTTATTTAGAAAATTGATGGTATTTATATTTTATTGATTCCTCTGTGGTGGTACAAGCTCTGATACCAGCTGTGGCGGAACTGCCCGAATTATTCCAACTTAAGTGTCCAAGTCCCGCCTTAGAGGCTAGACCACACTTAAATGGGAATAACCCGTCAATCCCTCGGATCTAGTCCGACACGGCCACTGACAGGATCAAGTACCACAATCTCACTCGAAGGTGAGTCACAGAGCAAATACAATAAAGCATAAAACCATACATGCCATAATGTTAAATTATTACATCACCATCATCGTCATCGGAGTTTTTGCAAAAGTAACCATCATTGTTTGAAGTGCAGCGGAATAAAACTAACGATAATTAAACAGAGAGATGGGGAAGCCTGTCTCATCACTCCTCATGCTCCTCCTCCGCCGAGGCAGGGTCCCACTCGACAGTCCAACCCGGTGGCAGGGTGGTCGGCCAAGTTATCCCAGCAACCATCTCCTCCAGAGAACCTGTAAAAATTATGCCACAAGCAAGGCTGAGTATACTAATACTCAGCTAGACTTACCCGGTGTGAGGAGTCTACTCCTCTACCTCTAGACATGCAGCTGTTTGGCTGTGGGGTTTGGTTGCCAAAAGCACTAGCTGAGTTTCTAAATCAAGAATTTAACTTAGTCAAAGTTAAGTGTGACTCTCTTAAGGCTAAAAGTGAACTATCTACTCATACATGGTAGCAAGCATTATTAACAATCAACATCTTATCTCAACTCATCATACTTCCACTTATTACTCAATGCAGTACAATGGATCAAGCAGTCTCGTTAGCTGCGAGAAGCAGACGATTCGAATCGAGTTTTTATCCTTGCAAGGTAAACCTAAACACACGACATGCAGGGGCACTCCGTCCCCACACACATCAACCGTCCCCATCGATTCCCCGTCAGCAGATCAGGGCTCACCGCCTTGGCGTACAATGCCTCACTGACCCCGACTGGCCGTCGTGCAGTGACCGCACTTGTACCCACCATAACCGGAATGGGAGACCTCGTCTCAGGACGCGTGAGGGGATATGTCCACTGCCGGGTTCACTCAGGTACTAGGCTTACCGATTTACCATATTTCTCGGCATGTGCTCAGTACGTTCAAACGCTTGACACAGGTATCCGCACGTTAATCCTTATTCCATTTTCCATCTCGTAAACAACCAATCCCCATGGATTGTTGTCCACCAACTAGTATCATGACAGTGTGAAAGTGGGTACAATCAATTTCCTGATCTCGCGCGAGTGCTAGAAAAATCACTCGTCTTCTACCGAGATCCTAATTAAATAAAGCAACTACTCGACCTGTCATACTAGTATTCATCTCAAAAGGGATTCCTGAGATCATGCAACTAGGGTTTCAGACAACTCCTACACCTAAGTGCACAATCAAACCTACAATCATTAAGTGAAGTAAAATAGCATAAATAACAGGTTATGCATAAAACCGGGGCTTGCCTTCCAAAGCAGTGGCAGGCAGGTCCTCTGGTGCAGGCTCGGGTGCTGGATCTGGGGCTACCTCCTGAGCAGCTCCTTGCTCCGGCACGAGGATGTACTCTCCGTCAGCAAGATTACAGTCTATCGAATGCAATGAACATGTATGTCATGATTATGCATGATTTAACAATATTTTGTAAAAGAAACTAAGTCAAGAAGTAACTTAGAGTTCTTAGTCATGCGGGGCTTCCAGTGGGTTAGTTTTAATACTCCTTAGGCTTGGGTTTTTAGTGAGGATAACATAGTGGATTGGTATTACCTTGATACATTTTTAGTGGACAGACTTCAAGGGTTTTGGGATAACATTAATTCACATTATTCATTTTTCCTTTCCTTGATTTCCATTTAGGGTTTCTAGGGTAGGTTTGAACTACAACAGGGTTTTAATAATTTTCAAAAATTCTGTAAAAATTACAGTGGGTTGTCACTGGCTATTCTAGCTTGTTTTAAGAATTTGAGGCTTAGAGTATAAATGTTAGGTTTTAAGCAAAAATAACAAAAGTTAGGCAAAAAGGGCCTCTTTACACTACACCTTCTAGTTAGGGGTAGGTTCTGTCCTAGAGGTTATTTTTGTTGGCATCCTTTGGTAATAATAGGACTCTGTGCTAAAAATCACAGAAAACTAAGGGGTGGGTATTTAGTTATGATTTTCTTAAGTTTAATGTCAAAAAGGCACTTTCTACTACCTTATTATTTGAAAAATGTCAAACAGCAGATTTCATATTTTTCTTAGGTTCTTTCTAATAAAACAATAGTTATCCCAAGGGTGGGGGTGTTTTCACCTTGGGGTCATTTTTGTAGAGTTTTTCTAAGTTTCACTTGTTTTATTTAAAAAAAGGGATCTTACTTATTTTACACTAAAACAGGGTATGATATATTTTTCCAGTGAACTATGTTGAATAAAAAACCTAACAAAAATAGAGGTACTCTCTGGTCTATTAATTAATTTACCTTTTCTATTTTCCTTATTCTTAGGCATATTATAGAATAAGGGGTAAAACTAACTCAAATGGAGTGGACAGAGAGGTTTAGCATTTTTAAACAGGTTAGTAGGTAAATATAAACTTCTCCAAATTTTCCTAACCCTAGTCAAATATCCTAACTATTTTTCTTACTATTATTTAGCTTTTGGCCAAAACTAACATTAAATCAGAACTTTTAAGTTTTCCACATTACCAAGGGGTTTTATATTTTTCTTAGTTAGGTTACATTAATTTGAGTCTAACAAAATTGGTTTGACCAAATTTGGATGATTTAAACAGAAGTTATGCATTTTCAAAGTTGCTGTTCAATTTAAAACAAATTTAATTTAAGGGTTTCTGGAAAAACAGTTTGCACCGGGGTCCCTGGGTTTAAACTAAATCCACCTTCACAGATCTACCCCCACGCCACTATTCCCCTGTGTCACTGACCTTACACAAAACCCCCTGACCTTTCTTCCCTCTCACCCGCAGTCCTTCCCTTCACTGAAACAGTAACCGCGGGAAAGAAAAGGGCGGCGCGGCTTACCGGCGGCGAGGGAGGTCCGGCGAAGGGTGGGGTTGGCTTGGGGAGGCTCTGGCGGTCATGTCGAGGCACGGCTCGGCGTCGGAGGTGGCCGGAATCGCCCGGTCCACGCGTGCAGGCGGGTGTCCTCGTCGGCGGCGAGTATACCGGCCAAACTACGGCGAACTGGCGCAATCCGAGGGCACGGTTAGCATCACGGGGGTCACGCAACGACTGTGTGCACAAGGAATCGAAGGATGGTGGAGTGGCTTACCCGGTCCACGTGCTCCGGCGGGGGTGAGAGCTCCGGCGAGCGTGGACTGGCTTCTCCGGCGAAGGGAACTCCGATTCCTTGCTCGGGGAGCTTCACAGAGGTGTGCACAAGCTTCTCCGAGGGTAGGACGGGGTTGGGGATGGCTCTGCTGGCCGGTCTACGGTGGCAGAGGGGTTGAGCGGCCGCGGGCTCGCTGCGCACGGGCAAACGGCGACGAGCTAACTCTGGTGAGGTGTGGAGGGTGTGCGGAAAGGTGTAGCCGAAGCCTGGGAGGGATTTATAAGCTCGGGCGCGGGCCACGGCGCGGGTTTGGCTCGGGCGCGGCGCGGGACGTGCGAGGGCGCGCGCGAGCGTGCTCTGGCGCGGGCAGAAGGCGTCGAACACGTGGCAGTGAGTTTCTTCCAATGTTCAAACGCTTCCAGAGATCGCAAACGTGCGAATCTCGCCATGAATTCGGCGCAGACCTCCTCCTGGCACCTAGGGCTATCTCACATGTGTGAGTTCCAAGGGATGATACGCCCTAGATAGGGAGATAGACGGGCGCCAAATCTGGCTTGTCTCCCTGCCCGCTCAGCGACAAAACTGATGTCAAGTGTTGTCAAACGTCTGAGTCTCGGCCTCAAATTTTTCCAGGGGGTGCCTTAAGTGGTATAGCACATTTTTGGTATAGAACCCAAGTGGTTTTGGCGCCATCTTCAAAGTGAACACGGCTGGTCTTTGAATTAGGGCTAAAATGTGACTTAGAGGGAAATTGAGAGCTCTAGCTCTCTCTCCACTTGGAGATTTGAATTGGGGTTTCTCCAGGGGCCTTTTTGCAATATTTCCCTCCCTTAAATGATGGTTATAATGTTACTTAGGGTTTGGGTAAAAGTTACACATGCTTGCCCACTTGCTCACTTTCTTTCCCCCCTTACTTAGGGTTTTGGAAGGTAGGGCTTTGGAGAGGTCTAGAGTTCTTCTCCCCCTTTATCCAAGGTAGTAAGTGTGCAAGGATTAGAGTAATGCTTCTCATGTCATTGGCAACTTGATTAGCACATGAGCTCCAAGGTTCTTATGTGGTGCCCTAAGTCTTTACCCTGGTGAACACAGCTTCTAGTGCCAAGGTGGCTCTAGCCAAGGTAACACCTGGGGTGTTACACAGAAGCGACGTGAAGACTAGACAGAGAACGTCCATCAAACGTCCAATCAGTTGCAGAAGCAAATAAATTGCACTACCTAGCAAGATATGGATGGATTGCAAACTCGGTTGCTAAAGACAAAATATATGCTGACCTCTGCAACAAAATATTGATGACATAATGCTGACCTCCAAAGCGTAATGCAAATAGCTTCATGCCAATTTCTACAAACGAAAGGGATAATTTTCAGCAAAGAGGCACGAAAGGAAGACCTTCGAATGGATTATCCTTGAAAAATCCATTTGAAGGTCGGGGGCTACACCCATTGGGTGCACCTCCGGTGCACCCCATGGATTATCATTCCAAGCCGAAATAGTGCCGACTTCTAAGGCGTGGGACAAGATTAAAAGACCAACCCTCAACCAAGATGCAGGAGCACAAATGGAGATAATTTCTAGGGAAGACCTTCGAGTAGATTGTTTTCTAAAATCTACTCAAAGCTCGGGGGCTACACCCATTGGGTGCACCTCCGGTGCACCCAATGAAGTTCAGAATCCTACAAAATTGAAATGCCGACCTCTAAGGCTCAAGCATGAAACTAAGCTTCGGTCAAATGAGTGATCGGAGCAAGAGAAGACAGCAGGAAGACGTTCTTCTTCAAAACACCCGCAAGTTGGACCTGGGATCTTTGGGCTGATTACTTCTAAATTAACCCAAAGATCGGGGGCTTGTGGGGGACAGATATCCCCCGGGTCCACTAAAGGAGTAAAAGACCTCACGAAAGGCCCAAGGGCCCGATAAATCGTAAGGTCATTCTTTCGTGGGCCTGGGGAGAAACAACCAACAAAGCAGAGCGACGTGAGACCGGATTGGAGCAAGCCCGGATGGCCCACAACGTCGAGCGAGTAAATCGCAACAGAGACCCGACTTTCCCGCGCTGAAGCCCCCATGCAACGGAGCCATGCGAGGATAAGTCGGCGAGGGTTACGTGGGGATAAACTCAAGAGGTTCACTACCTTTTAGCTACTTGTTGTTATCATATCCACATGTACTGCCCCACGGTCGAGTATATAAGGCCTAGGGGGCACCCCTTCAGATCGATCGACCCTATCCTACTTAGTCACCCACATCAACTCTCTGTGTCTTCAACCCAGAGAGCCCTCTTGTAACCACGCTCACCAAGCATACTCACCAGGACGTAGGGTGTTACGCGTCTCTAAGCGGCCTGAACCTGTAAATCTTGTCCACTGTCCCTCGTGCGATCGGCACGAACCATTTTGCTACAGTCGTCGACACCGTCCTACTCCTAGAAACACCTTGAGGGGCAACCCCGGGTGTGCGGTCGGACCCAAAACACCGACAGACCCCACTTAAAAACTTCGGCTGACTTCAGTATCTCAAAGAATGGGAGATTTCTTTCTACTGATCTGGATATGAATCTATTCAATGATGCTAGTCTTTCAGTCAGCCGTTGGGCCCCCTTTTTTGTATTTGGTGGCTCCATTCGAAGGATAGCTTCGATCTTATTGGGGTTAGCTTTGATTCCCTTCGTTGATACCAGACAACCAAGAAAGTTGCCCTTCTTTACTCCAAAAACGCACTTTTCTAGATTTAATTTCATACCAGCTTGCCTAAAATTGGCAAATGTTTCTTGCAAGTCAGTAAAGTGATTCTCTTGCTTCGTGCTCTTTACTATGATATCATCAACATAAGTCAGCACATTCCTACCTATTTGAGAATGAAGGACCTTGTCTGTCATTCTGATGAAACTTCCTCCAGCATTCTTGAGCCCCTCAGGCATCCGAAGATAGCAATAAGTGCCACTAAGAGTTATGAAGCTAGTCTTTGGCTCACCTTCCTTCTTCATCCATGTTGGGGGTATGCTGCATTGCCGAAGGTCCTACAGGAAGAAACACCTTCGGCAAAACCTGTTTATACGTGATACTGAAGCTACCGCTCATGAAGCTTCGATATTATAACGTATTCGAAGACGAAGGATCGAACCGACTTAAAAATGGAATGACTTTTTAGTCCATAAGGGTCTGAGTTATAATTGTAATCTTTTGTAAGGGGTATGATTGTAATTTCTTACAGGATGCGTCCTGTGCCTATAAATAGTGAACAATACTCCTTTACTATTCACGCAATTTTGTAATTGTTGACGCATTACTCTGGAATTATTGTTTCCTGCCAAAGCGAAGGTACAAACGTACTTAAATATTATGTTTTAATATTTTAGTTCACATTATAAAATGAGTGGATAATGTTATTTATTCTTGATGTTTTATAACGTTTTATATCTTGTATTTCATTTCACATTTTTTATCTTTGATCACGAAGGTGTGACCTTCGTGATATATTATTCATAACCTTCGCCCGAAGCTCATTAAATCCTTGGGGAAATAATGCTTCAGCGGACGAAGGGTTTTAACATTTAACATTCTATGTTGCCTTGTTCTTAATTCGAAGCATTTGAGAACAAGTCCCCAACATTGGCGCCCACCTCCGGTGAACTCACTTCCACTTTTTGAGCTGATGGCTTCGTTCAAGAACCAAGCTGGAGCTGCTTCGGCTCCGAAGCTGATCCTCCCGATAACAGGCAGTTCATGCTCAGAGCCGGCTAACAAGAAACGGAAGAAGGAGGCATAGAGAAGAGTACAACATGTAGGGGTACAAGGACCCTTCATCAAGTCAAGATGGTCTCACATCCCAATTACCTTCTCTCAAGAGGATCTTCAGCTCAAGGATTACCCACACAATGATGCTATGGTTATCTCTTGTGTGATCAAAGGATTTCTGGTCCACAATGTTTTGGTTGATACAGGCAGTGCAGCGGATATTATATTTGCTAAGGCCTTCAGACAAATGCAAGAGCCCGAAGACAAGATTCATGATGCTACGCACCCTCTTTGTGGCTTCGGAGGAAGACAGATTGTAGCGCTTGGTAAGATTACCATGCTAGTGACCTTCAGATTCGTCAACAATACAAGGACTGAGCAAGTTGTGTTTGACATTGTCGACATGGAGTATCCTTACAATGCTATCATTGGTCGTGGAACACTCAACGCTTTCGAAGCAATTATTCATCCAACATATCTTTGCATGAAGATACCTTCGGATCAGGGACCTATTGCCATTCATGGGAGTCAGGAAGTTGCCAGAAAGGCCGAGGGGAATCGGACTGATTCAAAGGCAATCCACAATATAGATGAAGCCGAAGCTTGTGAGCAGTACAAGTACAGAAGGGAGAAGGCTGCTTCGGCCGATCAGCCGAAACCCATGCTTTTATGCGAAGATATCGCAGAGCAGAAGGTGCTGCTGGGATCTCAATTGTCTGAGGAACAAGAGAAAACCCTGATAAGGTTTCTCTTCAACAACAAAGATGTCTTTGCATGGTCGGCTAACGATCTCTGTGGCGTCAACAGGGATGTTATTGAACACTCGCTCAATGTTGATCCATCCTTCAGACCTAGAAAGCAGAGGCTTCGGAAGATGTCTGATGACAAGGTCGAAGGTGCTCGAAATGAAGTAAAAAGACTCCTCAGTGCCGGAGTCATTAGAGAAGTGAAGTATCCAGAATGGCTGGCTAACAGTGTTATGGTAAAAAAGGCCAATGGCAAATGGAGGATGTGTATTGATTTTACTGATCTCAACAAGGCTTGTCCGAAGGATGAGTTTCCATTGCCAAGGATTGATTCCCTAGTTGATGCAGCAGCTTCATCAGAACTTATGAGTCTGTTGGATTGTTATTCAGGCTATCATCAAATTTGGATGAAGAAGGAGGATGAGCCAAAAACCAGCTTCATAACCCCTAGCGGAACATATTGTTACCTTCGGATGCCTGAGGGGCTCAAGAATGCTGGAGGAAGCTTCAGCAGAATGACAGCAAAGGTTCTTCATTGTAAAAAGCACGAAGCAAGAAAATCACATTGCTGATCTGTAGGAGACTTTCGCTAATTTTAGACAGGCTGGTCTAAAACTGAATCCAGAAAAGTGTGTTTTCGGAGTAAAGAAGGGGAAATTCCTTGGTTGTCTAGTTTCAACAAAAGGGATTGAGGCTAATCCAAATAAAATCGAAGCTATCCTTCGAATGGAACCACCAAGCACAAAGAAGGGGGCTCAACGATTGACAGGAAGACTGGCATCTCTCAACAGATTCATATCTAGATCAGCAGAGAGAAATTTACCATTCTTCGAAGTGCTGAAGTCAGCCGAAGTTTTTCAATGGGGACCAGTTCAGCAGAGAGCCTTCGAAGAGCTGAAGCAATATTTGATAGACCTAACGACGTTAACTCCACCAACGCCAGGGGCTCCTCTGTTGTTATATGTAGCAACTTTGCACTCAGCGGTAAGTGCGGCACTTGTCCAAGAAAAGCTTGAAGGGCAAGTCAAAAAGCAAGCCCCAATATACTTTGTATCCGAAGTTCTTAGTTTATCAAAGAAAAATTATACAGAATTGGAGAAGGTGTTGTATGCTGTTTTGATGGCTTCCAGGAAGCTTCGGCACTATTTTCAAGCATACAATATAATTGTCCCTTCTTCACAACCATTGAAAGATATTATGAGAAATAGAGACGCTACTGGAAGGGTTGGAAAATGGGCTGCGGAACTCAATGAGTTCTGCATTGATTATGTGCATAGATCTTCGATTCAGTCCCAAGCGTTAGCAGACTTCATTGCTGACTGGACGCCAGGGGCTCAGGAAGAAGCGAGTAAAGATGCCGAAGTTTGGACAGTATTCTGTGACGGTTCTTAGGGAACCTTCGGGGCAGGAGCAGCCGCTGTGTTGGTCGCACCCTCCAAAGTTAAAACCTGCTACGCAGCAAGACTTGATTTCAGTTGCACAAATAACATTGTTGAGTACGAAGCTTTGCTTTTGGGTCTTCGGAAGTTAAAGGCAATGGGAATTAGAAGGGCGGTTCTTAAAACTGATTCCAGGTTATTTCTGGTCATATTGACAAGAGTTGTAAAGCAAGTGACCCGAAGCTTGAGAAATATTTAGACACGGTCCGAAGGATTGAAGCTTCCTTTGAAGGGTTTTCTGTCAAAAATATTCCTCGAGGAGAAAATGAACATGCTAATTTGCTAGCCAAGTCAGCAGCACAGGGGCTGCCCTTACCTTCGGAAGTATTTTTCGAAACAATAAAAGCACCTTCGGTTGAACTTCTTGAAAGAGTAGTCCTCAATATATCTCCTGTTTATAGTGAAGACTGGAGAACTGAGATCATCTCTTTCCTTCAGGGTAACTTTCTTTCAGATGACAAAGCTTATAACAAGAGAATAGAGGCAAGAGCTCGACCATATATTATAATAGAAGGGGAGTTGTACAAGCGTGGGGTCTGTTCTCCACTACTCAAATGTTTATCCAGAGCCGAAGGTATAGAATTGATGAAGGAAATACACGCAGGCCTGTGTGGATCTCACATTGGATCTAGGCCTTTGCTGGGAAAAAAATTTCGTCAAGGATTTTATTGGCCAAAGGCAGCTTCAGATGCAGCGGAATTAGTCCAAAAGTGCGAAGGCTATCAGAGATGTGCAAGAGATAAAAAACAACCTTCGTCTCTAACCCAGCTAATACAACCCACTTGGCCATTGCAAAGGTGGGGTCTTGATTTGTTAGGTCCGCTACCACCAGCACAAGGGAACTTAAGATATGTTGTAGTGGCAGTGGAGTATTTTTCTAAATGGATTGAGGCAAAGCCTTTAGCCACAATAACTTCGGTTACTATTCAAAAGTTTTTCTGGCAAAATATTGTCTGTCGCTTCGGAGTGCCGAAGGACATCACTGTGGACAATGGAACGCAGTTTGACTCCGAAGCTTTCAGAGAATTTTGTGAACAAATTGGCACGAAGATCCATTTTGCATCAGTTCGGCATCCGGAGTCAAATGGACTTGTTGAAAGGGCTAATGGCATCATAATGATAGGAATAATGAAGTTAATCTTCAATCAGCCCAGGGGAAAGTGGCCAGATGAATTAATCAAAGTAGTGTGGAGCCACAACACAACAATATCAAGATCAACAGGTTTTACACCATTCAAATTGTTGTTTGGTGACGAAGCAATAACTCCGGAAGAAGCAAAAGCAGGATCAATAAGAATAGTAGCTTCGGCAGAAGACGAAACTGAAGCTGATTACTCTGTGGAAAAAGATGCTATAGAAGGGATCAGGCTTCAAGCTGTGGAAAACATCAATAAATACCAAGCCGAAACAATAAAATGGCGTGATAGAAAGGTTCGGCTAAAGAATATTGAGCCAGGATATTTGGTGCTTCGAAGAGTAGCCAACCCAGAGACAGTAGACAAGCTACAGCTGAAGTGGGAAGGACCTTTTCTGGTAGTATCTTCGTCAAGACCCGGTTCCTACAGATTGAAGGATATGGACGGCAACGACATTCCTAGATCATGGAATGCGGATGAGCTTCGGCGATATTATGTTTAGTTTGATGTAATTTTTTCTATTCTTTCTTGTGGCACCCTTTCCTTTCCAAAGGGGGAGAAAGGTTTTTAATGGGGCCACAACATGTAATTTTTCTTTTTCTTATTTCTACTTTATAAGAGCAATATCCCCCAAAGATGTAAATGTAAAAGCTGGGAACGCACCATCGAGTGCAAAGGAAAAAGAAAAGAAAACAAGGAGAAGCTCAAAAGTCGTTCCTAAGGGAATGCAGAGCTTACAGCGAAAAATAAACGCTGATTCCACCGAAGTAAAAGGCGAAGAAGCTCCCAAGGGAGGCTTACAGCGAAAAATAAACGCTGATTCCGCTGAAGTAAAAGGCGAAGAAGCTCTTAAGGGAGGCTTACAGCGAAAAGTCAGCGCTGATACATCGAAAAGTAAACGGTGAGGCCGAAAAATAAGCGGCAAAACGATTTGAGTCATTCCTAAGGGAGTAAAGGCTATGATTATGGCTTTGAATATATATATTCGGACATTCATTTGCACGATACATTACATCATGACATTTGCATTCATAAACATTCATTTAGACATACATAGGATCATTGTCATCATATCATACAGAAAAGGCAGATGCTTCGGCAATGAGGATAAAGCCTCGGAGAAAAACTGAAAGAAGAAATTTTCATGCTTCGTTGTGTACGAAAAGAAGGGAAGGTGTTTTTCGCCTTCGGCTCAAAAAAGAAAATTTCGTCCACAGCAAAGCAGATCGTACACGGACAAAGGGAAAAAGATATATTACAAGGTACGCACAAATTTACATAAGTTTCTTTACAATTATATTACAAAATTCTCTCTAGAATCTTATGTAGCAAAGTCTTTCGGAACATCTGTTAAAGCTTCAGCTTTTCATTCTTTAGCTTCATCATCCTGTACATATTAAAACGGAATGAGAAAAGCGCAGAGTTCAAGGAGAAGGTAAAAGTAACAAGTATAAGTTTCTCACTGGCTTAAGGTGGCTCCGAGCTTCGTCACCAGCCATTTTTTGCCCGTCGTTTATCCAAATCTGGGTCATAAACCTGTTTCCTATGCTTCGAGCTAGGCTGGGGATGTCAATCAAATCTGCTGGCGACAAACTGAAGTTTGGCCCATTAACAATTTTCCCGTGCATGCAGCCAGCCTTCAGGAAAGCAGTAGTCGTGCCTCGAGAAGCTAACAGGGCGCAGAAATTGGCATGCCCAGCGATAACTTCGTCAAGTGCATCAACTTCGCCCTCAATGTATTCAAAGGTGCTTGGCAGGTTTTCAACTGAAGGTGTAAACTTATCAGAGCTGGCTCCAATTGAGTAAAACACATCCTTCAGCCGCTGCACACATCTGTTGCCGAAATCTAAGCATTTTTCCTGAAGCTCCTTCAATGATTTCTGCAAATTTGAATTCTTCTCAATTTCGGTCTTGAGACTTGTTTCGAGATTCTTCTTTTCTTGCTCAGATTTTTCTGATTTTTTGAGTAATTCGTTGTTTAATTTGTCAATTTCGGCTTGAGCTTCAGCCACTGAACCTTCCATAGAGTGAATAACAAAGTCTTTCTTCTCCAAGGCAGCTTCGTGATCTTTAACTTTATTTTCAAGGTCTCGAATGACGAAGTCCTTTTTCTTCAAAGCAGCTTCGTAATTTTCGACTTTGTTTTGTAGATCTTTGATGGTAGCTTCGTTTTTCTCGTCCTCAAGATCTTGTTGCATCCTCAACACTTTACTTAGTAATATACTCTGCCAAAACAACCTTCGTCAGAAAACATCTTAACTCAAAAAACAATAAAAAGTTGAGAGTTTTTACCTTGAAATTAGCATAGAATAAGCTACCGGCGATATGCTGTCGCTGATACCTGCAGAGGTCCGCTTCAATCTTCGGCAGGCCAACGTTCTTTGAAAAAGTCCTAACAACCTTGGCCCCGGTTCGATTCCGAAGGCATCTTAGTTTCCCTTCATTGACTCCGCCAAACAGCAGAGCCCCTGGTTTGTACCCACAGGATACAGCATATTTCTTTAGCTCTTCTTTTTCAGTCTCTGATAACTCTTGTCCCAGTATATCTTGAAAATTGAAGTTTTTCTCTTCCAAAGTATCTCCAATTTGCTCTTTTCCTTTCTCAATTGTCGTGTCCACCGCGGCCGCAGCAGCTTCTTCCTCAGCCATTTTTAGAAGTATGTTATCAATATCACCAAGTGTGGTTTCTAGATTAGGATCTTCGGCGGTCTCGATTTCGGCTCCGGTGGCTTCGGCTTCGGTGGCTGCTCTAGTGGCTTCGGCTCCGGTGGCTGCGGTTTCGGCAGTGCCAGCACTTTCAATAAATGGTATTTTCGACGCCGATGTCGGTGGCAGCGTCTGATGAATGACATCGACCACTTGGATAATTCTCCGTTTTTTCGGCTTAGCAGGACTTTCTGTTGCCGAAGGTTCCTTTTCCTTCTGAAAAAACTTCGTCAGTTCTGGTGCCAGCGGACTTAGCTTGATTGGCAAAGGTTCAGTCATTACCTTTAGAATCTCTTCCACTTCGGCAGCAGAAGGTGTAGCAGGAGCTTCTTCCTCTTGGCCCGAAGTCTTTGGTTTCGGGGATGCAGCTTTTCTTTTCTTTGGAGCAGTTATCTTCGGCTCAGGGCTCAGTTTTCTTTTCTCAGAAATTTCTTTATCCTTTTTAGCCAATTAGGTACCCTCTTTGTGAAGGACGCTGGCAATCCTTTTTCTTTTCTGGCCTTCGGCAACTCCGCCCAGTTTCTCATAGTTAGGGTAATCAAAATTCAAGGCATCCAACACCCGATTCAATCTTCGTTTCGGACGAGTGCCGAAGGCCGCAGTCATTAACTGATCTTCTTTCTTAGAGTAGTTACCGAGGATCTCGTTGCACATAACCTCAATTGTGTCCAACCACTCTTGGCAGGGTGCTTTAAAATGTTTTTAAATTTGTAGTGATAAGGCAATCGAACAAGTTCTCCCTTCTTCTTTTCTCCCTCTAGCTTCAGCATCTCCCACTCCCTCAGCGTTGGGAACACTCTAAAAGCCAAAAATTCCTGCACTAAGTCTCTAGTGCCAATATGATCTGAAATCACTCGAAATTCAGCCAAAGCAATCTGACTCGGGCTCCCCATTATCATGTTGATCGGGGCCTCGTCTCTCCGAAGGTTAATTCTAGCGGACTCTGGACCAATTTATCTTCATCTTCATCAACTTTAACATAAAACCATTCAGACTTCCATCCGGCTGGCCATTTGCTTCGGTAGCTTATCACTGGAAACTTCGTAGTCTTGTGATAAGCAAAGTTGTAGCAGCCAAAATTCTCGTGCAGACCATCTCCTCTGGCTTTAGTCTGGTAGTGTAATTCATGAACTCGGCATGAACCCTCACCGAACGGTTCCACTCCCTGGCTACGAAGGGCCCAAATATAAACACTTAACCTAACAATAGCATTAGGGGTCAGCTGATGAAGGTAAATCCCAAACTTCTTCAGTACAACAACAATCATCTTGTTTAGGGGGAATCTTAAACCAGCTTTAAGAAAACTTTTGAAGACTACTACCTCATCCTTTCCTAGCTTTGGGATAGTTTCTTCTCCACCAAAACGAATTAATTCCTTCTTGGCCTCACTAAAATAACCCAGCTTCACCATTTTAGGAAGATCAGCTTCAGAGATGGTAGACTTTCCAAAGTCCAGATGACTAGGTTTACTTGGCACCCCGCAGCTGTACTCATCTTCGGAACCAACTTCTTCAACATCAGCTTGTGTTGCTTCGGCAGCAGGTGTGTCCTCTGATGAAACCAGCCCAGAACGCCTCATTGCTTCGGAAATCAGAACAGTTTTAGTGGCTTCGGTCTCACCTCCATCACGCTCAACCCTGGCAGTGGAGTGTACTCTGGCCATTTGATTATAAATTTCTTGAAGTTTTTTAGAAATTAATAACCTTTTTTCCGAAGCTCTTCTTGAGACGAAGCAGAATCCAAAGTGGTGCTTCGTTTGAATGCAAAAGTCAAGCTTCGGCTATGGTTAAATTTTTGGCAGCAAAACAGTGCAATAGCAATGAATGCTGTGGTAACTTCACACCTACCCGTCTGTTTATATAGTGCTGTAGGTAAGAAGGTGAATCGTCAAGTCTTTTACACCGGACAAACAGTCGCTCGCACCCACTGAACGGTGGGCCACAAAACCCGAGAAGGTGAACCTGCATGGTGGGACCGCCTCGCGCTCGGAAATTGTATCGTTTCCCGGCAACGAGCTCAGGGAAGGTGTTTTTCGGACCTTCGGCTTCCCGAAGCCTAAGAGACTTTTTCACGGATCAAGCTCGTTACGAAAAACGATCTAGCACCGCGAAGGGGCTACTGTTGGGGGTATGCTTCGTTGCCGAAGGTCCTGCAGGAAGAAACACCTTCGGCAAAACCTGTTTATACGTGATACCGAAGCTACCGCTCATGAAGCTTCGATATTATAACGTATCCGAAGACGAAGGATCGAACCGACTTAAAAATGGAATGACTTTTTAGTCCATAAGGGTCTGAGTTATAATTGTAATCTTTTGTAAGAGGTATGATTGTAATTTCTTACAGGATGCGTCCTGTGCCTATAAATAGTGAACAATAGTCCTTTACTGTTCACGCAATTTTGTAATTGTTGACGCATTACTCTGGAATTATTGTTTCTTGCCAAAGCGAAGGTACAAACGTACTTAAATATTATGTTTTAATATTTTAGTTCACATTATAAAATGAGTGGATAATGTTATTTATTCTTGATGTTTATAACGTTTTATATCTTGTATTTCATTTCACATTGTTTTATCTTTGATCACGAAGGTGTGACCTTCGTGATATATTATTCATAACCTTCGCCCGAAGCTCATTAAATCCTTGGGGAAATAATGCTTCAGCGGATGAAGGGCTTTAACATTTAACATTCTATGTTGCCTTGTTCTTAATTCGAAGCATTTGAGAACAAGTCCCCAACAATCCATATTTGATGATAGCCTGAATAGCAGTCCAGTAGACTCATGAGCTCTGAAGAAGCTGCTGCATCTACAAGGGAGTCTATTCTTGGTAATGGAAATTCGTCCTTTGGACATGCTTTCTTGAGGTCTGTGAAGTCAATACACATTCTCCACTTGCCATTAGCCTTCTTCACCATAACAGTGTTAGCTAGCCATTCTAGATATGTTACTTCTCTGATAACACCAGCACTGAGAAGTCTCTTTACTTCGTTCCGAGCACCTTCGGCTTTATCACCAGACATCTTCCGAAGTCTTTGCTTCCTTGGCCTGAAAGATGGATCCACATTAAGTGAATGCTCGATGACATCTCTGTTGACACCACAGAGATCATTAGCTGTCCAAGCAAAGACATCTTTGTTGTTGAACAAAAATCTTATCAAGGTTTTTTCCTGCTCATCAGATAGCTGAGATCCCAGCAGTACCCTTTGATCTACTATGTCTTCACATAAAAGCATAGGCTTCGGCTGGTCTGCCAAAGCAGCCTTCTCTCTTTTGTGATTATATTGTTGACAAACTTCAGCTCCATCTATGTTATGTATTGCCTTTGAATCTGTCCAACTCCCTTCATCCCTTCTAGCAGCTTCTTGACTTCTGTGGACAGCAATGGGTCCTTGTTCTGAAGGTATCTTCATGCATAAGTATGTTGGATGAAGTATTGCTTCGAAGGCATTAAGTGTCCCTCGACCAATGATTACATTATATGGGTATTCCATGTCGACAATGTCAAAAACAACTTGCTCAGTTCTTGTGTTGTGGACATAGCCGAAGGTAACTGGCATTGTGATTTTGCCAAGTGCCACAATCTGCCGTCCTCCGAAGCCACAAAGAGGGTGTGTAGAATCATGGATCTTGTCCTCTGGTTCTTGCATCTGCTTGAAGGCCTTTGCAAATATAATGTCCGTTGCACTGCCTGTGTCAACCAGAACATTGTGGACCAGAAAACCCTTGATGACACAAGATATGACCATAGCATCATTGTGAGGATAATCTTTTAGCTGAAGATCCTCCTGGGAGAAGGTGATTGGAATGTGGGACCACTTGGACCTGATGAAGGGTCCTTGCACCCCAACATGCTGCACTCTTCTCTGTTCTTCCTTCTTCTCCTTCTTGTTAGCTAGATTTGAACTTGAACCGCCCGTGATTGGGAGCACCAGCTTCGTAGCCGAAGGTGCTACAACTTGGTTGTTGAACGAAGCCATCAGCTCAATAGTGGAAGTGAGTTCACCGGAGGTGGGCGCCAATGTTGGGGACTTGTTCTCAAATGCTATGAATTAAGAACAAGGCAACATAAAATATTAATGGTTAAAGACCTTCGTCCTTCGAAGCATTATCTCCCTTAGGATATAATGATCTTCAGACGAAGGTTATGAAGGACGTACCCTCATCATCTCAGTATATAATAATGAAAGTAGAAGCATATGAAACATGAGAAGTATCATGAATAATCATATGACATCATTAATATAGCATCATGAATGAATATAAATAATATTGAATTACATTTATACCTTCGGCTCGACAGAAGGCAAAAATCCAAGTGTGACGTGCAAGTGAATACAAGTCAGCGTGAACAGTACGGGGTTACACATTGTTTTGATGACCTCCAATTATTCGCCACAGGGTTTGCTAAAGTTTTTCTAAAATTAAAACGGTATGGAAGTCTTAGAGTTAAAATTTATTTCCTTCATCTTTATTCTTCAGCATTACGCATCCACTCGATGTGGGGAAAGTTTTATATGCCAAGTATTCTTGAACCAGGTCCTAGGTACTAATATGTTCAGCCAAAACCCTGAACTCTACTTTGGCTAACTGGCAGGGGGAGCCGAGTTGCATGTTGCATAATGGCCTTGTCATGCCGAAGTTCAATTTCAGGGGACTCATCACCATAGTCATAAGCTTCTCCCTTCTCTTTTCATCAGTTTTCACATAAAACCATTCACTTGTCCAGCCAGTCGGCCACTTTGTGCAATATCCAATCACATGGGCCTTAGTATCCTTTCGGTACGCAAAATTGTAACACCCGAAGTTCTTATGTTGTCCATCTGCTCTTGCTATAGTCTGGTAATGGAGTTCATGTACTCTGCAAAATCCTTCAACATTGGCACACCTTCCTTGGCTTTGGAGAGCCCATATGTACACACTAAGCCTGAGTATAGCATTTGGAGTTAGTTGATGAAGGTAGATTTTCAAACTTCTTCAAAACTTCACCGATCATTTCATACAGAGGGAACCAAAGTTCGGCTCTGAAGAAGCTCTTAAAAACAACAACTTCAGCATCTCGTGGCTCTGGAATTACTTTGTCCCCAGCAAACCTTATCAATTTGTCATCATTTTTTTCCAAAATATCCAAGCTTCTTCATCAAAGTCAAATCTTATGCCTTTATAGTGGATTTTCCAAATATAATATGGCTAGGCTTGCTCAGACTCAAGATGCCATCATCCTCTTCGTCATCACCGGCAGCTTCGACAATAGTTTGTTCAGCTTTGGCAATAACGACATCTTTGTTCAGAACAGACCCTTCTGCCTCTTGGACAATCAACCCAGAACGTCTCATCACTTCTGAAATGGGGGTTGTCTCAGTAGCCTCGGTCTCTTCACCTTCGTTTGTTAGCCTGGCAGAAGACCTAACTCTAGTCTTATCAGTTCCTTAAGATGAAGCTAAATTTCAACTAATTTCACATTTATTCGAAGGGCACATAGCAAGTGCAAAGATGACAAAAATCTTTGGCTTAAGTAAAAGTTTTCAACAGCACAACGTTGCAATATCAATGAATGTTGTGGTAACTTCTCACCAACTCATCTGTTTATAAAGCCCTGTAGGTGATGAAGACGAACCGGCGTAACACGCATACTGACTGATCAGTGGGCTGGCAAAGGACGTAACTTTTTATTCGTTTTTTAAACAAGCTCAGGGAAGGTGTTTTTTGGACCTTCAGCATTCATAAGCCTTCGTGTTTTTCGTGGATCGAGCTTGTCATGAAAAAACGACCTAGCACCGCGAAGGGCTACTATTGGGGGTCTCCTTCTCTATCGAAGCTCCTCAGGATGGAGAAATTTCCTATAAGCAACGAGACTAAATGCCGAAGCTACAAGTATGCGTGAAGCGCTGAAGGATGGCCACTTCGACTCAAGGTGGTTACAAAGGTCAAACACGATGTTGAGCTGAAGAGAAAAGGACTAATTAGTCCCTGATACTTGTATTAGGATAATGTGTATGTATCAAGGTCATAAATATACTTTTACTTGGGCTGCGTCATGTGCCTATAAATAGATGAATAGTGGATTGGAACTGCATTCACGCTTTTACCTTCGAGCAAGCCGAAGGTATAAATGTAATGTACATTACATATCAGTTTGTTAACACATGATATGGATCTTAATATTGCTTAAATAGTTGATACGAAATGAATGAATAATATAATGTTACATTTGTGACTATACTTTTATATTTGTGAATGATGAAGATGTGTTCTTCATGACCTTCGTCCAAGATTCATTATACCCGAAGGGAGATAATGCTTCGAAGGACGAAGGTCCTTAATCTTTAGCAATCGTGTTGCCTTGTTTTATGGTTCACAACAATCAAAAACAAGTGACCAACAGGTATGTTCACGCGCTAATCAGAGCCGCCCATTTCAAGATCAACGGCCCGCAACCCTTCTTCCCCAACCCGCGCCAGACGCGACGACGTGGGTAATCTGCGCGGTGGCGCTCGCCGACGAGCAGCGCGCCAGGTGCCTTAGAGGTCCAACCCTACCGATAACTAGCTCTATACATCGAGGAAGACGAGGTGGACAAGATAGCCGAGCACTCACCGGCACAAATAATGTGACGAGGCCGGTCCATGGGAGTCGCAGAATTGCAGCGGTGGTGAAGTGCGGCGAGGAATTCTGGACACCTAATTCGGTCCCCGGCTTTGATACTTCACACACATGATCCGCACACGACGCCGAACATCCTAGACCCTCCCTCGGTCGCCAATCGCCGGTATAGGCGCGAGACCACTGCGGCGGCATGAATCTCCCTCTTGGCTCACAGTGACTTGGGGTGTGTTTGCCGCCATGGCCCAGCAGCCTGGCTGCGCTCTCGGGCTGCAGTTCCCGTGTTTGCGTTGCCTGGCTTGCTCGGGAGCCTGGCTGTCCGCGTGCAAGTTTAGTCTCTCGGCCTGGCTCCACAGAAACGAGATGAAGGTCCGTTTCCTGGGAGCCTGGCTGGCCGTGGCGCAAGGATTCCATGGTTAGGTAGTTTTAGTCTTCTAGCTCGGCTACATACTGGGTGACAAACACCAGCTCGTCTAAGCCAGGATCATATGGTACAAGTGCGCAAACATAGTAAGTTGCGGTAGCTAGGACAGGCTAGCCTTAGCCTGGACCAGTTGAACGGGCCGAGCTGGCCAGGCACAGGGTCGCAAACACGCCCTTGGTGTTTGTTGCTGCACGGCGAAGAGGAAGGGGAAGGAAAGGACTTGGCATGTGAGGAGATGGAGGAGGGGGCTGGTGAGCCAGGCCCACACGATAGTGTATGGTGAGATGGGCACGGGGCTCTACAGCCGGCTGCACGGAAGTTGACACTGGGGGCCCACATGTCGGCACCGGCGCCAGGGACCTGAAGTGCGCACGCGCGAGTTGCCGGCGGGCGGGGCCCGCACGTCCATGCCACAGTAGAGATGGGCTGCGCGCGTGACCTGAAGTGTAGGTGGGCCGAAAGGGGTTTGTTGGGCCCAATCTGATTTCTTTCTTCCTTTCCTTTTTGTTCTCCTTTTCTTTTTCTTTTTCCATTTTCTTTTCTATTTCCAAGTTCAAGCATTCAAACTCAATTTAAATTCTTGTTTTGAAATCCAGATATCAAACAAAAGTCTAATATGAATAATACTTCTACTGGTTGTACTAATATTATTTATTTATTATTATTATCTTATTTAGGTAATAAAATACACCACATTTATTACATAGAATATTACTTTGGGTGTGTAATCAATTTAAAGGTGTATCCCAAAGTTCATATTCCTTTGTTTTGTTAGCAAACATTTTTCAAATGTCTAATCTTGATTAGGATATGATTTAGCTAATAGTATTCTATTATGATTATTTGCTTTAGAAAGGGTGAGTTCTAAAGTTCAATTCTTTATCAAGGGTACTTATTTTGATTATTATTATTATTATTATTCTCTAAAGGATTTCCTAAAATCACAAGTTAAGATTTTGGGTGTTATAGCTAGTGGTAGAAGTGGATGGCAAGTGAAGAGAGTAGAGAGGGTCGGGGCTGTCACAGCAAGCCAGCACGACACGAGTGGGAAGGTGGCAGATGGTGAGCCCCCAGGGATCGAAACTCCATAGAACAATGGTTGCCATGAGTGAAGCGACGAACCGAGAGAAGGGGATGAGTCAGAACAGGAGCAACAAGGACGTTATTAAGGTAGAAGTGTCCCGGGAGGGCCGATGCACCTACTAAGGTGACAGGGAGGGTGGAACCGTTTCCCACAACGATGGAGGGAGGATGTGAGGGGTGAGGTGAATGAGGGTGGAATAACGAGCTAGTGGTGGGAGTGGTGTGGAAGGATGCTCCGGAGTCGACCACCCAGGCGGTGGGAGAGGGAGAAGGTGGTGAGACCGCGGGGTGCGTTGAAAGGGCAAGGGGAGGAGCTCCGACAGGGCCACTAGCAGGGGAGGTGGACAACGAAGACTCAATTACCAGGGAGGCAATGACAACACGGAGGAAGATGGTGGGTCTAGGTACATGACGACTGGCCTAGGGGTGGAGCTCGATGCAGTCACAGAGAATAGAGTTCATGGCCTGGTCAAAGGACGCGGAAATACCTGGACAAGATGACCGTCGTGAACGAGGACGTGCACAACGACCATGGCCGAACTAGGCAAAGTCGAAAGAGAGCTGGCCATGTGAAAGGGAAATGTGCCTTTGGGCCATTTCTAAGTATTTTGGTGATTGAGTGCCAACACAAGTGCTTAAATGTGATTCTATGCCCATGGATGAACAAAGTGCAAATCATGAGTAAAGGTATGTTTCTAAGCCTTAGTACATTGGTTTTGGGTACTAATATACTTATCTAAGTGTTAGAAACAGAAAGAAGAAGAAAAGAAGAGAGGTGCAAAAGACTTGGCTGTGTACAGCCAAGACATTGCTCGGTCTGGCACACCGGACTGTCCGGTGGTGCACCGGACAGTGTCCGGTGCGCCAGGCTGACTCGGCGCGAAGTGGCCGCTCTCGGGAATTCGCCGACGGCGTACGGCTAAAATTCACCGGACTGTCCGGTGTGCACCGGACTGTCCGTTGAGCCAACGGTCGGCCGAGCCAACGGTCGGCCGCGGAATCTGCGCGCGACACGTGGCCGGGCCAACGGTCGGAAGGGGGCACCGGACTGTCCGGTGTGCACCGGACATGTCCGGTGCGCCAACGGCTCCCAGATCTGCAACGGTCGGCAACGGTCGGCTGCGCCGTGTAAGGAAAGAAATCGGGCACCGGACAGTGTCCGGTGTGCACCGGACTGTCCGGTGCACCCGACGACAGAAGGCAAGAATGGCCTTCCAGATTTGCTCTCAACGGCTCCTAGCTGCCTTGGGGCTATAAAAGGGACCCCTAGGCGCATGGAGGAGATAACCAAGCAACCTTAGAGCATTCTTGATCATCCACACTCAGTCTTTGCGCATTCGTTTGTCATTCTAAGTGATTCGAGCTCCGTTCTAGTGAGAACTTTGAGATAGTCTTTTGAGCTCGATTCTTGGCCGTGTGTGTGCGCATTTTGCTGTGGATTTGTGTGTGTTGCTTCCCTCCCTTACTCCGTGCTTCTTTGTGAAATTCAATTGTAAGGGCGAGAGACTCCAAGTTGTGGAGATTCCTCGCAAACGGGAAAAGATCAAAGTAAAGAAGAACACCGTGGTATTCAAGTTGATCGTTGGATCACTTGAGAGGAGTTGAGTGCAACTCTCGTCCGTTGGGACGCCACAACGTGGAGTAGGCAAGTTTTGTACTTGGCCGAACCACGGGATAACCACCGTGTCATCTCTGTGATTGATTTCTTGTGGTTATTGTGTTTTGGCTCCTCTCTAGCCACTTGGCAATTATTGTGCTAACGATTAACCAAGTTTTTGTGGCTATAAGTTTAAGTTTTACAGGATCACCTATTCACCCCCCCCCTCTAGGTGCTCTCAATTGGTATCGGAGCCGTTCTCTTCAAGAAAGGGACTAACCGCCCGAAGAGATGGATCCTAAGGGGAAGGGAATCGTGATCAACGATAAGGAGGAGTCCTTCGTCAACGAGCCCAAAGATGACAAGCCTACCGGCTCGGGCCATAGACGGAAGGAAGGGAAGAAGAAGAAGACAAGGCGCATCAAGGAGATCGTCTACTACGACGACAGCGACGAATCTTCCTCTTCCCAAAAGGACAACGACGACAACGACTATGACAAACAAAAGACGGTTAACTCAAACTTTTCTTTTGATTATTCGCGCATTCCGCATAGCTCAAATGCTCATTTGCTCCCCATTCCACTTGGCAAGCCTCCTCACTTTGATGGAGAGGATTACGGATTTTGGAGTCACAAAATGCGTACTCACCTATTTTCTCTCCATCCAAGCATTTGGGAGATTGTGGAAAGTGGAATGAAATTTGATAGCTCGGATAGCCCTTCGTTTATTAATGAACAGATCCATAAAAATGCACAAGCTACTACTGTGTTGCTAGCCTCTTTGTGCAGGGACGAGTATCACAAGGTGAGCGGCTTGGACAATGCCAAGCAGATTTGGGACACCCTCAAGATCTCTCATGAGGGGAATGATGTCACCTTACTCACCAAGATGGAGTTGGTGGAGGGCGAGCTCGGACGATTCGCGATGATAAGGGGCGAGGAGCCGACACAAACATACAACCGGCTCAAGATCCTTATCAACAAAATAAGGAACTACGGAAGCACGCGATGGACGGATCACGACGTCGTCCGCCTAATGCTAAGGTCATTTACCGTTCTTGATCCTCACTTGGTGAACAATATTCGTGAAAATCCTAGGTACATCAAGATGTCGCCCGAAGAAATTCTTGGAAAATTTGTAAGCGGACGAATGATGATCAAGGAGGCGAGGTACGTGGACGACGCGTTGAATGGCCCAATCCATGAGCCTCAACCCATTGCTCTTAAGGCAACAAGGAGCAAGGAGGCGCTACCCAGCAAGGTGTCGTAAATTGAGGCGGCCGGTCTTAATGATGAAGAGATGGCCCTCATCATCAAAAGATTCAAGACGGCACTAAAAGGTCGCAAGGGACAGCCAAGCAAGACTAAGACCAAGGGAAAGCGATCATGCTTCAAATGCGGTAAGCTTGGTCATTTTATTGCTAACTGTCCCGACAATGATAGTGACCAGGAACACGGGAGCAAGAGGGAAAAGAAGAAGCATTACAAGAAGGCCAAGGGCGAGGCACATATCGGAAAGGAGTGGGATTCGGATTGCTCCTCCTCCGACTCCGACAATGAAGGACTCGCCGCCACTGCCTTCAACAAGTCATCCCTCTTCCCCAACGAGCGTCACACATGCCTTATGGCAAGGGAGAAGAAGGTATGTAATCAAAACAATGTCACTTATGATTCTTCCAGTAATGATGAGTCTAGTGATGATGAAATAGATTACTCTAGTTTGTTCAAGGGATTGGATAGAACTAAAGTAGATAAAATTAATGAATTGATTGATGCCTTGAATGAAAAAGATAGACTCTTAGAAAAACAAGAGGACCTTTTGTATGAAGAGCATGACAAATTTGTAGAGGCACAAAAATCTTATGCTTTAGAAGTTAAAAGAAATGGAGTGCTTTCTAGTGAACTATCTTCTTGTCATGAAACCATTGCTACTTTAAAGAGTGTTAATGATGACTTAAATGCTAAACTAGAAGTAGCTAGTAAATCTAATTCTTGTGTAGAACATGTTGAGATTTGCACTAGGTGTAAAGATTTCGATGTTGATGCTTGTAGTGATCATTTAGTTTCAATTTCCAAATTAACTGAGGAATTGGCTAGTCTTAATGCCCAACTTAAGACTAGCAAGAATGAATTTGATAAACTAAAATTTGCAAGGGATGCCTACACGATCGGTAGACACCCCTCAATTAAGGATGGACTTGGCTTCAAGAGGGAAGCCAAGAACTTAACAAGCCATAAGGCTCCCATTCCCGCTAAGGAGAAAGGGAAGGCCCCTATGGCTACTAGTGCTAAAAAGAACCATGCCTTTTTGTATCATGATAGGAGACAAACTAGAAATGCTTATAGGAGTCATAATGCGTACGATGATTTTTCTCATGCTATGTTTGCTTCTAGTTCTTCATATCTGCATGATAGAAATGTTGGTAGAAGGGATGTTGTTCATAATATGCCTAGGAGAAATGTTGTTAATATTCCTAGGAAAGTTAATGAGCCTTCTACAATATATCATGCTTTGAATGCTTCCTTTGCAATTTGTAGAAAGGATAGAAAGGTAATTGCTAGGAAGTTAGGGGCAAAATGCAAGGGTGATAAAACTTGCATTTGGGTCCCTAAGGAAATTGTGACTAACCTTATAGGACCCAACAAGAGTTGGGTACCTAAGTCCCAAGCCTAAATTTGCCTTGCAGGTTTATGCATCCAGGGGTTCAAGCTGGATTATTGATAGCGGATGCACAAACCATATGACGGGGGAGAAGAAGATGTTCACCTCCTACGTCAAGAATAAGGATTCCCAAGATTCAATTATATTCGGTGATGGGAATCAAGGCAAGGTAAAAGGGTTAGGCAAAATTGCAATTTCTAATGAGCACTCTATCTCTAATGTGTTTTTAGTAGAGTCTCTTGGATATAATTTGCTATCTGTTAGTCAATTATGCAACATGGGGTATAACTGTCTATTTACAAATGTAGATGTGTCTGTCTTTAGAAGAAGTGATGGTTCACTAGCTTTTAAGGGTGTATTAGACGACAAACTTTATTTAGTTGATTTTGCAAAAGAAGAGGCCGGTCTAGATGCATGCTTAATAGCTAAGACTAGCATGGGCTGGCTGTGGCATCGCCGCTTAGCACATGTGGGGATGAAGAACCTTCACAAGCTTCTAAAGGGAGAACACGTGATAGGTTTGACTAACGTGCAATTCGAAAAAGATAGACCTTGTGCAGCTTGTCAAGCAGGTAAACAAGTGGGAGGAGTGCATCACAACAAGAATGTGATGACCACTTCAAGACCCCTGGAGCTGCTGCATATGGACCTCTTCGGACCCGTCGCCTATCTGAGCATAGGAGGGAGTAAGTATGGTCTAGTTATTGTTGATGACTTTTCCCGCTTCACTTGGGTGTTCTTTTTGCAGGATAAGTCTGAAACCCAAGGGACCCTCAAGCGCTTCCTCAGGAGAGCTCAAAATGAGTTTGAGCTCAAAGTGAAGAAGATAAGGAGCGACAACGGGTCCGAGTTCAAGAACCTTCAAGTGGAGGAATTCCTTGAAGAGGAAGGGATCAAGCACGAGTTCTCCGCTCCCTACACACCACAACAAAATGGTGTGGTAGAGAGGAAGAACAGGACGCTCATCGATATGGCGAGGACGATGCTAGGAGAGTACAAGACCCCCGAGTGCTTTTGGACGGAAGCCGTGAACACGGCTTGCCACGCCATCAACAGGGTCTACCTTCATCGTCTCCTCAAGAAGACGTCGTATGAGCTACTAACCGGTAACAAACCCAATGTATCTTACTTTCGTGTATTTGGGAGCAAGTGCTACATTCTAGTGAAGAAGGGTAGAAATTCTAAGTTTGCTCCCAAAGCCGTAGAAGGGTTTTTGTTAGGTTATGACTCAAATACAAAGGCGTATAGAGTCTTCAACAAATCATCGGGTTTGGTTGAAGTCTCTAGCGACGTTGTATTTGATGAGACTAATGGCTCTCCAAGAGAGCAAGTTGTTGATCTTGATGATGTAGATGAAGAAGATGTTCCAACAGCCGCTATGCGCACCATGGCGATTGGTGATGTGCGACCACAGGAACACTTGGAGCAAGATCAACCTTCTTCCTCACCCATGGTGCATCCCCCAACCCAAGATGACGAACAGGTACCTCAAGTGGAGGCGCATGATCAAGGAGGAGCACAAGATGATAATGTGATGGAGGAAGGAGCGGAACCGGCACCTCCAACCCAAGTTCGAGCGATGATTCAAAGGGATCATCCCGTCAACCAAATTCTTGGTGACATTAGCAAGGGAGTAACTACTCGGTCTCGATTAGTTAATTTTTGTGAACATTACTCCTTTGTCTCTTCTATTGAGCCTTTCAGGGTAGAAGAGGCCTTGCTAGATCCGGACTGGGTGTTGGCCATGCAAGAGGAGCTCAACAACTTCAAGAGGAATGAAGTTTGGACGCTGGTGCCTCGTCCCAAGCAAAATGTTGTGGGAACCAAGTGGGTGTTCCGCAACAAACAAGACGAGCACGGAGTGGTGACGAGGAACAAGGCTCGACTTGTGGCAAAAGGTTATGCCCAAGTCGCAGGTTGTACCAAATGGATGTGAAGAGCGCTTTCCTCAACGGGCCAATCAAGGAGGAGGTATACGTGGAGCAACCCCTGGCTTCGAGGATGAACGGTACCCCGACCATGTGTGTAAGCTCTCTAAGGCGCTCTATGGACTTAAGCAAGCCCCAAGAGCATGGTATGAATGCCTTAGAGACTTTCTAATTGTTAATGCTTTCAAGGTTGGGAAAGCCGATCCAACTCTTTTTACAAAGACATGTGATGGTGATTTGTTTGTGTGTCAAATTTATGTCGATGACATAATATTTGGTTCTACTAACCAAAAGTCTTGTGAAGAGTTTAGCAGGGTGATGTCGCCGAAATTCGAGATGTCGATGATGGGCGAGTTGAACTACTTCCTTGGGTTCCAAGTGAAGCAACTCAAGGACGGCACCTTCATCTCCCAAACGAAGTACACGCAAGATCTGCTAAAGCGGTTTGGGATGAAGGACGCCAAGCCCGCAAAGACTCCGATGGGAACCGACGGACACACCGACCTCAACAAAGGAGGTAAGTCCGTTGATCAAAAAGCATACCGGTCCATGATAGGGTCATTACTTTACTTATGTGCTAGTAGACCGGATATTATGCTTAGCGTATGCATGTGTGCTAGATTTCAATCCGATCCTAAGGAGTGTCACTTAGTGGCGGTGAAGCGAATCCTTAGATATTTAGTTGCTACGCCTTGCTTCGGGCTCTGGTATCCAAAGGGGTCTACCTTTGACTTAATTGGATATTCAGATTCCGACTATGCTGGATGTAAGGTAGATAGGAAGAGTACATCGGGGACGTGCCAATTCTTAGGAAGGTCCCTGGTGTCGTGGAACTCTAAGAAACAAACTTCCGTTGCCCTATCCACCGCTGAGGCCGAGTATGTTGCCGCAGGACAGTGTTGCGCGCAACTACTTTGGATGAGGCAAACCCTCAGGGACTTTGGCTACAATCTGAGCAAAGTCCCACTCCTATGTGATAATGAGAGTGCTATCCGCATGGCGGAAAATCCTGTTGAGCACAGCCGCACAAAGCACATAGACATCCGGCATCACTTTTTGAGAGACCACCAGCAAAAGGGAGATATCGAAGTGTTTCATGTTAGCACCGAGAACCAGCTAGCCGATATCTTTACCAAGCCTCTAGATGAGAAGACCTTTTGCAGGCTGCGTAGTGAGCTAAATGTCTTAGATTCGCGGAACTTGGATTGAATTGTAGCATACATGTGTTTATGCTTTCGATCATGTTCATTCTGCATTTTGTTGCCTATTATGGTGCTCAAGTTGTACAAACACTCCTTGGACCTCACAAGTCCGTTGCAAAGTGATGCACATGTTTAGGGGGAGATGTGTTACAACTTGACCCTTTGAGACTAACCATATGCTTGAGTTATGTTTGATTTAGTCTCGAAGGAGAATTGAAAGGAAAAAGGTGGACTTGGACCATGAAAGACTTCCACTGCACTCCGATGAGAGGGTAACTTATTCCAAGTTCATCTCATGAACTCTTATTGCCTTTGTATTCTTATTGAAGATTTTGGTGAGGCAATGGGGTTAATGGGCCAAGATTGATCCCGTTTTGGTGCTTGATGCCAAAGGGGGAGAAAATGAAGGCCAAAGCAATAAATGGATCAGCTACCACTTGAGAGATTTGAAAATAGTAGAGTAGAGTTTTTGGTTTGTCAAAACTCTTTTATTGTTTCTTTTGTCAAAAGTTGGCTTCTTATGGGGAGAAGTAGTGATTATGGGAAAAAGGGGGAGTTTTTGAAATCTTTGATCAATCTCTTTTGGAATGACTCTCTTTATGCTCCAACATGTGTGTTTGACTTAGAGATAGAGATTTGAGTTTGATTTGCAAAAACAAACCAAGTGGTGGCAAAGGATGATCCGTATATGCCAAAAATGAATCAAAATAAATTTGAGTTTTATTTGAAGTGATATTGCACTTGTTCTAGTTGCTTTATGTTGTGTTGGCATAAATCACCAAAAAGGGGGAGATTGAAAGGGAAATGTGCCTTTGGGCCATTTCTAAGTATTTTGGTGATTGAGTGCCAACACAAGTGCTTAAATGTGATTCTATGCCCATGGATGAACAAAGTGCAAATCATGAGTAAAGGTATGTTTCTAAGCCTTAGTACATTGGTTTTGGGTACTAATATACTTATCTAAGTGTTAGAAACAGAAAGAAGAAGAAAAGAAGAGAGGTGCAAAAGACTTGGCTGTGTACAGCCAAGACATTGCTCGGTCTGGCACACCGGACTGTCCGGTGGGGCACCGGACAGTGTCCGGTGCGCCAGGCTGACTCGGCGCGAAGTGGCCGCTCTCGGGAATTCGCCGACGGCGTACGGCTAAAATTCACCGGACTGTCCGGTGTGCACCGGACTGTCCGGTGAGCCAACGGTCGGCCGAGCCAACGGTCGGCCGCGGAATCTGCGTGCGACACGTGGCCGGGTCAACGGTCGGAAGGGGGCACCGGACTGTCCGGTGGGCACTGGACTGTCCGGTGTGCACCGGACATGTCCGGTGCGCCAACGGCTCCCAGATCTGCAACGGTCGGCAACGGTCGGCTGCGCCGTGTAAGGAAAGAAATCGGGCACCGGACAGTGTCCGGTGTGCACCGGACTGTCCGGTGCACCGGACGACAGAAGGCAAGAATGGCCTTCTAGATTTGCTCTCAACGGCTCCTAGCTGCCTTGGGGCTATAAAAGGGACCCCTAGGCGTATGGAGGAGATAACCAAGCAACCTTAGAGCATTCTTGATCATCCACACTCAGTCTTTGCGCATTCGTTTGTCATTCTAAGTGATTCGAGCTCCGTTCTAGTGAGAACTTTGAGATAGTCTTTTGAGCTCGATTCTTGGCCGTGTGTGTGCGCATTTTGCTGTGGATTTGTGTGTGTTGCTTCCCTCCCTTACTCCATGCTTCTTTGTGAAATTCAATTGTAAGGGCGAGAGACTCCAAGTTGTGGAGATTCCTCGCAAACGGGAAAAGATCAAAGTAAAGAAGAACACCGTGGTATTCAAGTTGATCGTTGGATCACTTGAGAGGAGTTGAGTGCAACTCTCGTCCGTTGGGACGCCACAACGTGGAGTAGGCAAGTTTTGTACTTGGCCGAACCACGGGATAACCACCGTGTCATCTCTGTGATTGATTTCTTGTGGTTATTGTGTTTTGGCTCCTCTCTAGCCACTTGGCAATTATTGTGCTAACGATTAACCAAGTTTTTGTGGCTATAAGTTTAAGTTTTACAGGATCACCTATTCACCCCCCCCCCCCCTCTAGGTGCTCTCACCATGCCTGCCAAGGCAAAGGGGGTGGGGATGCCGGGCTACTGGGGGCAACGACAGGACCACCAGGTGCCAACACAAGTGACGCTCTAGGAAGGGGGGAAGGCCCCATCGTGAGCGGATGTGAGACGAAAGGGTCCCAACCCGAGGGGGCCGCGCCCAGCAGGATGGCGCAGGTGGGGAAACCGCCCGCGACTGGAGTGACGGTAGTGGCAGCATGGAGGGCCATGTGCGCAGCAAGGGTAGCATGGGAGACTCTGCGACCGATGATGAATGGGGCTCCATCCCTGGGAGGCTCGCTGTTGTGGGAGATGAGGTTGCCCATGGCAGGAAAAGGACCTGCGGCCGTGGTGGCTGCGGTGCGCATGCCGACGGTCGCGCCCACACTAGCAGTGTTGGTGGCGAACCGCTAGTTGTCGGAGATGGCTGCCAGTGCAGGGCCCGGCGCACGGCAGAGGAGGGCCATGCACCCGCTGGCCACGACGGCGGCTGCGGCGTCGGGCTTGAGGAGGCCGGAGATGGATGCAGAGGGGTCAGGGATGGGGTGGCTATCCATAGCTGAGGCGGTGTGTCAGCCTAGCGGGACAGCCAGAGGGTGGGGCGACGTGGAGCCCGGCGACCTCGGGGGCGGGTTCTACTCACTTGGGCCGGAGGGACGAAGGCGGATGGGCAGCATGGCGAAGGGATGAAGGTGGGGAGGAGAGAGAGAGTGAGGTGGAGGGGGTATGGTGGGCACGGTGGCTCGACTAGGAGGCCGACCAGCAGCTAGATGGGGTGGCGACTGAAGGGGAGGTGGGAGGGAGAGAGAGAAACCAAGGCTCTGATACCAAGTTGGATAATGAAACCCTAACCCTAATGAGGGGTTGTGAGATGTATTAATAGACTGTTAGGTGGCCCTAGCCCATTACAGGGGTGATGTTGGGAGCCTTCGTCTTCCGAAGGTCCTCAAAAACACGATTAACAATGTTTCCCAAGTATAATATATGTACAGGAACCTTCGGACTCAGAGTGAAGCTGAACACAATATGAAAAGCATGGTCGGGACGAAGGTTGAATCAGTTCTAAAGCTACACGCAGGGAAGCTTCGGCTCAGCAGCAGAAAATGGAACCGACCTAAAGAGGAAAAGACCGATCAGTCCATGATAGTTTGTGTCATGTTTATAGTTATTTGTTGAGGGCATGAATGTAATTTCGACCGGGCTGCATCACGTGCCTATAAATAGATGAACAATAACCCTGTACTGTTCACGCTGACTTGTTGGGGACTTGTTCTCAAATGCTATGAATTAAGAACAAGGCAACATAAAATGTTAAATGATACTGTCCTTCGTCCGTGAAGTATTATTCCTTTGAGGATAATGGATTTTGGACGAAGGTTGATGATAGTATTATTACGAAGTTGAACCTTCGTAATAAACTTTCAATAAACATTGTAAGATAATGCAAAATAAAAGGCATAAAATGGATGAATGAATCACAGATGCATTATATTATATTCACTTAATATATTGAATCATTAAATACAATGATACCTATGCCTTGACAAAGGTTGTATTCCGAGAGATGCGATTGCCAATACCAGAATGCGTGAATAGTAACGGAATACTGTTCACTATTTATAGGCACAGGACACAGCCTGTGAGAAATTACAAGTATGCCCCTTATAAAAACTTACAACATTGACTCAGACATTTATGGACTAAAAGGTCATTCTATCTTTAAGTCGGTTTACACTGTCGAAGCTTCATGGAAAGGAACCTTCGGCCGTCTCATGCAAACAGCCTCAGCCGAAAGCTGCTTCTCCCTTGAAGACCTTCGGCGACGAAGCATAGACCCAACAGTAGCCCCTTTCGCGGTGCTAGATTGTTTTTCGTAACGAGCTTGATCCGTGAAAAAAGTCTCTTAAGCTTCGGGGAGCCGAAGGTCCAAAAAACACCTTCCCTGAGCTCGTTGCCGAGAAACGATTTAATTTCCCAGCACGTAGCGGTCCCACCTTGCAGAGTTTACTGTTTGTCCTTGCGGTCCACCGCGCAGCGAGCGCAAGCGGGTGTGCGCCTGGTGTAAAAGCTCTGGCGCTTCGCCTTCTTACCTGCAGCACTATATAAACAGACGAGTAGGTGTGAAGTTACCACAGCATTCATTGCTATTTGCACTGTTTTCCTGCCAAAATTTTTAACCATCACCGAAGCTTGTCTGTTAGAATCGAACGAAGCTCCAGTTTGAAATCTGCTTCGGAGGAAGAAAATATTAAAGTTTCACAAATTCATAATTGAATGGCCAGAGTCCGCTCTACCGCCAGGGTGGAGCACGAGGGGGAGGAAACTGAAGCTTCGGAGACTCTCCCCATCTCCGAAGCCATGCAACGATCGGGTCTAGTGACTTCGGAAAAGATCCCTCATGATGGTGCAGAACAAGCAGAACAAGCAATCGCTGAAGCAGAGGAAAAAGATATTGAGGAAACTGATTCCGAAGATGATTATCGCATTGCCATGCCAAGCAAGCCGAGCCACTTGGACTTCGGAAAATCTACTGTTTCGAAGGCTGATCTGTCCAAGATGGTAAAATCGGGCTTTTTCACTGAAAATCAGAAGAAGCTTTTGCGCTTCGGGGGAGAAGAGACTACCCCAAAACCGGAGAAAGATGAAATTGTTATTTTCAAGAGCTTTTTAAAGGCTGGATTAAGATTCCCCCTACATGGGATCATTGGAGAGGTGCTGAAGAGGTTCGGTATCTATTTTCATCAGCTGACCCCTAACGCTATCGTTAGGCTTATTGTTTATATCTGGGCGCTCCGAAGCCAAGCAGTGGAACCATTTGCGGACAGCTTCTGCCGGGTTCACGAGCTGCATTATCAAACAAAGGCTAGAAAAGATGGATTGCATGATAATTTTGGTTGCTATAACTTTGCCTATCGGAAAACTACCAAGTTCCCTGTAATTAGCTACCGAAGCAAGTGGGCAGCAGGCTGGAAATCAGAGTGGTTCTATGTCAAGGTTGATGACGACAAGGAAAAGCTTGTACAAAGCCCGCTGGAATTAATCTTCGGAGAAACCCGACCTCGCTGCGACATGACACCCGAAGGTCCAACACAACAAGCAATGAGTGAATTCAGAATTATTGCAGAGCATATCAGCACAAGGGACCTGGTTCAAGAGTTTTTAGCATTCAAAGTTTTTCCCAGTTTGAAAGAATGGGAAATGCCGAAGCTACAGGGGGAAAAGAAAGAAGGTGAACTCGTACGTTTACCTTACTATTTCAAGTTTAAAAAGTACTTTAAAGCACCTTGCCAAGAGTGGCTAGATACGATTGAAGCAATGTGTAATGAAATACTTGGCAATTATTCCAAAAAAGAAGATCAATTGATGACCGCAGCCTTCGGCACCCGTCCGAAGCGAAGGCTAAATCGAGTGTTGGACGCTCTGGAGTTTGAATACCCAGACTATGAGAATTTAAACAAAAATGCCGGAGGCCAGAAAAGGAAAAGAATGACCGAAGCTTCAAACAAAGATGAAGAAGAGACACCGAAGAAGAAGATTCCAAAGAAGAAGAAAGCATCTTCTCCGAAACAAAAAATATCTGATGAAGAAAAATCCCCCGCATCACCCTCTACCACTGATGTAGAGGCCATTCTACAGGTAATGACTGAATCCATGCCTGCGAAGCTAAGTCCACTAGGGCGTCGACTGACAAAATTTTTTCCGAAGGAAAAGGAGCCCGAAAGAATGAAGAAAACAACTAAAGTAAAAAGACAGAGGATGATCGGTGTGACAGAAGTTATCGACAAGACACCGCCAAGAGCTTCAGCTCAAAAAATACCAGCGGCTGCGGAAGAGACAAATATTGAAATTGCACCTTCGGAGGTCACAGCCGCCGAAGCTGCCTCAGTTGAAGATCTGAACCTAGAGAGCACATTTGAACATATTGACCAAATGCTGCTAGACATGACTACAGAAGAAGTTACCGCCACTGCCGAAGAGGCCGCGACCGCAGCATCGGCGAAAGGGAAAGAAATTGCTGATGAAGCTTCGGAGAACGAAACCTTCATGTTCCGGAATTTAATCGGAGAACAATTATCAAAAGCAGAAATAAAAGAGCTTAAAGAATACGCCAAATCCTGCGGATACAAGCCTGGAGCGCTCCTCTTCGGAGGCGTTGATGATGAAAAATTGGGCTGTATCCGAGATCAAACTGGGGCCAAAATTATCAGTACTCTGTCCAAGAATATCGGATTTCCGAAGCTAGAAACGGACATCAGCCGCTACCGACGACAACATGTCGTTGGCAGCTTATTTTATTCCAACTTCAAGGTGAACTGCTTTTTTCCCTTAACCTTTATTGTTTCTAAGAACGAAAACATGTCTGACGAAGGTTGTTTTCGTGCAGAGTATGCTTCTGAGCAAAGCCTTGCAGATGCAACAAGATTTTGAAGATAAAAAGCACGAAGTTATAATTGAAAATTTGGAAAGCAAAATAAAGGAACAATCAGATGCCTTCGAGAAAAAGAACTTTGAGCTCCAGGCAACCGAAGGACTATTGGCGGAAGCTGAAGCAAAAATAACAGAACTGAACACGAAGCTTCTCCACCAGTCTGAGCAGTTCGAACAAGAAAAACAAGATCTTAATGCAAAACTTAAAGCCGAAGCTCAAAAGAATTCAGATTTGAAAAAACCACTGGCAAGTCTTCAAGAAAACTGCTTGGAATTCAGCAACAGATGCATTCATCGGTTGAAAAAGATTTTTTACTCAGTTGGAGCCAGCAGTGGAAAATTTGCCCCCTCGGCTGAAGATCTACCAAAAACCTTCGAACATATTGAGGGGGAGATTGACGAGCTCGACGAAGTCATAGCTGGGCATGGTGACTTCTGTGCCTGGGTGGCTTCTCGAGGCACTGCTGCGGCTTTCCTGAAGGCTGGCTGCGAGCATGGAAGGATTGTGAATAGGCCAAATTTCACTTTGTCGCCATCAATCCTGGACGACATTCCTGATCTTGCCCGAAGTATCTCGAATAGATTTATAAAAATGATATGGACAAAAGGTGGGCGAGAAAAGGCAGGAGACGAAGCTCATAGCCACCTTGAACCAGTAAGAAACCATACCTTGTGCTTACCTTTTCTTGTAAACTCGATTTTGACTTACAACGATCTTATTCATGTAGGATGATGAAGCTGAAGTCGAAGGTCAAAAATGATGCCGAAGCCGCCGAAGCCGAAGCTCCTTGGGGATTAGATAGTAGACTGTAAACAATGCTTGAGAAACTTTTGAGAGCTTTTGTAAACGTAACTTTTGTAAATGTAAACAATGCCGAAGGTCTTTAATGAATTCTGTTCATACCTTATTATATATCCTTACCCTCCCATTGCTGTATAGGAAATGCTTTGATGTGGACGAAATTTTTCCTTTTTGAGCCGTCGGCGAAAAAACACCTTCCCTTCTTTTCGTACGCAGCGAAGCATAGGGAACAACATTTTCCCCTTTTTTTGCGAAGCTCTCTTTTTGTGCACGAAGCTCTTTCTTCCCCTTCTTTTTCCTCTTTTTGCTGAAGCAACCATTTATGCCATGAAGATGACTATCCTACTTATGCCTAGATGAATGTTTATGAATGCAAATGTTATGATGTAATGTGATGTGCAAATGCATGGCCAAACATGTATCCGAAGTCATATTCATAACCATTTTAAGAACCATCACACCTCAGCTCTGCATTCCCTTAGGAACGACTTTGGAGCTTCTTCGCCTTTACTTTTGGCGGAATCAGCGTTGACTTTTCGCTGTAAGCTCTGCATTCCCTTAGGAACGACTTTGGAGCTTCTTCGCCTTTACTTTTGGCGGAATCAGCGTTGACTTTTCGCTGTAAGCTCTGCATTCCCTTAGGAACGTCTTTGGAGCTTCTTCGTTTTTACTTTTGGGCACTCGATGGTGCGCTCTCAGCTTTTACATTTACATTCTTTGGGGGATTTTGCTCTTATAAGACTAAAAAAGGAAATTACACATGCTGGCCCCATTAAAAACCTTTCTCCCCCTTTGGAAAGGAAAAGGGTGCCATGAAAGGAAAAATAAAAAATATGAAAAATTACATCGAATTATACATAATATCGCCGAAGCTCATCCGCATTCCAAGACCTAGGAATGTCATTGCCGTCCATATCTTTCAATCTGTATGAACCGGGTCTTGACGAAGATGCTACTAAGAAAGGCCCGTCCCATTTCAACTGCAATTTGCCCACTGTTTCCGGGTTGGCCACCCTTCGAAGCACCAAGTGCCCTGGCTTAATATTTTTTAGCTGAACCTTTCTATCCCGCCATTTGACTGTTTCAGCTTGATACTTATTGATATTCTCCACGGCTTGCAGTCTGATCCCTTCTAAAGCATCTTTTTCTATAGAATAAGCAGCTTCGGAATCTGATTCTGCCGAAGCTACTATCCTTATTGATCCGGCTTTAGCTTCCTCTGGAGTTATTGCCTCGTCACCGAATAACAACTTGAATGGAGTGAAGCCTGTAGACCTTGATGTTGTCGTGTTGTGGCTCCACACCACTTTGGTTAGCTGATCTGGCCATTTTCCTCTAGGTTGATTGAAGATTAGCTTCATTATTCCTGTCATTATAATGCCGTTGGCTCTTTCAACGAGTCCATTTGACTCCGGGTGCCTGACTGATGCAAAATGAATCTTCGTACCAATTTGGTTACAGAAGTCCCTGAAAGCTTCGGAGTCAAACTGTGTCCCATTGTCCACAGTGATGGCTTTTGGCACCCCGAAACGACAAACAATATTCTGCCAGAAAAACTTTTGGACGGTGGCCGAAGTTATTGTGGCTAAAGGCTTCGCCTCAATCCATTTAGAAAAATATTCCACAGCTACTACAACATATCTCAGGTTCCCTTGGGCCGGTGGTAACGGACCTAACAAGTCAAGGCCCCACCTTTGCAATGGCCAAGTGGGTTGTATGAGCTGTGTTAAGGACGAAGGTTGTTTTTGATCTCTTGCACATTTCTGACAACCTTCGCACTTTTGGACCAATTCTGCTGCATCCGAAGCTGCCTTCGGCCAATAAAACCCTTGGCGGAAAATTTTTCCAAGTAACGGCCTAGGTTCGATGTGAGATCCACACAGGCCTGCATGTATTTCTTTCATTAACTCTATACCTTCGGTTCTGGATAAACATTTGAGCAACGGAGCACAAACTCCATGTTTGTACAACTCCCCTTCTATCATGACATATGGACGAGCTCTTGCCGCTATCCTCTTGTTATAAGCTTCGTCATCTGAAAGGAACTTACCCTGAAGGTAAGAGATGATCTCGGTTCTCCAATCTTCGCTAAAAACAGGAGAAATATTAAGAACTGCTCTTTCAAGAAGTTCCACCGAAGGTGCTTTTATTGTTTCGAAGAATACATCCGAAGGTAAAGGCAGCCCCTGTGCTGCTGACTTAGCTAGCAAATCAGCATGCTCATTTTGTCCTCGAGGGATATTTTTGACAGAAAACCCTTCGAAGGAAGCTTCAACTCTTCGAACCATATCCAGATATTTTTCAAGCTTCGGATCCTTAGCCTTGCAACTTTTGTCAATATGGCCCGAAACAACCTGGGAATCAGTTTTAAGTATGGCCCTTCTGATTCCCATTGCTTTTAGCTTCCGAAGACCTAGAATCAATGCTTCGTACTCAGCAATGTTATTTGTGCAGTTAAAATCAAGCTTTGCCGCATAACAAGTTTTGACTTTGGAAGGTGAAACCAACACAGCAGCCGCTCCTGCTCCGAAGGTTCCCCAAGATCCATCACAAAACACTGTCCAAGCTTCGTTGTCTTTATTCGTTTCGTCCTCCTGAGCCCCTGGCGTCCAATCAGCAATAAAGTCTGCCAGCGCCTGTGACTGAATCGAAGATCTATGAACATATTCAATACAAAATTCATTGAGCTCTGCAGCCCATTTTCCAATCCTTCCAGTAGCTTCTCGGTTCCTCATGATATCCTTCAGAGGTTGTGATGAAGGAACAATTATGTTGTAAGCTTGGAAATAGTGCCGAAGCTTCCTGGAGGCCATCAAGACAGCATACAATACCTTCTCCAGCTCTGTATAATTTTTCTTTGACAAACTAAGAACCTCGGATACAAAATATATTGGGGCCTGCCTCTTGATTTGACCATCAAGCTTCTCCTGGACAAGCGCTGCACTTACTGCTGAGTGCGAAGCTGCCACATATAATAACAAAGGAGCCCCTGGCATTGGTGGAGTCAATGTTGTTAGATCTATCAAATACTGTTTCAATTCTTCGAAAGCCTTCTGCTGGATTGGTCCCCATTGAAAGACTTCGGCCGACTTCAGCACTTCGAAGAATGGTAAATTTCTCTCTGCTGATCTGGATATGAATCTATTGAGAGATGCCAATCTTCCTGTCAATCTTTGAGCCCCCTTCTTTGTAGTTGGTGGCTCCATCCGAAGTATAGCTTCAATTTTACTTGGATTAGCTTCAATTCCCTTTGTTGAAACCAAGCATCCAAGAAATTTCCCTTTCTTCACCCCGAAGACGCATTTTTCTGGATTTAATTTTAAGCCGGCTTGCCTGAAACTGGCGAAGGTCTCCTGCAGATCAGCAATATGATTCTCCTGCTTCGTACTTTTGACAATGATGTCATCAACATAAGTTAGCACGTTTCTGCCTATTTGAGATTGGAGAACCTTCGCAGTCATTCGGCTGAAACTTCCTCCAGCGTTTTTGAGCCCCTCAGGCATCCGAAGATAGCAATATGTGCCACTTGGAGTTATGAAGCTAGTTTTCGACTCATCTTCCTTCTTCATCCAAATTTGATGATAGCCTGAATAGCAGTCTAACAAACTCATGAGCTCTGAAGAAGCTGCTGCATCAACTAAAGAATCTATTTTGGGCAATGGGAATTCATCCTTCGGACAAGCCTTGTTCAGATCTGTAAAATCGATACACATTCGCCACTTGCCATTGGCCTTTTTTACCATAACAGTATTGGCTAGCCACTCTGGGTACTTCACTTCTCTGATAACTCCTGCACTGAGGAGTCTTTTGACTTCATTACGAGCACCTTCGGCCTTATCATCTGACATTTTTCGAAGCCTTTGCTTTCTGGGTCTGAAGGATGGATCGACATTGAGCGAATGCTCAATAACGTCCCTATTAACTCCGCAGAGATCATTGGCTGACCATGCAAAAACATCTTTGTTGTTGAACAAGAACCTTAGCAAGGTTTTCTCTTGTGTTTCGGATAACTGAGAGCCCAACAGCACCTTCTGTTCTGCTACATCCTCACATAAGAGCATGGGCTTCGGCTGATCTGCTGAAGCTGCTTTCTCCCTTCTGAATTTGTATTGTTCGCAAGCTTCAGCTCCATCTATGTTATGGATTGCTTTTGAATCAGTCCAGTTTCCTTCGGCCCTTCTGGCAGCTTCCTGGCTTCCATGAATAGCGATGGGTCCCTGATCCGAAGGTATCTTCATGCAAAGATAAGCAGGGTGAAGGATTGCTTCGAAGGCATTGAGGGTACGACCAATAATTGCATTATAAGGGTATTCCATGTCAACAATGTCAAACACAATTTGCTCAGTTCTAGTGTTATTGATGAATCCGAAGGTCACTGACATGGTGATCTTTCCCAGTGCTACAATCTGTCTCCCTCCGAAGCCACAAAGAGGATGTGTAGCATCATGAATCTTATCTTCTGGCTCTTGCATTTGCCTGAAGGCTTTAGCAAATATGATGTCAGCTGCACTACCTGTGTCAACCAAGACATTGTGAACCAGAAATCCTTTGATAACACAAGAGATAACCATGGCATAGTTGTGTGGGTAATCTTTGAGCTGAAAGTCCTCTTGGGAGAAGGTAATAGGAATGTGAGACCATCTTGACTTGATGAAGGGTCCTTGCACCCCAACATGCTGTACCCTTCTCTGTGCTTCCTTCTTTTGTTTCTTGTTAGCTGGCTCTGAGGACGAGCCACCTGTGATCGGGAGCACCAGCTTCGGGTCCGAAGCAGCTCCAGCTTGGTTGTTGAACGAAGCCATCAGCTCAAAAAGTGGAAGTGAGTTCACCGGAGGTGGGCGCCAATGTTGGGGACTTGTTCTCAAATGCTATGAATTAAGAACAAGGCAACATAAAATGTTAAATGATACTGTCCTTCGTCCGTGAAGTATTATTCCTTTGAGGATAATGGATTTTGGACGAAGGTTGATGATAGTATTATTACGAAGTTGAACCTTCGTAATAAACTTTCAATAAACATTGTAAGATAATGCAAAATAAAAGGCATAAAATGGATGAATGAATCACAGATGCATTATATTATATTCACTTAATATATTGAATCATTAAATACAATGATACCTATGCCTTGACAAAGGTTGTATTCCGAGAGATGCGATTGCCAATACCAGAATGCGTGAACAGTAACAGAATACTGTTCACTATTTATAGGCACAGGACACAGCCTGTGAGAAATTACAAGTATGCCCCTTATAAAAACTTACAACATTGACTCAGACATTTATGGACTAAAAGGTCATTCTATCTTTAAGTCGGTTTACACTGTCGAAGCTTCATGGAAAGGAACCTTCGGCCGTCTCATGCAAACAGCCTCAGCCGAAAGCTGCTTCTCCCTTGAAGACCTTCGGCGACGAAGCATAGACCCAACATGACTTGTGTTCATTCGTGCGTCACACTTGGACTTTTGCCTTCTGTCAAGCCGAAGGTATAAATGTAATTCAATATTGTTCATGTTCATTCATGATAATATAATAAAGAGATATGAATGGTGTTATATGGTTGTTCATGTCATTTCTCATGTTTCATATGCTTCTACTTCCATTAATATATACTGCAATGATGAAGGTACGTCCTTCATGACCTTCGTCTGAAGATCATTATATCCTAAGGCAAATAATGCTTCAAAGGACGAAGGACTTTAACCATTAACATTTCATGTTGCCTTGTTCTTAATTCATAGGATTTGAGAACAAGTCCTCAACATTGGCGCCCACCGTGGGTGAACTCATTCGACCACCTTCGGCAAGCTGTGAGTTGCGTCATGCCGCCGAAGAAAGCTTCGTCAGGACTAGGGGCTGCACTGCAGCTACTAGATGTCAACCAGGACACTTTGCGTGAAGCCATAACTCAGAAAAGGAAGGCTACTAGTTCGACACCACAGGAGGAAGAGTTGGACCAAGAGATCAGGGACCTCGAAGCTATTCATCAACAGGTCTAGAGGAAAAGGGAGAAGATGCTTCGCCTCACCGATCTTCAGAAGAAGATCGATGAAGCCGCTGAAGAAATGCGTCATCTCACTCAAGATAACCAGGACCCAAGGCCTCAGCAAACAGAGCTTCGTCAAGATGGCTCATTCAACGAAGATGAGTAGTACGATGACTTTCATCATGGTAACTTTACTTTTGATGATGCTTCTCCCCTGGCAGCAGAATTGCAGGCTATTCCATGGCCACAATCCTACAAGCCACCCCAGTTGCCCATGTACGATGGGCACTCGGACCCAAAGCAATTCTTGATGAGCTATGAGGCAACAATATCCTCATACGGAGGCAATACTGCTGTCATGGCAAAGTCCTTCGTTATGGCAGTTCGAAGTGTGGCTCAGACATGGTAGTCTCCTCTCTGGCCAGGGACGATCACGTCATGGCAGAAGATCAAGGACATGTTGGTCACCGGCTTTCAAGGGTTTCAGACGAAGCCCATCACTGCTCAGGCCTTGTTCCAGTGCACACAAGACCATGAGTACCTTCAGGCGTACGTCCGAAGGTTATTGCGTGTGAGAGCACAAGCGCCTACAGTGCCTAATAAAATCGTCATTGAGGCCATGATCAAGGGTCTTCGGCCAGGGCCCACGGCTCAATACTTCGCCAGGAAACCCCCCCAGACTCTGGAGAAGCTGCTTCAGAAAATGGATGAGTACATCCGGGCTGATAATGACTTCTGCCAAAGAAGGGAGGAAGCTTACAGATTTTCTGAGATGACTAGGGGTTTCGGAGGAAGAATCCACCCTATGCATGTCAGATCAATTCACAGCTCCAGTCAGAACGATGACAAAGGTGGACAGTTTAGAGGCCACAACACAACTCATAGTATTCAGGACAGCAGCAAAGCTCCTTCAGGCCACCAGCTCCAAGGGGCCGAGGCAGCAGGGCTTTGGAGGAAGATATGGGGATCAGCCCAGGAAAATCTATTGTCTATTTTGTGGTGAAGACAAGGGCCACACTACAAGAACGTGCCAGATTACCATTCAAAAGCAAAAAGAGATTGCCGAAGCAGAAGCCCGGCAGAACCAGCTGAAGCAAGTTTTACATACTGCTTCGTGCTATTCTCCCTAGATACCAGAATATATGGGCAATCAACCTGCGGCTTCCATTGCTTCGGCAAGCCATTCACAAGCTTCCTGGCCCCAACTTCCACTGCCACCACCATTGCCACCTGCTCATACCCAAGGCCAGCAGCCAGAAGGGCGCCAGCACCCCCAACAGCAACGCGACTTCAGGGAGGAGTCCGAAGCTCGTACAGTCAACAACACTGTACCAGAATCGAAGCACATTTATTGAGGAATATCCTACATTTTTAAGTACTTTTGTCTTTTATATATCATTTTACTTTTTTGTATGAAGAACAAGTAATGAAAAATTCAGTTTCAACTTCTTGTAATAATTCTGCAGACACCAGAATGAAATATATCTTCTTCATAGATTTACAAAGCTCGAAAAACGACTCTTAAAGGAACGAGGTAGATTCTGAAGCTCAAAAGTCATTCCTAAGGGAATGCAGAGCCTAAATTGACAAAGCTACAAAAAGTCGTTCCTAAGGGAGCGCAGCGTAAGTTTTCTGCTCAAAAGTCGTTCCAAAGGGAATGCAGAGCCAAATACCGCCGAAATATAAGTCGAAGAAGTTCTGATACACCCAGCCCAGGTAGGGTTGGCCGAGGCCCAACAAATTAGGGTTGCCCGGAGCCCAACAGTTCATTAAGCACACCCAACTCAGGGAGAGGCCCAATCGCCCCAAAAGACTAGCCCAATGGGGGAAGGGTGGCTCTCCCTTTTAAAGTGGCTTCCTCCTCCCAAGTTAAGCGAGGTGGGATAATTTTGAGGCTCACACGGTCGTCGTCCGACTACAATTGGGCCAACTGGGCCAATTACGTCTTTGCCAACGGGTAATACTGGAGGATGTCCTCATCATTCCCACCTTCTTAAAATGGGCCCTAGCTCTGATACCAGATGATACACCCAGCCCAGGTGGGGTTGGCCGAGGCCCAACAAATTAGGGTTGCCCGGAGCCCAACAGTTCATTAAGCACACCCAACTCAGGGAAAGGCCCAATCGCCCCAAAAGACTAGTCCAATGGGGGAAGGGTGGCTCTCCCTTTTAAAGTGGCTTCCTCCTCCCAAGTTAAGCGAGGTGGGATAATTCTGAGGCTCACACGGTCGCTGTCCGACTACAATTGGGCCAACTGGGCCAATTGCGTCTTTGCCAACGGGTAATAGTGGAGGATGTCCTCATCAAGTTCAAAAGTCGTTCCTAAGGGGATGTAGAACTTATACCACCGAAATATAAGGCGAAGAAGTTCAAAAGTCGTTCCTAAGGGGATGCAGAACTTATACCACCGAAATAGAAGGTGAAGAAGCTCAAAAGTCGTTCCTAAGGGGATGCAGAGTTTAGACTCAACAGATGTTCATAAGGGGATGCAGTCTTCTATGTACCAGTGTGGGCGTATGTGTGGGTGTTGAAGCATCATCATATTGCATCATATCATCGCATCATTCAGCACAACATCACATCATACATCATACCGCATCAACAGAAAAATCGAACACGAAGCAAACCTTTGGGAATACTTCGTTGAATGCAAATGTGCTAAGGCACGAGATAAGCTTCGGATGACAGTTCTATCAGATTTTCCCTAGAAGGGGTTTCTTTCTTTACGAAGCATGAAAAGAAGGGAAGGTGTTTTTTCGCCAAGGCTCAAAAAGCGGTATGTGTGTACGTTTCATGCATCGCAAAGAAATAAATTACAACAATTTACATATTCGATTCAATGTCACATACATCAGATGTTACATAGTTTTGTTACAGTAGAAGCTTAATCTTCCTTCCATTGTTCCATACATCAAGCGTTTCAAAGTATTATTACAATAAAATCTATTCTTCTTTAAGAACTTTTTCTGCAACTTCGTTCAAAAGCTTATTGACGACTTCGTCGATAATGGAATCTGCCAGACTTATAATTTCCAGTGCTTCCTTCATTTCTGGATCAGCTAGGGGATCGTACGGCTCCAGAGGCGGGGATAGTTCAGCTGAAGTAGGTAAACAGATTAGTTCGAAGCCACAAAGCAAGTACCGAAGCTAAATAATCAAGAAACAATACCTATACGCCTTTCGCGTTCTGCAGCTTCTTCAGCTCGCTTTGCTTCTGCCCGGGCGTCATGGGTGTCTTTTTCACTCTTTTTTATTATCTCGTGGGCCAGCTCTCGGCCACCGTTCACCCTGAAATCGTTATAAAATTTCCCGCCCATTAAAGTTGCTTCGGCTGAAGGATCCTTCGTATCATCTATGGAGAAGGCAGCTTCGGCCTGGGTTATGGCTTTAACGTGATCACATCCAGCCTTCTCCAGAATAGCTGAGATTCCCCGCGCACCGGAAAACGCGCAAATATCCCCGCAATCACTCAAAATTTCCTCGAAGGCTTCGGCTTCTCCACTTATCCATTCAACAACGCCCTCGGGGTCGCCACATATGAAGTTTTCTTCAGCAGAGTAGGCGCCCACTTTGGTGAAGCTAGTTTTTAATTTCTTCACGCAATCCAAGGATTTCTCAAAGCACCTTTCCTTGCATTCGCGAAGTTCTTCAACATTTTTCTCTAGCTTATTTTTCCAATATTCACTGATTTCTTGATTAGCCTATGCGAGCGCGCAGTTCTCCTTAGCTTCAGCCAGTTATCTCCGAAGGTCTTCAATTTTGGTTTTCTGGGCTTCGGCCTGAGCTTTGTAATTAGCTTCGTCTTCCTTTATTTTGTTCACCAATGAAATCAAAATTTTGTCTTTCTCTAGACCTTTGTTTCTTAGTTCAATCACCTCGGAGCGAAGGTTGTTAAGAGCCATTGTACAACCTTCGTCTTCGGCGCTCTTCTGAGCCCTCAAGGCATTACTAAGAATTAAGCCCTGCAAAGAAGAAGAAAGAGTTGAGCATGTCAATAAGACGCTTCATTTTCTAGCTTCAAAGTTAACCTCCATACCTTTATACTGTTGTACGCGAGACTATCAGCAAGATCATCCTTCGACAAGACCGAAAGGCCTTCTTCAAGCTTAGGAAATCCCATACTCTTAGCTATCTCCCGGCAAACGGATATTTCTTTGTTATCCGGGAGACAGTACAGGAAATCATCTTCGTTAGTACCATTGAACACTAAGGCCCTCTTTGGATATTTCAATCTTTGGGCATAGTGTTTGGCCTCCAAGATTTCTTCTTCAGATAATTTTTCCCCGAAGCATGTTGAACAATGTAATCAATATCTTCAACTAAGGTTTCGGGGACAGGGGATTTTGCGTTTTCTGCCATGACATGCTCTGTCGTCTTGCTGGTATCTGAACTTTGCTGACTCACCTTATCTTAAGGCACGTCGGCCTTCGTCTCAGTGGGCGCTGAAGGCCCAGCTTCGGCTTCGACTTGTTTTTTGGCAGCTTTCTTGGTAGGAGCAGGAGTTAAGGTCTTCGTGGTCTCTATGACAGCGTCTAGTACGCTGGCCATCCTCCTCCTCTTGGGAGTTGCGGTAGGAGCCTTTTGTACCTTCGGCAGTTTTGCTTCTGTTGAAGGGCTCATAATTTCTGGCATCTTCATTGTTTCTTCCACCTTTGGCTCTTCGGCCTTATCATCCTTAGCTTCGATCGGCCCGACTGTAGGCATCTTCGGCATTACAGTTGGCTCTTCAACGCTCTGCCCAATCGGAGCAGCTTGTCTTACTTCGGCAGTTGAAGAGGCTCCTTCGCCAAATTCTGGCACCACGACCGGTTCAATATAACGCGACCGGTGGGTCAGAACCTTCACCTTTTTGCCCTTCGGCACAACTGTGGTGGCCGAAGTGGCAGTCTTTCTCTTTTTTCCTTGCCCTCGCAGCGGGTAGCGGTAATCAGGGTATACGAAGCCAATCACATCAAATACCCTGTTCAATCTTTTCTTCCCCTGGCCCCCGAAGGCTGTGGAAAGGGCATCATCTTCGGCCCGGGAGTATGTCCCAAGTAGCTCGTCACTGGTAGCTTCAATACATTTCAGCCAGTCATCATCTGGCTCATCAAACTTCTCCCTAAATCTGAAAGTATACTTTAATCGAACCAGACCACCTTCACTCGATTCAGCAACAGTATCCTTCGGCATTTCCCAATTCTCCACAAGTGGCCATACCCTGAAGGCTATGTGCTCTTGAGATTAATCCCTTGTACCAATGAAGGCACACACAGTATTAAAGGCCTTCTGACATGCTTCAACATCGTCATCAATATTCACCTTCGGCCTTCGAAGGCCGAAACGAGACCAGATGGGGCGCTGGATAATTCCCTTGATGTCTTCTCTTTTAATCAAATCATTTTTACGTAAAACCACTTCTCCATCCAAGCCCCGGGCCATCTTTTCCGGAATGTTGGCACTGGGTGGCTTGTATTAGAACGGACAATGAACCCGTAACAACCGAAGTTGTTGTGATATTGTTCCTTGCCAATAGCCTTAGTTTCATATAAAAGCTCGTGCATGCTGCAGAAGCACTTCACGCTAGGCTCCAGCCCCTGGCTCCTTACAGCCCAGACAAATATCCCCATCCTGATAATTGCTTCGGGGGTAATCTGATGGAGAAAGATTTGGAATATCTTTAATACCTCGACCACAAATTTACTCAGCGGGAACCGAAGACCTGCCTTCAAGAAGCTTCGGTATATAACAACTTCGTTTTCCTCCAGGGCAGGGGCAGTACTGTCTCCTCCAACTCTGACAATAGACATGTCGCGAAAATATCTCCCCCTCATGGCATCAATATGACTTTGCTTGATAGTCGATTTTCCGAAGATAGTATGGCTTGGGCGCCACGGCCGATCCTCAGAGTCTTCATCCCCGCTTTCAATGTCATAACTATCACTGTCATCAGAATCTTCGGATAAACCCTCCATGATCTCCTTAGTAATTTTCTGTGTATTTGTTTTTGCCATGGACTCATAAAATCCAGCAATGAAAGGATCTGCAACTTTTTTCTCTTCATACAGCTTCGTCTCCTCGGTTGTTTCTTCTCTCCACTCATCTTCTTCTTTTCAAATTTGGAGCAAACGCGTCTTTAAGCCGAAGCTCAAAAAGCTTGAAAATCAAGCGAGAGCTAGTGAACAAGAGCTAAAAGTTTGAGAAAATAACACAAATGGCAGAAATGGCGTATCAATGCTGCCGGTGTGGGTTCCTATTTATATGCCTCGCGTTTTGCAACTTGGCGGGCCCTGTCTGTCATTGACTGTTGCTATTCTAGCAAAGGGAAGATGTTTTTTCGGTCCTTCGGCTTAAGGCCTTCGTTCATGTCGCAGTCTGAATTCGTTGTTATAACAAAATAATACTGCGAGGGGCTAATGTTGGGAGCCTTCGTCTTCCGAAGGTCCTCAAAAACACGATTAACAATGTTTCCCAAGTATAATATATGTACAGTAACCTTCGGACTCAGAGTGAAGCTGAACACAATATGAAAAGCATGGTCGGGACGAAGGTTGAATCAGTTCCGAAGCTACGCGCAGGGAAGCTTCGGCTCAGCAGCAGAAAATGGAACCGACCTAAAGAGAAAAAGATCGATCAGTCCATGATAGTTTGTGTCATGTTTATAGCTATTTGTTGAGGGTATGAATGTAATTTCGACCGGGCTGCGTCCCGTGCCTATAAATAAATGAACATTAACATGTACTGTTCACGCTGACTTGTGTTCATTTGTGCGTCATACTTGAACTTTTGCCTTCTGTCAAGTCGACACGTACACTTTTGTCTTACCATTTAGTACTAAAGTTTAGTCTAAATATACCCTAATTCTGCGGTACGTAAAGCAAGAGAAAGAAATGTCACACGGACGGCCTGCTTCATGCGGTGCCATTTGCCAACTACCGATCGCAGCGCCCATTCACGCTGCTTCGGTCCGTTTCCTTCTTCCCTGTGACGATGATCATCTGGAAAGCCATCGGCTAAGTTACGTGCACCGACAAAGACAAGTGGACCCAGGAAATATGGGACCCAGATGTCATTGAGCGGAGCATGTTCGGCTGGGTGTCTGCACGTCGGCTGCCGGGATGTGCACCAACTCTCCCTCACCCCAAACGTGGACCACGGTGACCTGGCCCCCACTCCCCCGTGACGATTGGCGGGGCTCACACGTCAGGGTCCCGTTGGGAGTCTTTTTATCGGTCGTGCCCGCAGTCGACTCGCCGCCCACTTCTGTAGCTGTAGACTGTAGTTCTGTTCCTCTTCCTCCCCACTCACTCCTGCGCTTCCTCGCCGCGCGGTTCCTTCTCCCTGATCCTCCTTTGGCTTCGCGGTTCATGGCGATGTGGAGGGCCGCCGCTAGGCAGCTGGTCGACCGGGCGCTCGGCTCAAGGGCCGCGCACGTAATCCAATCCTCCCTACCCTACCTTTCTCGTCGTCTTCGTTTTGATCCGATGGTTACCCTGTTTCTGCTTTAGCTGCGAATTTGTCGCGTGCTCGTTGATTCATCGCGGCTACTGCGCCGAGTTTATCGGCAAATTTCCGCTTGATATTCTTAGCTGCGGGGGCCGGACGGCGAATTTTCAGTCCTTACATTGTTGGCTATGCTGCTTTTCAGGATTTTCTTTCCCTTGTGTATGTTTTTTTCCTCTTTGGTGAAATTTAGTAGAGTTTAGTTCACACAAGATGTATTGCTTGTGCCTGAATTCCAGATGCGGAGCAATCCGATCTATCTATGACACAAACTTTGAAGATGCATTCTCATTAATTGAATTCTTCCTTTGTTCTGCAGACGTCTACAGGCAGCAAGAAGATAGTCGGGGTGTTCTACAAGGCCGGGGAGTATGCCGACAAGAACCCCAACTTCGTCGGCTGCGTCGAGGGTGCACTCGGCATCCGCGGCTGGCTCGAGTCGCAGGGCCATCAGTACATTGTCACCGATGACAAGGAAGGCCCCAACTGTGGTCAGTAGCCCAGGCAACCCCCCCCCCCCCCCCCCCCCCCCCCCCCAACACCCACACCCAAACAAAGATTTCAGTACTTCTCATTTAAGTTAGGGTGGTTCCAGTAATGACTTATGAGATAGCGTTAATCGTTTTATTTCATATTCTAATAGAAGAGAAGGAAAATATGTCTCTTGATCAAGAGCTAGTCTTATACACATTTCAAGATTACGAGAGGTTGTCATATGGACCTAATCGCATTATGAGCAGAGCTATTGCTAAAAGTTAACACCATTGGGAAGGTTGTCTTTGAGCTAGTAACTGGCTTTTATTGTTCAGGGTGGCCTAAGCATTTACTGAAACATAAAAGCTATCAAGCCTACCATCATGATTTTAGAACACTGAAATACTCTCTCTGTCCCAAAAAGAAAGACATTATAATCTATAAATTTAGTAAGTCACACCATAAGTTTTACTAAGTTTGTAGAAAAGAAGTAGTATTTGTGACATCATATAAATATACGGTGAAACTATATTACTGATACACTTTTTCTATAAATTTACTTAAAACTACAACAGTTTATTTTTTGAATAAACCTGTAAGATCTTTTTTTTGTACGTTGGGAGTATTTCTAAACTCACATAGACCGTTGCTGGTAATTTATGGCATGTTTGTTTGGGATTATAATCTGTCTAGATTATATAATCTAACTTATTTTGAACCAAGTGTTAGTTCAAAATAAGTTAGATTATATAATCTAGATAGATTATAATCGCAAACAAACACCCCTTAGTGGATGAAGGTAGCAACATCCACAGTCCATACTGGGTAGCTTGGCAGTATACATAATGTTGCAGACGTCAGCTGCTTTTGTTTCTCGTAATTAGAATGGATTTTCTTTCTGATAAATGGAAAGGGAGAAATGCTATTCTTAATTTGGTAGGGCCATTCGGTAACCAAAATGTCTGGTTTAGCCCAACGCAGTGGCATTGACTGTCATGTTGTCTTATTGCTGTATTACTTGAGATGCTTATGCATGCTAATTGTGTACCTGTGCTTACTAAGATGAAGTATGTTTATATACAACTTAGTGTTTACTCCCTCCAACGCGATAAAAAAAGGCAATTCTGACTACAGTGCTAAGTTAAAATATCTTCAGTTTGACTATTTAAAAAAAACTAGTATTGATGGTATGAAACAAGTATCATTAGATCTATCATGTTATATATTTTTATAATATATTCATTTGAAATCATAGCTGTAAATATTATTTTCTATGAACTTGTTCAAATTTAAAATATTTTACTTAGAACAGATCTAAAATTCAATTGTTTTGGGGACCGAGTCAGTTCTGGTCTCTGATTCTTTATGAGGGACTTGGGCCAGTGGTCTGGTGGTGTTGTCAGGTTAGTTGTAGTTCTGACTCTTGTGATGAGGGGAACAACCCAGCGGGTAGGCCTTGTAAGCTGAGCTTGAGGCCAACTGGCCCATCACCTTTTTCTAGCAGATGGCAGAAATCTGATACAATTTTCATGAGACTTGTTCTGTACTTGTTTCGACTAAATGATTTCTGTAACTGTTTTCAGAACTGGAGAAGCACATTGAAGACATGCATGTCCTGATTACCACCCCATTCCACCCAGCTTATGTCACTGCAGAGAGGATAAAGAAGGCGAAGAATCTTGAGCTTCTTCTCACGGCAGGAATCGGCTCCGATCATATTGATCTTCCAGCAGCTGCTGCTGCGGGCTTAACTGTGGCTGAGGTCACTGGAAGCAACACTGTCTCTGTGGCAGAAGATGAGCTCTTGCGCATTCTGATTCTGCTCAGGAACTTCTTGCCTGGGTACCAACAGGTAGTTCAAGGCGAATGGAACGTAGCAGGCATTGCCCACAGAGCTTATGATCTTGAAGGAAAAACTGTTGGGACTGTTGGGGCTGGTCGTATTGGCAGGCTCTTGCTTCAGCGTCTTAAGCCCTTTAACTGCAACCTGCTTTACCATGACAGACTTCAGATTGACCCAGAGCTTGAGAAAGAAATTGGGGCCAAATTTGAGGAGGACCTGGATGCTATGCTTCCAAAGTGTGATGTGATTGTGATCAACACACCTCTTACGGAGAAAACAAGGTTTGTATTCATCATGTACCTGACATTTCCAAAATAGTTTGACAATATTTTCTGAGTTTTGTTTGCTGTTTTTTTTTCAGAGGCATGTTTAACAAAGAGAGGATTGCAAAGATGAAGAAAGGTGTAATTGTTGTAAATAATGCTCGAGGAGCAATCATGGATGCTCAAGCAGTCGCAGATGCATGTTCTAGCGGTCACATTGCTGGTACTTACTACGTTAATATGTTTTCTTTGTCTCTTTACACAACAATATTGCTACATAAGTTAGCCTGATTCTACTGAAGGGGTCCATGAATTAATATTATTTTCCTTAAGCTTGACATGCTTTGTATTCCGTGGCTTCAGTATGAAAACTTCAAATGTGCCGTTTTGCTTTCCTGAAAAGACACCCTGCCTACATTTTATCTGAAGAATAGGGAAATAATGCGACTATATTCCTACATTGACCGGTACTTTGTGTAACATGGAGCATCTCATTCCCATTTCCCAGGATACGGTGGTGATGTGTGGTTCCCACAGCCAGCACCAAAGGATCACCCCTGGCGCTACATGCCTAACCATGCCATGACCCCTCACATCTCTGGGACTACAATTGATGCGCAGGTCAGGTTCTGAGTTTTGTTACCTGAGTTTGAAAATCTATCTAATTCTAATACCTCATAGGACACTAGGTCTCTGCTTCATGCATTAGCAGAACTCAATAGAATGGCAATCACCTTAAGGCTTTACTGGATTAAAATCGTACTGAGAACTGGAACAATTAGCTAATAGTGTGTCTGTGTACCTTGACTCCTTGACGACATGTACACTGATAGCGCATTTTTCATGATGAGTATTTGCTATTCGTTCTCGTGCATGCTGCTTACTATTGCGGGCAAACAAACAATTCATACAGCTGCGGTATGCGGATGGTGTGAGGGACATGCTGGATAGGTATTTCAAGGGCGAGGACTTCCCGGTGCAGAACTACATCGTCAAGGAAGGCCAGCTTGCCAGTCAGTACCAGTGACCGCGCGAGATGTTGCTGTGCTGTGTAGGCTTTTCTGGTGAGAAGCTGCGAGGAAGAAACTCCTGTTGCGTACTTGCGTTACTGTATGAGTAGCTCTGAGAAATCTGTCAGCGGCCACCTGTAATAAAAGAATGCCTTGCTGGTATCTCACCGTGGAGATCAATAAGTCCCTTTTTTTTCCTTCTCTGTCACTGAACTGCATGCACTGTCTTTTTTCGGCTGTGACAACGCAAATGGTAACCAACTGGAGCCATTTGTCACATGTTTGTTTTAACAAGCACATGGTAATGAAATCAGGTTGCACTGTAACCAGAGATGGGATCAGAGTGCCTCCGGCGGGGTAACCTGTTTTCAAAGAGAGAAAAAAACCTACTCATCCATTCCGTTTGGGCGCGCCTGCCAGATATTTTTAAGAAAAAACAACCTCTGGCCTAACAGCAAACAGAAACAGCATTATCACTTATCAGAACGGCTGTGGTTCATCCCCCAGCTCATTGGCCTGTTGACTCGACGTCCCAACCCATATAAACCTATTCCAAAGACTGGAGCATCCGACGACACCAAACCTGGACGTGCCTCGACGTCCCAACCTATACTTTGTGGCTGCTTCGCTCTTTCCTCCAGCTTCTGTATCACCACACCACCTCTACCATATAACTCCCAACCCTCGTGTGTACAGTGGCCTCCATCTTCTCAATGTCCTGGCAATCCGGAACATCACGCATTTCCAAATCAACTCCCCTGGAAATAGATTTTGTTACCAAATTTCCATAGACTAACAAATATCGGTAAGGAGATGTTTCTTATTTGTAATCCAAAAGGTTGCTACAAACTCAAAATTCCAACTGCCATTCAAATTACTTTTTGGTTCTAGAGGCTAGTTGCGGCTCTGTTCTAGATTCTAAAGATAGAATGACTCTATTTTGTGTTTGGTAGTTAGAACGAAGTTGCTCTGTTTTTTTTTGTTGGCTTTCAGAGTGAACCACAACGAAACGGCTCCATCCTATGTTTGTTTTCAGAGTGAAGCAGAACAGAGCTACAGAATTGTGCAGACTCAATTTTCGTTTGTTTTTATTTGGTTTGCACTCTAAACTTTGTATGAGCTCTCATATATTTCACTCCAAACTCATGTTTTTATATTTGGTTTTCACCCATGTCTCCAGTTGTTTGTCCCAAGTATTTCGTCTCAATAATCAAAGACTCATTCCAGATTGCACGCAGCAAAAGATGTTTTGTTCATCCACTAATATACATCGGAGAAAAACCATGTCTTCAACTTAATTTTGGTCCAGATAAACAGTATCATGATCATTTGAGTATCATGATCATTTGAGTCGGTGACACGTCGCGAAAAAGGAACGCCTTTGAGGTCGTAAAACCATAAATTATTGTGGTGAGCCTAAGTGCCGCACACAGGTGCTCCAGGTGATGGCTACCCATGAATAAAAAACTCGACTAGGGAACCCTCCCGATATTATATTAAGAAGAACCGAAACATGGTTCCGACCGAGAAACCTCCCGAACCTTAGTCCCACATAACTAACGGGCCGATCAACTGTCCACTCTGCAATGACCTAACCGAAGGGTGGTATGCAGGATCTCCGAGAGCGGACGGGGCACAACGAGAGAATTTTTTTAAAGAAACCTGAAATTCGCCCCGAGAGGGATCGAACCCGGTACCTAGAAATGTTACTCGAAAGCCTTAAACATTACGGTAGAGACCCTTTGGCATGATTAGCATGAATAGGGGTGAACATTCAGTTTATTAGATTAATTAGGTTCGGTTAATACATTTTTTAAAAGTTTTAGTTTTAAAAAGCAAGAATGGAAATGCATGTTCATAAAATAGAAACCAAACCATATCAACCGAATTATTTTAGTTCGGTTGTTTTAAACCAAAATTTCAGTTGTGACTACTATATTCGTCTGTGTGGTTGGTTGTAGGAGCTACGGGCTGTCTGTGACTGTGCCTGACTGCCTGGTATACTAGATGTTGGTCGCTGAGCGCCTGAGCCAGTGTTAGGGATGCAAACGAATGAGAAAATTCCTTTCCGACCCGCTCCGTATTTCCACATTTTTCTCGACCATTTTTGTATTTCCGGGAAAATCCGAACATGGAACGAGACCAACTGGAGACAGGCGCGGAAATAGTTAAAGTTGTTTCCTATCTGTATTTCATCCTGTTTTTATCCAGTATTTTTCTGTATTATCCTGCTTTACAATAGACCGAGAAATCAACTTGGCCTCGCTCGAAGAGGCCCATCCAAGCACAGGTACCGAACAACCGGCCTTCAAGTAACCTAAGCTGTCTCCAGCAACGTCCCATAAATTCCATCACCTAAAGAAATATTTCGTGTCCTTTACAGCACATCTAAAAGATTTTGTCCTATATATCTTCTCAGTCTCCAGCAGCGTCCTCTAAATTCGGTCCCTTAAAGCTACAGTGTTAACATATTTTCTTTTTTCCATTTCTTTTTCTGTTTTCTTTGTTTTTTCCCATTTCACGCTATACAAAGGATGCACAAAATAGTGTATTTCATAAATTTCGAAATAATAATCTCCAAAACAATGCTTGATTAATAATTTCGAATTGTACAAATTAATTAATATTCGATGTTATTTTGTGTGTAATTGTTGTCGATAAAACGTCGCATAGTATTTTATTGGTATAAAAATATGTTTCCAGATTGACATGCTTCCACCGTAAGCCAAGACACTTCTTCAACAATCTATCGACAAGCTTCGTCTGCACGCCACCACGATGGCTTGTGTCCGAGCCTACTCGTTTTATAAATAACCATTGATGCTTCAATACTTCACTCACACTTGTCTTTCAAATCTCCACAACAATGAACCCGTACTTACAATCCAATTTTCTTGTTAGGATGACGGAAGAAATGGAAGAGGAAGAAGAGTTGCAGATAGCGACGTAACTACATATTAGGAGGCGCCGTGCACGCAACGAGCGTCGTCATGGTGGTTCCATTCCTGGGCGTGTTCGGATTCATCGTGATCATATGAGCGGCGATGCAAGAATCCGAGCGGACTACTTTGGAGCGTAACCCTTGTACACGGATGCTCAATTCCGTAGGAGGTATTTCATATATTTCATGCGCACATTCATTTTGACATGTACTTACTTAACTTGATCGACCCTTACAGTGACACACATTTATTATATGGTAGGTTCCGCATGCGTCGCCATGTGTTTGAGCGCCTGGTTGATGTTGTGCAACAAGTCGATCCATACTTTATTCAGCGCCCAAACTGTGCGGGTGAGATAGGTCTTTCTGCCATGCAGAAAGTTGTTGCTGCTGTTCGCATACTTGCTTATGGTATTCCTGCTGATGCGATCAACGAACATGTACGCATTGGTGAATCCACCGCTCATGAGGCATTGAAACACTTTTGCATGGCCATCCAAACCGCGTTTGGGCCTTACTATCTGAAAGGGAAATGTGCCCTTGGGCCATTTCTAAGTATTTTGGTGATTAAGTGACCAACACAAATGGTTATGTGTTAAACTATGCCAAATGGTGGACAAAGTGCAAATCAATATAAAGGTATGATTCTAGACTTAGTACATTGGTTTTTGTGTACTAACATATTTGTCTAAGTGCTAGAATCAGAGAAAAGACAAATGGAAAAGACTTGGCTTGAGCAGCCAAGACTCTGCTCAGTCTGGGTGCACCGGACAGTGTCCGGTGCGCCAGGCTGGCTCTGGTGAAAAGGCCGCTTTCGGGAATTGAACGGCGGCGTACGGCTATAAATCACCGGACTGTCCGGTGAGCCAACGGTCGACTGGGCCAACGGTCGGCTGGGCCAACGGTCGGCCGCACAATCCGCGCGTGACGCGTGGCCGAGCCAACGGTTTGATGGGGCACCGGACTGTCCGGTGTGCACCGGACAGTGTTCGGTGCGCCAACGGCTCCAAATCTTCAACGGTCGGCTGCGCCAGAATAGGAAAGAGATCTGCACCGAACTGTCCGGTGCACCAGTCGACAGAAGGCAAGATTTGCCTTCCTGGATTGCTCTCAACGGCTCCTAGCTTCCTTGGGGCTATAAAAGGGACCCCTAGGCGCATGAAGGAGAACACCAAACACACTCTAAGCATTCTTGATCATTCACACTCCATCTTTGCGCACTCGATTGGCATTCTTAGTGATTTGAGCTCCATGTTAGTGGTGAACCTTGTGTTATTCATTTGAGCTCAAGTCTTGGCTGTGTGTGTGCGTATTGCTGTGGACTTGCTTGTGTGTGTTGCTTTTCCCACTCTCACATCTGTGCTTCTTTGTGATCATCTCATTGTAAGGGCGAGAGGCTCCAAGTTGTGGAGATTCCTCGCAAACGGGAAAGAGTAAAGGAAAAAAACACCGTGGTATTCAAGTTGATCATTGGATCACTTGAAAGGAGTTGAGTGCAACTCTCGTCCATTGGGACGCCACAACATGGACTAGGCAAGTGTTGTACTTGGCCGAACCACGGGATAAATCTCTGTGTCTCTTGTGCTTGTTCTCACTGTGTTAATTGTGGTTCACAAGAGCTCTCATTAGCCACTTGATTTAATTGTGCTAACACTTAATCAAGTTTGTGGCTTTAAGTTTCAAGTTTTACAGGATCACCTATTCACCCCCCTCTAGGTGCTCTCAATTGGTATCAGAGCTGTTCTCTTCAAGAAAGGGACTAATCGCCCGAAGAGATGGATCCTAAGGGAAAGGGGATGGTGGTCAACGAAAATGAGGAGTCCATCTTCAACGAGCCAAGGGACGACAAAGTCAATGACTCCGGCTCGAGTCAAAAGAGTAAAGACAGAAAGAAGAAGAGGCGCATCAGGAAGGTTGTCTACTACGACAGCGACGTATCTTCCTCTTCTCAAAAGGACGACGAATACGAGGAGAAAAAGAAAACGGTTAACTCGAACTTTTCTTTTGATTATTCTCGTATTCCGCATAATTCAAATGCTCATTTGCTTTCCATTCCACTTGGTAAACCCCCACACTTTGATGGAGAGGACTACGGATTTTGGAGTCACAAAATGCAGAGCCACTTGTTTTCTCTTCATCCAAGTATATGGGAGATAGTAGAAAATGGGATGCAATTTGATAGTTCAGATAACTCCATATTTATCAATGAACAAATCCATAAAAATGCACAAGCTACTACTGTTCTTTTAGCATCTTTGTGCAGGCAAGAGTATAATAAGGTGAGCGGCTTGGACAACGCCAAGCAGATCTAGGACACCCTCAAGATCTCGCATGAGGGAAACGACGTCACCATGCTCACCAAGATGGAGTTGGTGGAAGGCGAACTAGGAAGGTTCGCAATGATCAGGGGAGAGGAGCCAACTCAAACGTACAATAGGCTCAAGACCCTGGTCAACAAGATAAGAAGCTATGGAAGCACGAGATGGACGGACCACGACGTCGTCCGACTTATGCTAAGGTCTTTCACTGTCCTTGATCCTCATCTTGTAAACTCTATTTGTGAGAATCCTAGGTACATCAAGATGACGCCCGAGGAAATACTTGGAAAGTTTGTAAGCGGGCGAATGATGATCAAGGAGGCGAGATACGTTGATGAGGCGTTGAATGGCCCAATCTACGAGCCTCAAACCGTTGCTCTCAAAGCAACAAGTAGCAGGGAGGCGCTACCTAGCAAAGTGGTGCAAGTTGAGGCGGCCGGGCTAAATGAAGATGAAATGGCCCTCATCATCAAGCGCTTCAAGACGGCGCTCAAAGGCCGCAAGGAGCACCCCAACAAGAGCAAGACGAAGGGGAAGCGCTCCTGCTTCAAGTGTGGTAAGATTGGTCACTTTATTGCTAACTGTCCCGATAATGATAGTGACCAGGAACAAGGAAAGAGCAGAAAGTGGGAAAAGAAGAAGACCTACAAAAAGGTGAAGGGCAAGGCACACCTTGGAAAGGAGTGGGATTCGGATTGCTCCTCGTCCGACTCCGACAACGAAGGACTCGCCGCCTCAGCCTTCAACAAGTCGGCTTTCTTCCCCAACGAGCATCACACATGCCTCATGGCAAAGGAGAAAAAGGTAAATACTAGAAGTACTATTTCATATGCTTCTTCAAGTGATGATGAGTCTAGTGATGATGAAGTAGACTATGCTAGTTTATTTAAAGGTTTAGATAGAACCATAATTGATAAGATCAATGAATTAATTGATGCATTGAATGAGAAAAATAGATTGTTAGAAAAACAAGAGGATCTTTTATATGAAGAGCATGATAAATTTGTTAGTGCACAAAATTCTCTTGTTCTAGAAGTTAAAAGAAATGAAATGCTTTCATGTGAACTATCTACATGCCATGAATCTATTTCTAACTTAAAGAATATTAATGATGACTTGAATGCTAAGTTAGAAGTAGCTAATAAATCTAGCTCATGTATTGATCATGTAGTAATTTGTAATAGGTGTAAGGATTTTAATGTTGATACTTGTAATGAACACTTAATTTCCATTTCCAAATTAAATGATGAAGTGGCTAGTCTTAATGCCCAACTTAAGACTAGCAAGAATGACTTTGATAAACTAAAATTTGCAAGGGATGCCTACACTATTGGTAGACACCCCTCAATTAAGGATGGACTTGGCTTTAAGAGAGAAGCCAAGAACTTAACAAGTCATAAGACTCCCATTCCCGCCAAAGAGAAAGGGAAGGCTCCTATGACTAATAGTGCTCAAAAGAACCATGCTTTCATATACCATGATAGGAGATATTCTAGGAATGTTCATTATAATAGAAGTTATAATGCTTTTGAATCACATGCCATGATTGCTTCAAGTTCTTCTATTATGCATGAAAGAAATTTGGCTAGGAAAAATGTTATTCATCATATGCCTAGAAGAAATATTGTTCATGCACCTAGGAAAGTAAGTAATGAACCTTCTACAATTTACAATGCTTGTAATGTTTCCTTTGCAATTTGTATAAAAGATAAGAAAGTGATTGCTAGGAAATTAGGGGCAAAATGCAAGGGAGATAAAACTTGCATTTGGGTCCCTAAGACCATTATTACTAACCTTGTAGGACCCAACACAAGTTGGGTACCTAAGACCCAAGCCTAAATTTGCCTTGCAGGTTTATGCATCCGGGGGCTCAAGCTGGATTATCGACAGCGGATGCACAAACCACATGACGGGGAAGAAGAAGATGTTTACCTCCTACGTCAAGAACAAGGATTCCCAAGATTCAATCATATTCGGTGATGGGAACCAAGGCAAGGTTAAAGGACTAGGAAAGATTGCTATTTCATCCGAGCACTCTATTTCTAATGTGTTTTTAGTTGAGTCGCTCGGGTATAACCTGTTGTTCGTTAGTCAACTTTGTAATATGGGTTATAATTGCTTATTCACAAATGTAGATGTGTCTGTCTTTAGAAGAAGCGATGGTTCATTAGCTTTTAAGGGTGTACTAGACGGTAAACTTTATTTATTTGATTTTGCAAAAAAGGAGGCCGGTCTAGATGCATGCTTAATTGCTAAGACTAGCTTGGGCTGGCTGTGGCATCGCCGTTTAGCACATGTGGGGATGAAGAACCTTCACAAACTTCTAAAGGGAGAACATGTGTTAGGTCTAACAAATGTGACTTTCGAAAAAGATAGACCTTGTGCAGCTTGTCAAGCAGGTAAACAAGTGGGAAATGCTCATCACAGCAAGAACGTGATGACTACATCAAGACCCCTGGAGCTGCTACATATGAACCTCTTCGGACCCGTCGCCTACCTTAGCATCGGGGGAAGTAAGTATGGTTTAGTAATTGTTGATGATTTTTCCCGCTTCACTTGGGTATTCTTTTTGCAGGATAAATCTGAAACCCAAGGGACCCTCAAGAGCTTCCTAAGGAGAGCTCAAAATGAATTTGAGCTCAAGGTGAAAAAGATAAGGAGCGACAACGGGTCTGAGTTCAAGAACCTTCAAGTGGAGGAGTACCTTGAGGAGGAAGGAATCAAGCACGAGTTCTCCGCTCCCTACACACCACAGCAAAATGGTGTGGTAGAGAGGAATAACAGGACACTCATTGACATGGCGAGAACGATGCTTGGAGAGTTCAAGACGCCCGAGCGATTTTGGTCGGAAGCCGTGAACACGGCTTGCCACGCCATAAACCGGGTCTACCTTCATCGCCTCCTCAAGAAAATGTCGTACGAACTCCTAACCGGTAACAAACCCAATGTGTCATACTTTCGTGTTTTTGGAAGCAAATGTTATATTCTAGTGAAGAGAGGTAGAAATTCTAAGTTTGCTCCCAACGCTGTAGAAGGGTTTTTGTTAGGTTATGACTCAAATACAAAGGCGTATAGGGTCTTCAACAAATCATCGGGTTTGGTTGAAGTCTCTAGCGACGTTGTATTTGATGAGACTAATGGCTCTCCAAGAGAGCAAGTTGTTGATCTTGATGATGTAGATGAAGAAGACGTTCAACAACCGCAATACGCACCATGGCAATTGGAGATGTGCGGCCACAGGAACAAAAGGAGCAAGATCAACCTTCTTCCTCAACAATGGTTCAACCCCCAACTCAAGACGATGAAAAGGTTCATTAAGAAGAGGCGTGTGATCAAGGGGGAGCACAAGATTCTCATGTTATGGAGGAAGAAGCACAGCATGCCCCTCCAACTCAAGTTCGAGCGACGATTCAAAGGAATCATCCCGTCGACCAGATATTGGGTGATATTAGCAAGGGAGTAACTACTCACTCTAGATTAGTTAATTTTTGTGAGCATTACTCTTTTGTCTCTTCTATTGAGCCTTTCAGGGTAGAAGAGGCCTTGCTAGATCCGGACTGGGTGTTGGCCATGCAGGAGGAGCTCAACAATTTCAAGAGAAATGAAGTTTGGACACTGGTGCCACGTCCCAAGCAAAACGTTGTGGGAACCAAGTGGGTGTTCCGCAACAAACAGGACGAGCACGGGGTGGTGACAAGGAACAAGGCACGACTTGTGGCAAAAGGTTATGCCCAAGTCGCAGGTTTGGACTTTGAGGAGACTTTTGCTCCTGTGGCTAGGCTAGAGTCAATTCGCATATTGTTAGCCTTTGCCGCTCACCATTCTTTCAGGTTGTTCCAAATGGATGTGAAGAGCGCTTTCCTCAATGGGCCAATCAAGGAGGAGGTGTACGTAGAGCAACCCCCTGGCTTTGAGGATGAACGGTACCCCGACCACGTGTGTAAGCTCTCTAAGGCGCTCTATGGACTTAAGCATGCCCCAAGAGCATAGTATGAATTCCTTAGAGACTTTTTAATTGCTAATGCTTTCAATGTTGGGAAAGCCGATCCAACTTTATTCACTAAGACTTGTGATGGTGACTTATTTGTGTGCCAAATTTATGTCGATGACATAATATTTGGTTCTACTAACCAAAAGTCTTGTGAAGAGTTTAGCAGGGTGATGACTTAAAAGTTTGAAATGTCGATGATGGGCGAGTTGAACTACTTCCTTGGGTACTAAGTGAAGCAACTCAAGGACGGCACTTTCATCTCCCAAACGAAGTACACTCAAGACTTGATCAAGCGGTTTGGGATGAAGGACGCCAAGCCCGCAAAGACTCCAATGGGAACGGACAGACACGTCGACCTAAGCAAAGGAGGTAAATCCGTTGATCAAAAAGCATACCGGTCTATGATAGGTTCCTTGCTTTACTTATGTGCTAGTAGACTGGATATTATGCTTAGTGTATGCATGTGTGCTAGATTTCAATCCGATCCAAGGGAGTGTCACTTAGTGGCCGTGAAGCGAATTCTTAGATATTTAGTCGCTACGCCTTGCTTCGGGATCTGGTATCCAAAGGGTCTACCTTTGACTTAATTGGATATTCAGACTCCGATTATGCTGGATGTAAGGTTGATAGGAAGAGTACATCAGGGACATGCCAATTCTTAGGAAGGTCCCTGGTGTCTTGGAGTTCTAAGAAACAAACTTCCGTTGCCCTATCCACCGCTGAGGCCGAGTATGTTGCCGCAGGACAGTGTTGCGCGCAACTACTTTGGATGAGGCAAACCCTCCGGGACTTTGGCTACAATCTGAGCAAAGTCCCACTTCTATGTGATAATGAGAGTGCTATCCGCATGGCGGATAATCCTGTTGAACACATCCGCACAAAACACATAGACATCCGGCATCACTTTTTGAGAGACCACCAGCAAAAGGGAGATATCGAAGTGTTTTATGTTAGCACCGAGAACCAGCTAGCCGATATCTTTACCAAGCCTCTAGATGAGAAGACCTTTTGCAGGCTGCGTAGTGAGCTAAATGTCTTAGATTCGCGGAACTTGGATTGACTTATAGCATACATGTGTTTTATGCCTTTGATCATGTTCCTTTATGCGTTTTGTTTCTTAATTATGGTGATCAAGTTATACAAAGCAATCCCTGGACCTCAAAAGTCCATGTGGGAGTGATTCACATATTTAGGAGGAGATGTGCTACAACTTGATCCTTTGAGACTAACCATGTGCTTGAGTTTTCTTAAATTAGTCTCAAAGATATATTGAAAGGGAAAAGTGGACTTGGACCATGAAATACTTCCACTGCACTCCGATGAGAGGGTAACTTACTCCAAGTTCATCTCCATACTCTCATTGCCTTTTTTACTCTTATTTGAAGATTTTGGTGAGGTAATGGGGTTTAAGGGCCAAAAATGATCCCGTTTTGGTGCTTGATGCCAAAGGGGGAGAAATTAAGGCTAAAGCAAATGGATCAGCTACCACTTGAGAATTTTGAAAATAGTAGAGTTAGAGTCTTTGTTTTGTCAAAATACTCTTATAGTCTCTTATTGTCAAAAATTGATCTCTTGTGGGGAGAATGGTTGATTATGGGAAAAGGGGGGAGTTTTTGAATCTTTGATCAATTTCTCTTGGAATACCTTTCTCTATGCCTCAACAAGTGAACTTGACTTAGAGATAGGAAATTGAATTTGATTTGCAAAAACAAACCAAGTGGTGGCAAAGAATGATCCAAATATGCCAAATTTTAATCAAAACAAATTCTTGTTCTCATTTGCATTGATGTTGCACTTCTACATATTGCTTTTTGTTGTGTTGGCATAAATCACCAAAAAGGGGGAAATTGAAAGGGAAATGCGCCCTTGGGCCATTTCTAAGTATTTTGGTGATTAAGTGACCAACACAAATGGTTATGTGTTAAACTATGCCAAATGGTAGACAAAGTGCAAATCAATATAAAGGTATGATTCTAGACTTAGTACAATGGTTTTTGTGTACTAACATATTTGTCTAAGTGCTAGAATCAGAGAAAAGACAAATGGAAAAGACTTGGCTTGAGCAGCCAAGACTCTGCTCAGTCTGGGTGCACCGGACTGTCCGATGGTGCACCGAACAGTGTCCGGTGCGCCAGGCTGGCTCTGATGAAAAGGCCGCTCTCGGGAATTGAACGGCAGCATACGGCTATAAATCACCGGACTGTCCGGTGGTGCACCGGACTGTCCAGTGAGCCAACGGTCGGCTGGGCCAACGGTCGGCCGCGCAATCCGCGCGTGACGCGTGGCCGAGCCAACGGTCTGATGGGGCACCGAACAGTGTCTGGTGCACCAATGGCTCCAAATCTTCAACGGTCGGCTGCGCTAGAATAGGAAAGAAATCTGCACCGGACAGTGTCCGGTGGTGCACCGGACTGTCCGGTGCACCAGTCGACAGAAGGCAAGATTTGCCTTCCTGGATTGCTCTCAACGGCTCCTAGCTGCCTTGGGGCTATAAAAGGGACCCCTAGGCGCATGAAGGAGAACACCAAGCACACTCTAAGCATTCTTGATCATTCACACTCCGTCTTTGTGCACTCGATTGCCATTCTTAGTGATTTGAGCTCCGTGTTAGTGGTGAACCTTGTGTTATTCATTTGAGCTCAAGTCTTGGCTGTGTGTGTGCGTATTGCTGTGGACTTGTGTGTGTTACTTTTCCCACTCTTACATCTGTGCTTCTTTGTGATCATCTCATTGTAAGGGCGAGAGGCTCCAAGTTGTGGAGATTCCTCGCAAACGGGAAGGAGTAAAGGAAAAAGAACACCGTGGTATTCAAGTTGATCATTGGATCACTTGAAAGGAGTTGAGTGCAACTCTCGTCCATTGGGACGCCACAACGTGGACTAGGCAAGTGTTGTACTTGGCCGAACCACGGGATAAATCTCTGTGTCTCTTGTGCTTGTTCTCACTGTGTTAATTGTGGTTCACAAGAGCTCTCATTAGCCACTTGATTTAATTGTGCTAACACTTAATCAAGTTTGTGGCTTTAAGTTTCAAGTTTTACAGGATCACCTATTCACCCCCCTCTAGGTGCTCTCACTATCTCCGTGCACCTAATGCGGCAAATATCACACGCCTCCTCCAAGTTGGCGAGTTACGAGGGTTCCCTGGTATGCTTGGTAGTGTCGATTGCATGCATTGGGAGTGGCGTAACTGCCCAAGTGCATGGAAGGGAATGTTTACAGGTCGCGGTAAACATCCATCCATGATCTTGGAAGCAGTTGCGACGTATGACCTTTGGATATGGCATGCATATTTTGGAATGCTAGGTAGCTGCAACGACATCAACGTTCTCCACCGTTCAAACCTTTTCGAAAGGCATCTCAGCGGTGACACACCTCCTGTTTCATTCTCTGTGAATGGTCACACTTACAATATGGGATATTACCTAGCAGACGGGATTTACCCAGATTGGCCAGCATTTGTAAAGACAATCCGTAATCCCTACGACGTTAGAACGCAACACTTTGCCACAATTCAGGAGTCAGCTCGAAAAGATATTGAACGAGCTTTTGGTGTGCTCCAGAAGCGATGGGGTGTGGTATGTGGCCCTGCTTACGGTTGGAGTCCTAAACACATTGGGGACATAATGAAAACTTGCATAATATTGTACAACATGATAGTAGAGGAAGGAGGAGCATTGGCGTTGAACACAAGTTTTGAGAACATTGGAGTGGTGGTTGACACTACTCAAGGTTCAATGGAAGAGCACAACAATTTCGTTAATCAAAGGTATAACCAACTCAAAGACCGAAGCAAATATACTCAGCTTCAGGTTGATCTTATCCACCATCATTGGGCGCGTCTTGGCTCCGGAGTTGCATAGGCGTGGACTGATCGCATGGTACTTAAATAAAATGACGACATTTAACCAAAATGTCATAGTGTCTGTCTTAGTCCTACTTTGTCATGTGAGATGATGGGTGACAAACTATGCAAGTGTGTCTCATGTGTGTGCTAGTGTGTCATGTCTGTTAGTGTGTCATGTGTCATAGTGTCTCATGTGATTGTTCCTTCAAAACAAGAAGATCAAGTAGTATGTGATGCATGCAGATGTGTGTCAAACTTCACTTGCAGATGTGTGTCAAACTATGGCCATAAATGTATCCATGCGAAATTAGGACTATCATGACTACCAACTACAACACAGAAAGACATTATAAGACATTAACAAACTTTAACAGTATTCTCACATAAATTAAGTCTTAAACAAATTTCTTGAAACAAATAACAAGTCTGATAATGTCATCCTCACAGAAATAAAATATGGTACAAACCAGAAACTGGTCTGATAACAACATCCTCACACAAAGCAGTCTGAGAGTACACCTCATTCAGAAATGATAAAAAACTAAATGGAAAACTGATCCTCACTTACCAGATGAGGATGAGCCAGTAACTCTTGCCAATATCTCTTGTTGCTTGGCTTCATAGTATTTTCGAAGAAGAGGGTTACATTTATTGAGATCCATGCTTAAGATCATGACCTCCTCTCCCTTGTCCTCCTTCAGTTTCTGCCTTTGTGGGGGACAGATATCACCCGGGTCCACTAGAAGGCAAGAAGGCCTTGCGAATTTGGGCCTATTGTCTCGCAAGGCCGTCCCTTCGTGGGCCAGGGGAGAACTGCTGGCGGAATGGGCCGACGCAGGGAATGAGCATACTCGGGTCCAGGCGGCTCATTGGATTTAAGCGTTATCCACAGCTCTGATTCTATTTTCCCGCGCAACACCCTTGGACGTCGGAACCAAATGAGGATAAGTCGGCAAGATTATAGGGAGACAAGTTCAGTCGGTTCACTATTACTTAGGTATATGTCGTTATCGTACACGCATGTAGTGCCCCATGGTCAAATATATAAGGCCTAGGGTGTACCTATCATTTCCAGGTCATTCATCAACCATCTACTCAGCTCACTAGCTTTCTCCATACTAGAGAATTCCCTTGTAACCCACCACATAAAGATCCACACCAGGAAGTAGGGTGTTACGCATCTCAAAGCGGCCCAAACCTATAGAAAATTGTCTACCGTCTCTCGTGCGTCTCGCACGAACCATTGAGTTACAGTCAACAACACCGTCCTACCCAAAAGCACCTCGAGGGGTAACCCCGGGTGCACGGCCGGGCTCCAAACACCGACAGCTGGCGCGCCAGGTAGGGGTGTGTCATTGATCCAAGCTAGCTCAATGGCTATCACCTTCCAATGCAAGATTGCTCTCCGCCCTAGATCTGTATTCTGCTTCGGGACCATCTCGTACATAGCAGATGAGAAAGGAGTTCTGCACCGCATAGCGGATCCACCGGAGAAGAAGCCTCCCTCAGAAATCTCTGAGAAAGTCGGAACGAGACCGCAGATAGCGCAACCTCTTGCGCCTCAAATAAAGACTGCCTCTTGCAAATCAAGAGCTGGGAATTCACTCACCCGAAGAACCTCGTTGCCCACTTCGCCCACAGAGGAGTGGACATGGATTACGAGGAAAAAAGAAGCAAGCGGGATAGAGGCCCGTCAAGTTGTCCTTCTGACACCTTCGCCCTCAAAGAAGGACGGAAAGAAATTCATCACCACAACAACTCCTTTCTACCCCTACGTCCTCTTCATCGGGGGGAGATTGGAGTCATTTCCCATCTCCAACGACGAGCCAACCATGCCAGGGAAGAACCTCCCCAGCGAGAAGCTCGGCGACAGAGAAACCAACGCCAGAATATTCGGCGACATCACGAAGCTGGGGAGCGGGACCCAGCGCAGCCCGTATCCTGAGATGAAGTCTCGGAAGGAGGAGAAACTCCTGATGAATGAGTCTTTAGAGAAAGGAGGAACTCTCGCCGACGTGATCGCCAGCAAGCTCAAGACCGAGATCGAGAACAAGCTGAGCAGGATGTGCGGTTATGCCGAGAGAACCCTCTCTTCACGCGAAACCTGAACCCTGACTTCGCTCATGCGATGAACACACCGAGTGAAGTCAGAGGAGTGTTGGCTCGAATAGCTGATGGCCTTCCCCAGACCTTGGATGCTGAAGGCTATCAGCGGCTGCTCGCTCGGGCAGCTAATCATCTTCTACCCCTCGCTCATCCCCCGAGCGATCTGCGGCACACCATCAACAGTCGGCGAGATGCTCGGAGCTCCATCAACGCTTCACGTGAACGACGACATGAAAATGATATACAGCGCCGAGTGGAGTACGATCGGGACCATGGCGTTCTGGCACGTCATGCCACCAGAGTTGAGTCGGCGATGACTTCAACTGGTGGCACGACCCGGGGACAGTCGAGGCGGCACGTCAGCAACTCCCCTCCCCGGGACCGGCACCATGACCATCAACGGGAGGACACATGTGGAGTATCTGCGCTTACTTCGTGTCTCAGGGCCATCCAGTGGCCTCCAAATTTCAAGGTCTCCAACGTCGACAAATATGAGCCTAAGCAGGACCCAGGAGGATGGTTGGCCGTATATACAACCGTCGCTCGGGCCGCTGGGGCAACTGAAGACGTGATGACTGCGTACTTGCCCATCGTTATCGGGCAGGATGCATTGCAATGGCTACGACACCTGCCGCGACACTGCATCGATGACTGGAGCGACTTCAGTCGGCGCTTCATCGCCAACTTTCAGTCCCTCTCCGACAAAGCAGTGCAGCCATGGGACCTCAAATCCATCAGGCGCCAGGGCGATGAAACACTTCGGTCGTATCTCAAGAGGTTTCAAACCATGAGAAAACGTATCCCCGAAGTGACTGAGGCGGTAGTTATTGAGGACTTCTACCGGGGGTCTAATGACTCGGCCTTCATCTGAGCCATACTGCAGAAAGCGCCGACCACCTCTAAGCAGCTATTCCGGGAAGCCGACCTCACATCACCGCTGACGAACGGACTCAGGACCTCATCGGGGGAGCGAAGCCTGCACCACCTGCACCCGCGGCGCGACGCGAACCAGCTACCCGACAAGCGTTGGGAGAAGAGGCCCCATGAAGAGGTCCATGCCGTCGGACCACCCGTCTCTCGTGACCGAGGTGCACCCCACGGAGGCGAGGAGACACTGGACGACATCCTCGATGCCCAGTGCCCGTATCACAAGGATATGCGCCATACCCTATGGAACTGCAGGGACTTCAAGCATTCCGTTGGGAATGGCCGACCATTCCAACCTCTACCACCTCCCCCACCACGAAGAGGGCTTGGCGAGCCCCGGTGGCCTCAGCAACAGGAAGGGGGAGGGGGTGGAGCATTCCCGCGCGTCGACGGGGAGGTCAACATCATCTTTGGAGGACACGGGTCGCAGGAGAACAGAAGGCAGCAGAAGCTCAACGACCGACAGATACTGGTGGCAACCACTAGTGCCCCAGCCCCCTATCGGTGGTCAGAGTACCCGATCACCTTCACCCGGGTAGATCAATGCCTCAACTTCGATCATCCGGGCAAGTACCCGCTCCTCGTCGATCCGGTGATCCGAGAGAGCAGGGTAAAGAAAGTATTAGTTGACGGGGGAAGCAACATCAATGTTACCTTCCCCCGGACACTCTTGGGCTTGGGGGTTGCACTCAAAGAACTCCATGAGTCAGACACCCCTTTCTTTGGCATTGTGCCAACCGAAGGAGAATACCCGCTCGGACACATCTACATGCCCGTTACCTTTGGAACTCTGGAAAACTATAGAACCGAGTTCCTGAGGTTCAAGGTAGCAAGTTTCGACTGCGGATACAACGCCATCATCGGTAGGCCAGAATTGGAAAAATTCATGGCCATTCCACACTATTCATACATGATATTGAAGATGTCAGGGCCACAAGGGATCATCACTATGCGCGCTGACTTCCAGGGCGCCGCAGAATGTTTTCGAGGAGCTATCCAAGCTTCCCTCACTACTAAACCACCGACGACCTCCTCCGCGCAGGCAAACACAAAGCCTGAGGGAGACCTCGCAGTACCTGCGAACGAAGCTCAAGTCGTGACCTCTATGCGGCCGACTGAGGAGACAAAGAGGATCAACCTGGGGTTCGCTGATGAACGCAAGACTGCCATCATCAGCTCCAGCCTTGATGACAAATAGGAAAGCGCGCTCGTCTGGTTCCTACAAGATAACTGAGACATATTCACATAGCAGCCTACGGATATGCCGGGAGTCCCGAGAGAACTGGTCGAGCACAAATTGAAGGTCTATCCCCAAGCAAGGCCGATTCGACAAAAATTGTGTCGTTTCACACCTGACAAAAGAGAAGCTATTCGCGCCGAGTTAGCTCGCTTAGTGGCAGCAGGGTTCATTAGAGAAGTACTGCATCCTGAGTGGCTAGCAAATCCTATTCTTGTACTCAAAAAGAATAAAGTGGATTGACGCATGTGCATCGACTATACAGATCTCAACAAACACTGTCCGAAGGATCCCTTCGGACTCCCTAGAATAGACCAGGTGGTAGATTCGACTGCCGGATGTTCTATGTTGTCCTTCCTAGACTGCTATTCTAGATACCATCAGATCAACTTAGCAAAATAAGAGGAAAAAACTGCATTCATTACCCCGTTTGGAGCTTTCTACTATACCTCCATGTCGTTCGGCCTCAAGAACGCGAGAGCGACTTACCAGAGAGCTATTCAAACATGCTTAGCCGATCACTGGGGCAAGCGGGTAGAAGCCTATGTCGATGACGTGGTAATCAAAACAGAAAACTCAGAAAAATTCATCGAAGATTTGCAGTTTGTCTTCAACAGCCTGAGGCGATACCGGTGGAAGCTCAATCCAGAGAAATGTGTTTTCGGAGTACCAGCAGGGAAGTTACTCGGATTCATTGTCAGCCACCGTGGAATCGAAGGCAACCCAGAAAAAATTGAGGCCATCATGAGAATGAAAGCGTAACGATCACAGAAGAAAGTACCAAGGCTTATTGGATGCATGGCAGCCTTGAGCAGGTTCATATAAAGGCTGGGCGAGAAAGGCATGCCATTCTACAAATTGCTCAAGAAGGTGGACAAGTTTTAGTGGACCACAGAAGCACAGGAAGCTCTAGAAGCACTGAAAAAGTTCCTGACTACGCCACCAGTACTCAAGCCACCACGCCGAATCAGCCGGTAGAAGATCTGTTGTTATACATCTCCTGCGCGACTCACGTGGTGAGCACTGTGTTAGTAGTCGAGCGGGTGGAGGAAGGACATACGTATCCAGTACAACATCCGGTCTACTTCATCAGCGAAGTTCTCGGACCCTCTAAAAAGAAGTATCCCCAAGTTCAAAAACTACTGTACACGATACTTCTAACCGCTCGCAAGCTCCGTCACTACTTTGACAACCACAAAGTCATATTAGTCACCGGTTTTCCAATAGGGGACATTTTTCACAACAAAGAAGCCATCGGAAGGATAGCCAAGTGGGCATGTGAGCTAGGAGCTCATGACATAGAGTTTCGACCTCGCACATCAATAAAGACTCAAGCACTGGTTGACTTCGTATCAGAATGGACTGAACATCAAGTCCCAGACAACCCAGAAACTACTGAAGTATGGTGGATGTATTTCGATGGCTCGCTGAAGCTGCAGGGAGCAGGTGCAGGGATCCTCTTCAGTGCTCCTGGAGGTGAACAACTTAAGTATGCACTCCAGCTATTATTCCCAGCAGCAGAATATGAAGCACTGATCCATGGGTTGAACATCGCCATGTCACTAGGCGTTAAGAAGTTGATGGTATACGGAGATTCACTAGTGGTCATAAGCCAGATAAATAAAGACTGGGATTGCTCGACTAATCCTCTGGGCAAGTACTGTACAGCCGTCCGAAAATTAGAAGACAAATTTGAAGGGTTGGAATTCCACCACATGGAAAGAGACCGCAACGCAGCAGCAGACGCATTGTCGAAGCTGGGATCCAGTCGGGCCCAGGTCCCACCCGGTATCTTCGTCCAAGAAGTGTCACGCCCGAGTATTCTCTTGGATCAGACAAAAGAATGCAACACCTTGAGCCAACCAAAGTCGGACCCCAATGACTAGAGAGAGAGAGCCTATTATCAGGTACATAAAGAATGAAGAAGAACCAAATAATAAGGTTGTGGCAGAACGCATCGCAAGACAGTCGGCCCACTACACCATCATAGGGGGCACACTGTACAGAAGGGGTGCGACCGGAGTCCTCATGAAGTGCATTTCCTCAACTACTGGGAAGCAGCTACTGGATGAAATCCACGCCGGACAGTGCAGAGTACACGCAGTATCCAAAACTCTGGTCGGGAAAATTTTCAGATCTGGTTTCTATTGGCCCATAGCGAAGAATGATGTCGCCGAGTTAGTCCAGAGGTGTGAATCTTGCCAATTCTTGTCAAAGCAACAACACTTACTTGCATAGCAGTTGCAGACCATCCCTATAACATGACCATTTGCATGCTCGGGGCTGGACATGATCGAACCCTTCAAGAAAGCTCAGGGAGGCTATACTCACGTGTTGGTTGCCATCGACAAGTTCACCAAATGGATAGAGTACAAGCCTATTGCCTATTTAACCTCAGCCAAGGCAGTGGAGTTCATACAAGACATAATATTCAGGTTTAGGATACCAAATAGCATCATAACTGACCTGAGATCCAACTTCTACAACTCTGAATTCTTCGATTTCTGCGAACAATGGAGTATCCAGATCAAGTATGCATCAGTAGCGCATCCAAGAGCCAATGGCCAGGTAGAAAGAGCCAATGGAATGATACTGGAAGCACTCAGGAAGAAAGTGTTCGACAAAAATGAAAAGCTTGCAGGAAAGTGGATCAGAGGACTGCCATATGTGGTTTGGAGCCTGAGAACTCAACCTAGTCGAGCTCTACATAGAAATACTCCGTTCTTCATGGTCTATGGTTCAGAAGCAGTGCTACCCGCCGACCTCATGTTCGGGGCACCAAGGTTGGTCTTTGAAAACATAGCAGAAGCAGAAGCTACCAGGCTAGAGGATATTGACATGCTGGAGGAAGAGCGATTGAACACAGTAATTCAGTCGGCTAGATACTAGCAGACCTTGAGGTGCTATCATGATAAAGCCGTACGACACCGATCCTTTGCAGTGGGAGACTTGGTTCTTCGCCAAATTCTAACGGGGAAAGGACGACACAAGTTGTCACCACTATGGGAAGGGCCATTCATTGTATCAGAGGTCACTCGGCCTGGATCATACTGGCTTACTCAAATGGATGGCACGGAAGTGGGGAACTCATGGAACATAGAGCATCTTAGAAAGTTTTACCCTTAGCAAGGCCTCAAAAACTCTCGAAGCAACATTGTACTCTGTAATTGGGGACTTCATCATCAATAAAGTTTTCGTTTTCAAAGGCATTCAAACCCTTGACTATCGGCTGACTTCGATTCAATTGGACTTGAAATCAATATGCCAACTCGGCTTAGGGTGACCACTATACCCTACTAACAGAGCAATCGGCTTAAGTCGGCGACGACTTAAGATGGTGCGACATGCTCACACTAACTCGGTTTAGGGTGACCACTATACCCTACTAACGAAGCAATCGGCTTAAGTCGGCGACGACTTAAGACGGTGCGACATGCTCACGCTAACTCGGCTTAGGGTGAACACTATACCCTACTAACGGAGCAATCGGCTCAAGTCAGTGATGACTTAAGACGGTGCGACATGCTCATGCTAACTCGGCTTAGGGTGACCACTATACCCTACTAACGGAGCAATCGGCTTAAGTCAGCGACGACTTAAGACAGTGCGACATGCTCACGCTAACTCGGCTTAGGGTGACCACTATACCCTACTAACGGAGCAATTGGCTCAAGTCGGCAATAACTTGAGTCGGGACGATATGATCACATCTACCCATCTCAGGGCGACCACTATGCCTAACCAGCCAGGTGATCGACTTAAGTCGGGAAAAAGCCTCAAAACCAGCACGACACATTTACTTTCACAATTGTACATGGTGACCATTATACCTTAAACAACAAAACAATCAGCACTCCAGGGAAAAAGAACATTTTTACTTGTCAGCACTAGGGGCATATTCTAACGCCCTATCCACAAAATATTCAAACACAACCATCACAGCACAGAGAATTCATATTACATCAAGTGTTTTGCAGGACATCACTGCATCGAAACATCTTTGCTGGCAATGTTTTTTGTAGGAGCAATCGAAGAAGAAGGACGGCTCGAAGCATCAGGCGCAACCTTGACGTCGGCGACAATGTCGTCAGGCACCACTACGCCGGGCCTCCTCATCAAGATCCGCCCAGCGCGAATGGCTTTGTCCATAGCCTTGTCGCGCTGAGCCTTCAGAACGGCGCAGTTGTCCTCTGAGGCTTTGACAGCCAGTCGGGCAGTTTCTAGCTCCTGTGCAACAAGTTTCTTTGAAGCACGAAGATCTCTAACGGTTGAATCCTTGGATGATAACAACTGTCCAAGCCGTTGAACTTCATCTTGGGATACTTGCAGCTCATGACGATGATGGTCCAGGTCCGACATAATGAAGCGGTGGCTCCTTTTCAAAATAGTCAAGGAGTTGCTAGTGTCACGATATAACCTATCCAGATTATCACAAGAGGCTGCAAGTGTTCGTTTCTCCTCCTACGAACAAGAATCAACATTCAACACCCAGTCAACAATAAGAGTGGCAAAGTCAACCAAGGGAATTTACCTCATGTGCCATCCTTTCCGAGTCAAGCTGAGAATTGAGGGAAGAATTCAAAGAATGCACGCCATCCAAAAAAGCAGAAACTTGGGCCAAGTTGGCTTGACCTTGAGAATACTTCTCCTCAACGGCAGAGCACATTTGGGTTAAGTTGGCTTAACTTCGAAGATATCTCTCCTCAAGTTCATAGCATCGTTGGGCCATATCCGACAATGCAACTGAAAGGGGATGCATGATTAAAAAAAGTTGATCAATAAAAACAACTAAGGAAGCTGTGAGGTCACTAACCAGCGTTCGATGCCTTCAAGTCAGCAATCTGTTTCTGATGCAGCAATGGGTTCCACTGCATCAGAGACAGAGCTCCTTCTGGGACACTAGCACCGCACGATCTCAGCTGGGCAGACATTCTATCAACCAAAGCCTGTGATCGAAGACAGATAAGCAGAAGAAATATAATTTACTAATATGAACAATAAAAGGCAAGAAGTTGACTCACTTGAAGATTGGAGAGGAACGATGGCATACCCAAGGCAGGAGGAGCTATGTCATGGCTTGACGGGGGAAGATCAGCAGGAACAATCTAAAGGACATTGTCAGGAGTGATCTCAGCCCCGCCAGCAGATAGGAGGCTTCTCGCATCTAGCTCACCGACCTCTAAGGCGACTTGTTCGTTCAAAGCTGTGGAAGCATGCACCGCTGTCGCCCCATCGGACCGAGGTGGAGACGACCCAACATGGACATCCATGGAGGTGTGGGAACGAGAGCCTACCTGAACACCCTCGGGGGCTGGGTTACAGCTTGCGCTACCCACCAGAGCCGGATCACTACTGGCAACACCCTCGGGGGCTAGGTAACTGCCAGCACCACCCTCGGGGGCTAGGTCTTCTGCAGTAGCCATCTCTAAGGCTGAGGGCTCCTCCGTCACCTCCATGGGAGTTGGGCGACTCGGACCAGCATCTTGGCATTGAAGAATGCCCTCCAAAGTCGACGATGAGCGAGACACTGCTCGGAATACCTCCAGTCCACCGTCTGGAACCTCTGAACAAACAGCCATCACGTCATCGGTAGTTGGCTCTGACAGCATATCCTCGGGGACAACTTCTTCAAGGGCTTGATCAAAATCTGATATTGACAGTCCCTGAAGACTGACAAGAGCTGACAGAGCTGGAGAAGGAATATCACTCCCCCTCGCTACCTCTATAATGCCGGTTGTTCTTACGGATCAGCGGAACTTCTTCTTCTTCTTCCTCTTCGTCTTCATCGAATATGAAGACAACAGCTTGTGCATGATCACTACCCTTGGCATCAACTTTAGGAAGGGCCTCTGCCGGTATCTCATCTAGAACCGGAGCAGAAGCACATGTGCCCTGGTCCAAGCATGACAGTCGCCGAAGCCGCCTCTTCTTCCTTTTTTCCACAACGGGTGCAGTCGGTCGACTCACTCGGCGTGGATGCTTTGGGCGAGCGTCTTCGGGTTTCTGGGCCTTCACCACCTCACCAAGTTCCTGCCCATCTGTGATAGCCATTGGCTCGGCATGGGTTGAGTCAGACGATTCCCCAGCCAGTAAACTAAGCACAACATCTATCTCCGCGTCGTCAGTGCTAGCCGGCATGTCAAAGTGAGTCTGCCTCTCATCCTCAGGAAGGCTCCGAAGTGGGGCAATCAGGGCCTCAATATCCTCAGAAGAGGGTCGCATTCTAAGATCTAGGCTATCATCGCGAGCAGGAGGATTGGACACAAACTCGGAAAATGACCTATGTGGTGGCAGGTTCCAGGTAGAATAGGAAACATGAGCACCAACATTTGACACTCTGCCCTTCAGGATCATATCCAGTCGGCTCACTAGATCTTCAGTGGGGATTCTCTTGTTTGTAACCCGAGTAGAGTCATTGAGGCCACTGTACAGATAAGCTGGTACTCCCTATCCTTCAAAGACTGGATATTCTTGAATACAAAATCAGCGACCACAGCCTCAGCAGTCAGACCTTTGTCTTTCAACAAGCAGACCTCGACAAGCAGTACTTTTGCCTCCGTTATCTCCAAAGGGGTCGGAGATTCTACCCAGCTTGGAGTGCGGACATCTGGCTGCCTCCCTGACCGAGGGGGTAGGGACTTGTAGTGGTTCTCCATAATGAACCACTCGAGGCGCCACCCCTTGATGCTATTTGAAAGTTGCCTAGAGGGGGGGGGGGTGAATAGGGCGAATCTGAAATTTATAAACTTAAGCACAACTACAAGCCGGGTTAGCGTTAGAAATATAAATGAGTCCGAGAGAGAGGGTGCAAAACAAATCGTGAGCAAATAAAGAGCGAGACACGATGATTTGGTTTACCGAGGTTCGGTTCTTGCAAACCTACTCCCCGTTGAGGTGGTCACAAAGACCAGGTCTCTTTCAACCCTTTCCTTCTCTCAAACGGTCACTTAGACCGAGTGAGCTTCTCTTCTCAATCAAACGGAACACAAAGTTCCCGCAAGGATCGCCACACAATTGGTGTCTCTTGCCTTGGTTACAATTGAGTTTGATCACAAGAAGAATGAGAAAGAAAAAAGCAATCCAAGCGCAAGAGCTCAAATGAACACAAATGTCGCTCTCTCTAGTCACTATTTGATTTGGAGTCATTCCGGACTTGGGAGAGGATTTGATCTCTTTGGAGTGTCTAGAATTGAATGCTATAGCTCTTGTAATGTGTTGAAGGTGGAAAACTTGGATGCCATTGAATGTGGGGTGGTTGGGGTATTTATAGCCCCAACCACCAAAATGTGGCCGTTGGAAGGCTGCTGTCGCATGGCGCACCGGACAGTCCGGCGCGCGAGCCACGTCAGCAGACCGTTGGGGTTCGACCGTTGGAGCTCTGACCGGTGGGGCCTTTGGGCTGTTCGGTGGTGCACCGGACAGGTCCTGTAGACTGTCCGGTGCGCCAACTGCGCGTGCTTTGTCCTCTGCGCGTGCAGGCGCGCATTAAATGCGTTGCAGTTGACCGTTGTGCGCGAAGTAGCCATTGCTCCGCTGGCACACCGGATAGTCCGGTGTGACACCGGACACTGTCCGGTGCTTCACCGGATAGTCCGGTGAATTATAGCGGAGCGGCCTCACATTTTCCTGAAGGTAGCTAGTTCAGCGTCGAGTGCCCTGGTGCACCGGACACTGTCCGGTGGCACACCGAACAGTCCGGTGCGCCAGACCAGGGTGCCTTTTGGGATGTCTTTTGCTCTCTTTGTTTGAACCCTTTCTTGGTCTTTTTATTGGCTTATTGTGAACCTTTGGCACCTATAGAACTTATAGACTAGAGCAAACTAGTTAGTCCAATTATTTGTGTTGGACAATTCAACCGCCAAAATCAATTAGGAAAAAGGTGTAAGCCTAATTCCCTTTCAATCTCCCCCTTTTTGGCGATTGATGCCAACACAAACCAAAGCAAATATAGAAGTGCATAATTGAACTAGTTTGCATAATGTAAGTGCAAAGGTTACTTAGAATTGAAGCAATAAATATTTTCATAAGATATGCATGAATTGTTTCTTTATTGTTATCATTTTGGACTACGCTTGCACCACATGTTTTGTTTTTGCAAATTCTTTTGTAAATTCTTTTCAAAGTTCTTTTGCAAACAGTCAAAGGTAAATGAATAAGATTTTTGAGAAGCATTTTCAAGATTTGAAATTTTCTCCCCCTGTTTCAAATGCTTTTCCTTTGACTACACAAAACTCCCCCTCAATAAAATTTTCCTCTTAGTGTTCAAGAGGGTTTTAGATGTTAGTTTTTGAAGAGGGTGAACTAATTTGAAATTCTATCAAAAATAGGATACCAATTGAAAGATTCATCATTTCAAAGATCTTTTCTTGACTCAAATTTTGAAAATTAGTGGTGGTGTGGTTCTTTTGCTTTGGGCTAATACTTTCTCCTCCTTTGGCATGAATCGCCAAAAACGGATACTTGAGTGAAATATAAGCCCTTTTAACTACTTTCTCCCCCTTTGGCTAATAATATATGAGTGAAGATTATACCAAAGACGGAGAGTTGCTCAGAGTGACGGCGAAGAGCGAGTGATTTGATGGAGTGGAGTGGAAGCCTTTGTCTTTGCCAAAGACTCCAATTCCCTTTCAACCTATGCTTTTATTTGAAATACACTTGAAAACACATTAGTGATAGCACATGAAAGAGATATGATCAAAGGTATACTTATGAGCTATGTATGCAATATATCAAAAGAAATTCCTAGAATCAAGAATATTTAGCTCATGCCTAAGTTTGTTAAAAGTTTCTTCATCTAGTGGCTTGGTAAAGATATCGGCTAATTGTTCTTTGGTGTTAATATATGCAATCTCGATATCTCCCTTTTGTTGGTGATCCCTTAAGAAATGATACCGAATGGCTATGTGTTTAGTGCGGCTATGCTCAACAGGATTATCCGCCATGCGAATTGCACTCTCATTATCACATAGAAGAGGAACTTTGGTTAATTTGTAACCATAGTCCCTAAGGGTTTGCCTCATCCAAAGCAATTGCGCGCAACAATGGCCTGCGGCAATATACTCGGCTTCGGCGGTAGAAAGAGCTACGGAATTTTGCTTCTTTGAAGCCCAAGACACCAGGGACCTTCCCAAGAACTGGCAAGTCCCCGATGTGCTCTTTCTATTTATTTTACACCCTGCCCAATCGGCATCCGAATAACCAATTAAATCAAATGTGGATCCCCGAGGGTACCAAAGCCCAAACTTAGGAGTATAAACTAAATATCTCAAGATTCGTTTTACGGCCGTAAGGTGAGCTTCCTTAGGGTCGGCTTGGAATCTTGCACACATGCATACGGAAAGCATTATGTCCGGTCGAGATGCACATAAATAGAGTAAAGAGCCTATCATCGATCGGTATACCTTTTGATCGACGGATTTACCTCCCGTGTCGAGGTCGAGATGCCCATTGGTTCCCATGGGTGTCTTGATGGGTTTGGAATCCTTCATCCCAAACTTGTTTAGAATATCTTGAATATACTTCGTTTGGCTAATGAAGGTGCCCTCTTGGAGTTGCTTCACTTGAAATCCTAAGAAGTACTTCAACTCCCCCATCATTGACATCTCGAATTTCTGTGTCATGATCGTACTAAATTCCTCACATGTAGATTCGTTAGTAGACCCAAATATAATATCATCAACATAGATTTGGCATACAAACAAATCATTGTCAAGAGTTTTAGTAAATAAAGTAGGATCGACCTTTCCGACTTTGAAGCCATTAGTGATAAGAAAATCTCTTAGGCATTCATACCATGCTCTTGGGGCTTGCTTGATCCCATAAAGCGCCTTAGAGAGTTTATATACGTGATTAGGGTACTCACTATCTTCAAAGCCGGGAGGTTGCTCAACATAGACCTCTTCCTTGATTGGTCCGTTGAGGAAGGCACTTTTCACGTCCATTTGATAAAGCTTGAAGCCATGGTAAGTAGCATAGGCAAGTAAAATGCGAATTGATTCTAGCCTAGCTACGGGTGCATAGGTTTCACTGAAATCCAAACCTTCGACTTGTGAATATCCTTTGGCCACAAGTCGGGCTTTGTTCCTTGTCACCACACCATGCTCATCTTGCTTGTTGCGGAAAACCCACTTGGTTCCTACAACATTTTGATTAGGACGTGGAACTAAATGCCATACCTCATTTCTTGTAAAATTGTTGAGCTCCTCTTGCATTGCCACCACCCAATCCGAATCTTGAAGTGCTTCCTCTACCCTGTGTGGCTCAATAGAGGAAACAAAAGAGTAATGTTCACAAAAATGAGCAACACGAGATCGAGTAGTTACCCCCTTTTGAATGTCGCCGAGGATAGTGTTCACAGGGTGATCTCGTTGGATTGCTTGGTGGACTCTTGGGTGTGGCGGCCTTGGAACTTGTTCATCTTCCTTATCTTTATCACGGGCATCTCCCCCTTGATCATTGCTCTCCTCTTGAGGTGGCTCAACTTCTTGATTTTCCTCTTCATCATTTTGAGCCTCATCCTCATCTTGGGTTAGTGGAGATGCTTGCATGGAGGAAGATGGTTGATCTTGTGCATTTGGAGGCTCTTTGGATTCCTTAGGACACACATCCCCAATGGACATGTTCCTTAGCGCGACACACGGAGCCTCTACATCACCTATCTCATCAAGATCAACTTGCTCTACTTGAAAGCCGTTAGTCTCATCAAACACAATGTCACAAGAAACTTCAACTAGCCCAGAGGACTTGTTAAAGACTCTATATGCCCTTGTGTTTGAAACATATCCTAGTAAAAAGCCTTCTACAGCTTTAGGAGCAAATTTAGATTTTCTACCTCTTTTAACAAGAATAAAGCATTTGCTACCAAAGACTCTAAAATATGAAACATTGGGCTTTTTACCGGTTAGGAGTTCATATGATGTCTTCTTGAGGATTCTGTTAGATATAACCGGTTGATGGCGTAGCAGGCGGTGTTGACCGCCTCAGCCCAAAACCGATCCGAAGTCTTGTACTCATCAAGCATGGTTCTTGCCATGTCCAATAGAGTTCGATTCTTCCTCTCCACTACACCATTTTGTTGTGGCGTGTAGGGAGAAGAGAACTCATGCTTGATGCCCTCCTCCTCAAGGAAGCCTTCAATTTGTGAATTCTTGAACTCCGTCCCGTTGTCGCTTCTTATTTTCTTGATCCTTAAGCCGAACTCATTTTGAGCCCGTCTCAAGAATCCCTTTAAGGTCTCTTGGGTATGAGATTTTTCCTGCAAAAAGAACACCCAAGTGAAGCGAGAATAATCATCCACAATAACTAGACAGTACTTACACCCGCCGATGCTTATGTAAGCTATCGGGCCGAATAGGTCCATATGTAGGAGCTCGAGTGGCCTGTCAGTCGTCTTGATGTTTTTGTGTGGATGATGAACACCAACTTGTTTCCCTGCCTGACATGCGCTACAAATCCTGTCTTTCTCAAAATGAACATCTGTTAGTCCCAAAATGTGTTCTCCCTTTAGAAGTTTGTGAAGATTCTTCATTCCAACATGTGCTAGTCGACGATGCCAGAGCCAGCCCATGTTAGTCTTAGCAATTAAGCAAGTGTCGAGTTCAGCTTTATCAAAATCTACTAAGTATAGCTGACCCTCTAACACTCCCTTAAATGCTACTGAATCATCACTTCTTCTAAAGACAGTAACACCTATATCCGTAAAAAGACAGTTGTAGCCCATTTTACATAATTGCGAAACTGAAAGCAAGTTATAATCTAAAGAATCTACGAGAAAAACATTGGAAATGGAGTGGTCAGGAGATATAGCAATTTTACCCAATCCTTTGACCAAACCTTTATTTCCATCCCCGAATGTGATAGCTCGTTGGGGATCTTGGTTTTTCTCATAGGAGGAGAACATCTTCTTCTCCCCTGTCATGTGGTTTGTGCACCCGCTATCGATGATCCAACTTGAGCCCCCGGATGCATAAACCTACAAAACAAGTTTAGTTCTTGATTTTAGGTACCCAAACGGTTTTGGGTCCTTTGGCATTAGATACAAGAACTTTGGGTACCCAAACACAAGTCTTGGTGCCCTTGTGTTTGTCCCCAACATACTTGGCAACTACCTTGCCTGATTTGTTGGTTAGCACATAAGATGCATCAAAAGTTTTAAATGAAATGTTATGATCATTTGATGCTGTAGGAGTTTTCTTCTTAGGCAATTTAGCACGAGTTGATTGCCTAGAGCTAGATGTCTCACCCTTATACATAAAAGCATGATTAGGGCCAGAGTGAGACTTCCTAGAATGAATTCTCCTAATTTTGCTCTCAGGATAACCGGCAGGGTACAAAATGTAACCCTCGTTATCCTGAGGCATGGGAGCCTTGCCCTTTACAAAGTTAGACAATCTTTTAGGAGGGGCATTAAGTTTGACATTGTCCCCCTTTTGGAAGCCAATGCCATCCTTGATGCCAGGGCGTCTCCCACTATAGAGCATGCTTCTAGCAAATTTAATTTTTTCATTTTCTAAGTCATGCTCGGCAATTTTAGCATCTAATTTTGCTATATGATCATGAATAGCATCAATGTTAACATCTCTACATCTAGTGCAAATAGTAACATGCTCAATGGTAGATGTAGAGGGTTTGCAAGCATTAAGTTCAACAATCTTAGCACATAGAATATCATTGTTATCTCTAAGATCGGAAATTGTAGCATTGCAAACATCTAATTCTTTAGCCTTAGCAATTAATTTTTCATTATCATTTCTAAGGCTAGCAAGAGAATCATTCAATTTTTCAATCCTAGCAAGCAAATTAGCATTATCGTCTCTAAGATTGAAAATTGAATCATCACATACATTTGAATCAACCTTAGCTATTAGACTAGCATTCTCATTTCTAAGGTTGACAATAGTATCATGGCAAGTGCTTAGCTCACTAGATAGTTTTTCACATTTTTCTACTTCTAGAGCGTAAGCATTTTTAACCTTAACATGCTTCTTATTTTCCTTAATTAGGAAGTCCTCTTGGGTGTCCAAGAGTTCATCCTTCTCATGAACAGCACTAATTAATTCATTTAATTTTTCTTTTTGTTGCATGTTTAGGTTGGCAAAAAGGGTGCGCAAGTTATCCTCCTCATTTTCACTAGAATTATCTTCATCACTAGAGGAAGCATATTTAGTGGAGGATCTTGATTTTACCTTCTTCCTTTTGCCGTCCTTTGCCATGAGGCATTTGTGGCCGACGTTGGGGAAGAGGAGTCCCTTTGTGACGGTGATGTTGGCGGCATCCTCGTCGGAGGAGGAGTCAGTGGAGCTCTCGTCGGAGTCCCATTCGCGGCACACATGGGCATCGCCACCCCTCTTCTTGTGGTACCTTTTCTTTTCTCTCCTCTTTCCCTTCTTGTCGTCGCCCATGTCACTATCACTAGATAATGGACATTTTGCAATAAAATGACCGGGCTTACCACACTTGTAGCAAACTTTCTTGGAGCGGGGCTTGTAATCCTTCCCCCTCCTTTGCTTGAGGATTTGGCGGAAGATCTTGATGATGAGCGCCATTTCCTCGTTGTCGAGCTTAGAGGCGTCGATGGGTTGTCTACTTGATGTAGACTCCTCCTTTTTCTCCTCCGTTGCCTTTAATGCGACCGGTTGTGCTTCGGACGTGGAGGGGCCATCTAGCTCGATGATTTTCTTTGAGCCTTTGATCATCAACTCAAAGCTCACAAAGTTTCCTATTACTTCCTCGGGAGACATTAGTGTATATCTAGGATTACCTCGAATTAATTGAACTTGCGTGGGATTAAGAAAAACGAGGGATCTTAGAATAACCTTGACCATCTCATGGTCATCCCATTTGGTGCTCCCGAGGTTGCGCACTTGGTTTACCAAGGTCTTTAAGCGGTTGTACATATCTTGTGGCTCCTCCCCTTGGCGACACCGGAAGCGACCGAGCTCCCCCTCGATCGTCTCCCGCTTGGTGATTTTGGTCACCTCATCTCCTTCGTGTGCGGTCTTGAGCACGTCCCAAATCTCCTTGGCGCTTTTTAACCCTTGCACCTTGTTATACTCCTCTCGACTTAGAGAGGCGAGGAGTATAGTGGTGGCTTGGGAGTTGAAGTGCCGGATTTGGGCTACCTCGTCCGAATCATAGTCTTCATCCCCCGGTGATGGTTCCTGTACTCCAATCTCAACAACATCCCAAATGCTAGTGTGCAGTGAGGTTAGGTGATGCCTCATTTTATCACTCGACATATTATAATCTTCACCATCAAACATAGGTGGTTTGCCTAATGGGACGGAAAGTAATGGAGTACGTTTGGAAATGCGAGGGTAGCGTAGGGGAATCTTACTAAACTTCTTGCGCTCATGGCGCTTAGAAGTTACGGACGGCGTGTCGGAGCCGGAGGTGGATGGCGACAAAGAGTCGGTCTCGTAGTAGACCACCTTCCTCATCTTCTTCTTCTTGTCACCGCTCCGACGCAACTTGTTGTGTGAAGGGGATCCCTTCACCTTGTTGGCGGACTCCCCGGATGGAGCCTTCCCATGGCTTGTGGCGGGCTTCTCGCCGGTCCCGAACTCCCTCTTGGCGGATGCTCTCAACATCACATCGAGCGGTTAAGCTCTAATGAAGCACCAGGCTCTAATACCAATTGAAAGTCGCCTAGAGGGGGGGGGGGGGGTGAATAGGGCGAATCTGAAATTTATAAACTTAAGCACAACTACAAGCCGGGTTAGCGTTAGAAATATAAATAAGTCCGAGAGAGAGGGTGCAAAACAAATCGTGAGCAAATAAAGAGCGAGACACGATGATTTGTTTTACCGAGGTTCGGTTCTTGCAAACCTACTCCCCGTTGAGGTGGTCACAAAAACCGGGTCTCTTTCAACCCTTTCCCTCTCTCAAACGGTCACTTAGACCGAGTGAGCTTCTCTTCTCAATCAAACGGAACATAAAGTTCCCGCAAGGATCACCACACAATTGGTGTCTCTTGCCTTGGTTACAATTGAGTTTGATCACAAGAAGAATGAGAAAGAAAAAAAGCAATCCAAGCGCAAGAGCTCAAATGAACACAAATGTCGCTCTCTCTAGTCACTATTTGATTTGGAGTGATTCCGGACTTGGGAGAGGATTTGATCTCTTTGGAGTGTCTAGAATTGAATGCTATAGCTCTTGTAATGTGTTGAAGGTGGAAAACTTGGATGCCATTGAATGTGGGGTGGTTGGGGTATTTATAGCCCCAACCACCAAAATGTGGCCGTTGGAAGGCTGCTGTCGCATGGCGCACCGGATAGTCCGGTGCGCCACCGGACACTGTCCGGTGCGCCAGCCACGTCAGAAGACCGTTGGGGTTCGACCGTTGGAGCTCTGACAGGTGGGGCCTCTGGGCTGTCCGGTGGTGCACCGGACAAGTCCTGTAGACTATCCGGTGCGCCAACTGCGCGTGCTCTGTCCTCTGCGCGCGCAGGCGCGCATTAAATGCGTTGCAGTTGACCGTTGTGCGCGAAGTAGCCGTTGCTCCACTGGCACACCGGACAGTCCGGTGATTTATAGCGGAGCGGCCTCCCATTTTCCCGAAGGTAGCTAGTTCAGCGTCGAGTGCCCTGGTGCACCGGACACAGTCCGGTGGCACACCGGACAGTCCGGTGCGCCAGACCAGGGTGCCTTTTGGGATGTCTTTTGCTCTCTTTGTTTGAACCCTTTCTTGGTCTTTTTATTGGCTTATTGTGAACCTTTGGCACCTGTAGAACTTATAGACTAGAGAATACTAGTTAGTCCAATTATTTGTGTTGGACAATTTAACCACCAAAATCAATTAGGAAAAAGGTGTAAGCCTAATTCCCTTTCACTATCCTTGAGGGGGATGTCGAGGTACTCTGTTTTCCTCCCGCGACGCAGCTCCAGACTTACGCCGCCAATGAGCTTGTGCTGTCCCCCAGCCATCCCGGGCCGACAATGATACAAATACTTCTAGAGGTCGAAATGGGGGAGAATCCCGAGATAGGCCTCACACAGATGTACAAAGATGGAAACTTGCAAGATAGAATTAGGGTTCAAGTGGGTCAAGTTTAGATCATAGAAATCAAGGAGGCCACGGAAGAAGGGAGAAACGGGAAGAGCAAGGGCGCAGATAAGAAAAGGAACATAGACGACAGACTCATTGGTGTCCTCCGTCGGAACAGTGACCCCGCGGCAAATTCGCCAAGAGCAGAGCTCTTTTGGAAGTAAAACCCCAACATCGTCAAGGTGAAGAAGATCAGATTCTAAAATAACAAACATGTGGTTACCCGCAAATGGCAACTGACTGTTGGGGTCGATGGGTGGGATGATTGCCATGACGAAGCTCTGCCTCTTCTGTTTCGGTGCCATCACAATCTCGCCAGCAGAACAAACAGGAGCGGAATCTCAGGGAAGCAGAGGAGTGGTTCGAAGCAGAAATGTGAAGTTAGGGCTCAGAAATTAAAAGCGCACGTCGACACGAGTATAAATGGGGTTTTCTCGGGTCGGGCGCTATTTCTAAAAGTGCCAAGTCATCACTCGGGAAAGCGAAACTTCAGACATTACTCGGCGGTTACCTCTAAAATGCCAACAGTGTCAAGCACCACTCGACGGTTACCTCTAAAACGCCGACAGAGTCAGGCACGACTCGGCGGTTACCTCTAAAATGCCGATGTCATTAGCTATCGCTCGACGGTTATTTCTAAAAACGCCGACAGCTTTAGGCGCAAAGACGAACTGTTAAGCAGTTATAAAAAAAGAGCAGCAAAAAAGCAAAGTTCACTCGGAGCAACAGAAGTTTCTTCATTAAGTAGTAGAGGGGGTTTTCACAAACTCAAATACTGACTCATTATGAGTCAGCCTTTTTCCCTTTTTACTACATTACATTACTATATTACTCACACTACACTATACTACTAACTACTACTAAATTATTCCACCACTACTACTACTGCTACTACTAATTATCTATACTAATATTTAAGCCAGTGGCGCTTTGCCACTGGCCTTGCTGCTGCTGCTGTCGCCCTTGCCGTCATCGTCGCTCCTGCCGCCGCCGCTGCCTCAACCACCGCCCTTGCTACCGTCGTCGCCGTCGTCGCCACCACCTCCACTGCTGTCGTCACCGTCGCCGCCGCTCCCTTCCTCAGACGAGCCGGAAGAGTTCTCCTCGTCTGAGGAGACCTCTGACTCATCCGAGCCCTCGAGCCCGGCGCGCTCGACGGACCGGATGTACGTCCACACCTCGGCGGCTATCCCCTGGGAGTCGTCCGAGTACTCGGACGACGCTGGGGGGAAGCATAGACCGGCGATCCCTCGGACTCGAAGGAAAACTCCTGCTCCGAGTACTCGAAGTCACCAAAATCCTCCGAGGGAGGACTTGGCTCACGCTTCCGCTTGTCGCCGGAGTGACGTGGCGAACCTCGACCTTTCTTGTCCTTGCCCATGGTCAGATGGAAGAGAAGAGGAAGTTGGAAAAGAAGCAACATATGTTCGAAGGATATGTGAAGAGAACAACAATGCAAGCATGCTATTTATAGGGGCCGGAGGCGACTATTCATTTCCTACCACGCTCACCGAACAGTCACAAGTATTCAATAAGCAATTCAAACCACCTGAAAGCAAGTCTGGCAGTAGACGCCGCTTCGCGTAACACGACACCATTTGGACTAAGGTCAACTGCTCGGGCGATATGATTACGCCCCACGGTCACATCAAGTTACTACTCCAGGACAGTGTGATAAACGCTCTGCGTACCAAGACGTCGCTTGGTCACACCCATTGGGGGGAGGGGACGGCCAGGAATTTTCAAAAGATTTTCTGAACAAGTCACATCCATAAAGTATACGAAATGAATGTATTGAGACAGAAGGAAGAGATCGATAGAGATCAAAGGAAATCCAAATATAGCTACTGAACTGCAAGTCTAGTCAACAGAAGCATTGAAGCATAGAGCGAAGTGAAGATCAGGCAAGAGCCATCTACCAGACGTCCAATCTGTCACCGATCAAATATATTTCAAACCTAACAAGGCATGGGCAGACCATGTAACACCCCTGGTGTTACTGCCACTAAAACTTGAGCATAACATCATAAGCATTGGCATATCATGTGTTTGTCACACCTAGAGTGCATTCACTAGGCAAAAATTTCAAACAAAGTTGTATTGATGTGACATGTCATGAGTAAAACCCTAGAGTAGAGTGCTTAACCCTAAACTAGGCTTAGAACAATAAACAAAGCCTAAACAAGAGAAAGCTTCAAAACTTATTAGTAATGATCATAAAATGTGACCATTAATGGACTTAAGTGGTATCCAAACCCTAGAAGTACCAAAAACCCTAAATAAACCCCTTGAAAACCCTGGACTAAAACCCTACGGGGTTATTTGTAAAAATGTGCACATTTTGGACCTAAGTGCAAAAATCATGGAAATAGGGTACCTCATATCAAATGGTTCACTTGTTTGAGGATTTACAAGCCAAAAGCTGTGAATTGGGCTTATTTGCAAAAAGCCATTCAATTCCTTTTATAAGACTAAGTCTGACTTTCTGTGAATGGGATCAAGTTTGAAGCCCTGTACTTTCAAAACTATAAGGATTTTGTCCTAGGTCAGCACATCAAATTTGTAGAGCTATGTAAGGAGAACAACTTTGCTATAGGAATTATGCCTTGGTGCCATGAGAAATTTTGAGAAAATTTGATCCAAAGTCGGGCTGTCAGGTCACTTTAAGTCTGAACTTTCAGTGATAGTGAGATTGTATGAACTTTGGGCTCAATTTTAAGTAAGATTTTGTGACTTTTTGTGGGTGCACGTTGTAACAAAGTTAGAGCTGGTTTATTAGGCTATAACTTTGAAACAGAGTTGATCCAGTCACTACATAAAATCTAGTGCAAATTGACCCCAAGTATGCTCTCTCAGACTAATTGAATTGGTTGTGCGATGGTACAATATACTGATCAGATCGCCAGCTCATAGTATCTCGTCGTCGGTAACCCTTCACCGTGATTGGTGCTGCTCACCACGATTCGTGCTTCTGGTCTATGGATTGAGCTCACCGGTGAAAAGATCACGCCATGGATAGGTCCGGGACACTGTGGCTGCATTGTCCCTCGGTCATTCGCACCGGCGACGTGGCCGAGCGGCTATCACCGGCGTGTTCGCCATTCACCGTGAGGGAGCCACGCCTTAGGAAGTTTATCGCGTCGGTATGAGCCGTAGTGACCATCCAGTGACCGCCGTAGTTCAGTCGCTCTGCGATTGCCACGGTAGATCACCGTCGTGACTCATTCCCCTCTTGGCCGCCAGCGCAATTCGTCCAAATTAAACACCACCGCTCAAGCACACTATAAATTGAGCACACCGACGGGTCCGTAAGGTAGTCAAGCACCAAGCCACCAAGTCGTGCCTCCAATTGCTCACCAAAGCTCGCCAATTTCAGATTTCCCCCAAATCTGTTTTCTGCCACAGTGAAAGAGGCCTCGCCGTGCCTAGCTCGTCTCAGGTCCGCTCATGCCCTCTGCTCTTTCGTTTCAGTGTCCTTGTGTGTCCCTGATGCTCCTCGACCCCGCCAATTAGGCTAGGACCCCTTAGATCGCCGGGAACACGCCGTGCTGTCCGTTGTGCCCGCTGTCACCGTGGACAGAGCGAGTTAGAGCTCCGCTAGTGAAATTAATTGAGGGGAAACTCTTGTTAGGGCTTGAATTAGGTCTTAGCCGAAGCAGAGCACCGGTCATCGAGTGATCCGGCCGGTATGTGCTCGCCGGAGCTCGGTTCTCTGCCGTGCGGCGTCGTGGACCGCGGGTTGTAAGGAGATGAAAGCGCGGGGGTGTTTTTGCAAGTGTCAACGAGACAGAGGAACAGTGGGAAGGATTCTTTATAGAAATTTCAAACCGCCAGGGTTCCCTGCGCAAAACTGACTGTGCGGGCGCGCGTGTAGGGGCATTCTGCCCATTATGGGCCGTCTCGGTCTAAAATGAGCCCAGAACTGTAGCCCCTTTCTCTTTTTCTTTTTCTGCCAGAACTAGAGAATTCCTAAAAAATTGTAGAAAAATTTTAAAAATACCAGACCAATTTTGCTAGGCTTCTAATTTTCTATAGTATTTAATAAAAATAGTTTCATGATTTTTAGTTCCAATAGGAAATTATGGGATATTTAAAATAGCCAAAACCCATACTTCTGGAATTTTAGAGAGTAATTAATAGTCCCAAAATTCACCAAACTTTTTAGATAAGCTTTATATATTATTTAGAAGCCTTGGGTAAAATTTGTTATTATTTGAACCATGTTTGGTACTTAGAACCCAAAACCCTAGTCCCCTGCCTTATGAACTTCACTATAGACTCCAAAAACCCTAAGTTTCCCGGAGACTCGTGAAGGAAAGTTATATTCAAGACATTAGATAATATACTTTTATTATCTTTGCATTTTCATGAGTATTACATGAGCATTCATGATTATATGTGGCTATATATAGAAAACGAAGAAGAGATAGAAGTTGAAGAAGCGAGGACTACACCACCACCTGAAGAACCTCAGGCAGGAAACTGCTTTTATTTTAATATCTGTGGAGCAGAGCCTGATTCACCTATCACACAAGGCAAGCCCCGGTGCATTTGCCACCTCCTTGCTATTTTAAAATCTTTCTCACTTGCTTGATGCATTAGGTGATAGGAGTTGCGTGCTAAACCACTTGCTACATTTCCTTCCTTGGATTTGATTACTTCTCCTTAATCCCCTGTTTTTCAAAAAGGTTTTTCTTATGCTTAGCTTTGCTCTAGAAAAAGAAAATGTTTTGTTTTGACAAAAGATGATGCTTCAAAGTGGGTGGGATGTTTTCAAAAATAAAACTTGATGGTGGATCCATCATGGCCATGATGGGTTCAACATCGGAAAAGATGTACCTCTGCCAGGTACCAAACTTTGGGTGAAATGATAAAGCTGAGACCGGACGGGTGACTTGAACGAGAAGAGAGTCTCGGTGTAGTGTCTCCGTCTGAGTCGATTAAGGACCTTCTCGATGTAGGCTTGCTGATCGAGGACCCTTTAACTGGTCACATGCCTCGTCATGGGTAAGCTTTGCCTCGGGCAAACTAATACCAGAATAAGATAACACACAATGGGAGTGGAGAGATGGCGAGAGTAGCGTGTACCCTCCATGGCAAGAGGCTGGACGGTGGTGTATCTGTGATCTCGGTTGGCGTGAACCTGATCTGGTCTTAAGAACCCCGGTGGCGAGTTGACATATGCAAGGGTTAAGTGCTACATATGTCGTGTGATCGGAGATCCTCAGCTGAGTATAATCGATTAAGATTGTCGTAACTTCGCGGACATGAAGACTTGGTCACTACCCTACACGTAGCATTCTAGTAAACAAGAAGGGTTTATAAGAATTTGGCTAGTATAGGTCAAGTGCTTGAACTAGGGTAGAAAGAACTCTAGAACTCAGGTAATGACTTAACTTGTTGATAAAACTGGACTTTTAAGGATCCACTATTAGTAAGCATTTCTGCAAACAGAGTCTTTGATTATTGATAAACCATACCTTGATTCGCAAAGGCTAGCATATCCTTGAGAGTCTTTTATTTTGATGGGTAAGACTTGCGAAAGTACACTTCGTACTCAGGGCTTTGTCCCATGTTGTTTTATGTGAAGAAGCAGCAATTTTTTGTTGCTTCTGTTCCAAGGTGGTGCCTAAAGAGGAAAACCAAGACTGAAGCTGCGGGAGGAAGTGTCCTACTATAAAACTTTTACTGTTTATCGGGAGGGGTTTTTGCCTCCCGGGTTATGTAATAATATTACTCAGCACTCTTATTTTGTTCTGGTCTATAATAATACTAGTCTTTCTTACTTTAAAATAAAGTAAATTATTGTAACGGCTTCCGCATTCTCGTACCCTCGATGTGTTGTAATATCTGCGTGACGGGTGAAACGCTCTTGGGCAAGGTAAAGAATACAGATACCGAACTTATCAAGTGATCAGGGGCACCTGCAGGGTTGTCTAAGGTCCGTTGGACAAGGACAACTGTAGGTGGCCTAATGACTTGGGAGGTTCTGTCACATACCACGTTGTTTGAATTTGCAAAATCATGAAAAAGGCAAAATACTGATTTCTAAAGCATGAGATGAAGATAAAATGCTGATCTCTAAAGCATAAGATGAAGATCTTTGAGTGTATTGTTTTCAACAATCCACACAAAGCTCGGGGGCTACACCCATTGGGTGCACCTCCGGTGCGCCCAATAAATTCTTAACTCCTAAAGACAGAATGCTGATCTCTAAAGCATAGGCTAATGACAGAGCGCCGATTTCTGAAGCATGAGATGAAGATCCTTGAATACACCAAATGAGAACAACAGCAGATTGTTTTTTACTGAGTCACTCAGAGTTTAGAAGCAACGTTCAATAGGTGCACCTTCGGAGCGCCCATCACCAAAATGAAAATCAAAATCGCAAGCTGGACCTAAAATCTTTGGGCTGATTATTTCAAAATCAACTCAAAGATTGGGGGCTTGTGGGAGACGGATATCCCCCGGGTCCACTAGAAGGCAAGAAGGCCTTGCAAAAGGCTTTGGGCCTATTGTCTAGCAAGGCCGTCCCTTCGTGGGCCAGGGGAGAACTGCTGGCGGAATGGGCCGACGCAGGGAATGAGCAGACTCGGGTCCAGGCGGCTCGTTGGATTTAAGTGTTATCCACAGCTCTGATCCGATTTTCCCTCGCAACACCCTTGGACGTTGGAACCAAATGAGGATAAGTAGGCAAGATTATCAGGAGACAAGTTCAGTCGGTTCACTATTACTTAGGTATACATCGTTATCGTACACGCATGTAGTGCCCCACTGTCGAATATATAAGGCCTAGGGGTACCCCATCATTTCCAGGTCATTCATCAACCATCTACTCAGCTCACTAGCTTTCTCCATACTGGAGAATTCCCTTGTAACCCACCACATAAAGATCCACACCAGGAAGTAGGGTGTTACACATCTCAAAGTGGCCCAAACCTGTAGAAAATTGTCTACCGTCTCTCGTGCGTCTCGCACGAACCATTGAGTTACAGTCAGCAACACCGTCCTACCCAAAAGCACCTCGAGGGGTAACCCCGGGTGCGCGGTCGGGCTCCAAACACCGACAACCTTTCCATCCTTTATTTCTCTAGGTTCAACTTCTTCTTTTCAAGGAGCAGTTTTTGCCTCTCATTTTTGTTCATTGACTCCAACTTCTTTTCCTCTGTTGTATCAACTGTTTTGTACAGAGATAGGCACTCCAAAGAAAGATCTCCCATCCGTGTCATGAACTCCGAATCTGATGAAGATGTGTCGACAGATCGAGTTCGTGTAGCCTTTTCCTTTGAAGAATCCCTACCAAGTGGCCTCTTCGATGTGATGCTAGTTGGAACTGACTCCTCTACATCAACATCAATAGTGTTAGATTGGGTGGGAACTGCGTTGGCATGTTGATTTTGGTGACCCATGTGGTTGTCCATCCATTTCGGTTGGTCCTTGAGTATGGCCCAACAATGCAAAAAGTGGAAAGGCTTCTTCTCAATAGCTGCAAATCTAGAGGCTGCAAGTGAAGTCTGCAAGAGACAGGCTGATTAGACCAAGAACATATTTAAAAAACCAAAACTACTAATTTATGTTTGATAGTAAAGATGAACCTTGTCTGCGCTAGTTAGCCCACTAGGGTTCTGTCGGAGGACTGTCATCATGTAACCAGCAAAATTAGAACACTGTGTTTTCATAGTATCCCATCTACTCATCAAAGATTTTGTCGACCTTTTGGGCAATGTTCCTCGTCTTGAGTTGTAGGCCTCAGTAATTCGTCTCCAAAACCCTTGACGCTTCTGGCCTATGTTAATTATGGGATCACAACTTACAGCAAGCCAAGCACCCTCGTGTCCTCATCAACAATGAAGTTTGCTAGCTTTGTTTGTTGATTAGGCTTCTTAGGTACAGCTGGTGGTGTTGATCCCTCGGCGTGGGCATCCACTGGAAGTTCAAAATGTTGAGTACCCATAGGCTGCTCGTCAATCTAGCTAAGGAAGCTACCATATTGTGACATGACCTGGTTCCAATCAGTTCCCATTCTATACAACAGAAGCAGAACAAACTTATCATGAATGTACTGAAAAATTGGTAATGAATTCACGCAAACATAATGAAACACAACTGATAAATAATTGTACTAGTTCAAACGGTTTGAGTGTACAACGAAGACAACACTCCAAACCCGCAAAAGCATGACAACATACTAGTTTGGTCATACAAACCCTGCCACCATTTCAAGTTTTTGTCATACAGACGCGGTTCCATACATACTAATACTATTATTAAAGACCAACCTACATACTAGTAGGGATATGTGTCGTCGGTTGAGTAGTCACGACCATCGTCGTAGCCGACAATTTCGTCATAGTTAATTGGTGACTCTTCTTCTATGAGAAGCTCGTCTTCTGAATGATCTTGTATCAGAAGCTTGTCTACTGCCTCCTCTTGTGGCGGAATTTCGTTTACTTCACACTGATCCATATTGTCGACCTCCCACTGGGTTTGCACTGCTACGTCTTTAAGATCCTTGGCGAGGTCGTCAATCTCAACTAATGGTCGGTTCATTTCATCCAACAATGGTGAGTTCAAAGGATGGAAGGCTGCGTTGACGACATCAACGATGTCACAACTACGCTTTTGAACAACTCTGAGCAAAGTAGTCAGTGCTTTTCGGAGCTTTTCGTTTTCCGATTCCATGGCTACATGAAACAAAGTGTTCTATTAGTTACCACGGCCTACAAATTAATGTTGAACTATCTAAAACAAACTTGTGCATATACCCCATGAAACATAGTGTTGAAGAACCCTAAAGGCATGGAATTAGACAATGTTCAAGATCCCTAAAGCATGGAACTACATACCTCATTGCAGTACAATCGCATTGCATTGAAGTGAAAACATGTAGCCCATGAAAATAATATTATACATTCACCCAACACAAATACTGGACACATCGGATTTGTATGTATTTCTGTGCACCATGAAAACCTAAATGTCCAGCTGTTTTCAAATAGAAGTTAGATGAATATGAATCAAGACTGTGTTCATCAAAGGAAAGCTTCGGATCTGGGAGAACGGAAAAGTTTATTAGGTTTTCATGAACTTATTGGATCAAGTGAGTGTTCATCAAAGGAAGGCTATGGATCTGGGAGAACTGATAACTAGTATCACCGTAAACCTAAACCCTAAATGCCCTGGCCAAAATACGGTATACAAAACACATCGCAATACAAAATACGGTCATCAATTCAACGTATACGCAATCAAAATATGTAGATCCAACCTGGTTCTTCTCGGATCTGGTTCGGTGGACCGAATCGAAGAGGAAGACAACGGCGGCGACGAGCTGCGCTTCCTTTTGTCGCCAACCTTGGACGAAGACGACGGACGACAAAGTCATTTGGCGATGGCGACTCTCCTCCGAGGAGCTAGGAGAACCTCGCTTCCAACTTCCGTTGCGGTGGGTCGCTCCTCCTCGCTTGCAAGAGCCGACACCGGTCCACCGCCAGACCCGCCCGCGCAAGCCCTCTTCTCTCCCAGCTTCCTCGATGCCGGTAGCGAAGCACGCCGGATCGAGGGCTCCACCCCGGGAGACGCATTCGCCAGCGCATGGAGGGAGGAGGCGGAAGTTTCAGTGCGGTGGGTGCTCGATCCGTCGTGCAGATAACGCACGGTGGGGAGCCTCCACATTTATGTTGTCTGCCTGGTGCGCTATAGTTTAGGGGACGCTTTAGATGACCTTGTTGGAGCCGTAGGGGACCTGACGGACCCTTACGTTTAGCGGATAGGAGCATTTAGCGGCTCTTGTTGGAGCCAGCCTAACTCGCGTGATTTCGTGAAGGCATGAAGCACTCAAGGTTGAAGCAGTAGCACAGAGCGCTACACAACGCAAGCCTTATAGAATTCTACATGAGAAAGTTCTATGGCCATTACTATTAGGTTCGTGTTGATTAGTTTGTTGGTGTTATGAAGAACCTACATCAGTTTTATGCAAGTAATGCAACATCTTCACAATCCAAGAGTGACAAAACTGCAAATGACCATAATAGCACAATATAATAGATCCATTAGCTGAAAATCAAGATGAACTAGAGAGCTTCCTGTACGATGATGGTGGGCCTATTATCAATGACTTAAGTGAGCTAGACAAATACATGGTAGAACCATTTATAAAGCAAAATCCATTTGATATTGTATCATTTTGGAAGAATAATACAAATAATACCCCAATTCTTTCACAAGTTGCTCGCGATATAATGGCTATACAAGTGTCTACAGTTGCCTCTGAGTCTGCCTTTAGTACTGGCAGACGGGTTATTGATCCATATCGTAATCGGCTTGACACTGAGATGGTACAAGCACCAATTTGCACTAAAGATTGGGTTGGTGTAGCAAGAAAAGGTACTCATGTTGTTTCTATTTTTGTATTCCAATGAAATTCATTTGTCCTTTTGTTGTCACTCATGTTGTCATGCATTTCTCTCTTTCTTTTTTTAGATTCTATAGCACTTGCTGGCTTGTTGCTTGGTGAACTCTGGTCCTATTTTATGTGTGTGTTTGTGTGTAAGGCTACCTCTAGCAGCTTATCCATCCTCATACCTATATTCAAACTACACTCTGTAAACTGTGTAGTCTACAGTACAGAACAGCGCAAACAGTGTTTTTGGATAAACTATGAGTAAACTGCTGCACATGGTCTAATGGCATTATGTACTAACTATTGTGCTACTGTGTGTAATGGCATTTTGCTACTACTGTGCTATGTTGTGCTATTGCACCTTGTTGTGTAATGGCATTTTGTGTGTTTCTATCCATATTTTTTGTATTAATATTGTCACTGCTACTATGCGTAGTGCGCCTATGTTGTACATGTTGCTACTGTACTGCTGTGTCTATGTCGTTGTTGCTATTGTTGGCCTGTGGTTGTGCTGCTGATGTTGGTCTGTGTCGCTGCTATTGTTGCATGTTGGTCACTTGGCCTGGCGTGTGCCCGTGCAGCGGTGCCGGAAGCTAGGAACTCTTTGGCTGATTGTAAGCATTAAACAGTAACAAATAGCTTCCTTGTCCCAAAACATATTTGGTTACCATTCATTTTCATTTAATTTTTGTTCATATTTATTCGTTTTTGTATGGCCTCGCGTGCGCCCATGCAGCCGTGCCGGAAGCTAGGAACTCTTTGGCTGATTGTAAGCATTAAACAGTAGCAAATAGCTTCCTTGTCCCAAAAGATATTTGGTTACCATTCTTTTTCGTTCGATTTTTGTTCATATTTATTCGTTTTTGTATCTTCGATTGTCCCACTCCCGTCTCGCTTTCGACTGTTCCACTCCTGTTCCCGGTGAAAGAATATGGTAACAGAAATAGTTGAGGGTATTTCCCGCTCATATCTGTTTGTTTTCATTCTTAGCTAGTGGGCTACTCACTATTGGGTCGGTGGCTGGTGGCCATTTAAACAGGCTAGAGGCTGAGTGTGTTAAGTTGAAGGCTGAGGCAAGCGCAAAAGTCTGAAGGTTGAAGACATGAACACCTAAAGGCTGAAGCTACTCGGTGTATTCGGCGTATTCGATTTATATGGATTGAAAACCAAACCAAAACTGAGTAATCAAATTACTAGGAAATATAAACAAAATAAAAAACCAAAATTTTCAGTTTTAATTTTTGTTTGGTTTTTTTAGTTTTGGTTTTATTTTGCCCACCCCTGCATGAAGCAACACACGTTCGCGTGTATGTGGGGGTAGTATGGCCATTAAAGTCAATGAAGATGTTGGTCATTACTTTCAAACGAAAAAAGGATTAAGACAAGGTGACCCACTATCGCTAATTCTCTTTTACACTAGGTTTGCGCCCGTGTGTTGCTACGGGAGTTAAAAATTAGTATAAAACATATACTAATAGGTTAAACAAAACATGCAGTGTGGGGTGACGAGAAATTAGAAAAGGGGCCAAAGACGGAATTTAGATTTGGAAAACATTTGCATGAACATTAGAAACTTACAGAGTACAAGTTGAAGAAGCAAATACAATGGCTTTGGAAGCATAAGGATCAAATGAGGACCCTTCGAGTTTAGTTAAGATCAAAATCTGTGAGATAAGTCATGTCTCTTATCTAAAAAAACAACAATGCCTAGAGCAACCCATCTTGTGATCTCCCGGTTTTTCTTAAGAAAGTCATACATAGCATTGAAGCTATGCCACTGGAATTACCTGCAAAAGAAGTCAATGGATAAGTACATGTACTCAAGAAAATGATGAGACAAGTTACACTATAGTAGTTTAATTCCCAAGACAAACACCGAACATAATACTCACATCTTTCCAGCTATGGTCAAAGAAAATGCATGCAGTAATAGCTACAAAAACAAACAGGAAAAAAAGAAGGGTAAACCAATTGCTTCTATGTTCGAGGACTGCCACCAATCACTGTGTTCGATGTGAACATAGAGAAGATACATCTTGGCTGGATGCTTCAATGAGTCCCTCTAGGCTCCTTTTCCTGGCAAGTCTCGACGCTTCAAGCAGACATGCACACCGTCGCCAAACACCTCGCTAGCTCGCTCTGCTCTCGTCTCCTGACGAGCAAGGCGGGTCAAAAAGCTGAAACGTAGCGCACCCGCTCAATGGTCCTCTCCAATCTCTCTGCCTTTCATTCCCGATTTCCCGTACGTCGTCGAGACTCGAGGCCACGCCACACGCGATCGCGCTAGCCTCCAAAGTCCGACCCGCTCCTCTCTGCGACGTTGACTGCCACGACGACGAACGACGCGCCGCCGCCCATCCACAGCGCGAAGGACGCCATGGACGCCCTCGGACGCGCTCCTCAACGACCTGGGCTCCGTCCCCATGGCCCCGCTCCTCAACGACCCGGGCGGCGCCAGCGCCGTGACGGCATGCCTCCGCGGATTCGGGTCGGGCGCCGGGAACGACAGCCTCTGCCGCTGGCTCTACGACGTGTTCCGGTCCAACGTCCCCGAGCTCCAGCTCGCACTGTTGGTGCCGTCGCTAGCTAGGGCGCACCTGTGCCACGCCATGTCACGGAAGCCGCTGGCCGGGTTCGAGGCAGTGCTCCTCGCGCTGTACGCGCATGTCGCGTCGCAGCGCGACGCCGGGGAGGTCGAGACTCGAGACCATATCGCTCCCGAACCTGGCAAAGATTTTGGTACATCACAAAGAGAACCCGTAGGAAAAATTGAACAAGTACAATCAATCGGTGAGGTTCACTGAGGCCATCAACAGTCAACAAATGCAAAATTCTTAATATAGTTAGTAGTGCCATACTACAAATAGCTATTGATCCCGACTTCTACTGGAAGCCAAAGGCCAGAAGATGCAGAGTTTCCGGACTGTATTTTCCAACATGAATCGAAATCTGACAGATCATATGATGCAGAGTTCATAGAATCGACATAAATGTTCCATCATCAGGTCTGATACAATGTACCAAACGATAGCTGGAGCAAATCGGATCCAAATGCAAGCAGGGTAGAAATCATGATAGCTATGTTTCTTCTATCCATCATTCATTCATGAAACAAGCGCTGCGTTTGTTTACATCCCACAAAACATATCAATCCCAACTCATCGACAACACTCCCAAAAAACCGCAAAGCTGAAACACAACCACGCGGACGAGACAGAAACAGGGGTGGTCCCTCATTCTCATTCCGCCGATGCGCTTAGAACTCCTGGGAGGCAGAGCCGATGTCCCCCTTCTGACCAGCTTTCTTGGGCAGCAGGGTCTGATGGATGTCTGGCATCACGCCGCTAGCCGCGATCGTCACAGTGCCCATCAGCTTGCTCAGCTCCTCGTCGTTCCGCACCGCCAGCTGGATCTGGCGCATCACGATACGGTTCTTGTTGTCACGAGCAGCGTTCCCGGCCAGCTCCAGCACCTGCGGAGACGAACGAAACAATCGATTCACAACTGGGATTCAAACGAGATCGGACAAGAGCAGATCTGGTAAACATGAAGAGAGGAAGAGGGGTCTGGGGATTACCTCGGCGACGAGATACTCGAGAACGGTGGAGAGGTACACGGGGGCCCAGCGCCGACGCGCTCTGCATATTTGCCGGCTTTGAGGCACCGCACGATGCGACCGACGGGAAACTGAAGCCCAGCCTTGGAGGACCGTGACACCGACTTGGTCGCTGGCTTCGCCTTACCGCGGCCGCCGCCTCCGGTGGAACTCATCGCCGCTTCGCCTTTTGGGGGTCTGGAAACTTTCGAACTCTTCAAGATTGATGCGGGCGGCGCTGCGATATTGATAGGAGAACAGAGGGATATTGGAGGGAGGAGCGGGCGGCACCTGCAATTTTATACTGTTAGGGTTCTAGTGAGAGATGCGCTATGATTGGCTGGAAGATCAGAGGCATGGATCACTGACGGATGGAAGAACGCGGAGGGAGCGTCTGCCATGGATGGAAGGCCGCGGAAGGAGCGCGACTGTCTAGCGCCATGGATGGAATGCGCGCGGTGGGGAGGCGCGGTTCCTGGGGGAGGCGACTGGGAATGGCACACGCCGCGCGGTGGCAGAACGTACGGATGTGGACGCCTACAGTAGAGACTTAAGAAGTAGTAGAGATTGTAGCTGATATGTTGGCTGTCATGGTTGAACGCGCAAAGGAGGATGGACAGGTTGAAGGGGTGGTTCCACATTTAGTGGACGATGGGCTATCTGTTGGGGACTTGTTCTCAAATGCTATGAATTAAGAACAAGGCAACATAAAATGTTAAATATTAATGTCCTTCGTCCACTGAAGCATTATCTCCCCAAGGATTTAATGAGCTTCGGACGAAGGCCATGAGCAAAATATCACGAGGGTCATACCTTCGTGATGAGACTTGAAAAACAATATGAAGTAAAATATAAAACACAAAACATTATAGAAAGACATACCGAAAATAAAAACATTATTCACATATTTTATTATATGAACCTAAATATTAAAACATAATATTTAGATACATTTATACCTTCGTCTTGGCAGAAAGCAATAATTCCAGCGTAATGTGCCAGCGATTACAAGATTGCGTGAACAATACAGGGGTATTGTTCACCTATTTATAGGCACAGGGCACAGCCTATGTAAAATTACATTTATGCCCTTTACAATCGATCACAATAATGACACAAAACATCATGAGTCTTTAAGTCATTTCATCTTTAAGTCGGTTCACCCCTTCGTCTTAAGATCTGTCATTGTGCCGAAGCTCTATAGGTGATAGCTTCGGCGCTACTTCTGATAGGATCTGCCGAAGGTGTTCTCTTTCTTTAGGATCTTCGGCTACGAAGCATACCCCCAACAGTAGCCCCTTCGCGGTGCTAGATCGTTTTTGGTAACGAGCTTGATCCGTGAAAAAGTCTTCTAGGCTTCGGGATGCCGAAGATCCGAAAACACTTTCCCTGAGCTCGTTGGTGAGAAACGATTAAAATAATCCGCGCGCGAGGTGGCCCCATCTTGCAGCAGTTACGTGCGCCCTGGCAATTTACCTTCTCGGACCCTGTGGCTCACCGTTCAGTGAGTGCGGGTGACTGTTTGTTCGGTGCGGAAGACCTTGACGATTCACCTTCCCACCTGCGACACTATATAAACAGACGGGTATGTGTGAAGTTACCATAGCATTCATTGCTATTGCGCTATTTTGCTGCCAAAATATTGACCAAAGCCGAAGCTGTTTGCTACATCCTGAAACGAAGCTATTTTCTTTGCTCAAGCTTCGTAACAAGAAAGAACTTCGGCAAAGTAAAGAAATTCAAAAAACAAGAAATTTAATCATCAGATGGCCAGAGTGCGTTCCACAGCTAGGGTTACACGTGACGGTGAGGAAGCTGAAGGTGCAGAGATGTAACACCATAAAAGCCATCAATTAAAATAATAAATTTAGACATTATATTAATTAGGGTAATAAATTTTTCTTAGTGTTTAACTATTTATTTGCATCGTTTTTCTTTGCATGCACGTGATTTCTTATCGGATGTTTAAATATCAATCCATTTTAAAAAGAAGTACTAGTAATTAAATAATAATTAAGTATTATAGTAATTATTAGTCTAAAAATAAGTACTTCATTTATAAATATTTTTGGTAATTTTTTTATGATTTTTAGAGTTCTTTAAAAATGAATTTCGGAATTTTAAAAAAAAAGAAAAAAAACCTAAAACTACCCAGCCGGCCCACCTAGGGGCCCATGCCCCAAACCCTAGCACTAGCACCGCGCGCACGCTCCCCAGCCAAAACAGCCGCCGCCTCTCTCCCTCACGTCTCTCTCTCCCTTTCTTCTCTCTCTCATCTCCCTCATCTCTCTGCTCTTTCTCTCACGCGCGCGCGCACAGGAGATCGAGCCAGCCGCTGCCTGCGCGCGAGCCCAGGCGGCCGAGCGCCCAGCGCCTGCTCCCAGCCGCGACGCACGAGCAGCCGACCGGCCGCACCCGATGCCGAGCCGGCCCTGCACGCAAGCAAGCCTCGCCGCGCGCCAGCCCCTGCGCGCGATCCCGAGCGCGCGTCCAACCGCGGCCGAGCATCCACCGAGCCGCCCTTCCCTGTAGCAGAGCCGAAGTCCAACGCGACGACCAAGCCGACCGACCCGAGCACCGCGATTGCATCCGCCGTTTCTGTGATTATTGGAGCTTGAATCCCTCCGTTTCTCCTCCCCCATTCCTCCTCCATTATGCTCCTTGAGGAAACTGATGTAGTGATGGCTAATAAAGACCACGTTACTCTGGCAGACCATTCCTCTCCCCTCCCTCTCTCTATAAAAGGGGACAACAGAGCTCTCTCTTCTCTCCTGCCTACCCAAGCGCCCCATCTCTCTAGCTCACCATTGCACTGCTCGACGCCGTCGTTCGTTGCTGTTCGCCGGAGTTCGCCGCTCGTTGCCGGAGCCCGTGGAGTTCGCCGGAGTGTGCCGTTCATCGCCGGAGTTCACCGGAGCCACGCATTCGCCGTCCGTAGTCGAGCCCCTGCTTTTCTCCACCCGGCCGAACCCCGTCGATCCATCCCCGTCACACGCACGAACCCGAGGTTGTTGGCGACCCAAATTTATTTTATGTATTTTATAAAGTGCTTTCGATTCGATTCATGTGTTGTATAGTTTGTTTGTTGTATGAACACATGTGAGTCGCGACATTATGTATATGTGTATGAGCGTTATGGAATTGTTTGGTAGTTTCAAGCGATTATTCGTACACCTTGTTATTTCATGTTAATCGATGCGTTGAATTTTGGTTTAGAGAAATATGACGTAGATTTAATAGTCACACGTCGGTGATAAAAATATTAGATAAGAATTTATAGTTAAAATTGGTCGCGACAAATTTTTGAAACTAATTGGAGAATTATAGGTGCATTTTTGATGGATTAGAAAAAATGGTATAGAATTCATGTCATATGAATAAAATAGGATTGTTAGATGATTTATCCGATTATTTAATTAATATCTTCTTTTGGAAAGAAAAGAGAAAATATCATTGGTAGATGGCAAAATAGGGTTTTGCTAGTCAAATAAACAGGTTCACAGATTTAGAACTTAAAATTGTTAGAGTACTAGTTTATGTCAAATAACCTCGCTTGTGTTAGAAAATATTCAATTAGTAGTTTATGTAGATTTTTAGAATATTAATATTATTAAATTCATTCTTGCTATACTAACTAATTTGAGTTATAAGGAATAAAAGGTATTAATTTATTTATTAGTATTAAAAGATAATAAGTATTATTTAATTTCATTGATGGTGTTAAAATAAATTAATATTAGTTAAAATTATATTTATTGCACCCACTCATAAATTCACCATTAGGATTCACATTAATAGCCACAACTGAATTAATAAGTATTTACGCGATTAGTACGTAATTAAGATATGATTAGTGCGATAGGTTAATGTGTGCTTAATGACGTATTGGTGTATGTTTATGAATGGTGCATGTTTATTTATTGGTGTATGTTTTATTTTTGTATGTGCGCTATGCGATCCTATTAGAAGCGGATTGTGCGGTAGACGATCCGAACTCGTTCGAAGACGATCCGCAGGACTCGCTTGAGCAAGGCAAGTGGATTCTCCCTCTGCATATTCTGTTTGTACCTATTCATTGCATATAATAATGTTTACTTTTTGATATATTGCATAATTTGATGGGATAGCCTAATTAAGGATTTCCTAGATTTACTACCTGTATTCCTTGTTTAACCTGGGGAAATAATTAAGCTGTGAAAGATTTATGCTACCGCTCAACTTAATGATTTCTTAATGTCACTCATTAATTGGTTTTAATGTTCCAAAGATTGAATTGGCAATTATGGCATTAACCCGATGGTTAAGATAACATTATTACAAATTAATTGGAACATGGAGTGACCACCCAGGATAACAGTGCAACCACGAGTGCTATCATGGCTCTGGCTTTGGTAATTAGCTCTATATGCTTAGTGCCTAGCAACCTTACCTAAAAGATGGGCAAGAGGGGGAGCGGTAGGTGCTGGCAGCCCACGTTAACATGGGGTCGTATTCTTGGCTAAGGTACTTCACCCAGGGGGCCACCACCATCGTCTTAGAAACCTTAGCGGGTTGCTTCGTATTAAGGTATTTTGTGAAAACCTCATAATGGATCCCTAGCCATTCACCTCGGCAGTGTCTAAGGGTCCGATCAACCCGGGCTAGATGGGATACATGGCTTGTGGGTAAAGTTGTACCACCTCTGCAGAGTGTAAAACTGATATATCAGCCGTGCTCCCGGTTATGAGCGACCTGGACTCCTCACATGATAATTGAACTTGAAGATGGAATTAAATTGAGATCCGATGATCTGCAATAATTTTCTTAAGTGGTTTCACTTAAGTGTTTTTGTTATACTCATATTCCTTTGTTTAAATGGGATATTTGGGATTCACACTTATTAGTAAGACAGGTGTTGTTAATAAAATGTTAACCAACTAAAATGCTTACTGCTCAACCTTAGCCTCACCTTGTTATACCTGCATTAGTTTTTCCCCCACTTGTTGAGCCCCGACCATAAGTGAGCTCACCCTTGCTTAATTTTGATCAGAGGGTGATGCTGGAGACTTTGATGAAGATTTTATCGATGACGATGATTTCTAAGTCTAACGACGCGCCGGTCATCTTCCTGTGGGAGATTGCCCAGTTGTTTATTTCCGCTTACTTTGATGTGATACTTGTTAAAGATACAATGTTTCAGATGATGTAAAAAAGTATTATACTCTCTTTACGCCTTTATTGCATTGTCTTTTGATATATTACACTTGTGACGTCAACATATGTGTGGAAATGGATCCTGGCACACATATGGTATGCGCTCGGTTCTACCCCCTGGAACCGGGTGTGACAGAAGTGGTATCAAAGCTATGCTGACCCTAGGTCGTTAGATTAGTTAGAAATGGAAAGCCTAGTTGTTCAAAACTTGCTAATTTCATTCCTATAAATTCCTTTATCAGTCTTACCTCTTTGAAATTCAACTAAGTTGACTCTTCTCTTGTAGATGGTTCGCACTCTCCAAACTACCCGTGTCAACACCAGCTACGCCCCTCAACCCCGGCAGGTCCCGGTCTACCCAGTGGTAGTCGAGGAAGCTCCAGCGAATCTCCCTCCCGTCCGAGTGGAGAACGTGATCAACCTGGAGGACAGCTCGGATGAGCAGCTGCCGACCCCCACCCCGTTGGCCGAGTCCTTGGCCTTCGCTGCTGCGTCATCGACGTCAGCATTGTCGGCACCAGCCTTCCAAGCACCTGCACCTGGAGGCGACGACCCCGACGACTCCGGAGACGGCGATGACGAGGATGACGACGACGAAGACGATGGAGAAGACGGACACATCAACGAGGAAGCTAACTACGCTCAGCAGGACCACTTCATGGGGATTGGTCCAGTTGTCGAACATTACACATCAATGTTCGAGACAGGACACTTCCCCAACCTGCTGCAAGCAGTGCTGCACGAGCTAGGAGCCTACGTCTGCCCCCTGTACGAGACGAGGCAAGTGAGCGAGCCTCCCCGGGCTTGCTATTACATCACTCGCATCCATGTCAGGGTAATGGATGCAGGTGACAGGGGATTCAGGACTCTGTCTGCTCACGAGTCCCTGATACCGCTGTCCACCTACGCTGCCTCGGTCAGCGACGCTGCCCGTCGGACCCTGTGGTCGCTCAGCCACACCTACCGGCAGCAGCTGCAGAACACGAGGTTCCGGCACCTTCCTCAGCGCCTGCGTGGAGAGAGCCAGACCAACATTGTCCCAGGTGAACCTGGTGAGGATCGCCTCAACACCCTAGCTGGTGTAGTGGCCGGTCTCAACACCGACCTGGACAGTGCCACTCTGGACCTCTACAGTGTGCACTTGGAGCTGGAGAATGCCCACGCCAGGATTGCAGCCCTGGAAGCCCAACTGCAAGGACTGGATCCGCTAGAAGCTCAGGTCCCCACCGTGGCATTGTCTCCTCCCCGCAAGAGGCTGCGCTATGGAGAGCCCGGATCAGTCACTAGGCTGCTTTAGGAGTTTGAGTCATGATGTAATAAGTTATACTTTGCGTTAGACGATGATACTCTCTTTATGTTATCATATTAATAAATATCAACCATGTGATGGTGATTGATTGAAATGTTTGATTTGGATCTTTGTTTGAGTGCAATGGTCTTATGGAATGATGGCCATAAGAACATATAAAAATTTTAAAACTTAAGTCATTTCCCCTCTAGAATCTTTCTACTCTTCTCTTCTCTAAGATGTTCACTTTCTAACCAATCAGATGGTGAACCAACGTCAAGGACCTAACAACCGGAACCAGCGTGGACAACAAGCACCACCACCACCACCACCAAATCCCAATATGGAGCAGTTCATCGCCGCCCAAATGCAGATTCTGCAAGGACTCACTGCTGCGGTCCAGCAATTACAACAGAACCAACAGAATCAGCAACCCCAGCAGCAGCAGTATGCGCCCCCGGCCAGAGATAAGCACCGGGACTTCATGAGTCATCACCCGCCTACATTCTCTCATGCGGTTGATCCCCTGGATGCCGATGACTGGCTCAAAGTCATTGGGAAGAAGCTGGACATCGCTCAGTGCAACGACCGAGAGAAGGTCTTGTACGCCTCGGGAAGACTCGAGGGAGCTGCGTCCGATTGGTGGGATGTCTTCACAGCGGCACATCCCAACGCAGATACCATAACCTGGCAGGAGTTCCAAGAGAACTTCCACGCTCATCACATCCCCTCTGGAATTATGAAGCTGAAGAAGAAGGAGTTCCTTTCCCTTACTCAAGGGAATATGTCTGTCAGTGAGTATCGTGATCGCTTCACTCAGCTTTCACGCTACGCACCAGAAGAAGTGGACACTGATGAGAAGCGCCAAGAGCGTTTCCTGGAAGGATTGATTGGACCTCTGAACTATCAACTTCAGAGTCACACTTTTCCCAACTTCCAGACACTGCTGAACAAGGCAATTGGCCTTGAGAGTAAAAGGAAGGAATTATCTGACCATAAGAGAAAATTTCAAGGTCAGTCCAGCAGGAACACCCGGCCAAACAATGCTCAAGGTTCGCAGTTCCGCTCTGGAAATCAGGGTGGAAACAATTATCAAGTGCAACGCTCTGGACAGCAAAGCCAGAGAAATAATCAGAATCAGAATCAACAAAGGAGCAACCCCCAGACCAACCAGAGGTCTGGTGGAAATTCACAGAACCGTCAAGGTGGCACCAACAACACGCAGGCCAGAAACAACGCACCAGTCCAACCCAACGGCTGTTTCAAGTGCGGTGAACTGGGCCACTATGCCAACAACTGCCCAAGGCGCAACCAACAGACACCTCAGAAAACCAATACTCAGAGGAATGACCAGAACACCCCCGCTCGTGGATCGGCTCAGAACAAGACTCCGCAGAACCAGAGCCGAGGAAGGGTCAATCACGTCACTGCGGAATCAGTGCCTGAGGATGCCGACATAGTGTATGGTATGTTCCTTGTTAACTCCATACCTGCATCAGTTTTATTTGACTCTGGAGCATCACATTCATTTATAACTGAGTCATTTGTGGAAAAACATAACATACCTAAGTACCCTCTGATGAGGATATTACACATTAGTTCACCGGGAGGTGACATGAAGGCCACACACTCATGCCCTCATGTTAATATCAAGATTCAAGGAATAGATTTTACAGTCGACCCAGTGGTCCTAGGATCCAACGGGATTGATGTGATTCTTGGATGCAATTGGTTGAAAAGTTGTGATGGAGTGATACGGTGTGCCAATGGAACAATTATGTTGACAAGTCCTCAAGGTGAAAGAATCCAAGTTAACATAGACAAGTCAACAGATGAAAAAGGGAAGACAATGATCAATCACTTGGAAGAAAAGCCCTTGGAAAATATCAAAGTAGTGTGCGAATACCCAGACGTATTTCCGGAGGAATTGCCAGGTATGCCACCTGACCGTGATATAGAGTTTTCTATTGAATTATTACCCGGAACCGCACCTATCTCGAAAAGACCATATAGAATGGATGTTAAAGATTTAGTAGAATTGAAGAAACAAATAGAAGAATTACTAGAAAAAGGTTTCATTCGCCCAAGTTCATCCCCTTGGGGAGCCCCAGTGCTATTTATGAACAAGAAGGATGGTTCGAGGAGAATGTGTGTTGATTATAGAAGTTTGAATGAAGTAACCATCAAGAATAAATACCCGCTGCCTCGGATTGAAGATTTATTCGATCAAATGAAGGGAGCTAAGATATTCTCGAAGATAGATCTGAGATCGGGATATCATCAGTTAAAGATTCGAGCAGAAGATGTACCGAAGACAGCCTTCACGACGAGATATGGATTATATGAGTTTTTGGTCATGTCGTTTGGACTGACTAATGCACCAGCATACTTTATGAACTTGATGAATAAAGTATTCATGGAATATCTGGATCAGTTTGTGGTCGTATTCATTGACGACATACTGATATATTCTCCGAATGAAGAAGCACACGAAGATCATCTAAGGCTAGTCCTACAAAAGCTTCGAGACAACCAACTATACGCAAAATTCTCGAAGTGTGATTTTTGGTTGAAGGAAGTTGCTTTCTTAGGGCATATTGTTACCGATGGTGGAATTAAAGTGGACCCAGGAAAGATAAGTGAGATACTAAATTGGAAGCAACCCAAGGATGCGTCCAAGATCAGAAGTTTTCTTGGATTAGCAGGATACTATAGAAGATTTATTGAAGGTTTTTCCAAGTTAGTGAAGCCTCTTACCTCACTACTGGAGAAAGGCAAAGAGTTCAAATGGGATGAAGCTTGTCAGAATTGTTTTGAGGAGCTCAAGAAGAGGTTAACCACTGCACCAATATTGGTAATGCCAGACATCCACAAGGGATTTGATGTGTATTGCGATGCATCACACCTTGGACTTGGATGTGTGCTAATGCAAGAAGGAAAGGTGATTGCTTATGCTTCAAGACAGTTGAGGAAACATGAGAAGAATTATCCTACGCATGATTTGGAACTAGCTGCCGTAGTGCATGCTTTGAAGATTTGGAGGCACTATATGATTGGAAACAAGTGCAAGATCTTCACGGATCACAAAAGCTTTAAATATATATTCACTCAGAAAGAACTCAACCTCAGACAGAGAAGATGGCTTGAGTTGATTAAGGACTATGATTTGGAAATACAATATCACCCCGGAAAAGCAAATGTAGTAGCTGATGCTTTGAGCCGTAAGGGTCAAGTGAACAACATCACTACTCATTTGATGTCACAAGAATTGTGCTGGGAAATGGAACGACTCAACCTTGGATTTCTCAATAATGTAGAAGCAACGGTGATGGAAGTTGAATCTACTTTGGAAGAAGAGATTCGTAAAGGACAAGAGTCCGATGAGAAGATTAAGGAAATTAAAACTTTGATTAGTTTGGGTAAAGCCCCAGATTTCACGGAAGATGAACAAGGCACAGTATGGTTTAAGAAGAGAATCTGCGTGCTAGAAATCGAGCACTTACGCCAGCTTATTTTGAGAGAAGCTCATGATTCAGCTTACTCTATTCACCCTGGAAGTACAAAGATGTACCAGGACCTTAAAGAAAAGTATTGGTGGTACGGTTTGAAAAGAGATGTTGCCACTCATGTTGCATTATGTGACGTGTGTCAGCGAGTTAAAGCTGAACACCAAAGACCAGCAGGATTGCTACAACCTCTCAAGATACCAGAATGGAAATGGGAAGAAATCAGTATGGATTTCATAGTTGGACTACCCCGTACTCGAGATGGCTATGATTCAATATGGGTCATAGTAGACAGGTTAACTAAAGTAGCACACTTTATACCTGTGAAGACAACTTACTCGGGAGCCCAGTTAGCAGAGTTATATATGTCAAGGATTGTTTGTCTGCATGGAGTACCGAAGAAGATCGTATCAGATCGAGGAACCCAGTTTACCTCACGCTTTTGGAAAAGACTTCACGAGTCCATGGATACCAAGCTAAACTTTAGTTCAGCTTATCATCCTCAAACGGATGGGCAAACAGAAAGAACAAACCAAGTGTTGGAAGATATGCTAAGAGCTTGCGCTCTAAAGCATGGTAGAAGCTGGGATAAAAGTTTGCCTTATGCAGAATTTTCGTATAACAACAGTTATCAGGCAAGTCTAAAAATGGCACCATTTGAAGCACTATATGGACGAAAGTGTAGAACACCGCTTTATTGGAATCAAACTGGAGAAAGTCAAGTATTTGGTCCAGAAATTCTCCAAGAGGCGGAAAAGCAAGTGCAAATTATCAGAGAAAATTTGAAGACAGCACAGTCTAGACAGAAAAGCTATGCTGATAATAGAAGAAGAGAATTGATGTTTGAAGTAGGAGACTTTGTCTACCTTAAAGTTTCACCGATGAGAGGAATGAAAAGGTTAAAGGTTAAAGGAAAATTATCACCTCGCTATATTGGCCCATTCAAGATTTTGGAAAGAAAAGGTGAAGTAGCCTATCAGTTAGAGCTACCCGATAGATTATCAGATGTGCATGACGTATTTCACGTGTCACAACTCAAGAAGTGCTTGAGAGTACCAGAGGAACAGCTACCCATGGAAGAACTGAATGTCAATGAGGATTTGACCTATTCGGAGTACCCTGTCAGAATTCTGGAAACATCTCGCAGAATTACACGGAGTAAAGTCATTAACATGTGCAAAGTTCAGTGGAGTCATCATTCGGAAGATGAGGCCACTTGGGAAAGAGAAGATGAACTCAGAGCAGAATTCCCCCAGTTATTCTCGGAAGGTTCTTAATCTCGAGGACGAGATTCTTTTTAAGAGGGGTAGGTTTGTAACACCATAAAAGCCATCAATTAAAATAATAAATTTAGACATTATATTAATTAGGGTAATAAATTTTTCTTAGTGTTTAACTATTTATTTGCATCGTTTTTCTTTGCATGCACGTGATTTCTTATCGGATGTTTAAATATCAATCCATTTTAAAAAGAAGTACTAGTAATTAAATAATAATTAAGTATTATAGTAATTATTAGTCTAAAAATAAGTACTTCATTTATAAATATTTTTGGTAATTTTTTTAATGATTTTTAGAGTTCTTTAAAAATGAATTTCGGAATTTAAGAAAAAAAAGAAAAAAAAAACCTAAAACTACCGAGCCGGCCCACCTAGGGGCCCATGCCCCAAACCCTAGCACTAGCACCGCGCGCGCACGCTCCCCAGCCAAAACAGCCGCCGCCTCTCTCCCTCACGTCTCTCTCTCCCTCTCTTCTCTCTCTCATCTCCCTCATCTCTCTGCTCTTTCTCTCACGCGCGCGCGCAGGAGATCGAGCCAGCCGCTGCCTGCGCGCAAGCCCAGGCGGCCGAGCGCCCAGCGCCTGCTCCCAGCCGCGACGCGCGAGCAGCCGACCGGCCGCACCCGATGCCGAGCCGGCCCTGCACGCAAGCAAGCCTCGCCGCGCGCTAGCCCCTGCGCGCGATCCCGAGCGCGCGTCCAACCGCGGCCGAGCATCCGCCGAGCCGCCCTTCCCTGTAGCAGAGCCGAAGTCCAACGCGACGACCAAGCCGACCGACCCGAGCACCGCGATTGCATCCGCCGTTTCTGTGATTATTGGAGCTTGAATCCCTCCGTTTCTCCTCCCCCATTCCTCCTCCATTATGCTCCTTGAGGAAACTGATGTAGTGATGGCTAATAAAGACCACGTTACTCTGGCAGACCATTCCTCTCCCCTCCCTCTCTCTATAAAAGGGGACAGCAGAGCTCTCTCTTCTCTCCTGCCTACCCAAGCGCCCCATCTCTCTAGCTCACCATTGCACTGCTCGACGCCATCGTTCGTTGCTGTTCGCCGGAGTTCGCCGCTCGTTGCCGGAGCCCGTGGAGTTCGCCGGAGTGTGCCGTTCATCGCCGGAGTTCACCGGAGCCACGCATTCGCCGTCCGTAGTCGAGCCCCTGCTTTTCTCCACCCGGCCGAACCCCGTCGATCCATCCCCGTCACACGCACGAACCCGAGGTTGTTGGCGACCCAAATTTATTTTATGTATTTTATAAAGTGCTTTCGATTCGATTCATGTGTTGTATAGTTTGTTTGTTGTATGAACACATGTGAGTCGTGACATTATGTATATGTGTATGAGCGTTATGGAATTGTTTGGTAGTTTCAAGCGATTATTCGTACACCTTGTTATTTCATGTTAATCGATGCGTTGAATTTTGGTTTAGAGAAATATGACGTAGATTTAATAGTCACATGTCGGTGATAAAAATATTAGATAAGAATTTATAGTTAAAATTGGTCGCGACAAATTTTTGAAACTAATTGGAGAATTATAGGTGCATTTTTGATGGATTAGAAAAAATGGTATAGAATTCATGTCATATGAATAAAATAAGATTGTTAGATGATTTATCCGATTATTTAATTAATATCTTCTTTTGGAAAGAAAAGAGAAAATATCATTGGTAGATGGCAAAATAGGGTTTTGCTAGTCAAATAAACATGTTCACAGATTTAGAACTTAAAATTGTTAGAGTACTAGTTTATGTCAAATAACTCGCTTGTGTTAGAAAATATTCAATTAGTAGTTTATGTAGATTTTTAGAATATTAATATTATTAAATTCATTCTTGCTATACTAACTAATTTGAGTTAGAAGGAATAAAAGGTATTAATTTATTTATTAGTATTAAAAGATAATAAGTATTATTTAATTTCATTGATGGTGTTAAAATAAATTAATATTAGTTAAAATTATATTTATTGCACCCACTCATAAATTCACCATTAAGATTCACATTAATAGCCACAACTGAATTAATAAGTATTTACGCGATTAGTACGTAATTAAGATATGATTAGTGCGATAGGTTAATGTGTGCTTAATGACGTATTGGTGTATGTTTATGAATGGTGCATGTTTATTTATTGGTGTATGTTTTATTTTTGTATGTGCGCTATGCGATCCTATTAGAAGCGGATTGTGCGGTAGACGATCCGAACTCGTTCGAAGACGATCCGCAGGACTCGCTTGAGCAAGGCAAGTGGATTCTCCCTCTGCATATTCTGTTTGTACCTATTCATTGCATATAATAATGTTTACTTTTTGATATATTGCATAATTTGATGGGATAGCCTAATTAAGGATTTCCTAGATTTACTACCTGTATTCCTTGTTTAACCTGGGGAAATAATTAAGCTGTGCAAGATTTATGCTACCGCTCAACTTAATGATTTCTTAATGTCACTCATTAATTGGTTTTAATGTTCCAAAGATTGAATTGGCAATTATGGCATTAACCCGATGGTTAAGATAACATTATTACAAATTAATTGGAACATGGAGTGACCACCCAGGATAACAGTGCAACCACGAGTGCTATCATGGCTCTGGCTTTGGTAATTAGCTCTATATGCTTAGTGCCTAGCAACCTTACCTAAAAGATGGGCAAGAGGGGGAGCGGTAGGTGCTGGCAGCCCACGTTAACATGGGGTCGTATTCTTGGCTAAGGTACTTCACCCAGGGGGCCACCACCATCGTCTTAGAAACCTTAGCGGGTTGCTTCGTATTAAGGTATTTTGTGAAAACCTCATAATGGATCCCTAGCCATTCACCTCGGCATTGTCTAAGGGTCCGATCAACCCGGGCTAGATGGGATACATGGCTTGTGGGTAAAGTTGTACCACCTCTGCAGAGTGTAAAACTGATATATCAGTCGTGCTCCCGGTTATGAGCGACCTGGACTCCTCACATGATAATTGAACTTGAAGATGGAATTAAATTGAGATCCGATGATCTGCAATAATTTGCTTAAGTGGTTTCACTTAAGTGTTTTTGTTATACTCATATTCCTTTGTTTAAATGGGATATTTGGGATTCACACTTATTAGTAAGACAGGTGTTGTTAATAAAATGTTGACCAACTAAAATGCTTACTGCTCAACCTTAGCCTCACCTTGTTATACCTGCATTAGTTTTTCCCCCACTTGCTGAGCCCCGACCATAAGTGAGCTCACCCTTGCTTAATTTTGATCAGAGGGTGATGCTGGAGACTTTGATGAAGATTTTATCGATGACGATGATTTCTAAGTCTAACGACGCGCCGGTCATCTTCCTGTGGGAGATTGCCCAGTTGTTTATTTCCGCTTACTTTGATGTGATACTTGTTAAAGATACAATGTTTCAGATGATGTAATAAAGTATTATACTCTCTTTACGCCTTTATTGCATTGTCTTTTGATATATTACACTTGTGACGTCAACATATGTGTGGAAATGGATCCTGGCACACATATGGTATGCGCTCGGTTCTACCCCCTGGAACCGGGTGTGACAAGAGACTGCCCCAATCTCCGAAGTAATGAAGCGCTCAGGGCTGGTAGCATCGGAAGAAGCACCTGCCGCCGAAACAGAGAAAGCTGATGTTGAGGGGACTGAGTCTGAATATGATCATAGTGCAGCGCCAAGTAAACCCAGCCACCTGGATTTCGGGAAATCCACCATCTTCGAAGATGATCTGCCTAAGATGTTGAAACTGGGCTATTTCAGTGAAGCGAAAAAAGAGCTGGTTCGTTTCGGTGGGGAAGAGACTACCCCGAAGCCAAGAAATGATGAAGTGGTCGTTTTCAAAAGCTTTTTTAAGGCTGGTTTGAGATTTCCTTTCAACAAGATGATTGCTGAAGTATTGAACAAGTTTGGGATTTTCCTTCATCAGCTTACTCCTAACGCTATCGTTAGGCTTAGTGTTTATATCTGGGCTCTCCGAAGCCAAGGGGTGGAGCCATTTGGTGTAGGCTTCTACCGAGTACACAAGCTGCATTATCAGACGAAGGCTAGAGGAGATGGGCTACATGAAAATTTTGGCTGCTACAACTTTGCCTATCGCAAGAATACAAAATTTCTAGTAATTAGCTACCGAAGCAAGTGGTCAGCTGGCTGGAAATCTGAGTGGTTCTATGTCAAAGTTGACGAAGAGAAGGAGAAGCTAGTCCAGAGTCCATTAGAATTGACCTTCGGAGAGACCAGACCCCAGTGCAATATGACACCGGGGAGTCCGAGCCAAATTGCCCTTGCCGAATTTCGAGTTATTGCAAATCATATCGGCACTAGGGACTTAGTGCAAGAATTTTTGGCCTTCAGAGTGTTCCCAACTTTAAAGGAGTGGGAAATGCCAAAGCTGGAGAGGGAAAGAAGAAGGGAGAATTTGTTCGATTGCCTTACTATTACAAATTCAAGAAACATTTCAAAGTGCCTTGCCAAGAGTGGCTACACACAATTGAAGTAATGTGCAATGAAATACTCGGCAATTATTCGAAAAAAGAAGACCAATTGATGACTGCGGGCTTCGGCACCCGTCCGAAGCGGAGGTTAAATCGAGTAATGGATGCTCTGGATTTTGAATATCCCGACTACGAGCGGCTAGACAAGGATGCCGAAGGCCAAAAGAGAAAAAGAGTAGCTGGTGCTCTGAATAAAGACGATGAAGATCAACCAAAGAAGAAAAAACTGGAGTCTGAGTTGAAAACAGGTGTTTCGAAGAAGCGAAAAGCTTCGTCTCCGAAGCAAAAAGCAATTGATGAAGGAGAAGGAACTTCTGCAACACCCTCTGCTACCGAAGTAGAGGAAATCTTAAAGGTAATGACTGAATCTTTGCCTGTCAAACTAAGTCCACTGGGTCCACATCTGACGAAGCTTTTTCAGAAGGAAAAGGAGCTCGCGAAAACGAAGACAGCTAGGCCAAAAAAGCAAAGAATCATCACAGTAACAGAAGTCATCGAAGGAACACCACTAGGGGCTTCACCTCCGAAGGCGCCGGCTATTGAAAGCACGACAGCTACTAAAGCTGCACCTTCGGAAGCCACAAATGTCGAAGCTGCCGGAGCCGAAGATATTAATTTAGAAAGCATGGTTGCTGATATAGATAAAATACTATTAAACATGGCCGCGGAAGAAGCTGCTGCAGAAGAGGCTGCCGCAGCCAGCGAAGAGATTACGGCCTCAGAGCCCGAGAGAGAGAGAAAGAAATAGCCGAAGACCCTTCGGAAGATGAAGCTTTTAACTTTCAAAACTTAGTTGGTCAAGAGCTGACAAAGGCTGAAAAAGAAGAGCTAAAAGAATATGCTATATCTTGCGGATATCGGCCTGGAGCACTTCTCTACGGTGGCATTGATGACGAAAGGTTGGGCTGCGTGCGGGATCAAACTGGTGCGAAGGTTATCGGTACTCTATCAAAGAGTATCGGTTTCCCGAAGCTCGAAACAGATATCAGCCGCTACCGACGACAGCACATCGTTGGTAGTTTATTTTATTCCAATTTCAAGGTAAACAACTTTTCTCTGACTTTTATTGTTTTTAATAACGAAGTTGTTTTCTAACGAAGGTTGTTTGTGTGCAGAGTATGCTGCTGAGCAAAGCTTTGAAAATGCAGCAGGACTTGGAAGATAAAAAACACGAAGTTATAATTGAAAATTTAGAGAGCAAAATAAAAGAACAATCAGCTGCTATTGAAAAGAAAGACTTCGAGCTTCAGACAACAGAAGGCTTGCTGGCGGCAGCTGAAGCTAAAATAACAGAATTAAATACGAAGCTTTTGTCTCAATCAGAAAACTTTGAAGAAGAAAAGCAGAAGCTTAATGCAAAATTTAAGGCCAAAGTCCAAAAAAGTTCAGATTTGAAAAAATCATTGACAAGCCTTCAGGATAAATGTCTGGAATTCAGCAATCGATGCGTTCAATGGTCGAAGCAGTTCTTCTATTCAGTTGGAGCCAACAACGAAAAAATTACTCCTTCGGCTGAAGACCTGCTAGGTGCCTACGATCATATCGAAGGTGAAATTGATGACCTTGACGAAGTTATAGCTGGACATGGTGACTTCTGTGCCCTGGTAGCTTCTCGGGGCACAGTTGTTGCCTTCCTGAAGTCTGGCTGCGAACACGGAAAGGTTATCAATAGACCCAATTTCAGCTTATCACTAGCAGATTTGGATAACATTCCCAACCTTGACCGAAGCATAGCCAATAGATTTATAAAATTGGTATGGACAAAGGGTGGACGAGGCAAAGCTGGTGATGAAGCTCGAAGTCATCTTAAGCCGGTAACAAAATTATACGAAATTAGCATTTTTGAGCCGAAGGAGAAAAACACCTTCCCTTCTTTTCGTACACAGCGAAGCATAAAATTGCTTCTTTTCCTTTTTTCCGAAGCCTTCTCTTTAGAGCCGAAGCACCTGTCTATGTTATGATGATGATGATCCTATGTATGTCTAAATGAATGTTTATGAATGCAAATGTATGATGTAATGTGTTGTGCAAATGAATGTCCAAAAACACATACGAAGCCGCAACCAAAACCTTCATTTCCTAAGGAACAATCAAAGTCTCTTTGCCGTTTATTTTTCGGCTTCACCGCTTATTTTTCGGTGTATCAGCGCTGACTTTTCGATGTAAGTTCTGCAATCCCTTAGGAACGTCTTTTGAACTTCTTCGCCTTCTATTTCGGCGGTATCGCGTTGAATTTTCGCGCTTCGCCTTATATTTTGGCGGAATCAGCGTTGACTTTTCGCTGTAAGCTCTGCATTCCCTTAGGAACGACTTTTGAGCAGAAAACTTACACTGTGCTCCCTTAGGAGCGTCTTTTTTGTAGCTTCGTCGTGCTCTGCATCCCCTTAGGGATGTCTTTCGAGCTTCTCCCTATTTTTTCTTTTCTCTTTGCACTCGATGGTGCATGCTCAGCTTTTACATTTACATCTTTGGGGGATATTGCTCTTATAGAGTTGAAATGAGAAAAAGAGAAATTACATGCTATGGCCCCATTAAAAACCTTTCTCCCCTTTGGAAAGGAAAAGGGTGCCATAGCAAAAAGAATAAAAAATGATTACATCAAACTACACATGATATCGCCGAAGCTCATCCGCATTCCAAGATCTAGAAATGTCGTTGTCGTCCATATCCTTCAATCTGTAAGAACCGGGTCTTGACGAAGATACTACCAGAAAAGGTCCTTCCCATTTTAACTGTAGCTTGCCTACTGTATCTGGGTTAGCAACTCTCTGAAGTACCAAGTGCCCTGGCTTGATATTTTTTAACCGAACTTTTCTGTCACACAATTTTATTGTTTTGGCTTGATATTTATTGATATTCTCCACAGCCTGAAGCCTGATCCCTTCTATAGCATCTTTTTCCACAGAATAATCAACTTCGTCCTCCGCTGAAGCCACTGTTCTTATTGACCCAGCCTTAGCTTCTTCTGGGGTTATTGCTTCGTCGCCAAACAGCAATTTGAATGGTGTAAAGACTGTTGACCTTGACATTGTTGTGTTGTGGCTCCACACTACTTTGATTAATTCATCTGGCCACTTTCCCCTGGGCTGATTGAAGATTAACTTCATTATCCCTGTCATTATAATGCCATTAGCTCTTTCGACAAGTCCATTTGACTCCGGATGCCTAATCGATGCAAAATGAATCTTCGTGCCAATTTGTTCACAAAACTCTTTGAAAGCTTCGGCATCAAACTGTGTTCCATTGTCCACAATAATAGCCTTCGACACTCCAAAGCGACAAACAATATTTTGCCAGAATTTTTTTTGAACGGTAACCGAAGTTATTGTAGCTAAAGGATTCGCCTCAATCCACTTAGAAAAATACTCTACTGCCACCACGACATATTTTAAATTTCCTTGTGTTGGTGGAAGTGGGCCTAGCAAATCAAGGCCCCACCTTTGCAACGGCTAAGTGGGCTGTATTAATTGAGTTAGAGACGAAGGCTGTTTTTGATCTCTTGCACATTTTTGACAGCCTTCGCATTTTTGGACTAATTCTTCTACATCCGAAGCTGCCTTCAGCCAATAAAATCCTTAACGAAAAACTTTTCCCAGCAAGGGCCTAGATCCGATGTGAGATCCACACAGGCCTACGTGTATTTCTTTCATCAACTCTATACCTTCAGCTCTGGATAAACATTTGAGCAATGGAGAATAGACTCCATGTTTGTATAACTCCCCTTCTATTATTACATATGGTCGGGCTCTTGCCTCTATTCTCTTATTATAAGCTTCGTCATCTGAAAGGAAATTGCCCTGGAGAAAAGACATGATCTCAGTTCTCCAATCTTCACTATAAACAGGAGATATATTGAGCACTGCTCTTTCAAGAAGTTCCACCAAAGGTGCTTTTATTGTTTCAAAGAATACTTCCGAAGGCAAAGGCAGCCCCTGTGCCACTGACTAGGCTAGCAGATCAGCGTGCTCATTTTCTCCTCATGGAATATTCTTGACAGAAAACCCTTCGAAGGAAGCTTCAAGCCTTCGAACTGTATCCAAATATTTCTGAAGCTTCAGATCTCTTGCTTTACAACTCTTGTCAACATGACCAGAAATAACTTGGGAATCAGTTTTGAGAACCGCCCTTCTTATCCCCATTGCCTTCAACTTCCGAAGCCCCAAGAGCAAAGCTTCGTATTCAGCAATATTATTTGTGCAGCTGAAATCAAGTTTAACTGCATAGCATGTTCTAACCTTGGAAGGTGCAATTAAAACAGCAGCTGCACCTGCCCCGAAGGTTCCCTAGGAACCGTCGCAGAACACTGTATAAGCTTCGGCAACTTTACTTGCTTCTTCCTCCTGAGCCCCTGGCGTCCAGTCAGCGATGAAGTCTGCTAACGCCTGGGACTGAATTGAAGATCTATGCACATAATCAATGCTGAATTCGTTGAGTTCCACAGCCCACTTTCCAATCCTTCAGTAGCTTCTCTGTTCCTCATAATATCCTTCAAAGGCTATGATGAAGGAACAATTATATGGTATGCTTGAAAGTAGTGTCGAAGCTTCCTAGAGGCCATTAAGATAGCATATAACACCTTCTCCAATTCTGTATAGTTTTTCTTTGATAAACTAAGAACTTCGGAGACAAAGTAAACTGGGGCTTGCTTTTTAGTTTGTCCTTCGAACTTCTCCTGGACAAGCGCCGCACTCACTGCAGAGTGCGAAGCTGCCACATACAGCAGCAGAGGAGCCCCTGGCGCTGGTGGAGTTAGCGTCGTTAGATCTATCAGATACTGCTTCAGCTCTTCGAAGGCTTTCTGCTGAGTTGATCCCCATTGAAAGACTTCGGCCGACTTCAACACTTCAAAGAATGGTAAATTTCTCTCTGCTGATCTAGATATAAATCGATTCAAAGATGTCAATCTTCCTGTCAACCGCTGAGCCCCCTTTTTTGTGCTTGGCGGCTCCAACCGAAGAATGGCTTCAATTTTGTTTGGATTAGCTTCGATCCCTTTTGTTGAAACTAGACAACCAAGGAATTTTCCCTTCTTTACTCCGAAGACACATTTTTCTGGATTCAACTTCAGGCCAGCTTGCCTAAAGTTAGCAAATGTTTCCTGTAGATCAGCAATGTGATTTTCTTGCTTCGTGCTTTTTACTATGATATCATCAACATATGTTAGCACATTTCTGCCTATCTGAGAATGAAGGACTTTCGCTGTCATTCTGCTGAAGCTTCCTCCAGTATTCTTGAGCCCTTCAAGCATCCAAAGATAACAATATGTACCACTGGGGTGATGAAGCTAGTTTTTGGCTCATCTTCCTTCTTCATCCAGATTTGATGATAGCCTGAATAACAATCTAGTAAACTCATGAGCTCTGACAAAGCTGCTGCATCTACCAGAGAATCTATCCTTGATAATGGAAATTCATCCTTCGGACAAGCCTTGTTGAGATCAGTAAAATCAATGCACATTCTCCATTTACCATTGGCCTTCTTCACCATAACAGTGTTAGCTAGCCATTCTGGGTATTTTACTTCTCTGATGACTCCAGCGCTGAGAAGTCTTTTCACTTCATTCTGAGCACCTTCGGCTTTGTCATCAGACATCTTCCGAAGCCTCTGCTTTCTGGGTCTAAAGGATGGATCAACATTGAGCGAGTGTTCAATAACATCCCTGTTGACACCACAGAGATCATTAGCTGACCATGCGAAGACATCTTTGTTGTTGAACAGGAACCTTATTAGGGTTTTCTCCTGCTCCTCAGACAATTGAGATCCCAGCAGCACCTTCTTCTCTGCTATATCTTCACATAAGAGCATGGGCTTCGGCTGATCAGCTGAAGCAGCCTTCTCCCTTCTGTACTTGTATTGCTCACAAGCTTCGGCTCCATCTATATTATGGATTGCTTTTGAATCTGTCCAGTTTCCTTCGGCCTTTCTGACAGCTTCTTGACTTCCATGAATAGCAATAGGCCCTTGATCCGAAGGTATCTTCATGCAAAGATATGCTGGATGAAGAATTGCTTCAAAGGCATTGAGTGTCCCACGACCAATGATTGCATTGTAGGGGTATTCCATGTCGACAATATCAAACACAACTTGTTCAGCCCTTGTATTGTTGACAAATCCGAAGGTCACTGGCATCGTGATCTTGCCGAGCGCTACAATCTGCCTTCCTCCGAAGCCACAAAGAGGGTGTGTAGCATCATGAATCTTATCCTCTGGCTCTTGCATCTGTCTGAAGGCCTTAGCAAATATAATATCCGCTGCGCTACCTGTATCAACCAGAACATTGTGGACTAGAAATCCTTTGATAACACAAGAAATAACCATAGCATCATTGTGAGGGTAATCCTTGAGCTAAAGGTCCTCTTGGGAGAAGGTAATTGGGATGTGGGACCATCTTGACTTGATGAAGGGTCCTTGCACCCCGACATGTTGTACCCTTCTCTGTGCCTCTTTCTTCTACTTCTTGTTGGCTGGCTCTGAGAATGAACCGCCTGTTATCGGGAGTACCAGCTTCAGAGCCGAAGCAGCTCCAGCTTGGTTGTTGAACGAAGCCATCAGCTCAAAAAAGTGGAAGTGAGTTCACCGGAGGTGGGCGCCAATGTTGGGGACTTGTCCTCAAATGCTATGAATTAAGAACAAGGCAACATAAAATGTTAAATATTAATGCCCTTCGTCCGCTGAAGCATTATCTCCCCAAGGATTTAATGAGCTTCGGACGAAGGCCATAAGCAAAATATCACGAAGGTCATACCTTCGTGATCAGACTTGAAAAACAATATGAAGTAAAATATAAAACACGAAACATTATAGAAAGACATACCGAAAATAAATAACATTTTTCACATATTTTATTATATGAACCTAAATATTAAAACATAATATTTAGATACATTTATACCTTCGTCTTGGCAGAAAGCAATAATTCCAGCGTAATGTGCCAGCGATTACAAGATTGCGTGAACAGTACAGGGGTACTGTTCACCTATTTATAGGCATAGGGCGCAACCTGTGTTAAATTACATTTATACCCTTTACAATCGATCACAATAATGACACAAAACATCATGGGTCTTTAAGTCATTTCATCTTTAAGTCGGTTCACCCCTTCGTCTTGAGATCTGTCATTGTGCCGAAGCTCTATAGGTGATAGCTTCGGCGCTACTTCTGATAGGATCTGCCGAAGGTGTTCTCTTTCTTTAGGATCTTCGGCTACGAAGCATACCCCCAACACTATCTATCCTTCAATATGCAGATGATACAATTCTATTTATGGATCATGATCTTGAAAAGGCTAAGAACTTCAAGTTAATACTATCAGATTTCGAGCAACCCCGAGGCCTTAAAATCAATTTCCATAAAAAGTGAATTGTTTTGTTTTGGGTAAGCTCAAGACGTGGCTACTTAGTATTTCGAAATTTTCGGATGCGAGCTTGGTCAGTTTCCGATTCAGTATTTGAGTATTCCGATTCATCAGAAGACTTTCAAATGCTAAATGGAAACACATGGAGGAGCGTTTAGAAAAATGGCTCAGTAGTTGGAAAGGAAAATTGTTGTCTATTGGTGGAATATTGGTTCTTGTAAATTCGGTACTTAGTAATGTGGGACTCTACATGATATCTTTCTTCCAGGTGTCAAAAGGGGTGTTGAATAGATTAGATTATTTTCATTCACATTTCTTTTGGCAAGGAGATAGCGAGAAGAAGAAATACTGGTTGACAAGGTGGAACATTGTCTGTCGTCCAAAAGATCAAGGTGGGCTAGGTGTTCAGGATCTGTTGGTCAAAAGTTTTGCTCTACTCGGTAAATGGCTATTCAAGCTTCTTACTGAGGATGGGATATGGCATAACCTCCTGCGAAGAAAATACATAGGCTCGAAAGCTTTATCCTAGGTTTATTGGAAGCGAGAGGACTCACACTTCTGGTCAGGTCTAATGGAGACAAAGAAGGATTTCTTTCGCTTTGGATCTTTTACTATTAAGGACGGCTCAGAAATCACGTTATGGGAGGATAATTGGCTTGGAAATACCACTCTCCGAGAACAGTATCCTGCTTTGTACAACATAGTTGGACACAAAAATGAAACTATAGCCATGGTATTGGAAACATCACCTCCAAATGTTTCATATAGATGAGACTTAATAGGTCCCAGGTTGATGGCTTGGAACACACTTCTAGGGAGGTTGGACTCGGTCCAATTAACGGAAGGGCCAGACGAATTTCACTGGAATCCAAAAGAGAATGGAAAATTCTCAGTTGATTCCATGTACAGAGCACTAATTCACACCGAGATGTCGGTTGATAATAATAACAAAATTTGGAAGATGAAGGTGCCATTAAAAATCAAAATCTTTGCGTGGTACATTCGTAAAGGGGTAGTTCTTACTAAGGATAATCTTGCAAAGTGAAACTAGCATGGAAGTCAACAATGTGTTTTTGTCGTCACAATGAGACAATCAAACACTTGTTCTTCCAATGCAACTTCTCTCGCTCTATATGGTCAGTCATCCAAATGGCTTCCAACTTGTATCCACCGACCGATGTTGATAACATGTTTGGCAACTAGTTATGGGGGATAGATAACAAGTATAGGATTCTCATCAGGGTAGGAGCGCTTGCCTTATAATGGCCACTTTGGCTGTGTAGAAATGGTTTAGTTTTCAATGGCAAGAATTCTTCTCCTTTGCAGGCAATCTTCTGATGTACTTCCTTTCTTCGTTTGTGGGTTCCTCTTCAATGTGCGGAGAAAAGGGACCGTTTTATGGAGGCGTGTACATGACTTGAACAAGTGGCGAGGGGCATCATTACCCGCATGGATGGCAACATAGTCTAAGGATTGGTCCTCCATAGTCTTTGTGTTGGTTGCTCTTTTTCTGTTTTTATTGTGTGGTTTCGTGTTTTTAGGCCATGTGGATCCTAGCTATGCAAGTCTGTCACAATTCCATTGATTCATTGATTCTATTCATCTAGTAGCTCCATGAAGTCTAATCCGGGTGCACGCAACTGGCTGGTCAAGCTCGAGTCCGAGCGCAAGTGCGCATCGAAGGACGCAAGGGGTGGTCGGTGACAGTGCACGATCTATCCGGGGCGCCCCTTGGTGGTGTCCTAGGGACAGACCACGTGAGCCAGTCCTACTCGAGCGACTATCGATTGGCTGGTCCTTTGCCTCATGGATGGGACTTAGGCGTTGTGGGGTCTCCTCTAATGCTTGTGTGAGTGTGTCGCTGAGTCTAGCGTCCCGAGCTTCCATATATATTGAGGCTTTGTTTGGGTACTCTAGTGTTGACCTCAATCCATGTGTGTTGAGGTGGACTGAGGTGTAAATTAGTTTAAGTTACACCCCAATCTACCTCAATACATGTGGATTGAGCTCAGTATTTGATTACCCAAACTAGGCCTAAAGGGGATTAAATTACTTGCTAAACGAATAGGAGGAGACTTATTCCACCTCAATCCCTTTAGATTAGAGTGCAACTGAACATAGCCTTGTTGTTCACTTGTTTTCAAAAGCTTCATAACATAAAAACAAGGCAACATCAATTAAAAAGTATGAACCTTCATCTTTGAGTTATCACTTCTTCCAAGTGTTAAGTCAAAGCCAAAGATCTTGAAGCAAGACGAAGATTAAATGTCATTAAATGGAAACAACAACGAGCAATAGAATGAATAGCTCATCTCATGTGCCTTAGCATTTTTATTCCATCTTTCTTCGTATTGAACAAGTTTACAGACATACCTTCGACTTCTTAACACAAGATAGCGCGAAGGTGTTTTGAAGGTTAAGAGAAACAAAGCTAAGTCTCTTCCAAAAATAGGTTCCTTTAAGTAGGCACTGTTCACCTATTTATAGGGAAGTTCAATAGCTTCATAGAAGATTATATACATGCCCATGGGGTTTACACACATAATTTACAAATGCACAGTGACATTGTTGTCTTTTCCCTTTCTTTCTTGCTGCGCAAGGCTTGGACTTCTCCTTCGCTGGCTTGCGCTCAAAGCTTTTCTCCAATGCCGAAGCTAATTACTTTGGCTCGCACCTTCACTGCTTGCGCGTACAGGCAAAGCTTCTTTATACGTTGATTTGGCCGAAGGCCAACTTCGTCCAGCCCCCATTATATACCTGAAACACATTTGTTTATGCCGAAGTGTAATTGTTTTGAGAACCTTCAGCAAGGTACGCCCCAACAATAGCCCCTTACAGAATGAGTTTGTTTGTTCATAATGAACTTAACTCATAAAAATAAAATAAAATTGGGAGGCATTGCGCCGAAGGTTCAAAAAACACATTCCCAAAGCTCGTTATGAAGTGGGTCCACTCTGAATGGTGGGGTCTAGATTTTAGTGAGTACAACAGTTAAATTCAAAAATCTAGACATATAAAAGGAAACGACGCCCGGTGGCGTTGACATGACATTTGTTATTTGCGCTTGTTGCTGTTAAAGCCTGCTCTGCCTTTGAAGCTTGCTTCGAGCGTTTTTTCCACTTTCAAACCAGCCTTTGCCAGTTGAAAAACACACTTTTTCATTAGAAATGACCGGAGAGCAGTCTGCTACTGAGGGGGTCTTTGGCACCTTCGTCAGATGCGCCAGAAATGAGGGTTGAGAACTTGCCTACAATAGTAGAGGTTACTGCTTCTCAGGTCGAACCTGACGTCATGGATCGATCTGAGGATAGCGATGATATTGACATTGTGGAAGACAACACTACCATTCGTCCTACGAAGCCAAGTCACGAAACTTTGGCAAATAAAAATCAAAGGAGGACACAATGAGGTACTTAACCAGTTTGGTTATATTGACAACATTGATTGGGTGCGACTAGGAGGTGATGACTTAGTGTCGAAGCCAAAAGAAGATGAAGTTGTTGTGTTTCGAAGCTTTCTGAAAGCTGGACTTAGATTTCCCTTGCATAAGATAGTTGTTGTTGTTTTGAAAAGGTTTAACATATACCTTCACCAGCTTACACCAAACGCTATAGTGTGTTTAGGAATTTTTATTTGGGCTGTGCGAAGCTAGGGTGTTGAGCCTGATGCTGAAGCTTTCTTGTGAAGCATTCAGCGAAATCTATGAATTACCTTTCAGACGAAGGCAACTAGGGACCTTCACAACAACTATGGTTGTTATAACTTCGCTTATCGAAGAGGTGCGATATTTTTTGCTCTTGAATACCCAAGCAAGTGGTCAAATGAGTGGGCAAAAGAGTGGTTTTACATGAAGAATGATTTGAAGGAGTGGACTGATGTAAAGGGAATCATCTAGACTCCTATTCATATATGCTTTGGTCATAAAAAATCAACATGTTATATCAACTTCGAAGCTCAAGTTGCTATAGTTACTTTCAATGCTGCTTGCACACACATTGGGACAAGGGATCTTGTTCAGGAATTTTAGCATTTAAAACATGGCCACTAAGGGTTGAGTGGGAGATGCTGGAGATGTCTAAAAAAGATACTTTAGACGTGGAGCCTGGACTGATCAGACTTCATTATAAATATAAGTCTGAAGATGAGTTTGGGAAGCCTTGCGACAAATGGTTAGGTTATGTTGAAGCAAAATGTAATGAAACACTTGGGAACTATAGCAAAACAGAAGTTGAAGCTTTGCATCGGGCTTTTGTAGCTCGAAAAAGACGTCGATTAAATCGCGTATTTGACGCTATCGGCTTCATGTGCCCTGACTATCCTGATCTGACTTATGAGGCAAAAAAGCGGAAGAAGAAGGTGACGACAAGGCTAAGCAATGCTCCGAAGATAAAACCTAGGGCAACACGTTCTCAGGCTTTGGAGGAGACTTTACCGGTACGATGGGTTTTTGAAATTTATTATTTCGGCTTAGTACTATTGTACTAACTTTGTTATTCTCTACTTCAGGCCACGCCTGAGACTACCATGCTACTGCTTCGAAGGTCTAGAAAATGAAGGTTGAAAAAGTTGCTGCTCTGAAACTTGAAGTTGTGGACTCATTGCCAGACAACGACGAAGAAGAGGAGCGCATAGCTTTGGTGATGAGCTGATTTTTGGTGATGATGATGAAGAAGATGATGACACTAGGGATGAGGACACCGCCACAACAATCTTGGTGACAAAGGAAGTTGCATCGCTTGCTGTAGATGTGTTAGGGCCATAGAGCCCGAAGGCCCAACTAGCTCGTCCAGTAGTAACACCTTCGGCTATTGTGGTGGTCGAAGAGAAAATTGGTTCTTCGAAGCCCGCAACAGTAGAGGACAAAGGCACGAGCCCGCAAATAACTAAGAGGCCAAGAAGGCCATGGAAGATGATACGCCTCTTGGTGAAGGGCCCTTTGATCAAGAATTTGGTGGTCAAAACTACAAAGTTCATCAAGCGGCTGGGAAAACTTCGTTCCAAGTAGCTAGCCGAAGCTATTGGCTTTGTGAACAACTAGGGTACCCTTCGGAGGCTACAATCTTCGAGGGAGGGCCAGATGATTACTTGTATTACTGTCCGGATAGCATGGAAACTGAAGCATACTGCTACATGGCAGACAATATTGGTTTCCAAAGCTAGAGGCCATGCTATTAATGATGCCCTTGGAAGATGTTGGGGACTTGTTCTCAAATGCTTTGAATTAAGAAAAAGGCAACATAAAATGTTAAATGTTAATGCCCTTCGTCCACTGAAGGATTATCTCCTCAAGGGTATAATGAACTTCGGACGAAGGTCATGAGCAGAATCCACGAAGGTCATACCTTCGTGAATAAAGTTGTGAAATAATGAAATAATGAAAGATAAAATATAAAATACAAAACATGAAAGAATAATATATCAAGACACATAAACTTATTCATATATTTCATTATGCGAGCTTAAATATTAAAACATAACACTTAATCGCATTTATACCTTCGTCTTGACAGAAGGCAATAATCCAAATGTCGCGTGTGTTACAAGATTGCATGAACAGTACAGGGGTATTGTTCATCTATTTATAGGCATAGGGCGCAGCCTGTGTGAAATTACATTTATGCCCTTTACAATCAATTACAAACATGACACAAACTATTATGGGTTTATTGGTCATTTCATCTTTAGGTCGGTTCACTCTTTCGTCTTGAGACATGTCACTGTGCCGAAGCTTTATAGGTGATAGCTTCGACATTGCTTTTGAGAGGATCCACTGAAGGTGTTTCTTTCTTCAGGATCTTCGGCTACGAGGCATACCCCCAACAGTAGCCCCTTCGCGGTGCTAGATCGTTTTTCGTAACGACCTTGATCCGTGAAAAAGTCTCTTAGGCTTCGGGATGCCGAAGATCCGAAAAACACCTTCCCTGAGCTCGTTGCCGAGAAACTATTAAAATAATCCGAGCGCGAGGTGGCCCCGCCATGCAGCAGTTACACGCGTCTTGGTGATTCACCTTCTCGGGCTCTATGGCCCACCGTTCAGTGGGTGTGGCCGGCTGTTTGTCCGGTGCGGAAGACTTGACGATTTACCTTCCCACCTGCGGCACTATATAAACAGACGGGTAGGTGTGAAGTTACCACAGCATTCATTGCTATTGCACTGTTTTGCTGCCAAAAATTTGACCATAGCCGAAGCTTGCTTACTGCGCCCTCAACCGAAGCTATTCATTTTGCTCAAGTTTCGTAACAAGAAAGAGCTTCGGCAAAATTAAAAAATTTCAACTTCGTCAAAAATCAAGAAATTCAATCGTCAGATGGCTAGGGTACGCTCAACAGCTAGGGTTACTCGCGACGGAGAGGAAGCCGAAGGCGCCGAAACCGCTCCAATCTCTGAAGTGATGCAACGGTCAGGGCTGGTAGTATCAGAGGATGCACCTGCCGCTAAAGCTGAGCAGGTTGATGCTGAGGAAATTGAATCTGAAGATGATTACAGCGTCGTGCCATATAAACCCAGCCACCTGGAGTTTGGGAAATCCACCATTACCGAAGGTGATATGTCTAAGCTGGTGAGGTTAGGCTATTTCAGTGAAGCAAAGAAGGAGATGATTTATTTTGGCGGAGAGGAAATTACTCCAAAGCCAGAAAAGGATGAGGTGATAGTCTTCAAAAGCTTCTTTAAAGCAGGATTAAGATTTCCTTTGAATGGGATGATTGCTGATGTTTTGAAGAAGTTTGGGATTTATCTTCATCAGCTAACTCCTAACGCCATCGTTAGCCTTAGTGTCTATATCTGGGCCCTCCGAAGCCATGGGGTAGAACCATTTGCCGAAGGCTTCTGCCGAGTACTTGAGCTTCATTATCAAACAAAAGCTAGAGAAGATGGGCTGCATGAAAACTTCGGCTGCTACAATTTTGCTTATCGCAAAAATACAAAGTTTCCAGTTATCAGCTATCGTACCAAGTGGCCAGCTGGCTGGAAGACTGAATGGTTTTACGTCAAAGTTGATGAAGAAAAGGAGAAGCTGGTCCAAAGTCCACTGGAATTAATCTTTGGAGAAACCAGGCCCCAGTGCAACATGACACCGAAGAGTCCAAGCCAAATTGCACTGGGTGAATTTCGAGTCATTGCGGGGCATATTGGCACTAGGGATCTGGTGCAAGAATTTTTGGCTTTTAGAGTCTTCCCAACTTTGAAAGAGTGGGACATGCCGAAGCTCAAGGGAGAAAAGAAAAAAGGGGAACTTGTTCGGTTGCCCTATTATTATAAATTCAAGAAACATTTCAAAGTACCTTGCCAAGAATGGTTAGACACAATTGAAGTTATGTGCAACGACATTCTTGGGAATTGTTCTAAAAAAGAAGATCAACTAATGACTGCAGCCTTCGGCACTCGTTCGAAGCGAAGGTTAAACCGAGTAATGGATGCTCTGAACTTTGAGTATCCTGACTGTGAGCGACTGGACCGAAGCACCGAAGGACAGAAGAGAAAGAGAGTTGCCAGCGTCCTGAATAAAGAAGATGCTATATTGGTGAAAAATGATGAAGAAAAACTGAAAAAGAGAAAGCTGAGGACTGAGCCGAAGACAGATGCTTCGAAGAAAAGAAAAGTTGCGGCTCCGAAGCAGAAGGCAACTGACATAGAAGAAGAAACTGCTGCAACACCTTCTGCCACCGACGTGGAGGAAATCTTAAAGGTAATGACTGAATCTTTGCCTATCAAGCTAAGTCCACTGGGGCCGCATCTGACGAAGCTTTTTCAGAAGGGAAAGGAGCCCTCGATAACGAAGGAAGCAACTAGGCCAAAATAACGAAGAATTGTTACAGTGACAGAAGTTATTGAAGGGACACCACCAGCAGCTTCGGCTTCGAAGGCACCGGCTGTTGAGAGCGCAACAGCTACCGAAGATGCACCTACTGAAGCTGCAGCTGCCGAAGAAGCCACAGCCGAAGATGTACATTTAGAAGGCACACTTTCTAACATTGATAAGATACTTCTGGACATGGCCACATAAGAAGCTGCCGCAGCCGCTGAAGAAGCCATGGCTACAGTACCTGAGAAGGAGAAGGAAATAGCTGAAGAAGCTTCGGAAGAAGAAACCTTTAACTTTCAAAACTTGATTGGGCAAGAATTGTCGAAGGCTGAGAAAGAAGAGTTGAGAGAATACGCCATATCCTGCGGGTATCAACCAGGGGCACTACTCTTCGGCGGTGTTGACGATGAAAAATTGGGCTGCGTCCGAGATCAAATCGGAGCGAAGGTTATCGGTACTCTGTCAAAGAGTATTGGTTTCCCGAAGCTTGAGACTGACATAAGCCGCTACCGACGACAGCACTTGTCGGTAGTTTATTCTATTCTAATTTCAAGGTAAAAACTTTTCTTCGACTTTTTATTGTTTTGAACAACGAAGGTGTTTTCTAACAAAGGTTGCTTGTGCGTAGAGTATGCTGTTGAGTAAAGCTTTGAGAATGCAACAAGATCTTGAAGATAAAAAATATGAAGTTATAATTGAGGGTTTAGAAAGCAAATTAAAAGGTCAAGCAGCTGCTCTTGAAAAGAAAGATTTCGAGCTTCAGACAATAGAAGGTTTATTGGCAGAAGCTGAAGCTAAAATTGCAAAGTTAAATGCGAAGCTTCTCTCGAAGTCAGAAAGCTTCGAACAGGAAAAGCAGAAGTTAAATGCCAAATTTAAGACTGAGGTCGAGAAAAGTTCGAATCTGCAAAAATCATTGACAGAGCTTCAAAATAAATGTCTGGAGTTCAGTAGCCGATGTGTACAACGGCTGAAGTAGATCTTCAATTCGGTTGGAGCCAGCTATGAAAAAATTAGTCCTTCGACTGAAGACTTGCCAGGGGCCTTCGAACATATCGAGGGTGAAATTGATGACCTCGATGAAATTATAGCCGGACATGGTGATTTCTGTGCCCTGGTAGCTTCTCGGGGCACAGCTGTCGCCTTCCTGAAATCTGGTTGCACACATGGAAAGGTTGTCAATAGACCCAACTTTAGTTTATCACCAGCAGATCTAGTTGATATTCCCAGTCTTGCCCGAAGCATAGGAAACAGATTTATAAAACTAGTATGGACGAAGGGTGGACGAAGCATAGCTGGTGACGAAGCTCGAAGTCATCTTCAGCCGGTAACAAAATCATACCTTATGCTTACCTTTTTATTTAAACTTGAATTTTCCTTATAATACTTTAATATGTACAGGATGATGAAGCTGAGGAGCAAATTGACGAAGCTAAAGAGCACGAAGCCGAAGCTTAATAGATAATGATGAAGCTTGAATAGATAGCTGTGGAAAAAACTCTAAGAACTCTTGTAATAACCTTTGTAAAGAATATTGTAACCTAAGAATTAGACTTCACTCTTGTAAATTTTGTCCATACCTTGTAATATATTTTACCTTTCCATCAACGTATGAAGTGCTTCGATGTGAACAAAACTTGTACTTGCATTGAGTTGCTTTGCTGTGGATGAAACTAGCATTTTTTGAGTCGAAGGCGAAAAACACCTTCCATTCTTTTCGTACACAACGAAGCATAAAACTGCTTCTTTTTCTCTTTTTGCCGAAGCCTTATTTTTAGAGCCGAAGCATCCGCCTGTGTCTGTATGTTATGATGATGATGATCCTATGTATGTCTAAATGAATGTTTATGAATGCAAATGTATGATGTAATGTGTCGTGCAAATGAATGTCCAAACACACATACGAAGCCACAACCATAGCCTTCATTCCCTTGGGAATGACCAAAGTCTCTTTGCCGCTTATTTTTCGGCTTCACCGCTTATTTTTTGGTGTATCAGCGCTGACTTTTCGTTGTAAGTTATGCATCCCCTTAGGAACGTCTTTTGAACATCATCGCCTTCTATTTCAGCGGTATCGCGTTGACTTTTCTCGCTTCGCCTTATATTTCGGCGGAATCAGCGTTGACTCTTTGTTGTAAGCTCTGCATTCCCTTTGGAACCACTTTTGAGCAGAAAACTTACGCTGCGCTCCCTTAGGAACGGCTTTTTGTAGCTTCGTCGTGCTCTGCATCCCCTTAGGGACGACTTTCGAGCTTCTCCCTGTTTTTTTCTTTTTTACCTGCACTCGATGGTGCATGCTCAGTTTTTACATTTACATTTTTGGGGGATTTTGCTCTCGTAGAGCTGAATAAGAAAAAGAGAAATTACATGCTATGGCCCCATTAAAAACCTTTCTCCCCCTTTGGAAAGGAAAAGGGTGCCATAGGAAAAATAAAAAGATTACATCAAGCTAAACATGATATCGCCGAAGCTCATCCGCATTCCAAGATCTAGGAGTGTCGTTGCCGTCCATATCCTTTAGTATGTAAGAACCAGGTCTTGACGAAGATACTACCAAAAAAGGTCCCTCCCACTTCAGCTGTAGCTTGCCTACTGTATCTGGGTTGGCCACTCTTCGAAGTACCAAGTGCCCTGGCTTAATGTTCTTTAGCCGAACTTTTCTGTCACGCCATTTTATTGTTTCGGCTTGATATTTATTGATATTCTCCACAGCCTGAAGCCTGATCCCTTCTATAGCATCTTTTGCCACAGAATAATCAGGTTCGTCTTCTGCCGAAGCCACTGTTCTTATTGATCCTGCCTTAGCTTCTTCTGGGGTTATTGCTTCGTCACCAAACAGTAATTTGAATGGTGTAAAACCTGTTGACCTTGATATTGTTGTGTTGTGGCTCCACACCACTTTGATCAATTCATCTGGCCACTTTCCTCTGGGCTGATTGAAGATTAACTTCATTATCCCCGTCATTATAATGCCATTAGCTCTTTCAACAAGTCCATTTGACTCCGGATGTTTGACCGATGCAAAATAAATCTTCGTGCCAATTTGTTCACAGAATTCTTTGAAAGCTTCAGCATCGAATTGTGTCCCGTTGTCCACAGTAATAGCCTTCGGCACTCCGAAGCGACAAACAATATTTGCCAGAAAAATTTCTGGACAGTGACCGAAGTTATTGTGGCTAAATGCTTCACCTCAATCCACTTGGAAAAATACTCTACCGCCACCACAACATATTTTAGATTTCCTTGTGCTGGTGGAAGTGGGCCTAATAAATCGAAGCCCCACCTTTGCAACGGCCAAGTGGGCTTTATTAACTGAGTGAGAGATGAAGGTTGCTTTTGGTCTCTTGCACATTTTTGACAGCCTTCACATTTTTGGACTAATTCTGCTGCATCCGAAGCTGCCTACGGCCAATAAAATCCTTGTCGAAAAACTTTTCCCAACAAGGGCCTAGATGCAATGTGAGATCCACACAGACCTGCATGTATCTCTTTCATTAATTCCATACCTTCGGTTCTTGATAAACATTTGAGGAGTGGCGAACAAACTCCATGTTTATACAATTCCCCTTCTATTATCACATATGGTCTTGTTCTTGCCTCCATTCTTTTGTTGTAAGCTTCGTCACTTGAAATACAATTGCCTTGAAGGTAAGATATTATTGCAGTTCTCCAGTCTTCACTGTGTACTGGAGAAATAGTAAGCACTGCTCTCTCCATGAGCTCAACCGAAGGTGCTTTTATTGCTTCAAAAAATACTTCGGAGGGTAGGGGGAGCCCCTGAGCCGCTGATTTGGCTAGCAAATCTGCATGTTCATTTTCACCTATTGGAATATTTTTGACGGAAAAACCTTCGAAGGAAGCTTCCAACCTTCGGACTGCATCCAGATATTTTTCAAGCTTCGGATCTCGTGCCTTGCTGCTCTTATCCACATGGCCAGCAATAACTTGAGAATCAGTCTTTAGGATGGCCCTTCTTATTCCCATTGCCCTTAGTTTCCGAAGCCCTAATAGAAGTGCTTCGTACTCAGCAACATTATTTGTGCAACTGAAATCCAGTTTGACTGCAAAACATGTTTTGACTTTGGAAGGTGCCACTAGAACCGTAGCTGCTCCTGCACCGAAGGTTCCCTAAGAACCATCGCAGAACACCGTCCAAGCTTCGGTATCTTTGCTTGTCCCTTCTTCGTGAGCCCCTGGCGTCCAGTCAGCGATGAAGTCTGCTAGCGCCTGGGATTGAATTGAAGATCTGTGCACGTAGTCAATGGTGAATTCATTGAGCTCCGCGACCCACTTTCCATCCCTTCCAGTAGCTTCTCTGTTCCTCATAATGTCCTTCAGAGGCTGTGACGAGGGAACAATTATATGGTAAGCTTGAAAATAATGTCGAAGCTTCCTGGAGGCCATTAATACAGCGTACAGCACTTTCTCCAATTCTATGTAATTTTTCTTTGATAAGCTTAATACTTCGGAGACAAAATATACTGGGACTTGCTTTTTAGTTTGTCCTTCAAGCTTCTCCTGTACAAGCGCCGCACTTACTGCAGAGTGTGAAGCTGCCACATACAATAGCAGAGGAGCCCCTGGCGTGGGTGGAGTTAGCGTTGTTAGATCTAACAGGTATTGCTTCAGCTCTTCGAAGGCTTTCTGCTGAGCTGGTCCCCATTGAATGACTTTGGCCGACTTCAGTACTTCAAAGAATGGTAAATTTCTCTCTGCTGATCTAGATATGAATTGATTCAAAGATGTCAGTCTTCCTGTCAGCCGTTGAGCCCCCTTCTTTGTGCTTGGCGGCTCCATCCGAAGAATAGCTTCAATTTTATTTGGATTAGCTTCGATCCCTTTCGTTGAAACTAGATAACCAAGGAATTTTCCTTTCTTTACTCCGAAGACACATTTTTCTAGATTTACTTTAAGACCAGCTTGCCTAAAATTAGCAAATGTTTCCTGTAGATCAGCAATGCGATTTTCCTGCTTCGTGCTCTTTACTATGATATCATCAACATATGTTAGTACATTTCTGACTATCTGAGAGTGAAGGACTTTGGTTGTCATTCTACTAAAGCTTCCTCCAGCATTTTTGAGCCCCTCAGGCATCCGAAGATAGCAATATGTACCACTGGGGGTTATGAAGCTGGTTTTTGGCTCATCTTCCTTCTTCATCCAGATTTGATGGTAGCCTGAATAACAATCTAGTAGACTCATGAGCTCTGACGAAGCTGCTGTATCTACTAGAGAATCTATTCTTGGTAATGGGAACTCATCCTTTGGATAGGCCTTGTTGAGATCAGTAAAATCAATGCACATTCTCCATTTACCATTGGCCTTCTTCACCATAACAGTGTTGGCTAGCCATTCTGGGTATTTTACTTCTCTGATGACTCCAGCACTAAGAAGTCTCTTCACTTCATTCCGAGCACCTTCGGCTTTGTCATCAGACATTTTCCGAAGACTCTGTTTTATGGGTCTGAAGGATGGATCAACATTGAGCGAATGTTCAATGACGTCCCTGTTGACACCACACAGATCGTTGGCTGACCATGCGAAGACATCTTTGTTGTTGAACAAAAACCTTATTAGAGTTTTCCCTACTCCTTAGATAATTGAGATCCCAGCAATACCTTCTGCTATGCTATATCTTCACATAGAAGCATGGGCTTCGTCTGATCGGCCGAAGCAGCCTTCTCCCTTCTGTACTTATACTGCTCGCAAGCTTCGGCTCCATCTATATTGTGGATTGCTCTTGAATCTGTCCAGTTTCCTTCAGCCTTTCTGGCAGCTTCCTGACTTCCATGAATAGTAATAGGCCCTTGATCCGAAGGTATCTTCATGCATAGATATGCTGGGTGAAGGATTGCTTCAAAAGTATTGAGTGCCCCACGACCAATGATTACATTGTAAGGATACTCCATGTCGACAATATCAAATACAACTTGCTCAGTCCTTGTATTGTTGACAAATCTGAAGGTCACTGGCATCGTGATCTTGCCGAGTGCTACGATCTGCCTTCCTCCGAAGCCACAAAGAGGGTGTGTAGCATCATGAATCTTATCCTCTGGCTCCTGCATCTGTCTGAAGGCCTTGGCAAATATAATATCCGCTGCCTATATCAACCAGAACATTGTGGACCAGAAATCCCTTGATGACACAAGAAATGACCATAGCATCATTGTGAGGGTAATCCTTGAGCTGAAGGTCCTCCTGGGAGAAGGTAATTGGGATGTGGGACCATTTCGACTTAATGAAGGGTCCCTGCACCCCGACATGTTGTATTCTTCTCTAAGCCTCCTTCTTCTGCTTCTTGTTGGCCGGCTCTGAGCATGAACCGCCTGTTATTGGGAGCACCAGCTTCGTAGCCGAAGCAGTTCCAGCTTGGTTGTTGAACGAAGCCATCAGCTCAAAAAGTGGAAGTGAGTTCACCAGAGGTGGGCGCCAATGTTGGGGACTTGTTCTCAAATCTTTGAATTAAGAACAAGGCAACATAAAATGTTAAATGTTAATGCCCTTCGTCCACTGAAGCATTATCTCCCTAAGGGTATAATGAACTTCGGACGAAGGTCATGAGCAGAATCCATGAAGGTCATACCTTCGTGAATAAAGTTGTGAAATTATGAAATAATGAAAGATAAAATATAAAATACAAAACATGAAAGAATAATATATCAATACACATAAACTTATTCATATATTTCATTATGCGAGCTTAAATACTAAAACATAACACTTAATTGCATTTATACCTTCGTCTTGACAGAAGGCAATAATCCAAATGTCGTGTTTGAGCAATTACAAGATTACGTGAACAGTACAGGGGTACTGTTCATCTATTTATAGTCACAGGGCGCAGCCTGTGTGAAATTACATTTATGCCCTTTACAATCGATTACAAACATGACACAAACTATTATGGGTTTATTGGTCATTTCATCTTTAGGTCGGTTCACTCCTTCGTCTTGAGACATGTCACTATGCCGAAGCTTTATAGGTGATAGCTTCGGCATTGCTTTTGAGAGGATCCGCTGAAGGTGTTTCTTTCTTCAGGATCTTCGGCTACGAGGCATACCCCCAACAGAAGATTTCTCCAACTACCTCACATATACTCATCTAAAGGTAATATTTCACATTGATTTTCCTTCTATGCTTCAGATTAATTTGTTGGGAAGTTTAGTTATTTTTTTGTAGGGCTTGTTCTTGTGCAAGGCCTTAATGAATAGGAAAAATATTAAGGGCGAAGCTGCCCAAAGAGAAATTATAAAGCTTAGATCCAAAGTGTCTGAACTTCAACACGACTGCGGGGAGAAGGAAAAATCATTTAAGATTCTGGAGAAAGACTTTATCGATAGTCGAACCGAAGTTCAGACCATATCTAAAGAAAAGACCAAGGTCAAAGAAACAATGGGAAGAAAGTATTAGAGCTCAAAGCTTCAAATGATGAAAAGGACAAACATATGCATCACTCGAAGTTGAACTAAAGTGAGGAAAGGAGGAATACGATGCTGAAACTAACACGATAAGGGAAGCATCTACCGAAGCAGCTGTTAACCTTAGTGGTGCTGAAGTGAATATAGGGGATCTCAATGATGAAATAAACCACCTAAGGCAGCTCAAGGAAAACTATTCGAATTTTGATGAGCAACTGCTACACTCTGGGCAACAAATGTCGCAACGAGTTGGAGAAGACCTTCTCCTCGGCTAGTGCAACATCTCGGGAGAAAAATTACTCCAAAGGTGACTTAGAAGGTATGATGCGTTGGATTCTTAGCAAGACTCATGCTTACAAAGGTGTCCTCTCAACTCAGAAGGATTACTGTGCATGGATAGGCGCCCGAAGCACTGCTTCAGTTTTGCTGAAGGATGGTTGTCAAAATATGAAAGCTTGCACTGAACATGACTTCGAAGTCTCTACAGACAGTGTTAGGAGATCAGCTGTCGAGGCTTCGGAGTGGGGGAAAATTCTTATCTGATATATGGACCAAGGGTGGGAAGGAAGTTAGTATTGAAGAATCATTGAAAAACAAAGTGAAGTTTTACATTGGATTACCTTTTTAACTTACTTGTACGAAGTATATATACTTTTTCTAAGAACTCCAACTCCTACAGCTTCGAAAGGCATCTAAAAAGTTAGCAGCATCAGAAAAAGTTTGCAGGAAAGGAAAGTCGAAGGTGTTTCTTCTTTGTTTCCTTTCATGTAATTTATCTGTGCATTCATCCTTGATTTATTTTCTAACTTTCAATGGGAAGTTTCTACTTCACAGGTGATCATTCAGGTTAAACATATTGGGGCCAAAGCCGAAGATGTTGCCCTTGAAGCCAAAACCATAGCTACCGAAGCAGCAAAGAAAGGTGCAGACGACATAGTCTGGAAGATTTGTGAGCAGATCTGTAATGAAATCATGTTGGGCAGTAAATATTTGATGTAGCCTTATTATAACATCTGTGGCACAGAGAATGGACATTCGAAGCTCACTTTGTCAATTTCATGTAATGTAACATACCTTCGCTTTCGTTGATTTTCCCTTTCCTTTATGATGTGTGAAACTTACATCCTGTGCATTTTTTAGTCAAAGGCGAAAAACACCTTCCATTCTTTTCACACATTACAAAGGAACACCCTTCATAGCCTATAGTTTTGACATAAAACCAACTTGCTCATTCCCTTAGGAATGGCTTCAGATCGACTTTGGAGCTCTTTCACCCTTAGGTGATTGCGAATGAGCTCTGCATTCCCTTAGGAACGACTTCAAAGTTTTTTCACCATTACTTAGGTGATTGCGAATGAGCTCTGCATTTTCTTAGGAACGACTTGAGAGCTTTTTTACTATTACTTAGGTGATCATAAACGAGCTCTGCATTCCCTTAGAACGACTTTGGAGCTTTTCAGTGTTACTTAGGTGATCATAAACGAGCTCTACATTCCCTTAGGAACGACTTCAGAGCTTTTTCACACTTACTTACCCAAAGCTTTTATTGCAACATTTTTGTCATTGCACTCGAAGGTTCCAAGTCATTATTACATTGATTTGCATAATATAGAAAATTATAAGTTTGTGAAAGTAAACATAAATAGATTGTAATGTCTTCTCGATAGCTTCGGGCTTACTAACCGAGCCCCTTGGGGTCTGTAGTATATGCGCTTCGTCTCTAGGACCATACTTTTAATAGTACATGTTTTAGAACCCTCCCTTCTATTCCTTTGCAGAAAATCTTGCACTGGAAACTTGGGATGGCCAGTAGAGACCTAATCGTAGGGGGTGGTCCAGGGATGAACGAAGCAGATGGCGACCATGCGCTCATCATGGGATTACTCGAAGCATTTGAGGTCGAAGGTAGATTTAGCCTTGGCTCCTGTGATTAAGGCTAGACGTACTGTGGAACATAAGGCAAGTAGTACGAAGATGTACTGAACACCTCCTTCGGCTGGGAAGGTTGAGCAGCTGAGAAAGCAAGTTCTTTCTACTTGTTGATTGTATGGTGCCATGTTCTTGTGGTGTGGCATCTGTACTCACCTCAAAACAAGCAGAATGGCTTACTTGGAGGTGCATTGAATCTGCCACCTAAGCTTTGGCCTCCCCTTCCACCTATCGAAGCAGATGGACAAAACATGTTATGCGAAGGCTGATGCCAAGAGCTTACTTGTTGCTAGGAGCTTGCTTGTTGCTGGCCCGATTGACCCTGAGACTAGGCCATCTTTTCTTCACCCTGCATCGGGTTGTGAATGCTTCGAACATGCTTGGGGTGGAACCTTCCCTTGAAGCCTCTAGCAGTTTCGGTGTATCTATGTAACTCCTCCCTTCTTTGATGGAAATCATTGTCAGCTCTTATGTAGTCGTCCATCTTTTGCCGCAATTTCTCAAGAGAATGGGGAGGCTTTCTTGCAAAATACTAGACTGCTAGTTCTGGCATGAGCCCCTTGACCATGGCTTCGATGACGATGTCATCCTGGATTGTTGGTGCCTAGGCCTGAAGTCGGAGAAACCTTCGAACAAATGACTGAAGGTATTCATCCGGCTCCTGAGCGCACTGAAACAAGGCTTGTGCAGTGATGGGCTTCGACTGGAAACACTGGAAGCTAATGAGAAGCATTTATTTGAGCTTCGGCCATGAAGCGACAATCCTTGGCCAAACAGATGAGTACCGAGTCTGGGCCACACTTCTGTCCGCCATGACGAAAGACTTTGCCATGACTGATGAGTTTCCACCATATGAGGATATGGTAGCTTTGTAGATCATTAGGAACTACTTTAGGTCAGACAAGTCATCATACATAGGCAATGTAGGCGACCTGTACAATGGTGGCCAGGGTGTGGCTTGCAGCTCTAGTATAAGCGGTGAGGCTTCGTCCTATAGAAAATCATGAAAGTTGAAATCTTCCTAATGAAGGTTGTCATGTTCTTGGTTCTTGTTGTATTGGTTTTCGTGCGCTTCGATGTTGCACATGTCTTTGGCTGCTTCGTCGATCTTCTTTTGGAGCTCAGAGAGACGAAGCATATTCTCCTTGTGCATCTCGATTTGGTGATGGATCACTTCAAGGTTGTTGATCTCGTCATCAAGCTCCTCTTCTCGTGGCTTTGTACTATTGGCCTTCCTCTTTTAGTTCCTTGCCGCCCTGATGAGAGCTTCGTCTCCTTGATTGGGGTCCAAGGTCATGAGGATAGAGCCTAGTGTCGTAGATTTCTTCAGCAGCATGGTGTGGGTTGATGTGGTCATGGAATCATCATAGGTGGGCACCAATGTTGTTGACTTGTTTTCAATAGCTTCATAGCATAAAAAACATGGCAACATCAAATTAAAAGTATGAACCTTCATCTTTGAGTTATCACTTCTTTGAAGTGTTAACTCAAAGCCAAAGGTCTTGAAGGAAGACAAAGATTAAATGTCATTAAATGGAAACAACAATGAGCAATATAATGAATAACTCATATCATATGCCTTAGCATTTTTATTCCATCTTTCTTTGTATTGAACAAGTTTACAGACATACCTTCGACTTCTTAACACTAGAGAGCGCAAAGGTGCTTCGAAGGCTAAGAGAAACGAAGCTAAGACCCTTCCAAAAAAGGTTCCTTTAAGTAGGGCACTGTTCACCTATTTATAGTGAAGTTGAACAGTTTCGTAGAAGATTACATACATGCCCATGGGGTTTACACACATAATTTACAAATGACAAAGGAACATTGTTGTCTTTTCCCTTTCTTTCTTGCTATGCAAGTCTTGGACATGATTAGAGGGATACAACATATTAGAGGGATATTTCACTTTTGGAGCGGCTGGGTTCTGTCTGGAATCAAACAAAACATCTTATATACTAGAACTGAACGACTTGGTTCTACCTAATTCTGGAACCAAACACTACCTAAGAATCCCAACTATCACTGTGCAAAGTCTACCAGACACTCAATAGCTATTCAAATCCCCATCTATATAATCTAGAGGACTTTAGGGCCAAGATCTTACATATATGTGTCACCAGTGCAACCTATGACCCTTAACTTTTCTTCACTAGGATAGGGTGCAACCTCAAAATTTGGAGTGTCACAAGCCCTACCCACTTCAGCACTTTTTCACCATCAGTAATAGTTGCGACAGCTATTGCACCACCCACTCAGACTATCTTAGCCACTCTCAGTCAGGTCACGGGATAGACCTCTTAGTCGGTTGCTCTTCCAACATCTCCTATTTCTCTATTTATAGTATTCCTCTAACTGTCACCGATGAGACTACCATCCTTAGTAGCATCTTTTGACCCACCACAATTGGTGATAGCTTCTCTAACTAGTAAGCCATAGTTTGAGACAGGGAGGTACCACATCCGAGCCTACTAGGTAGACTGAGGCTTCTTGTGATACATGCAAGGATGCACTTCTCACGTAGTTTGATATCTCTCCACACCCCTTAGCGCCTAACACGACTGCATCGACCCCTCCATAGGACCCTTAGGTTTTGTAGTTTTTTGATGAGTGACTTCAAGTATCCTAAATTTGAAGTGTAAAGTTACGGAATTTAGGGTGCAAAGTTTGAAATGGGCATAATTTTTTTATTTTTGTGTGTTCTGAATTTTTTTCATGTAGAAAGCTTTAATTATGTGGGTAGAAAATTAAAGTGCATGTCTAATTATTTAATTTGAAAGAGTCCTAAAATTGGTGAATATTTGTGTCCACACATAGAGATGTTAACAATGCATTTAAAAATGGTAGCATATAATACTACATGGTCCGTAGGAATTGAAACTTAGGATTTATAAAGTTTTTAATATACATTTTGGAAGCACAAGGTATAACGATTTTCATATGTGATCTAAAACTTGGGGACATAGAGTTTTAGGGCTAATTTGGAAACCTCAATTTCACAAGGGATTTCTATTTTCCCATGGGAAAATGAACTAATTTCCCGTGGGAAAATAGAGATCACATAGGAAATTGGGGTTCCCAAACTAGCCCTTAGTTAAGTGATCTCAGAGTTTTTTATTCTACATACAAATCCTTTGATATGTATCGATAGAAAAGTAGGAAGCTTTTGAATGTGCAATGTGAAGTAATCTGAATTCCAAGTGTAAAGGCCACATCCTTTTGAATTTGAATATCCTCCTTTCGCTTAGCTTAAATTCAAATTTGTCATATATTATCCGATTTTCCCTTGTGTTTCCAAGAAGATGCAAAACCGTTGGTGAGTGCTTCACTTATTATTATCTTTTGGTCGTCCATTTAACCAAACTAAAAAAGTCTTGCTTGTGGATACAAAGAAAACATCAGCCATCTAAATTCTTGCATTCAATGTTAGAATTATAAGCATTTTCCATATCATTTTAATTCCATAAATTAACATTATGATGATGACATATAAAAGGTAATTAATCATAGAAATCGTGATCTCAAATATATCTATAACAATATGGATCATGAGAACATAAAGCATATGAATCATATAAATATAATAAGCATATAAACATGGTACATGTATTATGATGGAACAACTGAAAATAAACAGATAGCAACATAAATAGCATGACTGTAAAATTAAAACAAACAGATATAACATATTTTAATATGACAGAACATATGAGATAAATTCATGGCTACATATCAAACAGCAGAGATGAATATATGAAACATATATAATCTGCAGAACGCAAAACAGTAAGGATATAAATTGATCATACCCTCCCATGCGCTCTGAGGATCCAGATCCTTGTCCAGCTTCTCTTGTCATGTCGCCAGGAAGAAGAAGAAGTTTTGGGCAGTCGCGTAGACACTCCCAAAAACCTAATTACCGATCCCCCGTGCAAGGTCTCAAACGATAAGGGCTTCGGAGGCACCTGCCCTCTCGCTTCTCTGTGCGCGCAGAGTTACGAGATGGAAACACCCACACCTGCGGCTGGGACTGTGATTGTGAAGGTTCTGCTCTCATGTACCAAGTGACAGGGGTTCTCCCCTACTTAACCTTTCGTGGAAGGAAGCTGAAGGAGAAGGGTCGCATGTGGCACGCTAAGAGACGGGCAGCTGAAGGAGAAGGGTCTCGCATGCGGCAGATCAAGAGACGGGCATCTCAAAGGTTTAATCCGGAGTTGAAACTCCAGTGGTTAGTGAATGCTAAAAATTAACACAACCACACCACGCCCGCGCGCCGCCTGCCTCGCCCGGCCCGAGCCCGGCCCGGCCGGCGGCGGCGCGCGCGCGTGTGGCACGCCCTTGTACGTTTCTTGACTTCTCAAATTAAGTGGAATAATTCCTACCATATAAGTCAAGCCAACGACCCTTGGACTTCCAATATAGTACTATTGATATTCTCCACCATTACACACCATAGAGTTTATTGAATAAATGGGCCAAGCCCATAAAAGATCCAACAATCCCCACCAAACTCTAGGGTTTGTAATGATGAAGTATCAGAATCACAATCCTTTGATATACTAGTGTTTCAATGGAGACTGTTAAGTTGAACATCCATCTAGAATAAGAGTTTCACTCATTCACAACTGAACAATGGACTAAGCCTTGAATTGACAGTTTTGTGCGAACTGAGATTCGCTCAAATCCTTTGCTGATACTAGGCTGCAAAAGGGTATTCCCGCTGTTTAGAAGCATATAAGTCACACTTCAGTGCCTTTCATGAGTGTTGGGGACTTGTTCTCAAATGCTATGAATTAAGAACAAGGCAACATAAAGTGTTAAATATTAATGCCCTTCGTCCAACGAAGCATTATTCCCTTAAGGATTAATGAACCTTGGACGAAGGTTAAAGGCAGTACAATTACGAAGGTTAAATCTTCGTAATAGATTGAATAAAGTAATATAGAATATGAAGCGTCAAAGGTAAATAAATTACAAATGAACAACATTATTCTCATATTAAATTGATTTAATATATTTAAGCATTGAATACAATTATACCTTTGCCTTGACAAAGATTGATTCCCGAATGATGCGGTTGCAATTACAGGAATGCGTGAACAGTAAAGGAATACTGTTCACTATTTATAGACACGGGACACAGCCTGTGAGGAATTACAATTATGCCCCTCATAAGGGATTACAACAGCGACTCAAACATTTATGGACTAAAAGGTCATTCTACTTTTATGTCGGTTTGTAATTCCGAAGCTTCATGAAGAGGAACCTTCGGTCATCACATGCGGACAGCTTCAGCCGAAGCTGTTTCTTCCTACCAGACCTTCGGCGACGAAGCATAGTCCCAACAGTAGCCCCTTCGCGGTGCTAGATCATTTTTCGTAACGAGCTTGATCCGTGAAAAAAGTATCTTAGGCTTCGGGAAGCCGAAGGTCCAAAAAACACCTTCCCTGAGCTCGTTTCCGAGAAACGATTAAAATAATCCGAGCGCGAGGTGGCCCCGCCATGCAGCAGTTACACGTGTCCTGGCGATTCACCTTCTCGGGTTCTGTGGCCCACCGTTCAGTGGGTGCCAGCAGCTGTTCGCCTGGTGTAAAAATCCTGGCGATTCACCTTCTTACCTGCATCACTATATAAACAGACGGGTAGGTGTGAAGTTACCACAGCATTCATTGCTATTTGCACTGTTTTGCTGCCAAAATTTTTAACCATAGCCGAAGCTTGGCTCTCGGAATCAAACGAAGCTCCAGTTTGAAGCCTACTTCGTCAGAAGAAAAAGCTTCGGAAGAAAAAGTACTTAGTTCCCAAAAAATTCAGAATTAAATGGCCAGAGTGCGTTCTACCGCTAGGGTTGAGCGTGAGGGAGGCGAAGCTGAAGGATCGGAGACTGTTCCCATCTCCGAAGCGATGCAACGATCCGGACTGGTAACCTCGGAAGAAATCCGTACCGCTGAGACGGAGCAGACTGTCCCCATCTCCGAAGTTGCTGCCGACGCGGAGGAAGGAAATATTGAGGAAACTGATTCCGAAGATGATTATCAAATTGCCATGCCAAGTAAGCCCAGCCACTTGGACTTCGGAAAATCAACTGTCTCTAAGGCTGATCTCTCCAAGATGGTGAAGTCGGGGTATTTCAGTGAGAGTCAGAAGAAGCTACTTCGCTTCGGGGGGGAAGAAACTACCCCGAAGCCGGAGAAGGATGAAATAGTCATTTTCAAGAGCTTTCTAAAGGCTGGGTTGAGATTCCCCCTCCATGGGATTATTGCAGATGTATTGAAGAAGTTTGGGATCTACTTTCATCAGCTGACTCCTAACGCTATCGTTAGGCTTAGTGTTTATATCTGGGCCCTCCGAAGCCAAGCGGTGGAGCCGTTTGCCGACAGCTTTTGCCGAGTTCATGAGCTGCACTACCAGACGAAGGCTAGAAAAGATGGATTGCATGATAACTTTGGTTGCTATAATTTTGCTTATCAGAAAACCACAAAATTTCCTGTAATCAGCTACCGAAGCAAATGGCCGGCAGGCTGGAAGTCGGGAATGGTTTTATGTGAAAGTTGACGAAGACAAAGAGAAGCTGGTACAAAGCCCTCTTGAATTGATCTTCGGAGAAACAAGACCGCGATGCCAAATGTCATTAGAAGGTCCCACTTGGGCTGCACTGGCTGAGTTTAAAATTATTTCAGAGCATATCGGCACAAGAGACCTGGTTCAAGAGTTCTTGGCCTTCAGGGTTTTTCCTACTTTAAAAGAATGGGAAATGCCGAAGCTAGAGGGGGAGAAGAAAGAAGGGGAACTTGTGCGGTTACCTTACTATTACAAGTTTAAGAAATACTTTAAAAAACCTTGCCAAGAGTGGCTGGACACAATTGAAATAATGTGCAATGAAATACTCGGTAATTACTCCAAAAAAGAAGATCAGTTGATGACTGCGGCCTTCGGTACCCGTCCGAAGCGAAGACTGAATCGAGTGCTGGACGCCTAGGGTTTTGAATATCCCGACTACGAACAACTAAATAAAGGTGTCGAAGGCCGAAAAAGGAAAAGGGTAGCCGAAGCTTTAAATGAAGATGAGAAAGAACCACCAAAAGAGAAGAAAACTCCGAAGAAGAGAAAAGTATCATCTCCGAAGCGAAAAGTATCCGACGAAGAAGAGACTCCTGCATCACGCTCTGCCACTGACGTGGAAGAGATTTTGAAGGTAATGACTGAATCCCTGCGTGTGAAGCTAAGTCCATTAGGGCCTCAACTGATGAAGTTTTTTCAGAAGGAAAAGGAGCCCGAAAAAACGAAGGAAACAACTAAAACAAAGAGACAAAGAATCATCGCAGTGACAGAAGTCATTGACAAAACACCACCGAGAGCCTCAGCTCGGAAGATACCAGCGGCTGAAGAAATAACAAATATTGAAATCGCACCTTCGGAGATCGCGGCTACCGAAGCTACCTCAACCGAAGATTTGAACTTGGAAACCACAATCGAACATATCGACAAAATGCTGCTAAACATGGCCACAGAAGAAGCTACGACTGCCGCCGAGGAGACCATGGCCGCAGTGTCTGGGAAAGAAAAGGAAATCTCTGACGAAACTTCAGAGGACGAAGCCTTCATGTTTCAAAATTTAGTTGGACAAGAACTGTCAAAAACCGAAATAGAAGAGCTTAAAGAATATGCCAAATCTTGTGGATATAAACCAGGAGCACTCCTCTTCGGGGGTATTGATGATGAAAAATTAGACTGTATCCGGGATCAAACTGGAGCTAAGATTATCGGTACTCTATCAAAGAGTATCGGTTTTCCGAAGCTAGAAATGGATATTAGCCGCTACCGACGACAACATGTCGTTGGTAGTTTATTTTATTCCAATTTCAAGGTGAACTACTTTTCCCTTGACTTTTATTGTTTTTAATAACGAAGACATTTCTAACGAAGGTTGTTTATGTGCAGAGTATGCTGTTGAGTAAAGCTTTGAAAATGCAGCAGGATCTGGAAGACAAAAAACACGAGGTTATAATTGAAAATTTAGAGAACAAATTAAAAGAGCAATCAGCTACTATTGAAAAGAAAAACTTCGAGCTTCAGACAACCGAAGGCTTATTGGCAGAAGCCGAAGCTAAAATAGCAGAATTGAATACGAAGCTTCTCTGCCAATCTGAACAGTTTGAACAAGAAAAGCAAGAACTTAATGCGAAACTTGAAGCCGAAGTCCAACAAAATTCAGATTTGAAAAAATTATTGGCAAGCCTTCAAGACAAATGTTTGGAGTTTAGCAATAAATGTATTCAACGACTGAGAAAAATCTTCCACTCAGTCGGGGCTAGCTGTTGGGGGCCTTCGGTTTCCGAAGGTCCTCAAAAACATGATTTAACAGTGTTTCTAGAGTATAATGTGTGAACAGGTATCTTAGGACTCGTATCAGAGAGGGAGAAGCTCAAAAGATACGAAGGTTGACACAGCGCCGAAGCTGTGAAGCAGGAAAGCTTCGGCATGTTCGCAGAAAAGGGAACCGACTTGAAGATGAAAAGGCCATTTAGACCTCGATAGATTACTATAGAATTACCACCAAATGCAAAGGGCATGTATGTAATTTTGTATGGGTTGTACCCCGTGCCTATAAATAGGTGAACAGTACCCCCGTACTGTTCACGCTGATTTGGTGTTCACTTTTGCGTCACGCTTGTACTTTCATTTCCTTCAAATTGGAGGTACATCTGTAATTCAATGTTATTTTTATTTACATATAATAATGATATATGATGATCTACGTAATTCTTTATGTTTCTTGTAATTCATTCTTCGTCAATATGTAATGCATTTATAAAGGTTCGCCCTTTGTAACCTTCGTCCGAAAATCATTATATCCCAAGGGAAATAATGCTTCGTAGGACGAAGGACTTAACCGATTAACATTTTCTATGTTGCCTTGTTCTTGAAGCATTTGAGAACAAGTCCCCAACACTAGCAGTGGGAAGTTCACCCCGTCAACTGAAGATTTACCAAAAACCTTCGAACATATTGAGGGTGAAATTGATGAGCTTGACGAAGTTATAGCCGGGCACGGTGACTTCTGTGCCTGGGTAGCTTCTCGGGGCACTGCTGCAGCTTTTCTGAAAGCTGGCTGCGATCATGGAAAAATTGTTAATAGGCCCAATTTCACTCTATCACCATCAATTTTAGATGACATTCCTGACCTCGCCCGAAGCATTTCTAATAGATTTGTAAAGATGATATGGACAAAAGGCGGGCGAGAAAAGGCTAGAGACGAAGCTCGGAGTCATCTTGAACCAGTAAGAAATCATACCTTGTGCTTACCTTTTCCTTCAAACTTGGTTTTGACTCTCAACAACTCAATTCATGTAGGATGACGAAGCCGAGACCGATGCTTAGAGTACGACACCAAAGCTGAGACCCATGAAGATCAGTAGGAGTAGACTGTAGAAAAACTCAAAAAACTTTTGAAATAACTTTTGTAAATATGGCTAAACAATTCTTAATGAATTTTTTTATCTTCATGTCCCCAACATTAGCGCCCACCTCCGGTGAACAAGTCCCCAACATTAGCGCCCACCTCCGGTGAACTCACTTCCACTCTTTGAAGTTTTTTATCTTCGGCGATCATAAACCTTCGTTATGGCGCCGAAGAAAGCTTCAGCACCTGGGACTGCAGCTCTACAACCGCTGGACCACAATCAGGAGACAGTCTCTCTTCGGGAAGCCCGAAGCCAGAAAAGGAAGGCTGTTAGCCCGTCACCACCAGAGGACGAGTTAGATCAAGAAATCAGAGATATGGAGATGCTTCATCAACAAGTGCAGAGGAAGAAAGAAAAGATGGCCAGGCTAGCTGAACTACAGAGGCAGATAGACGAAGCCTCTGAAGAAGTTCGTCACCTTGCTCAGGATGAGCAACACCGAAGGCCTCAGCACCAAGACCTTCATCAGGAGGGTTTTCCCAACGGAGATGACTGGTATGACAATTTCCATCATGGGAATTTTGTTTTTGACGATGCTTCTCCTCTGTCCGCTGAGCTGCAGGCTACACCTTGGCCTCCGTCCTACAAGCCTCCTCAGCTTCCCGTATTCGATGGCCACTCAGACCCGAATCAGTTTTTGATGAGCTACGAGGCAACAGTATCTTCCTATGGTGGCAATGCTGCGGTCATGGCCAAATCTTTTGTTATGGCTGTCAGAAGTGTTGCTCAAACCTGGTATTCCTCCCTTCGACCAGGAACGATCACTTCATGGCAGAAGCTGAAGGACCTCTTGTTAACTAGCTTCCAAGGGTTTCAGACGAAGCCGGTTACTGCTCAGGCTCTGTTCCAGTGCACCCAGGATCACGAAGAATACCTTCAGGCGTATGTCCGAAGGTTCTTGCGTTTGAGAGCACAGGCACCAACGGTGCCCAATGAAATTGTCATTGAGGCCATGATCAAGGGGCTTCGGCCAGGACCGTCAGCTCAGTACTTCGCCAGGAAGCCCCCTCAAACTTTGGAGAAGCTTCTCCAGAAGATGGATGAGTACATTCGGGCCGATAACGATTTTCGCCAAAGAAGGGAGGAGGCCTTCAGGTTTTCTGAAATGACCAGGGGCTTCGGTGGGAGGTTTTACCCGAGGCATGTTAGATCAATTCATAACTCTACACAAAGTGATGATAAGGGGAGCCAACAGCAAAGGCCACAATATTCCTCACAGGCTTCGGGGCAACAGCAAGCTCCCTTCCGACCACCAGCTCCAAGAGGTAGAGGTGCCAGGGGCTTCGGAGGAAGATTTGGCGATCAACAGAGAAGAATCTTTTTCTTATTCTGTGGTGAGAACAAGGGCCATACTACCAGGATGTGTCATGTTACCATCCAGAAGCAAAAGGAAATAGCCGAAGCCGCAGCACAACAAGCTCAGCCAAAGCAGGTCATGCATACAGCTTCGTATCACTCGCCTTACATCCCAGAGTATGTAGGCAACCACCCTGCAGTTTCTGTTGCTTCGGCGAGTCAATCTCAAGCTTCTTGGCAACAACCTCCGCCTCCACCTCCGTTACAGCAAGGACAGCAGCCAGAAGGGAGCCAGTATGCTCCACACCAAAGGGACTTCCGAGAGCAGTCCGAAGCTCGTACAGTCAACAGCACCGTGCCAGAGTCAAAGCACATCTATTGACAAATATCCTACCCTAATAGCAATCTTTTCTATCCAGTTTTGTTTTCTGTAATAAAGGATATTGTTTAGGTTTCATATAAATACTTTCGTTGATTCCCACAAGGAAAATGTATTTTTCTCAGGCTTAAATTGTTAAAGTTTAAAGACTTGTGATAGTCAAGAGGACCTTCGGACTACCGAAATTTATTCGAAACAGCAAAAAGTCGTTCTAAGGAACGCAGAGTAAGTTGCCGAAGTTACAAAAAAGTCGTTCCAAAGGGAACGCAGTGTAAGTTTTTTGCTCCAAAGACGTTCCTAAGGGAATGCAGAGCTTACAGCGAAAAGTCAACGCTGATTCCGCCAAAAGTAAAGGCGAAGAAGCTCCAAAGACATTCCTAAGGGAATGCAGAGCTTACAGCGAAAAGTCAACGCTGATTCCGCTGAAGTAAAAGGCGAAGAAGCTCCTAAGGGAGGCTTATAATGAAAAATTTTGTATGTTTTGTCACAGGAACGCGTGTATCTTCGGAATAAACAACATTTTACTCAGCATAACATCATCGCATCATTTCGCATAACATAAGCATCATACATCATATTGCATAAAGCACAAGAAGGGGATGTGACATCGATCTTCGGAAGAATGTTTTGAAAGGGCAAACCATGCTAAGTAGCTTCACATTGTCAAGAAGCCTGGATATTATTCATCAGAACACTGGATATTGTTGTGACAAACAAAAATCCTTCTTCACGAAGCATGAAAAGAAGGGAAGGTGTTTTTTCGTCAAAGACTCAAAAAGCGGTACGTGTAAAGTTTCATGCATCGTAAAGAATTAAGCAATAAAAGGGTATATTACATTCAGGTTTACAAAATGTTACAATTCAGAAGTTTACTTTACAATAGTGTTCAATTTTCTTTTAGAACAACTTCTGCAGCCTCATTCAGGAGTCGATCGACGACTTCGTCCATGATTGCTTCGGCCATCTTTTTAATTTCATCGTCTCCTTTCGGCTGAGGGCCTGGAGACGCTTCAGCAGGATCTGAAGGACAGGACACGGCTATGCTGCTATTACAAACGGAAAACGAAGCTTAAAACCAAAAATTATAACACAATACAAACTATTAGTTAATACCTAATTGACCTTCGGGCTCTGTGCTCTTTTCAGCAGCCTTAGCCACTTCTCTAGCATCGTGAATGCCCTTTTCACTTCTTTGAATAATTTCTCCTGCCATTTCTCGGCCACCATTATCCCAGATATCAGTAAAAAACTTTCCACCAATTATGCTTGCTTCGGCCGAAGGGTCTTTTGCGTCTTCAAAGGACAAAGCAGTTTCGGATTGTGCTAAGATTTTTACGTGTTCACAGCCCTTCTTCTCTAGAATGGTGGCAATTCCTCTGGCCCCAGAGAAAGCACATATATCCCCACGGCTATTTAAAATTTCTTCGAAGGCTTCAGCTTCGTGGTCGATCCATTCAATAGGACCTTCGGGATTGCCTCTTATAAAGTTTTCTTCACTAGAGAAGGCGCCGACCCTGGCGAAGCTAGCCTTCAACTTCTTAACACATTCTATAGATTTGTTATAGCACCTCTTCTTGGATGAACGAAGCTCTTCAACAGTTGCTTCCAAGTGATCTGCCCATTGGTCGCTGAGCTCTCGCCTTGTTTCTTCAAGTATACGTTCTTCCCTGGCTCTGGCCAGTTGTTTCCGAAGATCTTCTATTTCGCGTTTCTGAGCTTCAGCCTGACTCTTGAACGCAGCTTCGTCTTCCTTTATTTTATTTACCAATGAGTGTAATATTTTATCTTTTTCGAGGCCTTCGTTCCTCAGTTCAATTACTTCGGAACGAAGGTTGCTCAGGGCTATAGTACACCCTTCGTCTTCAGCATCTTTTTGTGCCCTGAGGGCATTACTAAGTATCAGGCCCTGCAAAGAAAAGTATGTGTGTTTCAATAAAACAAGCAAAAGGTTTTTTTTGGTATCAACAAAGAATACAAGGATCCCATTTGTCGCACCTTTAAGCTATTGTAGGCCAGGCTGTCGGCCAAATCGTTCTTCGACAGCACCGAGAGCCCGTCTTCTAAGGTTGGGAATCCGAAGCTCTTGCTCATCTCCCGGCAAACAGAAATTTCCTTGTTGTCAGGGAGACAATACAAAAAGTCTTCTTCTCCACTACCATTGAATATTAACGCCCCCTTTGGATACTTCAGCTTTTGGGCGTAATGCTGGGCCTCTTGCTCCTCTTTTTCTGAAAGTTTTTTCCCCGAAGCATGACGAACAATATAATCACGAACTCTGATGGATGCTTCGGGGGCAATGACTCCGATCTCTTCAACAAAAGTTGGCTTTGTTATTTTTTCCTCAGTTTCCAAGGATTCTATCTTCGCGGGCTCTGAGGACCCAGCTTCGGCTTCAGTCCCTTGCACTGGAGTTTTGTTATCAGAAATTTCAGTTGTCGTTTCAGGAATGGCAGCAGCTTTCTTCGGAGGTGTGCTTGAAGTTTTAATTGTTTCTAGTACATCTAGCACATTGGCCATTCTTCTTCTTTTTGGAGTCACTGCTGGCACTTTTTGATTTTTTATTGTCTCAACATTTGCTGCAGGACTCACAATTTCTGGTACTTTTTCTTCAGTTGGTTTTTTCACTTCTCCAATTTTTTCTGTGGATGGCGCTTCGGCCATTTCTTTTGTTTCTGGCAGCGAAACCTTCGGTTCTTCTAGTTCTATCTTTTTCGCCGTTTCGGTCATCCCTGCAGCTGCAGGTGGCGTGACTGGTCTGGTTGGCTTTTTAGCCTCGGTAGCCGAAGAAGGTTTTTCGGTAAACTCCGGCACCGAAGCTGGTTCGATATAGCGCGGCCGGTGAGTGAGGACTTTTATTTTCTTTCTTTCAGGCTCTGGCTCGCTAGGAGCAGTTGCAGCTTCTTCTTTTGCAGAGGTTGTGTTCTTTCTTTTCTGCCTTCGGACGGGGTAGCAATAGTCAGGGTAAACAAACCCAATTGCATCAAATACCCGATTCAGCCTTTTCTTTTTTCGGCCTCCGAAGGCTGCTGACATCGCAGTATCTTCGGCCTTTGAATAAGCACCAAGCAATTCGTCACTTAAATTTTCAATACTCTTTAGCCAGTCATCATCTGGCTCAGTAAATTTATCTCCAAACTTGAAGGTGTACTTCAGTCTCACAAGCCCACCTTCGTCGGCCTCTTTTATGGTTTCTTGAGGCATTTCCCATTTCTCCGCAAGAGGCCAAACCCGGAAGGCAATATGCTCTTGTACTAAATCTCTTGTTCCAATAAAAGAGCAGATGACGCCGAAGGCCCTCTGGCATTCTTCGGCAGCTTCATTCATTTCCACCTTCGGCCTCCGAAGGCCGAAGCTTTGCCAAATAGGACGCATAATTATACCTTTGATATCTTCTCGTGCTGATAGGTCATTCTTCACATAAAACCATTCTGTCATCCAATCCCCGGGCCATCTCTTCCGAAAGGTTGGTACGGGACAGCTTGCCCCGGACCGAGAGACGAAGCTGTAGCAGCCAAAGTTATTATGGTACTGTTCTTTGCCCCAAGGCTTTGTTTCATATAATAATTCGTGTATATTGCAGAAGCTTCTTGCATCAGGCTTCAGACCTTGGCTTCTCGCGGCCCACACGAAGATATTTAGCCTTATAATTGCCTCGGGAGTAAGTTGATGAAGATAGACTTCGAAGATTTTCAACACCTCCATGACGAAGCTACTCAAGGGAAATCGTAGCCCAGCTTTCAGAAAGCTTCGGTATACTACGACTTCATTTTCTTCAGGGTGTGGACAAGTCTTCTCTCCTTCATCGGCCCTCACAATGGACAAATCCCGAAAATACCTTCCTCTCATGTTGACAAGATGATTCTCTTTGATAGTTGATTTACCATAAACTGAATGGCTTGGTCGCCAAGGACGATCTTCGGAGTCTTCGCTACCGCTGTCCACATCATAACTGTCACTGTCACCAGTATCCTCAGACAAGCCTTCCAGAATTTCCTTGGTAATTTTTTCCGTGTTTGTCTTCGACATCGCTATAAGAAACCCCAAGTTTTTCTCCTCATCAAGAGTCAGCTTCGTCTCACCAGCAGTTTTCTTTTTCTCTTCATCAAGAGACAGCTTCGTCTCAGCAACAGCTTTCTTGTCTCCAGACATCTTCGGAAATACTAAAAAACTGTTTTCAAAGCCGAAGCTTTAAAACTAAAGACTCAGGGAATCTTAGCGCGCAAAAGCTAAAAATCGAGCGAGCGAGAGCAAGTGACAAGAGAGCGTACCAAATGAGCTCGCGGTATGCTCTTATTTATACGCTCGGTGCGGTAAAAATGGAAAGACCCCGCCTGTCAGTGAATGTTGCTATTCTAGCAAAGGGAAGGTGTTTTTTCGGACCTTCGGCTTAAAGCCTTCGTCCATGTCGCAATCTAAATTTATTATTTTAACAAATTAATATTGCGAGGGGCTACTGTTGGGGGCCTTCGGTTTCCGAAGGTCCTCAAAAACATGATTTAACAGTGTTTCTAGAGTATAATGTGTGAACAGGTATCTTCGGACTCGTATCAGAGAGGGAGAAGCTCAAAAGATACGAAGGTTGACACAGCGCCGAAGCTGTGAAGCAGGAAAGCTTCGGCATGTTCGCAGAAAAGGGAACCGACTTGAAGATGAAAAGGCCATTTAGACCTCGATAGATTACTATAGAATTACCACCAAATGCAAAGGGCATGTATGTAATTTTGTATGGGTTGTACCCCGTGCCTATAAATAGGTGAACAGTACCCCCGTACTGTTCACGCTGATTTGGTGTTCACTTTTGCGTCACGCTTGTACTTTCATTTCCTTCAAATTGGAGGTACATCTGTAATTCAATGTTATTTTTATTTACATATAATAATGATATATGATGATCTACGTAATTCTTTATGTTTCTTGTAATTCATTCTTCGTCAATATGTAATGCATTTATAAAGGTTCGCCCTTTGTAACCTTCGTCCGAAAATCATTATATCCCAAGGGAAAAATGCTTCGTAGGACGAAGGACTTAACCGATTAACATTTTCTATGTTGCCTTGTTCTTGAAGCATTTGAGAACAAGTCCCCAACACTAGCAGTGGGAAGTTCACCCCGTCAACTGAAGATTTACCAAAAACCTTCGAACATATTGAGGGTGAAATTGATGAGCTTGACGAAGTTATAGCCGGGCACGGTGACTTCTGTGCCTGGGTAGCTTCTCGGGGCACTGCTGCAGCTTTTCTGAAAGCTGGCTGCGATCATGGAAAAATTGTTAATAGGCCCAATTTCACTCTATCACCATCAATTTTAGATGACATTCCTGACCTCGCCCGAAGCATTTCTAATAGATTTGTAAAGATGATATGGACAAAAGGCGGGCGAGAAAAGGCTAGAGACGAAGCTCGGAGTCATCTTGAACCAGTAAGAAATCATACCTTGTGCTTACCTTTTCCTTCAAACTTGGTTTTGACTCTCAACAACTCAATTCATGTAGGATGACGAAGCCGAGACCGATGCTTAGAGTACGACACCAAAGCTGAGACCCATGAAGATCAGTAGGAGTAGACTGTAGAAAAACTCAAAAAACTTTTGAAATAACTTTTGTAAATATGGCTAAACAGTTCTTAATGAATTTTGTTCGTACCTTGTAATATGTTCTTACCCTTCCATTAATGTATGAGGTGCTTTGATGTGGACGAAATTATCTTTTTGAGACGAAGGCAAAAAAACACCTTCCCTTCTTTTCGTACACAACGAAGCATAAAAAACAGCTTTTCCTTTTTGCCGAAGCTCTTCTTTCCGTACACGATGAAGTACAAAAGACAGTTTTTTCCTTTTTGCCGAAGCAACCACTTATGCTATGATGATGGTTATCCTACATATGCCTGGATGAATGTTTATGAATGCAAATGTTATGATGTAATGTGGTGTGCAAATGAATGTCCAAGCACATATCCGAAGCCATAATCACAACCGTTATTTCCTTAGAAACAATCACATATCAGCGCTGACTTTTCGCTGTAAGCCTCCCTTAGGAGCTTCTTCGCCTTTTACTTCAGCGGAATCAGCGTTGACTTTTCGCTGTAAGCCTTCCTTAGGAGCTTCTTCGCCTTTTACTTTCGGTGGTATCAGCGTTGACTTTTCGCTGTAAGCTCTACATTCCCTTTGGAACGACTTTTGAGCAGAAAACTTACACTGCGCCCCCTTTGGAGCGACTTCTTTAGTAGCTTCGTCGTGCTCCGCATCCCCTTAGGGACGGCTTGCGAGCTTCTTCCCTGTTTCTTTTCGGCACTCGATGGTGCGTTCTCAGTTTTTACATTTACATCTTTGGGGGATTTTGCTCTTATAGAGCTAAAAAAGGAAATTACATGTGATGGCCCCATTAAAAACCTTTCTCCCCCTTCAGAAAGGAAAAGGGTGCCATGAAAGAAAAAATATAAAATATAAAAAATTACATCAAGTTATACATAATATCGCCGAAGCTCATCCGCATTCCAAGATCTAGGAATGTCGTTGCCGTCCATATCCTTCAATCTGTATGAACCGGGTCTTGACGAAGATACTACCAAAAAAGGTCCCTCCCATTTCAACTGCAATTTGCCCACTGTATCTGGGTTAGCCACTCTCCGAAGCACCAAATGTCCTGGCTCAATATTCTTTAGCCGAACCTTTTTATCACGCCATTTGATTGTCTCGGCTTGATATTTATTGATGTTCTCCACAGCTTGAAGCCTGATCCCTTCTATAGCATCTTTTTCCACAGAATGATCAGCTTCAGAATCTGATTCTGCTGAAGCTACTACTCTTATTGATCCAGCTTTAGCTTCCTCCAGAGTTATTGCTTCGTCACCAAACAATAATTTGAATGGAGTAAAGCCTGTTGACCTTGATGTTGTTGTGTTGTGGCTCCATACCACTTTGATTAATTGATCTGGCCACTTTCCCCTGGGTTGATTGAAGATTAACTTCATTATTCCTGTCATTATGATGCCATTGGCTCTTTCAACAAGTCCATTTGACTCCGGATGCCTGACTGAAGCAAAATGGATCTTCGTGCCAATTTGATCACAGAATTCTCTGAAAGCTTCGGAGTCGAACTGTGTTCCATTATCTACAGTGATGGCCTTTGGTACTCCGAAACGACAAACAATATTCTGCCAGAAAAACTTTTGAATGGTAGCCAAAGTTATTGTGGCTAAAGGCTTTGCCTCAATCCATTTAGAAAAATATTCCACAGCCACTACAACATATCTTAAGTTTCCTTGGGCCGGTGGTAATGGACCTAACAAGTCAAGGCCCCACCTTTGCAATGGCCAGATGGGTTGTATCAGCTGAGTTAGAGACGAAGGTTGTTTTTGATCTCTTGCACATTTCTGACAACCTTCGCACTTTTGAACTAATTCCGCTGCATCCGAAGCTGCCTTCGGCCAATAAAACCCTTGACGGAAAACTTTTCCAAGTAACGGCCTAGATCCAATGTGAGATCCACACAGGCCTGCATGTATTTCTTTCATCAATTCTATGCCTTCGGCTCTAGATAAACACTTGAGTAATGGAGCACAAACTCCATGCTTGTACAACTCCCCTTCTATCATGACATATGGACGAGCTCTTGCTTCTATCCTCCTGTTATAAGTTTCGTCATCTGAAAGGAAGTTACCCTGAAGGTAAGAGATGATCTCAGTTCTCCAATCTTCACTATAAACAGGAGATATATTGAGGACTGCTCTTTCAATAAGTTCCACTGAAGGTGCTTTTATCGTTTCGAAGAACACATCCGAAGGTAAGGGCAGCCCCTGTGATGCTGACTTAGCTAGCAAATCAGCATGCTCATTTTGTCCTCGAGGGATATTTTTGACAGAAAATCCTTCGAAGGAAGCTTCAATCCTTCGGACCGTGTCTAGATATTTTTCAAGCTTCGGATCTTTAGCCTTACAACTCTTGTCGATATGACCCGAAACAACCTGGGAATCAGTTTTAAGAATGGCCCTTCTGATTCCCATTGCTTTTAACTTCCGAAGACCCAAAAGCAGGGCTTCGTACTCAGTAATATTGTTTGTGCAACTAAAATCGAGTCTTGCCGCATAACAAGTTTTAACTTTGGATGGTGAGACCAACACAGCAGCTGCTCCTGCTCCGAAGGTTCCCCAAGACCCATCGCAAAACACTGTCCATACTTCGGCATTTTTATTTGTTTCTTCATCCTGAGCCCCTGGCGTCCAATCGGCAATGAAATCTGCTAGTGCTTGAGACTGGATCGAAGATCTATGCACATAATCAATGCAAAATTCATTGAGCTCTGCAGCCCATTTTCCAATCCGTCCAGTAGCTTCTCTATTTCTTATAATATCCTTCCACGGTTGCGAAGAAGGAACAACAATATTGTATGCTTGAAAGTAATGCCGAAGCTTCCTGGATGCCATCAAAACAGCATACAACACCTTCTCCAATTCTGTATAGTTTTTCTTTGATACACTAAGAACCTCAGATACAAAATATACTGGGACCTACTTCTTGACTTGGCCATCAAGCTTCTCCTGGACAAGTGCTGCACTTACCGCTGAGTGCGAAGCTGCCACATATAATAACAAAGGAGCCCCTGGTGTTGGTGGAGTTAGTGTTGTTAGATCCATCAAATATTGCTTCAGTTCCTCGAAATCTTTTTGTTGGCTTGGTCCCCATTGAAAGACTTCGGCTGATTTCAGCACTTCGAAGAATGGTAAATTCCTCTCTGCTGATCTGGATATGAATCTATTGAGAGATGCCAGCCTCCCTGTCAACCTCTGGGCCCCCTTTTTTGTATTTGGTGGCTCCATTCGAAGTATAGCTTCAATTTTACTTGGATTAGCTTCAATTCCCTTTGTTGAAACCAAGCATCCAAGAAATTTCCCCTTCTTTACTCCGAAGACACATTTTTCTGGATTCAGCTTTAGACCAGCTTGTCTAAAACTGGCGAAGGTCTCCTGCAAATCAGCAATATGATTTTCTTGTTTCGTGCTTTTTACAATGATATCATCAACATAAGTTAGCACATTTCTGCCTATCTGAGAATGAAGAACCTTTGAAGTCATTCTGCTGAAACTTCCTCCAGCGTTCTTGAGCCCCTCAGGCATCCGAATGTAACAATATGTTCCACTAGGGGTTATGAAACTGGTCTTCGGCTCATCCTCCTTCTTCATCCAAATTTGATGATAGCCTGAATAACAATCTAAAAGACTCAAAAGCTCTGACGAAGCTGCTGCATCAACTAAGGAGTCTATCCTTGGCAATGGGAATTCGTCCTTCGGACGGGCCTTGTTGAGATCCGTAAAGTCAATACACATTCGCCATTTGCCATTGGCCTTTTTTACCATAACAGTGTTAGCTAGCCATTCTGGGTACTTTACTTCTCTGATAACTCCTGCACTGAGGAGTCTTTTGACTTCATTCCGAGCTCCTTCGGCCTTGTCATCAGACATTTTCCGAAGCCTCTGTTTTCTGGGTCTGAAGGATGGGTCAACATTGAGCGAGTGTTCAATAACATCCCTGTTAACTCCGCAAAGATCATTAGCTGACCATGCAAAAACATCTTTGTTGTTGAACAAAAACCTTATCAAGGTTTTCTCCTGTTCTTCGGATAATTGGGATCCCAACAGCACCTTCTGCTCTGCTATGTCCTCGCATAAGAGCATGGGCTTCGGCTGATCTGCCGAAGCTGCTTTCTCCCTTCTGAATTTGTACTGTTCACAAGCTTCAGCTCCATCTATATTATGGATTGCTTTTGAGTCAGTCCAGTTTCCTTCGGCCCTTCTGGCAGCTTCCTGACTTCCATGAATAGCAATGGGTCCTTGATCCGAAGGTATCTTCATGCAAAGATAAGCAGGATGAAGAATTGCTTCGAAAGCATTGAAGGTGCCACGACCAATAATTGCATTGTAAGGGCATTCCATGTCAACAATGTCAAACACAACTTGCTCAGTTCTGGTGTTGTTGATGAATCCGAAGGTCACTGGCATGGTGATCTTGCCCAGTGCTACAATCTGTCTTCCTCCGAAGCCACAGAGAGGGTGTGTAGCATCATGGATCTTATCTTCTGGCTCTTGCATTTGTCTGAAGGCCTTAGCAAATATAATATCAGCTGCACTGCCTGTATCAACCAAAACATTGTGGACCAGAAACCCTTTGATAACGCAAGAAATAACCATAGCATCATTGTGAGGAAAATCCTTGAGTTGAAGATCCTCTTGGGAGAAGGTGATTGGAATGTGGGACCATCTTGACTTGATGAAGGGTCCCTGCACTCCAACATGCTGCACTCTTCTCTGCGCCTCTTTCTTCTGCTTTTTGTTGGCTGGTTCTGAGCATGAACCACCTGTTATCGGGAGCACCAGCTTCGGGGCCGAAGCAGCTCCAACTTGATCCTTAGTCGAAGCCATCAGCTCAAAAAGTGGAAGTGAGTTGACCGGAGGTGGGCGCCAATGTTGGGGACTTGTTCTCAAATGCTATGAATTAAGAACAAGGCAACATAAAGTGTTAAATGTTAATGCCCTTCGTCCAACGAAGCATTATTCCCTTAAGGATTAATGAACCTTGGACGAAGGTTAAAGGCAGTACAATTACGAAGGTTAAATCTTCGTAATAGATTGAATAAAGTAATATAGAATATGAAGCGTCAAAGGTAAATAAATTACAAATGAACAACATTATTCTCATATTAAATTGATTTAATATATTTAAGCATTGAATACAATTATACCTTTGCCTTGACAAAGATTGATTCCCGAATGATGCGGTTGCAATTACAGGAATGCGTGAACAGTAAAGGAATACTGTTCACTATTTATAGACACGGGACACAGCCTGTGAGGAATTACAATTATGCCCCTCATAAGGGATTACAACAGCGACTCAAACATTTATGGACTAAAAGGTCATTCTACTTTTATGTCGGTTTGTAATTCCGAAGCTTCATGAAGAGGAACCTTCGGTCATCACATGCGGACAGCTTCAGCCGAAGCTGTTTCTTCCTACCAGACCTTCGGCGACGAAGCATAGTCCCAACAATGAGTATTTAGGGATTATCCAAGTCCCATAGACTGTGACCAGCAGTCTGACTCATATAGGTGTATTCCTCAGAAGATGTTCTGTAGGACAACATCTCACCTTTATAAGACTCTTGGAATACATTAAGGTAAAAACCATCCTGCCTTACAGATAGGAAAGATGTGCATCAGAAATGAGTTAAGGAAGGGATCTTTCCTCACAACCTACTCCTAGCTTGTTTCTCCACTCTACTTCACGGGATCTCCGATCACATAGAGCAGGTTACCACTAGAGTAGATTTCACATGGGTCTCATACCCATTTCTCTCGATGCACTTTCTATCACATTGCATGACAGACCCTTATTGAATTGATCTGCCAGATTATTTGATGTGTGGACATAATCCACCGTTATAACTCCGGAGTTTTTCAGCTTTCTGACAGATTTCAATCTCCTCTTAACATGCCTTGTAGACTTCATGTTATTCCTGGAACTGTTGACCTTTGTAATCACAGTTTGGTTGTCACAGTTCATGGAAATAGCCGGTATCAATTTTTCAACTACCGGTAAATCCAATAGTAAATCACGAAGCCACTCGGCCTCAGCCCCAGCAGTGTCTAATGCTGCGAGTTCTGCTTCCATTGTAGACTTCGTTAAGATAGTCTGCTTCCAAGACTTCCAGGAAACAGTGCCACCTCCAAATAGAAACACATATCCGCTTGTGGCATAAAGCTCATCAGCATCAGAAATCCAGTTGGCATCACAATAGCCTTCCAGCACTTTTGGGTTTCCAGTATAATGAATATCGTATGTCATAGTACCTTTCAAATACCGCAACACTCTCTCAAGAGCACGCCAGTGATCATCTCCTAGTTTCGACAAAAAATGACTCAGCTTACTCACAGCATAAGAGATGTCTGGCCTTGTTGCACTTGCAAGGTACATGAGCGAGCCAATGATCTGGGAGTATGTCAATTGATCCCTTGCTATTCTCTGATTCTTTCTCAATAGCATGCTAGGGTCATAAGGTGTTGGAGCAGGATCACAATCACTAAAACCAAAGCGACTCAATACCTTTTCCACATAATGAGATTGTAACAAAGTTACCCCACCATCAGCTTCTCCTAAATCTTTCATTTCAAAATTGCTCGATAGAAGATTTTTAACTTCCTCAATCACATTGAGATTTGATGCAAAGATCAGGATGTCATCAACATAAAGGCACAGCATAACAGACTCACCCCCACCATACCGATAATATACACACGTGTCAGATTCATTTACAGCAAAACCAGCAGTTGTAAGAGTATTACCAAACTTTTCATGCCATTGCTTAGGTGCTTGTTTTAGGCCATACAATGATTTTATCAACCTGCACACCTTGTTCTCTTGACCATCCGCAATGAACCCTTCTGGCTGATCCATGTAGATCTCCTCATCCAACTCTCCATTTAGGAAAGCTATCTTAACATCCATCTAATGAATGATAAGAACATAAGAGGCTGCCACAGCTATTAATGTGCGAATAGTAGTCAATCGAGCCACTGGTGAGTAGGTATCAAAGAAATCTTCACCCTCTTTTTGGGTATATCCTTTGGCTACAAGCCTTGCCTTGTACCTCTCGATTGTACCATCATGCCTAAGCTTTTTCTTAAAAATCCATTTGCAGCCTATCGGTTGACAACCATAAGGACGGTCAACAACCTCCCAAGTTCCATTAGACATAATAGATTCCATCTCACTTCTTACTGCTTCCTTCCATAAGTCAGCATCAGGAGAGGAATATGCCTCACTAATGGTAGTTGGTGTGTCTTCCACAAGGTACACTATAAAGTCATTACCAAAGGATTTTGCAACCCTCTGTCTCTTGCTCTTTCGAGTGACTATAGTGTCATCCTCCTCAGGGATGTGCACGTGAGGATCCTCAGCATGATCTATAGAAATAGACAGTTCGTGCTCATGGGGAATTATAGTCTCATGACTTGTATCACTAGGTGTATTCTTCATGGGAAACTCATTCTCAAAGAATGTTGCGTCTCTTGATTCCATGATAGTATCAACAAACATATCAGGCACATCAGATTTTATAATTAAGAACCTATACCCTGTGTTGTGAAAAGAGTACCCAAGGAATATGCAATCAACAGTTTTAGGCCCAAGTTTACGCTTTTTGTTGATTGACACATTCACTTTAGCCAAGCAACCCCAAGTGCACAAATATGAGAGATTTAATCTTCTCTTTTCCCATTCCTCAAATGGTGTGATCTCTTTGTTCTTTGTTGGAACTCTGTTCAGGACATGACACGCTGTCAAAATCGCCTCACCCCACCATGCCTTAGATAATCCCGCTGTACTCAACATGGCATTCACCAAATCTGTTAGAGTGCGGTTTTTCCTTTCAGCAATCTCATTGTATTATGGTGAGAATGGCGGTGTCCTTTCATGAATAATACCATGTTCCACGCAGAACTCATCTAACACATTAGAGAAATATTCTCCACCTCGATCGGACCTTAACCGTTTTATTTTCCTCTCAAGTTGGTTCTCAACTTCAGCTTTATAGGTCTTAAAATAATTAAACGCTTCATCCTTTGTTTTTAAGAGATACACATAGAAAAATCTAGTGGAGTCATCTATAAAAGTGAGAAAGTATCTTTTACCACCTTTTGTCAAAATTCCATTCATCTCACATAGATCAGAATGAACAAGTTCTAGAGGTGCCAAATTCCTCGCCTCAGCAGCCTTGTGAGGCTTGCGGGGTTGTTTTGAATCAACACACACATGGCACTTAGACTTTTTTACCAAGTTAAATTTAGGAATTAGATTTAGATTTGCTAACCGCATAAGACAGCCAAAGCTTGCATGACAAAAACGTGAATGCCATAAATCTGACTCATCAGAAAAATTAACAGAATTCACCATTTTATTACACACATCATGCAGTGATAAGCGGAGCAAGCCTCCGCAGTCATATCCTTTACCAACAAAAGTACCATGTTTCGACACAACACATTTATTTGACTCAAGAACAACTTTGTATCCATCTCGCCATAGCATAGAATCGCTAACGAGATTCTTCTTGATAGAGGGCACATGTTGCACGCTCTTCAATGGCACTGTCTTTCCCGAAGTAAACTTCAGAATGATCGTACCAACACCAAGAACATGAGCACGCGACCCATTTCCCATTAACAAGGCGCCAAACCTCCCGACCTGGTAGGAGGAGAACATAGAGGCATCAGCACACACATGAATATTTCCACCACTATCCATCCACCACTCAGGTGAATTACAAACTGAAAGAACAAATGGTAAAGAATTATCATACCCAGATGTTCCATCTCCAGTTTCATTGGTTACAACATTAGCTGATTTCTTATCCTGTGTGAACTTGCGATCAGGGCACTCTCTAGCCCAATGTTGATCACTACCACAGACAAAGCATCCTCCTTTTCCCTTGTTATTGTTGTTGTTCTTCTTTTTAAACTGTGCTGTTTGAACAGGTTTATTTGTATTCTCTTGTTTGTTCTAGTTTTTCTTCTTGTTGAACTTGCGGAAGTTTCTCTTCTGCACCACATTAGCAGTAGAGGTCTCCACACCTTTTCCATTGTCCTTTGTTCTAGCCCTTTCCTCAACATCAAGAGTACCAATGAGCTCTTCCACATTGAACTCTTGAGAGAGGTAGCAAAGTCCTTCCAAGAAGGTGGCAACTTGGCGATTATACCACCAACCACAAACTTGTCAAGCAAAGGACAAGGAAAAAGTTTGAGTTCCTTAGCTAGTGCCTGGAACTTATGAGCATGTTCCACTACAGATTGATTCTAAACCATCTTCTAGTTATTCAGCTGCTCCATGAGATACAGCTCGCTACCAGCGTCGGTAACTCCAAACTTTCCAACAAGTGCATCCCACATCTCTTTCCCTGTAGGAAGGATGATATAGCTTTTCTGGAATTTTGTATCAAGTGCGCTAATTACTGCTCCTTGAAAGAGGTTGTCTTCAGCCTTAAACTTAGCCTCATCCTTAGGAGGTAACTCGGTAGGCTTGCCCTCAGCGGTATGAAAACAAGACATTGCAGTAAGCCATAATTCCATATTAGCTTTCCAAATCAAGAAGTTTTTACCATCAAAAGGATCAGGCTTTAGCACAGCAGCAAAACTTCTGACAGAAAAATGCCTAACTTTAGGTTTTTGGATTGTTAGAATTATAGGCATTTTCCATATCATTTTAATTCCATAAATTAACATTATGATGATGACATATAAAAGGTAATTAATCATAGAAATCATGATCTCAAATATATCCATAACAATATGGATCATGAGAACATAAAGCATATGAATCATATAAATATAATAAGCATATAAATATGGTACATGTATGTCGGTACCCTGAAACATGGGTACCCCTTACTGCAGTAAGGAGGCACGGTGCCCGTGCGGCTATCTCTAGTCGCGCGGTAAATAGTACCCGACCCCACCACGTGGATGGCTCCGGGGTCGCCACGTGACCAGGGAAGACAATATCCTCTAAGGTATCAATGGTGGGTCCGGACCCCCATGGGAAAGTGTTGGACCCCTACATATGCGGACTGAACCTCCGGGCAGGGTCCAGGACCTCCGCGGGTATAGACCAGACCCCCGAGATGGGTCCCAGACCTCTCTGTGTAGGGTCTGGGCCACCCTCAGCAGGGTCCCGGGATTCTGGGACAAAGAATACCCATGCCTTAATCAAGGCCAGGCGGGGGTCTGGAGCCGACACGTGTCCGGACCATACCATGTACACTTCTGCTCCCCGCTCAGGCGGAGACCCGATGCTGCCACGTGGCCCATGACGTAAGCCAGCGGGCGGAGCCTGACGTAAGGCCTCTGGGCCGCGCGGCGCTGCATTTATTGTGGATAAGACGCACCGCCTGTCTATAACACTGGCAGGTGATGTGCCGCCTCGACATTTAATGAGCCTGCCACTCCACTGGCAGGCGATGTGCCGCCTCAGCATTTAATGTGCCCTGTCCACTCCGCTGACGGGCGGCAACCAGGCCATCCTGCAGGTGGCGTGCCTGTCCATTCTGTTGGCAGGCAGTGCGCCCGTGCTGCGGCATACGCTATGCTCATCACCACTCGCACGTTACCGAGGAAGCAGCGCAAGATATCAATATTGTATGCACTATGGACATTATGGCGCTCGGAGATCTTCAGGGCGACACTGGCATTGGATACTTCTATTTTATTCCCTCCGTTTTGCCCCTGGGCCCACATGTCGGGGCTCAGCACCCTTGTACGTGCCACCCTTCAACTATAAAAGGGGAGGCACACAACAGGCCAACATAGACACACGCAAACCGTCTCAAGCTCACTCAAGCACACTTAGACCTAGCTCAGTCTCACAAGTTCATACAAGCTCTCGAGCTCAATACATCACATAGTGGAGTAGGGTGTTACGCTCCAGCGGCCCGAACCACTCTAAATCCTTGTGTGTTCTTCCCATTTTCCAACTAACAAGCAAAATGCTTAGGCCCCTCCTCATCTTAGGATTTAGGGCGGGTGCATTCTGCCACCCGGCCGGAGATTTCCTCTCTGACATTTGGCGCACTAGGTAGGGGCTTGGCATTAGGTTTTTGCTTGTTCTTCTGCTCAACATCATGGTACACATCGTCGAGCACCATGATTTCTTGCCCGAGGACTTCGTGGTGGAAGAAGTGGCCGCCTCTTCCACACCGCGGGCCACCAACCTCCCGGTGCCTGGTGCGACCACTGCTGTGCACTCTGCGCGGCAGCACACTTCCGCGCAAACGTCCAGGGCATCTAGGGCTGCGCCTGGGGCGCTGTCCACGGCCAGAGAGTTGTTGCGCCACCCTCCTAGCTCCACGGCCTCCCCGGGGACCATGAAGCAGTGGCACGACGACGTCGATCGCCTACTCAGCATGGCACACTCTGGATCAACCAGGCCAAGGCCTCGGTCATCCCGGCACCAACACGAGGCATCATCATCGGTGCGCTCTCCCTCAGTGAGGGCCGCACCGACTGAGGACCTGCGGGCGGAGCTCAATCGCCGGTGAGCGGGCGAGGACGCCCCAGTCTCTATGGAGAAGTCTAACGACCTACGGGCAGAACTCAACCCCAGGCGTGCAGGCGAGGATGCCCGCGTCTCTCTGGAGAGAGCGCGTGAGCGCTGACAAAATGTCGAGGGCCGCAACCTCGACTACGACTTCGCCGCGGTTGCACCGATCGGCACCCGGATTCAGACGGGTGTCCCATTGGCCGACGTGGGTTGCGCCGCGCTGGCAGATCACCTCCGCGCGGCGACCTGGCCATCCAAGTTCTGTCCACACCTGCCGGAGAAGTACGACGGTACGACAAATCCGTCGGAATTCTTGCAGGTTTACGTCACCGCCATTACGGCAGCCGGTGGAGACACCACCATAATGGCGACATACTTCCATGTTGCCTTGTCTGGGCCGGCCCGAACTTGGCTCATGAACCTTTCCCCAGGATCGATCTACTCCTAGGAAGAGCTCTGCGCGTGGTTCACGGCAAACTTTGCCAGTGCTTACCAGCAGCATGGCGTGGAGGCCCACCTCCACGCAGTGAGGCAGGAGCCCGGGGAAACTCTTCGGGCCTTCATATCCTGCTTCACCAAGGTACGGGGCACCATACCTCGTATATCAAATGCATCCATCATCACTGCTTTCCGCTAGAGGTACGTGATGAAAAGATGTTGGAGAAGTTAGCCACGCATGACGTGGAAACTGTCTCCACTCTCTTCACTCTAGCCGACAAGTGCGCCAGAGCTGCCGAGGGCCGTGCATGGCACTCGGCACCACAAACCGGAGTCGCCCAGACGGGAGGCTTCGGAGCCGTCGCCCAGGATGGCAAAAAGAAGAAGAAGAACCGTGGCCATGAGAAGTCGCGGTCTACCGCTCTGATTGTCGCAGCAATGACTGGGGGCCGGAGCGAGCGCAACAAGCGCCCTCGGCCACAGGGATGCAACAGTGGCTCGTGCCCTGTGCACCCCAACGCTCGCCACAGCGCTTTGGAGTGCCGTGAGATCATCAAGCTCGCGAAGCGCGTCAGCGAGCGACACGAACAGTCGTCCAAGGACGGCTCCCCACCCCATCACCGGCCTGGTAAGGAAAGGTCCGACGACGGTGAGGTAGCCGCGGGAGAATGAGAACTCGGGTATCAGTCACCCGAGGGGGTCCTCAAGGACATCTTCACCAAAGGTTTCGACTTCGGGGATGACAACGACCGTCGCAAGAAGCTGTACGTCATGTACGGCGGGAGCTGGGAGCTCACCTCTCGCAGGAACGTCAAGTCCCTGCGTCACGAGGTCCTATCGGCGACTCCGGGGGTCCCGAAGGCTGCTCCACATCAGCGGTGGAGGAGCACCACCATCTCCTTCGGGGCATCCGATTGCTTCGACAACATGACAGGGGCCGGTGTGCTACCACTCATCACCGCCCCTGTCATCGCCAATATGCGGCTGCATCATGTGTTGATTGACGGCGGGATAGGCCTCAACGTCATCAGCCATGCTGCATTCAAATAGTTGTAGATCCCGGGGTCCCGTCTGGGACCCTCTCGCCCATTCTCCAGAGTGGACCCACAGCCGGTGTAACCCCTTGGGAGCATCGCTCTCCCGGTTACATTCGGGACCGAGGAGAACTTCTGCACGGAGAACGTCGTGTTCGACGTCGCGGATGTTAACCTCCCCTTCAACGCCATCATCGGCAGGCCAACCCTATACCGGTTTATGGCCATTGCCCATTATGGGTATTTGGTCCTCAAGATGCCATCTCCAACCGGGGTCCTCACAGTGCGGGGCGACCGCGCCGCCGCGCTTGCGGCCGTAGAGAAGCTGCACGCCCTCGCGGTAGAGACTGCTCGCCCGGACGACGAAGGGGGGAACCCCTCAACCCCCGGTACCAAGGCACTCCCCAAGGTGCCAAAGGTACAACCATTCGTGGCAGATGGCATCCCCGTTAAAGCCATCCAGCTTACTGCAGATTCCACCCAGACTACTCGCATTGCGGGAGATCTGGGTGAAAAATAGGAACTCGCGCTCGTCGCCTTCCTGCAGGCAAATGCTGACATGTTCGCATGGGAGCCGTCGCAGATGCCTGGGATCCCCAGGGAGGTGATCGAGCACCATCTGAAGATCAACCCCGACGCCAGGCCGGTGAGTCAAAAACCTCGCAAGCAGTCCGTTGAACGGCAGGACTTCATTCGAAAGGAGCTCCGAAAGCTGCTAGACGCTGGCTTCATCGAAGAGGTTCATCACCTAGTGTGGCTAGCCAACCCAGTCATCGTCCCCAAGGCGAATGGGAAGCTTCAAATGTGCATCGACTACACCAGTCTGAATAAGGCCTGTCCCAAGGACCCGTACCCACTTCCACGTATAGATCAAATCGTGGATTCTACCTCCGGTGCTATGTTGTTATGCCTTACAGTCTGAAAAATGCCTTGCCAACATTTGTGCGGGCGATGAGTAAGACTTTCGGGGACCTAATTAGGGACAAAGTGGAAGTCTACATCGATGACATCATGGTCAAGACTAAGAGAGGGTCGACCCTAGTGGAAGACTTAACCCTGGTCTTCGACAAGCTGCGGGCAACCCGCACGAAGCTGAACCCAGACAAATGCGTCTTTGGTGTCTCCGCTGGGAAGTTGCTGGGGTTCCTGGTTTCATACCGGGGCATTGAAGCAAACCCGGAGAAGATCAAAGCGATCGCGGCGATGAGGCCTCCGGCCCGTATCAAGGACGTCCAGAAGCATACGGGGTCATTAGCCGCCCTTAGTCGCTTCATTTCGAGGCTAGCTGAGAGAGCGCTGCCTTTCTTCAAGTTGCTGCGGAAGTCCGGGCCCTTCTCTTGGACCGAAGGGCCAGAACAAGCCTTCCGGGAGTTGAAGCAGCACCTAGTGTCCCTACCAATACTGGTAGCTACGGAACCAGCGGAGCCGCTATATTTATACATCGTGGCGGCCGCGGAAGTGGTGAGCATGGTGCTGGTCGTTGAAAAGACGGCACCAGAAGGCCAGGAGCCTGAGGACTCGGGACCGGCTACAGGGGTCTGGACCATTCAGAGGCTGGTCTACTACGTCAACGAGGTCCTTCATGAGGCAAAATCCAGGTATCTTGAGACGCACAAACTCCTCTATGATGTGCTGGTCGCGTCCAGAAAGTTGCGCCATTATTTCTAGGCACATAGGGTTGTGGTGGTGACCTCCTTTCCGTTGAGGGCCATCCTCCACAACTCTAACGCCACAGGCAACATCGCCAAGTGGGCTACGGAGCTCGCTAAGTTCCAGCTGGACTTCCAACCTCACCACGCCACCAAGAGCCAGGTCCTGGCTGACTTCATCGTAGAGTGAACGCCTCCTCCAAGCGTCCCTGGGGGTCCGGATCCCGATTCAGACCCCACACCTACGAAGCCTAGGGGTCCGGTCTTCACCGAGCCCCACTGGACGCTCTACTTCGACGGATCTGCCTACCAACAAGTTGGCGGGGCCGGGGTGATCCTCATTGATCCAAGCGGAGATCAAGTGAAGTACATGGTGCACCTTGAGTTCAAAGCCACCAACAACATGGCAGAATACGAGGCGCTGATCTTCGGCTTGTCGGTGGGCCTATCCCTGGGGATGCACCAACTCCTGGTGAAGGGAGACTCCCAGCTGATCATTAAGTAAGTCCGCGGGGAGTGTAGCTGCAACGAGCCCAGGCTCGCAGCGTACCTCTTTCATGTGAGGAAGCTGGAGAAAGACTTCATAGCCCTGGAACTGCAACATGTTCCTCGGGCCGACAACTCGGCGGCAGATGACCTCTCTGTGAAGGCATCAACTTAGGCACACGTGCCCAAGGGCATCTTCAAAATACGGCTGTTGAGACCCACTGCCTAGCCTGCCGAAATGGGCGAAGGGGGCGAGACTACCACCTCGAAGCTAGCGGTCCCGGTGGCATCCCAAAACCCACCAAAGACTGTGTACCACAGGGGGGCCTGCCAGCCCCTTAGCGCCGCAACCAATATCTCAGGGTCGTCCCGATGCATGGATCTCCGAGATCTGGGACTACCTGAAGGAGAAAATCCTTCCTAGAGACCATGTGTCCGCAGAGCGCATAGTGCGGTTGGTTAAACACTACGCGGTGGTGGAAGGGATCTCTACCGCCGCGGCGCCAACGACATTCACATGTGGTGCATTACCCAGGAGGAGGGTCGTGAGTTGCTTATGGAGATCCATGGAGGAGAGTGCGGAAGTCATTCATCATCCCGCACACTGGTCGGTATGGCCTTCCGGTATGGCTTCTACTGGCCAACCGCTCTCCAGGATGCAGCTGAGATGGTAAAATCCTGCAAGGCATGTCAATTCCATGCAAAGCAGATACACACACCAGCTCAGGCTCTGCAAATGATTCCGCCCTCCTGGCCATTCGCCGTATGGGGGGTGGATATCCTGGGACCATTTCCCAGGGCCGTCGGCGAGTACCGGTACCTCTTCGTCGCCATCGACAAGTTCACCAAGTGGCCAGAGGCCACCCCTGTGGTCAACATCACCCAGGGTGTTGCTGTCGCCTTCCTGAAGTCCATCGTCTGTAGATTTGGGGTCCCAAGCCGTATCATTACGGACAACGGAACCCAATTTACAAGTCGGATCTTCCAGGAGTATTGCGAGGGCATTGGCACCCAGCTCTGCTTCACGTCCGTGGCTCATCCTAGGAGTAACAGCCAAGTGGAAAGGGCAAATGTAGAGATCCTCATGGGACTCAAGACGCGCACCTACGACTGCTTGAAGAAGCATGGTGCAAATTGGGTCAGTGAGCTTCCGTCCGTGCTATGGGGAAACCGGACAACACCCAGCTGAGCCACCGGGGAGACCCCGTTCTTCCTAGTCTACGGGGCTAAAGCCTGTCTTCCCCTGGAAATCATCATGGGCTCCCCACGGGTCCAGGCTTTCGATGAGTCTATGCAGGGACAGTTGCGGCATGAAGACATGGACTTCATCGACGAGCGCAGATGGCAAGCGGCAATCCAAAATGCGCGGTACAACCAAGCGCTCAGGCGCTACCACCAATGGTTCGTGCATAGTAGGGAGCTCGGGGTCAGGGGCCTAGTCCTGAGGCGAGTACTAAACCGAGAAGGGCTCCATAAACTCTCCCCCAGCTGGGAAGGACCCTTCAAGGTGACGGAAGTATGCCGACCCGGGTGTGTCCGCCTTGCTACAACTGAAGGAGAGCCTCTGCCCAATCCCTGGAACATAGAGCACCTCCGTAAATTCTTCCCATGAAAAGCAAAGCCGGGGAATTCAGTTTTCTTCCTTCTTAACTAGGTAGCACATATATGTACGCCAACCCGGTGAGGTCCGCCCTCATAAACCCAGTTTGTTGGCTTGCACTCATGAATATCAAGTTATGAAGAGAGGATTCCCCACCAGATTTGCTTTGTGATGGTTTATTCTGCTTAAGTTTACAACCATTATTTTTTATCTAACCCACCCATACGGTTTCCCCCATTGCTGGTATATTGACATCCGCATTGAGTAGCCAGGTCCTGTAGCCTGGGGGCCAGTGCAAGAGAACGGATAATTGTCTCCTAGGATGGTCCGGAGCCTTGCGGCTGCTTAGCTTGGTCCAGTACCCAAAGCCCGCACGCTTCACCACTCTATGACGGGTATCCTAGTATTTGGAACTATAGTCTTGTGGGTCCGGAGACCTGGGGTCCGGTTCTAAAGAAAGGACACTCGTCTCCTAGGGAGGTCCGGAGCTACGTAGCAGCTTAGCCTGGTCCCGTACCGTAAGCCTACGCACTCCACCACCCTGTGACGAGTACCCTAGTATTTGGAGCCGTGATCCAGGGGGTCCAGACACACGGGTTGGCTTCCCAGTATAAATCCTACAGGTCCTGTTGCGTAAATCAAAGGATAAAAGACACCAGTTAGTGGATCCTATGGGTGTGCTACTAAAACTTCCTAGCTAAGGTTGTGTGCAGGTCCGGGTCCTAGTAGAGATTACCTCCTGGGGACCAGGTCACCAATTCTTTCTTAAATATACTGGCATCCAGCCTCGACAAGTCGAGCCTACATCCCAGGGAGGTCAAGTACCAGGGAAGAAGTTGGCAACGACGCACACAGCAAAGGGAAAGTAGCATGCAGATAAGTTGTAATATCGCTTGATAAGTAGTACTTAAAAGTATCTTACAAAATCAAAACATTTTACAACCCGCTTACAAGCGGGACCCTTGCTTTCTCCTGCAGATCCGACTACTCATCATCAGCGGGATCCCGCTGGAAGCACCTGGCCACCACATCTACAACATCTTGTATGCTCCCCCGGGCGGCGTCTTCGGCGTCAGCCACCGGACCTACGATCACCGGCTCCAAGGTGATGTCCGGGTCGTGGCTCTGGAAGCACGTCAGGATGTACTCTATTATCGCCCGACAGAGTCTGCTGCCCTCAGTCTCCAGGCGGGCGCCAAGGATCTGGTCCAGGCGTCGAAGGCGGTCGGCGGCGGAATCCAGCACCGGGAGCGCGTCAGAAATGGACGCCGACTGCTTCGACACTGGGATGGGGCTCACCCCCAGCGGCACCACCGCCGAGCTCGCCTCGTCGGCCCATGTGGCGATACGCTGGACCCCGGTGCGATGCTCCGCCTAGAGGTCTTCAAGGGTCTTCTTCATCGCCTCCATCGCCTAGGAGCCCGGAGCCGCCTGCGCCGCCTGGGCTACTTGCGCTGCCTGCGTCGCCTGAAACCGGCGGACCCGCTCCTCTAGTGTCTGCTCCTTCTTCTCCAGTTTATTCTCCTTCTCCTATGCTTCGAGGTCATGATCGGCCAGCAACTTGTACCGCCTTTCCCACATCTCCTCCCTGAAGGCGAGGTCCTTCTCCTGCCAGGCGAGATCTGTCGCCCGCTCCTCCAGGGAGGCATCCTTCGACTTGAGGTTCTCCTCGGCGAGAGCAATATTGTTGGCCCTGTCATCAAGCTCCCGCTGTAGCTTTTGCAGACTCGCCACAGTCGCGGTCTACTCGTCCCGCTGTTTCTCCAGCATCACATTATAGGCCTTCAGCTTTTCCTGGAGCGCCGTGATGACCTCCTCCCTCTGGTCTAGGTGCTCCTCCTTCTTGGCCAGCCTCTTCTCCTTCTGGGTCACCTCCCGCTCCCGATCAAACACCTTCTGGAGGTCCTCCTTATAGTCCTCGCGCTCCTGCTCAAGCTCGGATCGCTCTGAGGCGAATTGGTGGGACGCGGCCTTGGTGCGCTCCTCTAGCTGGGCGCGCCAATCACCGAGGCGCTGGTGCTCGGTCGCGAGCGCCTCCCACTCCCGTAGGATCGCCGCCTCGGTCTCCCAGAGAGCCTGATGAGCGCGGGAGAGCACCCGAGGGAGGGGAGTCGGCGCCGCTTCTGGCTCGGCGCCGGACTGGAGCCGCCGTCCAAGAATAACCTCCAGCTCCTCCGGAGTGGGCAGCGGGATGGAGCTGGATGCGCCCCGCGTCTCCCGCCGTTGTCGATGGTGTATTCGACGACATCGCCGTCGTTAGGTCCGCAGTAGCCATCAGCGGTGGTACTGCCTCCGGACCCCCAGCTGGAACCTAGGGGCTTGACGGCGCTGCCTCGGCAGTGGTAGACAGAACCTGGGGCCCGACAGCGCCGCCTCGGTAGTGGCAGGCGGAGGCAGGTCGCCGGCACCACTCCCAGCGGACGCCTGCTGTTGGGAGCCGGATTCACTGGTGGGAGCGACTTTGGGAGCAGAGGGGGAGGAGACCCTAATAAGCAGAGGATGGGTTAATACCACGTCAATGCAAGATACAAGTTTTGGCCCCACCTGCAGGCTCGTATCCTCCCCTGAGGTGGGCCCGGGGGCCACTATCGGTACCCTGAAACAGGGGTATCCCTTACTGTAGTAAGGAGGCACGGTGCCCGCGCGACTATCTATAGTCGCGCGGTAAACAGTACCCGACCCCACCACGTGGACGGCTCCGGGGTCGCCACGTGACCAGGGAAGACAATATCCTCCAAGGTATTAACGGTGGGTCCGGACCCCCATGGGAAAGTGCCGGACCCCTGCATATGCGAACCGAACCTCCGGGCAGGGTCCAGGACCTCCGCGGGTATATACCAGATCGCCGGGACGGGTCCCAGACCTCTCTGTGTAGGGTCCGGGCCACCCTCAACAGGGTCCCGGGATTCTGGGACAAAGAATACCCAGGCCTTAATCAAGGCCAGGCGGGGGTCCGGAGCCGACACGTGTCCGGACCATACCATGTACACTTCTGCTCCCCGCTCAGGCGGAGACCCGATGCTGCCACGTGGCTTACTGCCCATGACGTAAGCTAGCGGGCGGAGCCTGACGTAAGGCCTCTGGGCCGCGCGGCGCTGCATTTATTGCGGATAAGACGCGCCGCCTGTCTATTCCACTGGCAAGTGATGTGCCGCCTCGGCATTTAATGAGCCCTGCCACTCCACTGGCAGGCGATGTGTCGCTTCAGCATTTAATGTGCCCTGTCCACTCCGCTGACGGGCGGCAACCAGGCCATCCTGCAGGCGGCGTGCCTGTCCATTCCGTTGGCAGGCAGTGCGCCCGTGCTACGGCGTACGCTATGCTCATCACCACTCGCACGTTACCGAGGAAGCTGCGCAAAATATCAATACCGTATGCACTATGTACATTATGGCGCTCGGAGATCTTCTGGGCGACACTGGCATTGTATACTTCTATTTTATTCCCTCTGTTTTGCCCCTGGGCCCACATGTCGGGGCTCAACACCCTTATATGTGCCACCCTTCAACTATAAAAGGGGAGGCACACAACAGGCCAACATAGACACACGCAAACCGTCTCAAGCTCACTCAAGCACACTTAGACCTAGCTCAGTATCATAAGTTCATACAAGCTCTCGAGCTCAATACATCACACAGTGGAGTAGGGTGTTACGCTCCGGCGACCCGAACCACTCTAAATCCTTGTGTGTTCTTGTGTTCTTCCCATTTTCCAACTAACAAGCAAAACGCTTAGGCCCCTCCTCATCTTAGGATTTAGGGCGGGTGCATTCCGCCACCCGACCGGAGATTTCCTCTCCCACAATGTATTATAATAGAACAACTGAAAATAAACAGGTAGCAACATAAACAGCATGACTGTAAATTTAAAACAAACAGATATAACATATTATAATATGACAGAACAGATGAGATAAATTCATGGCTACATATGAAACAGCAGAGATGAATATATGAAACATATATAATCTGCAGAACGTAAAACAGTAAGGACATAAATTGATCATACCCTCTCATGCGCTCTGAGGATCCAGATCCTTGTCCAGCTTCTCTTGTCATGTCGCTAGGAAGAAGAAGATGTTTTGGGCAGTCGCGTAGACGCTCCCCAAAAACCTAATTGTCGATCCTCCGTGCAAGGTCTCGAACGACAAGGGCTTCGGAGGCACTTGCCCTCTCGCTTCTCTGTGCGCGCAGAGTTACGAGATGGAAACACCCACACTTGCGGCTGGGACTGTGATTGTGAAGGTTCTGCTCTCATGTACCAAGTGACAGGGTTCTCCCCTACTTAACCTTTCGTGGAAGGAAGCTGAAGGAGAAGGGTCGCATGTGGCACGCCAAGAGACGGGCAGCTGAAGGAGAAGGGTCTCGCATGCGGCAGATCAAGAGACGGGCATCTGAAAGGTTTAACCCGGAGTTGAAACTCTCATGGTTAGTGAGTGCTAAAAATTAACAAACCTTTCACAGAAGGAAGCTGAAGGAGAAGGGTCGCATGTGGCACGCTAAGAGACGGGCAGCTGAAGGAGAAGGATCTCGCATGCGGTAGATCAAGAGACGGGCATCTCAAAGGTTTAACCCGGACTTGAAACTCCCGTGGTTAGTGAGTGCTAAAAATTAACACAATCACACCACGCCCGCGTGCCGCCGCCTGCCTACCTCGCCACGCCACGCCCGACCCGAGCCTGGCCCGGCCGACGGCGGCGGCGCTCGCGCAGGTGTGGCACGCCCTTGTACGTTTTTTGGCTTCTCTAATTAAGTGGAATAATTCCTACCATATAAGTCAAGCCAACGACCCTTGGACTTTCAATATGGTAATATTGTTATTCTCCAACATTACACATCATAGAGTTTATTGAATAAATTGATCAAGCCCATAAAAGATCAAACATTCAATTGTTTATGAAGTTTATGGACTTCTTTTTAAAAAACAGTAATTTTCATTACTTATTGTAAAGACCTTTTTTTGTTGAGGCATTATATGCCGTTTTTGTTTCTACTGTAGGGTCTCACCTTGGCCTTGTATCGTCAAGCAATGAAGCTAGTGGTTACTTTCTGTTGAAGCAATTAAAATCTTTATAAATTACAAGGAGCTTCTCATCTTTTGTTTTATTGGTTGACATGATTATATACACGTTTTTGCTGTTGATAAATGATTTTTTTACCAACAGTCATTTATGAAGATTTTAATTAAAATTATTAGTAAAGTAACTGTGACATATTTTAAAATTGCAGCGTTGGTTTTGTTCCGTAAGCACATGGATACATGGAATACTTTTCAACGCTACTTCTACATGGAAGTACATCCTCTCACTCACAATTTGGAATGGAACAAAAATGCCTGCTGAAACAATTTTCTATGCGTCCTATGATGGCCGAATAAGAGGATCCCTCATATTCGTAACGTGATGTTACAGGCTTTTTTTTCATTTAGTGTCGTGCTTTGGGCCATAGAAAACGTGTCACGATCCGCATTTGATTGGCAGGGCACACAGCCAAAGCTGGAGCTGTAAGAGTGACAAGTCGACCAGTAGCCGCGGGGAGGATGGCATTGGTCAGCAATGATGAACATAAGAAAATGATGGCATTGACAAGTCGCCCAGTAGCCGTTGTGGAAGTCTCGCAAAGCAACCTGACTACCAGTTTCGCCACTTTACACATCTTCCGGACCACTAGGGCTACACAGATATACATGCACCCTCAACTTTCTGCATATGTAGCACGACCTAGAAACTACTATGCTGTCCCGTCCTCTCTACAGCAACATCCAGAATCAGCAATTACCCAGTTCTGTCGGCATTACTCGCTCAAATGCTTCGGCGTTTTTGGCTCAGAGGCATCGCTCGGATCCGTCCCATCATTACCAATCTTGGGTTGGCCCTCCCCAGACGACGCTGTTGCATCCTTCGTTAGCTCAGTTTCTCTGCACGAGTGGATTAAGTGGCGAATTTGGTCTCTAAGCTGAGATGGCTCTTCAGGTCTGAACCACCGTTTGCCAAACTAACAGAAAAGAGTAGTGACAGAAGTGAGACACACACATCCATTACCCATGTCGTTTCTATCTACAAACAAAATGAGTGAAACAGCACAATGCTGACTGACCATAGAATAGTCTTTCTTCCGAAACCTTTCAGGCGCCTCCTGAATAAACCGCTGCATATAGTACAGCACAAACAGGCCACAATCGTAATCATTTTGCTGCTGTGGCACCTGGCAACAAAGAAAAAAAAAGGGATATCTATATGAAAATCCATACGATATATTATTTGCAAAGGTGTGAGGATGCTTTGATAGGTGGCAATGTATAAGAACCATGGACAGCTAATACATATACCTCAAGAGAACAACTGCACCCTGTAAATTGGTGTCATTTTGCACATAAAAATTTACTCAATTGCTTACAAGTGTGGATAAACTGTAGGTTAGTTTCAAGTGTTCATCTGAACCTGTCTAACACAATAGAATTTTTACCGATCTGTTTATTTTTAGTGTTTTTTTTGTGCCAAGGTAGAATCTAGTTCTCTGTTCAGCAATATAGCTTCAAAAGCATGTTCTTTCTACTCCGTTCCTTGGAAAAATTAACTATTTCTCACTATTTAGAGGTGGGTGGCAAAATTTTTAGCCATGTCAGTGACACATGATTAAGGGAATTTCGTAAGGATGACAAATAGTTAAATGCCCTTCGTTCCTTTATTTTCACAAGGTAGAATATAATTTCACTGGTTTCAGCAATATGGATCACAGTGGCAGCATTTTATAATGTTTGTTCAAGCTCACCCTTAGAAACCGGAAACGTGGAACTTGGCCATGTTCCTCATTCCGGGAACGTGGGAACAATCTCGTTCCCGTAGTGTTAAAACCTACTTTTAGTAGCGTACCATGTGCCTGTTCCTCAATTGCATCAATCCGGGAACCTGGTTACTAAGAGCTCACCATTTATAATGACCATGACATACCTAGTATTAGGATTATTGTATAACCATATCGTTGGTTCACGCTACTTGTACCACATGTTATCCTAGTCACATGTACATGGTATATATGAAAGGCAGCCGAACAATAGGTGTGTGGTGATTCCTCCAATCTAAGCCTATTCTACAAGGTACCACGAGTCCAGGCCTAAGTTCACTCGCCCACCAACCTCCAAACCCTAGCCGTGTTGACCCTACCCCAACCGCTCGTGCGCTTCCTTTCCTCGTTGCCATATAATCGGCGGCAACTACTCCCTATCGCAGCCTCCTGCCAGAGACACCCCTTCCTCCTATTCCACCCCTCCCCATCCACCTCTCAAACACCTAGCCAACGAACGGTACACCGCCGCTCTCAATCCCTTACCATGTCAATGGATTCCTCTACTTCCAACGCCATGCTCGGCTCCAACAGCTCAAGCTCCCTCCCATCTAGATCAGAGGCGGTGCCACTGATCTATGTCGCCCCCTACATGATGATCTTCATCAAGTCCCATGTTCCCATGATCCTCGGGTTGAAGCACCATAACTATCAACCAAGTTCTCCCTTCTTCCTCTCCCTGTGTGGCAAGTTCATCTTCGCTTGCACATCCATGGGAGCAGAGGCGTGCCCAACTAATCCATAGTGGATGATCGTTGGCTCCTACATTGACAACTACCTCCTTGTCCTTGACATTGCACACAACTAGACTACTTGCCAACTCTAGGTCACCATCAAAAGCCTCTTTCAGAAGAACAAGGCTTCTCGCGCCATCTTCATAGTCATGAGTTCTACTTCATGACTTAAGGGGATCTCTCCATTGATGAGTACTACCAGAAGATGAAGGCCACTATCAATGTGCTGCGCAACATCGGCCTACTCGTCCTGACTCATAGATCATCGTCAATCTGCTGCGTGGCCTCAATTCTCAGTCACCCGCCACCCAGTTCATCCCATAAAAGAGAAGTGAGTCCGCAAATGATTTGGAATTGGAACTGCATCACCGATCCTATGGCAGTGTCTAGGGTTGAGGGTCGAGAAGGGACAAGGCGACAACCTTGCCCACAACCGAGAAAGAGGGAAGGATTTTCCTTCTTAATTCTTGCTTGACTTAGGGTGATCACTATGCCCTACTAACGGAGCAATCGGCTTAAGCCGGAAACGTCTTAAGTCGGTGTGACATGCTCACGCTTACTTGACTTAGGGTGATCACTATGCCCTACTAACGGAGCAATCGACTTTAGTCGGAAACGTCTTAAGTCGGTGCGACATGCTCACGCTTACTTAACTTAGCGTGACCACTATGTCCTACTATCAGACCAATCGGCTTAAGCCGGAAACGCCTTAAGTCGATGTGGCATACTCACAGTCACATGATTTAGGGTGACCACTGTACCCTAGCAGCAAAATAACCGACTCAAGTTGGGAGTACTTCGAAAAAAGAAATATCTCGCTTACAAGTGCCAGGGGTGCTTTCCAGCACCCTGCCCACAAAATAATCAGTTCAAGCATAACTGTTGCGCACATGCAGAATTCATATTACATCTTTTCTCTAAAAGATGCTAACTCGATAAATAAGTGTTTTACAAGTAAATCACTACGCCGAAGTATCCTTGCAAACAGCATCCTTTGCAGGGGCAACAGAAGAGGATGGACGGCTTGCGGCATCAGGCGCGGCCCTGACATTAGCGACGATATCATCATGCACTACGACACCGGGTCTCCTCATCAGGATCCGCCCAGCGCGAACGGCTTTGTCCATGGCCCTGTCGCGTTGAGCCTTCAAGACGACACAGTTATTCTCCAAGGTCTTAATAGTGAGTTGAGCGGCCTCCAGCTCCTGCGTGATAAGCTTCTTGGAGGCGCGCAGTTCCCTGCTGGTGGAATCCTTGGTGGACAACAACTGGCCAAGTCGAGAGACTTCATCCTGAGATGCCTGCAACTCGTGGCGATGATGGTCTAAGTCAGACATGGTGAAGCGATGGCTCCTCTACAGGATGGTCAAGGAGTTACTAGCGTCACGGTACAGCCTGTCCAGATTGTCACGGGAAGCAATAAGTGTGTGTTTTTCTTCCTGCAAGCAAAGAACAGCATTCAGCATTAAAGCAAGGAGAGCAAAGCAGGATCAGCCAAGAAAGTTTACCTCGTGTGCCATCTTCTCGGAATCGAGTTGTGTATTCAGAGAGGAATTCAGGGAACGAGCACTATCCAGAAAAGCAGAAGTCTGAGCTAAGTCGGCCTGGCTCTGAGAGTACTTCTCTTCAATGTCAGAGTACTGCTGAGCCAAATCTGATAAAGCAGCTGAAGAGGAACGCACGACTAAGAATAAGTTGAGCATCGAGAGCAAACAAGGAAATTGTGAGCTCACAAACCAGTATTCAATGCTTTCAGGTCGTCTATCTGTATTTGGAGCAGCAGAGGGTTCCACTGCATCAGAGATGAAGCTTGATCGAGAACAGTAGCACCGCAAGATCTCAGTTGGGCAGATACACCGCCAACAAAATCCTACGATCATGGATAGATAAGCAAAAAAGCTAATTCGCCGGTAAGGACAATAAAAAGCAAAAAGTTGACTCACCTAAAGATTAGAAAGGAACAGGGGAAGACCCAAAGTAGGAAGAGTCGGTGCATGGATCGATAAGGGGAGATCAGCAAGAATAATTTCAAGAACATGACTTGGGGGAACTTTAGCCCCATCAGCAGGCGGCAGGCTCCTGGCATCTGGTTCGTTGGCTTCTAGAGCGACTTGACCAGCGAGAGCCATAGAAACGTGCATCAATGCAGCCTCCTCGGACCGGACTGGGGGTGATCCAACGTGGACATCCATAGAAGCAGCAGAGAGGGAGCCCGCTCCAACACCCTCGGGGGCTGGGTCGCTACCAGCACCACCCTCGGGGGCTGGGCCTTCCGCAGCAGCGACCTCTAGGGCTGAAGATCCCTCAGCCACATCCATAGGAGTTGGGTGACTCGGATCAATGCTTTTCCAAGGAAGACCGCCTTCTAAGGTCGACGAGGCACGAGATACGACTCGGGCTACCTCTTGCCCAGCAGAATCGTGCACCATAAGACCACCATCTGGGACCTCTGAACAGATGGTTGGAATGTCAGCCTCATGAGGCTCTGATAGAATATCTTCGGGGACGACCTCCTCCAGTGCTTGATCAAAGTCTGATATTGACAGCCCTTGAAGGCTGACGAGTGCTGACAAGGTTTGGGAGAGAATGTCGTTGCCCCCGTCGCTGCCTCTGTAGCGGCGACTGTTCTTGCGGATCAGTGGAATCTCTTCTTCTTCCTCTTCATCCTCGTCAAGCACACCACCAGCAGCCTGAGCGTCATCACAACCTTCAGCATTGACCACGGGAATGGCGTTCGCCAGGCCATCACCAAGGGATTATGCAAAAGGGCCAGCGTCTTGATCCAGGCACGACAATCGCTGGAGTCACCTTTTCTTCTTCTCCTCGATAGGTGCAGCTAGGAGGTTCACTCGACGTGAACGTTTCCAGCGGGCATCTTCGTGTTTCTGGATTTCCAAATCCTCGCCAAACACTTGTCCAGTCGCAATGGCCATCGGCTCGGTACGGGTAGAGTCAGACGATTCCCCGGCCAACAGGCTAAGTACGGCGTCCATCTCAGCATCATTGGTGCTGGATGGCATCTCGAAATGAGTTTGCCTCTCAGCCTCGGGAAGATTCCGAAGGGGAGCAATCAGGGCTTCAATATCCTCAGGGGAGGGCCGCACTCTATGGCCCGGGCTACCATCTCGAGCAGGAGGATTGGAGACAAATTGAGAGAAGGGCCTATTCAGAGGCAGGTTCCACGCGGAGTAAGCTAAGAGAGCACCAGCATTTGATACCCTGCCCCTCAGTATCATATCCAGTCGGCTTAGCAAGTCCTCATTGGGAATCTGCCTATTTGTGACCCGGGTAGAATCATTGATGCCAGTATACAAGTAAGCAGGGTAGACTCTGTCCTTCAAAGGTTGAATATTCTTGAAGACAAAGTCGGCAACTACGGCCTCAGTAGTCAGACCCTTGTCCTTCAACGAGCAGATTTCAGCAAGCAGCACCTTTGGCTTCGGCTACCTCTGAATAAGTGGGAGACTCCACCCAGCTAGGCGTGCGAACGTCTGGTTGCCTTCCTGACCGAGGGGGGAGGGATTTGCCGTGATTCTCCATGGTGAACCACTCGAGGCGCCATCCCTTAATGTTGTCCTTAAGGGGGATATCGAGGTATTCCACTTTCTCCCCCGGCGGAGTTCTAAACTTGCGCCGCCGACGAGCTGATGCTGCCCTCCAGCCATGCCGGGCCGACAATGATAGAGGTACTTCCAGAGTCCGAAATGGTGGAGAATTCCAAGAAAAGCTTCACACAGATGTACGAAAATGGCAACTTGAAGAATGGAGTTAGGGTTTAAGTGTGTCAGATTCAAATCGTAGAAATCGAGGAGACCGCAGAAAAAATGAGAGATGGGAAGAGCAAGTCCGCCGATGAGAAATGGCACGTAAACAACGGATTCGTGGGCGTCCTCTGTCGGAACAGTGACCCCACGCCAGATCCGCCAAGAACATAGTTCTTTTGGCGGCAAAACCCCAGTCTCAACAAGGTAAAAAAGATCAGACTCAGAGATGACTGACATATGATTACCAGTGAACGGAAGCTGACTGTTTGGATCGATGGGCGGAATGATCGGAGCAACGATGCTCTGTCTCTTCCGCTTGGGAGCCATTGCAATCTCTCGGGCGGAACGAGCGGGCTCGAGAATTCAGAAAAGCAGAGAAGCGGCAGAGGAAAAAGTGAAGTTAGGGCTCGGAAATCAAAAAGGCACGTCGGCACGAGTATAAATGGGCTCCTTAGGTCGGGCATTGACTCTAAAGTGCCAGATCACCACTCGGAAAAGTAAAAACCGCAACCGTCACTCGGGGATTATCTCTAAAATGCCATCACTGTCAAGTGCATGGACAAACTTTCGAGCGCACAAATGAGAAGAAAAACAACAATGATTATTTGGAGCAACTACATCCTTGATTCATAATAGAGGGAGTAACACAAACTCGAAGCCGACTCATTATGAGTCAACTTCTTCTACCTTTGCCACTTCATTACATTACATTACCTTACTACTTACACTACATCACGCTACTAACTAACACTACATTGTTCTACTGCTACTTACTACTACTACTACTACTATCTATACTAATATTTAAATCAGTGGCATTATGCCAATGGCCTTGCCGCCTTTGCCGCTGCCGTCGCTGTCGCCACTGCCGTCGCTGTCGCCACTGCCGTCGCCTTTGCCGCTGTCGTCGTCGCCCTTGCCGCTGTCGTCACCGCCGCTGCCATCACCGTCTCCCTTGTCGTCGTCGCTGCTGTCGTCGCCACCGTCGCCCTTGCCGCTGTTGTCGCTGTTGTCGCCGTCACCTTTGTCGTTGTCGCCCTTGTCGTCGTCGCAGCTGCTGCTGCCGTCGTCCTTGTCATCACCGTCGCCGCCGCTCCACTCCTCGGATGAGTCGGAGGAGTCCGCCTCATCCGAGGAGACCCCCGACTCATCCGATCCACCGAGCCCGGCGCGCTCGATGGAGCGCCAGTACGCCCGGGCCACGGTGGAGAGCCCCATGGAGTCATACGAGTCCTCGGATGACGCCGGGGGAGAAGCCGGGGCAGGTGAACGGTCAGACTCGGAGGAGACCTCCTCCGAGTACTCCGACTCCCCGAAGTCCTCCGAGGGAGGACTCGAAGCACGCTTGTGCTTGCCATCAGCACGGCGAGGCCAACCGCGACCCCTCCTGCCTCTACCCATGGTTGGTTGGTGAAGGAGAGAGCGAAGAAGAAGAAGAAAGCAAAAGATCGAAGGATGAGTGAAGAGAACAACGGGGCAAGCAGGCTATTTATAGAGGCTGGGGGTGACCGTCCACTTCCTACCACGCTCGCCGAACAGTCGCAAGAATTCAATAAGTAATTCAAGCCGCCTGAAAATGAGTCAGGCAACAGGCGCCGCTTCGCGTAACACGACACCATTTGGACCAAGGTCAACTGCTCAGGCAATATGGTTACACCCCGCGGTCACATCAAGTTACTACTCCAGGACAGTGTGGTAAACACTCTACGTACCAAGACACCCCTTGGGCACACCCATTGGGTGTGTCGCCGAGAATTTTCAAAGATTTTCTGAAGAAGTCATATCCACAAAATATACGCAATGAATGTACCACGACAAAAGGAGGAGATCGGCTGAGATGAGAGGAAGTCCAAAATGTAGCTACTGAACTGCTAGTCTAATCAGCAAAAGAATTGAAGCACAGAGCAGGGTGATGTCCAGCTGAGAGTCATCTGCCTCAAACAGCCAGAAGTCCAATCTGTCATCGATCAAATTAATTTCAGACCTAACAAGGCGTGGACAGATAACGTCGTTTGAATTCACAGAGCATAAAATGAAGACCTTTGAATGGATTATTTTCAAAATCCACTCAAAGCTCGGGGGCTACACCCAATAGATTTTCAGTCCCATGAAGACAAAATGCTGATTTATAAAGCATAAGATGATGACAGAATGCTGATTTCTGAAGCATAAGGTGAAGATAAAATGCTGGTTTCTAAAGCATAAGATGATGACAAAATGTTGATCTCTAAAGCATAGGATGAAGACCTTTGAATGGATTATTTTCAAAATCCACTAAAAGCTCAAGGGCTACACCACCCAATAGGTTTTTAGTCTCATGAAGACAAGATGCTGATTTCTAAAGCATAGGATAAAGACCTTTGAATGGATTATTTTCAAAATCCACTCAAAGCTCGGTGGCTACACCCATTGGATGCACTTTCGGTGCACCCAATAGATTTTCTAATCTCATAAAGACAAAATGCTGATTTTTAAAGCATAAGATGAAGACCTTTGAATAGATTATTTTCAAAATCCACTCAAAGCTCGGGGGCTACACACAATGGGCCCATCGGCAAAACAGAAACCGTGTCATACAACAAACCCACGAGCCGGACCTAGAATCTTTGGGCTGATTATTTCAAAATCAACTCAAAGATTGGGGGCTTGTGGGGACAGATATCCCTCGGGTCCACTAGAAGGCAAGAAGGCCTCGCGCGGGGCCTCAGGCCAGTTACCTCGCAAGGCCTTCCCTTCGTGGGCCGGGCTAGAACTACTGGCGGAGTGGGCTGACCTGAGGAAGGCAGCAGACTCAGGCCCAGGCAACCCGTCAACTCGTGCGCTATCCACAGCAACCGCCCGACCTTCCCGCGTATGGCGTCCTTGAATATCGGGGCGGATTATGGATAAATCGGCAAGATTGTAGGAAGATCAGTTCAGTCGGTTCACTATTATTTAGGAGACACGTGATCCTCATGTACACATGGAGTGCCCCGCGGTCGAGTATATAAGTCCCATGAGGTACCCCATCATTTCCATCGACCATCTACCTACCTCATTAGCTTTTCTCCGTTCAGGAGACTTCACCTGTAATCCACCACATAAAGATCCACTCCAGGAAGTAGGGTATTACGCCTCTCCAAGCGGCCCGAACCTGTAGAAAATTACCTCTCTCTCTCTCGTGCATCTAGCACAAACCATTGAGCTACAGTCGACAGCAACGTCCTACCCAAAAGCACCGCAAGGGGTAACCCTGGGTATGCTGTCAGGCTCTAAACACCGACAGTAACACCTCAAAATAAGTCTTTTCACTCTTGACTAATTTTATTATTCTTAACCTGAAATATAATTGGGCTCCTCATTTTTGGGCCTCTTCAATTTAAGATTGGCACCATCCAGACAACAGAGCTAAATGTGTACGATCGCCAAGATCCCATGGTGCAGTCTAGCGGGTGTCGAGACCTGGGTGTAGTTGCAACAATGACCAACAGAGGCGCCCGCGCACCACCGAGGGCAGAATGCGGCGACGCTATGTGGTGCGCACCTGCAAGGGGCCCACACCACATAGAGATCGAAGGAGGGCTTCCAATGGAGAACAACGAGAAGGGGTGCACCAGATAAACATCTTGCATTTCCCTAGGGCCCAAGATTTCCAGAGACGCTTCCAAGGCCTAAAGGATATACAATTGACAAAAATAGCCCTGTAGGAACCTAGAAAAGAACTGTCCAGAAGCCACAAACCTCCATTTGTGCAGATCATAATCTTAGTTAAGTGCAACCTCAGCCAAGGTATCCCACAGTTGTAAGAATTATGATAGACCAATAAGGCCAAGAACCCCTTGTATGTCAACATCCCAATTTTGGTTCTGTATGGCTTGGGCCACGGTCCAATGCTTCCTAGTTCTTCTTGGAACACATTTAAGCACCTCGTGTGCTAGTCCTTCCAGCGAGCAGCCTTGCAACCAATGGTATGTCCAAAAGAGAATATTTGCCCCATTACCAATGTTAGAGGCCACAAAGATGGCAAACATGGCCCAAGTGTTAGAATGGATAGGAATTTCAAGACCAGCCCATGATCGGTTTGGTCGGTGCTTCTTAAACCAAAGTCATCTCATTTGTAAGGCCCATCCCATGATTTACAGATTACGAATACCAAGGCACCTAAGTTAATGGGTATACAGACCTTTTCCCAGGTAGAGAAGCAACCACCATTTACTTCCTCTCCTTCCACAGAAAGCCCTTTTTGATTTTGTCTATGGCTTTGATAAACCATTTGGGAACCTTGGAGGATACTAGCAGATAAAGAGGGACGACATAAATGATATAACGTACCAGAACCGCTAGACCAAACTTATTACTGTGAGAGGCCTTCCAACCAGGAAGCCTACATGTGATCTTTTCAATCCAAGGACAAGCGATTAGCCATCATCTTAGTGACTGGTTTAGCGAAGCTATGCACTAGGTCGATGGGTCGAAAGTCTTTGGCCATCATGACATTAGCCTTATTGGGGATGTGTTAGGAAGGTAGAATCCAACAGCTCCAATTTTCGGGTATCACCTTGTTGTAAGGAGATGATTGCAGCCATAAGATCAGATTTGATGACCACCCAACAGGATTTGTAAAATTAGTAAAACCATCAGGATCTGGTGCCCGGTCAGTAGGCAGATTATGTCTAATTGCCTGCCATATGTTTTAGAGTATATTTGATAGTCTAGATATTGTGTCTCATAGACTACCATATGTATTTGTGGATTGTCTTATCTCCCACGTCATGTACTCTATATAAACGCTTAAGGGCTCAATGGAAGACATCAGATTTTCCTACATCATATACCTTTGTCTAACAATCAACTTCACCACTTCCAAGTCTGAAGCGTCTCTCATTGTTTACATATATGGAGATCGAGCCACCTACCTACTTTTGTACATGAATAACATCATCCTCACGGCATCGTCCTCAACACTCCACCACATCAACGCACATCTCCACTCAGGGTTCACCATGACTAACTAGGTGATCTACACCACTTCCTCACCATCTCGGTAATGCACGACAGCAACGGCCTATTCTTGCCACAACGCCAGTACGCCATCAACCTTCTATGGCATGCTGGCATGTCTGACTGCCACCTTACAGTGCACTAGTGGACGCTCGGTCTAAGTTGTTGGCCACAAACGCCCTTATGTTGCTGAATCCAATGCCGACCAAACGGACCTAGACACACATTATTGCTCCACCTCTGGGTCTCAAAGACAATCTAGAGTCTTGGTGTTCCAAAAGCTCTTGCTCCAGACTCCAGTGCTGGAGCGAGGTATCATGTTGTTGCTTGTATTGTAGCATCCAGGAGCTACACATCTCGATTCTTTTGGCAACGGTTATCTGTTGTGACAACGTGAGCCTTGTCTAACATGACCGCATGTGGCAGTAGTGCATTCAAGGGACCTTATCCCAAATTCCCATGAAGAGAGTGTTTCAAAAGGAACAAGGGATTACCTCAACTATTTTCTTTTCTACTTTACGAGGAAGATTCTTCCACACTGTTTCTCGTAAGGGACATTCTTTCGATGAAATGTTCTCATTTAGGTAGTTCCATTCTTCTTTGAGAAATCTGCAAAAAAAAATGTGTGCTGCAACAATGAAAATAAAACACCACATGCATTTCCTGCATATATACCACATATAAAAATATTATCATGAATGTCTTCACACCTAAACAAGTGGCATTAATAACAGTGGTGAAAGCAACCCTCATGTTAAGGATGTACCAGTAAAAAAAACATGGAAAAAGAAACAACAATTAAGATTTGAACTCTGACTGGCTAGTTCAGACACAACACTTGACCATTAAGCTAACTGTCTTTTGTGTTCTTAGGGTCTGCCATGGCTTATATGGACCACCCACTAGGTCCGTCTCTATTGACTACACATCAACAAATAAAATGGCAAATCGTCATATTCCTATGCTTCTATAAATAAAATGGCAAAGGTAATATGTGTACAAAAAACTCATACAATTTGACCAAGTTTTCAAGATTGCTTACCTGCTAACAACATTGAATATCCATCTACTACTATGAAACTTCAGTGAATCCAAATGAAGTATGATGGGACCGATTTGATCTTCTTTTGTTGGCATGCATATTATGATGAGGCTCCAATGTGTTCTAACCAAATGAAACAATAAGAGCACACAGTTCAGCTCTTTTAACAAAAACATTAGAAGTAACAAGTTAGTATCGTACATGTATGTAATCTGTGAAAACTGATTAGATCTGTTATGGTCGCTAGATTGGTGAGGGATTGGAGAGGGGTATGATGGGCAAGAACGTCGGTCGGGGGTCTCTGCACATGACCGAGCAAGAGGAGGGTTTCTCCCTTCTAATTCTTGCCTCCTTTATTTCTCATCCATTGATTACATAAATAAGCCGGCTAGCCGCCCCTGTCTAGCTAGAGATCCTTATCTCCTTAAAACTCTCCTAAAAACTCTTAACAAACTAACTGATATCCTTTCTAGATAATCTCAACTAATCTCCTAAATAATCTCAACTAATCTTCTAATCTTATCTCTAACTATCCTTATCTAATCCCCTTGGAGGGCCCATGGCTGCTGCTGCCGCAGCCCATCTGTGGGCCTCCTTAGGCCCTGACACTACACCCCTCCTGAAAAAGCAGCTCGTCCTCGAGCTGCAGCATGACGGGTGCTCAAAGACCGAGTCTACTTGACCCAAAACCAGACACCTAGAAGACAAGCCTTTTACATCTCGGCTTATCTTATTATTTCGAATCTGAATTTTTTTGACCCCATAAGATAAGGTGGACACCCTCTGCGCATTGGACTTGCACGTGTGCAGCCACCTGGATCCCATGGACGCCATTTGGACGAAAGGGGAGCACATGGACGGGCACCTGGAGTATTCAAAGACGCGATGTCCCAAGTGCGTCCCTTCCACTCCCTTCCCGCGCGTCCCTTCCCCTCCCCTTCCGACGCCTGCACTCTCCAAAGCCTCACGCCGGCGCCCACTCCGGGGCCGGCAGCCACCTTCCAGGGGATTGCATTTAGCCCCCTGCAGGCGTCTGCTTCCCCACATCCTCCTCCCTCTCTGTGTGCGGCTCCGTTCAAGTCTGGTGGACGGTCCAAGCTCGAGCGATGGCGTGCGGACAGTTCCGCTGGTGGCGGCTCAAGCAGCTCCGCCGGTAGTGCCTCCCCTGGCCCCTCCTTCCGTGGCGTGGTGCTGCTATCCCGACCTTCCTCTCCGGCTGCTCAGGCTTCCAAGTCTGGGCCTTGGGCACTCTGATCAGGGAGCTTCTGGCCGCGGGTCTTCATCCGTCGCCCGAAGGGGGACCTGCGAAGGCCGCCAGAGTCCCGGCGTTCTAAGCGGCTGCGTATGAAAGTTGACCGGTTCCAGCGTCCATCACCTGGCAATCTTTCCAGCAGGTGCTTCAATTGTCTCTCCCCAAGTCACCTGGTCTGAGACTGCCGATCGAAGACAAGGTGTTTCAAGTGTTGTGGGCTTGGCCATAGGGCGTTCCTCTGCTCGTTGGCTCCGGTTCGTGCTCAGGTTTTCTCATCTGATCCCAAGAGGACGGTGTGGTCTCGTCTTGGCGGTGTCGGCCCAGGCAAAGCTTTTGTTTGGTCCCATCTTCAACATCAGCAACCTCCTGGGACCTTGTAGTCTGTCTGAAGCAGACTTTCTCCTCCATTGCCTGGCGGTCAGCGCCAGACGAGGCGCGTCGATCATCCTGCAATGTCTCTGAAGGTGTGGCGGAGGAAGACTTCGGTGGTTTCAGATAAAGGCAGCCAACATTTGCTTCAGGGGATGGCTGCTGGCCATGCAGTGGGCGCGGATGCCATCACTATTAGGGGCCGCTCTCGCCGTCGTCACTCCCGCAAGAGGCGTAACCCCCCCCCAGAGATGATGAGCGCAGGGATCATGTGCAGCACGTCTGCCTTACCAAGCTTACGCTTCTCCAGGGCTGTTTCTCCCATGCTTACTGGGTTGGAACCATGCCATGGCTGTTGTCGAGGAAGATCTTCGCAAGGCAGTGGTAGTTGTTGGAACTTGCTCTCCTGGGCAAGTTGATCCAACGGGGGAGTGAAGCAACGTAAATAGGGTTTTTGCTCGAGACGGCAATAGCTCTGTTAATCTAGCCTCTCAAGGGCACTGTGCGGGGGTATTTATAGGTATCTGAGTGCCCAGCGTCCAGTGTTAAGGACGCATGTGCCCTCAGGCACCTAGGTTATCCCCGGAATATTCCCATCCAGCAGGGTTACAGACTGTAATTACAGGGAGACCTTTACAAATTAGGCCCGTAATGCGCAGCGGCCACGCAGGGCCTGTTACAATGGGCCGGATCACACGTGGGCCTCCATGTTGGACGAGGCCGCAGGATGCGACGACCTCGTCACAGGTCTTCGTCCGGCGACGCGTGGGACGAAGGGTAAATCTGCCAGTCGTCTTGCCTCCGTTGGTGCAGCGAGGTTGGCGAAGGCATCGAGCGAAGGGTGGCATCTTCGCCTTCGCCCCAACATTTGCCCTCCGAGGGACCAGTTCGACTAAGTCATCTGGTGCCAAGCTAGTCACTAAAATTCTAGCTAACAGACCCCCTCTCACCTATGTTGTTCATACTAGTCATGGACGTGCTAGGTTGGTTTGCAATGTGTATCCAATTAGATGTGGGAAAGAAGTGGCAACCCTTCAAGAGCTACTCCCATGTGAGATCTCTTCTTTCCCCTGTAAATACCTTGGTCTGCCTCTGTCTTTGAGTAAGCTATCCAGAAATCAAACTCAAAGCATAATCGACAGGATAGCTGACCAGCGCCCTAGGTGGAAGGCTGACTTGATGACTAGAGCTGGAAGAAAAGTGCAAGTTCAATATGTTATGACAGGAATGGTCATCTACCTTGCAATGGCGGTGGACTTACCTCCAAGAGCGACGCAAGAGAGCTGCGTGTCATTTCATTTAAGAAAAAAAAGATAAAACACCCAAGGGGTGGAAACAAGCCCCCCGCAACACATCACCAAAAGGTAACAAACGCGCGACGCACTAAACCTAAAAGAAACGACCACATAGGGCTGCTCAGGCTTCCAGCCTTGGCTTCCTGTCGAGCAGTTCATGGAAGGCCATGTTTCCGGCCACTTCCTGACACACCAAGGAAACACTAGGACTAAGACCCTCAAAAAGTCACGCATTCCTATGTTCCAAATTGTCCAAGCAACAAGCATGACGAGAGAATTAAATTCTCTTCTCTTCTCCTTTGGCACTTTCTTGACTGCGCATCCCCACCAGCGAGCAAAATTTCTCTCAGTTGCGGGGCAGCGGCCTGCAGTCCAACAAAACAGAGGATTTTGGTCCAAGTCTCCTAGGAGAAGACGCAAGACACTAGAATGTGTTGAGCTGCTCATCTTCCTGGTCACATAGGAGGCAGACACTAGGATGTGGCAGCCCATGTTTCAGCAAGCGATCTGTCGTCCAAACTCTGTTCTTGATTGTCAGCCATATGAAGAATTTGCACCGGAGAGGTGCCCAAGTTTTCCAAGTCTCTTTCTAAGGTGCAAACATCCCAAGAAAAAGGCGTTATAAGCAGATTTACTAGAATACTGTCCTGAACATGTGAACTTCCAAAAGTGATGATCAGGAAGGGTTGGTTGCAAGGTAAAACCTTCCACCAACATCCAAAGCTTCAGGTATTCGACAATCACCTGGACTGTGAGGGCTCCTTGGATGCCAGTAACCCAACGCTTGTTTTTTTCTCGAAAACGCGAAGGAGAACTGCGCCCCTTTATAAATTAAGAAGATAGAATAAAAGGTCTAAAATAGACCATACATCAGAAGGCCTCCTTACGGGGGCCAGAAGATAGCATACAAAAAAGTATTCACCATATGAAAACCCCAATGCATGTTAGATAGGGCTTGAGAAACAGAGCGTTGTCTTCTTGCTCTCTTAGGAATTAACTGAAAAAGATTAGGGGCCAGTTCTCCCACAGTGCTACCGTACCGGTCAGTCCAGAATTTGGTACCAACACCATTTCTAATGAGGACATCACTCCCATACAAACAATGGATGGACAGACAACACGAGCACATGCACGACAGCTCAATCTACATGTTCGTTCTTACCTATTCAATTGTGTTTTTGAGCTTACGCTTGGTACCATGGATGTTTTAATGATTAGAAATCTTGAAGAGGACCATCAAGGACTTAAGAAAAGCCAAGATGTCAAGGAGGAGAAGCTAGAACATTCACAACAAGAGAAAGCCAAGTCTGACTCAACTTCGTCTCCACTACGGAGTCCACGACCAGTCCGCACTAAAATGGACGCCCAGAATACATCCGAATTTCGATTAGATTGGGCTTTATATGGATGAAAAGCTAAGGAGATGAGCTTTCCAACCCAACTGGAACCACCTTAAAATTCATCCGGAGTCAACAGGAATCGTCGAAACAAGTCAGCGTACAGATTCTGTTTTGGTGCTGCGGCACCGTTTGTTGGGTTGTGTATCGTGTTGGAGCCCATTAGGGGTGCGACCAGGGCTCACACACGCCCCTAACCTCTATTTCATCAGAAGCCGCCACCACATTAGGGTTTGGGTTTTGCTTAGATCATAACTGTCATCAAATAGTGTCGCTATTAATCGGTTTGTGAGACCCCAACTCGTAATGAACACAGTTTTAGTTGTGTTTTTCCTGTTCTTTCTTGTGTTCTTAATTGCGCTTGTAGGGATAAGCCTTCATTGCGAGGTCACTCGTGTGTCACGGGTGATAACCAACGGAGCAGTGGTGTAGTGATTCAGAGGATTCGTTCGCTCGGAGCCTTGGATCAACTTCGAGATCTTCACCCAATCAAGTTATCAGGCCTCGTCCTCTATTAAGTGGTATCAAGATTCAGGTTGCCCGTGAGATATAATCCTACCTTTAAATTTGTTTGTTTCGTCCCATAACCCACAAAAAAAGCCAAAAAACTATTGTTGACCTACAAACTACGTCATAACCTTAAGAACCATATTAATTTATCGTGACCTACAATAATCTCCTTAGCCTTTGCACAATTTGGTTTCAGATTCCGTCATATTGAGTTTGTGTCCTAGGTCAAGGTCTTGTTGCTGGTTTAGATTTATTTTGGTTCAGTTTAATCATTTTCATCCGTTGTGATCCCATAAATTCAATCTTCAAAACATATCTCATCATTTTTCATCTCATTATCTCGTCCTTATCAAATTAGTTTCTGTCCAGTTCGGTATTTTGAGCATAAATCTCGCATAGAAACTTGGAATTTAGTGTACTTGTATTCTCTGGAAAGCTTAGAAAATTATCTACAACTTTTTTATTTACAAGATTTCTAGAAAACATCGATATCAAGGAGTTATTGGTATTGGAAGTAAATCTGTTTGTAAACCTGAATTTTTGGACCAGTCTGTATTTCGGGGTCAATATCTCCCACTTCCTTTATCCAAAATAAGCGATCCATATATCTAAAAGAAATACAAAAAGGAGACCTACAACTTTCGTGTTGTGAGTTTGTGCATTTGAGATCTTTAAATTTGTCAAACAGTCTGTTGAAATTAGAGCAGAAAATCTGTGACGGACGGACAAGAATTTTTTGATACTCTTGTATTATATCTTGTTTTTTTGCGGCACTCTTGTGAAAAAAAGAGAATATAAAAAGGCAAGTGCAAAAAAAACCACACAAAACAAGGAAAAAAAGGAGAAAAAATCCGAGAAAAAAGTACGTATAAGCTGGAACACCATTGATATGTGCACCTATGTGATCGTTTTTAATTCCAACTTGTTTTCTTACTGTCCCTAGATCCTTGTCACCTTTATGTCTTCCTCCAACTGTGTTAATACATTCTCTAGGCCAGCAGCTAAGACGAGTACTTTGGACACATTCAGCATTGCTATTTGTTACTGACTTGTGTGCCACAGTATAAATTTAGTAAGACTTTCCAGAGCTCCAACTTTCTCTCGAGCAGAACAGGTACTCCTTTGCAATCACACACACGCTCTAAGTATTGTCACACCGGCCACCGTTTGCCACCTGTAGTGCTGGTAATAACCTTTTAAGAGCGTGGTAAGACGCTTCACAACTTGTGTTACACCACCATCCTTGAGAGTAGTTGTAGGGTTCACAACTTTTGCTTGTTGCCTTTGTTTCTGTTTTGTAACAACAATGACAGGAACATCCCATCTAGAGCTCCGCATTATAATAAGAGCTATATGTGATGCACTCAACATGAACACTGAAAGGTTGAAGAGAGTTTCAAGACTTGTTGAACGGATGGACACGATGCATACTCGTCTATCATAGCCTACAACTTCCGCAGGTGATCATATTCTTGCTTTTCCATCCTATGATGATGTGCTCTAGGAAGCAGGTACTGCATTACTTCTTGTAGCCTTGTATTCAATATTTCAGCTTCAGTCCAGCTATAGTGCTACTGCTACAACTATTATGCCTTTCAGACTTATATAATACCTATCACAGTATTGCTTGTATATACATAATTACATATATTATATACATATGTTCATAAATATATAGGACGATTAGCAGACGGCCATAGGTCGACTAGGACCGATTAGGCATCCTAATCGTCACCCTAATCGCGATTAGGCGCCTGGTCGGTCCTCTAGAATGACTAGCTGGTCACCCGACTTGAAAATAGTGTTTCAGCTACTTGCAAAGATCAATCTCCAGACCTTTGCTCCCCAGTTTGGAGAAGGAAGCTTCATGCAGTGGTGGCAAAGGTGTAGTGACCAGCTGCGGGGTATTGCCAAGAAAGGGTTTAATTCTCTTATTACCCTTAGGCTATGGACTTTATGGAATCACAGGAATGGATGTGTTTTCGACAAAATTCTTCCTAATTTGGGAGCAGCTATTAGAAAAGCTGAGGAGAGGGATTTGTGGGTGCTGGCTGGGGCCAAGAATTTGGATCTCCTAACAGCCCCTATCCCAGGGTTGTAGTTGTTCTGTTGTTAGCTCTCTAGCTATGGACTGTTTTTTTTACTTTCGTTTTTGGCCACCGTGAGGTGCCTTGTATTTGTTCATGTCTCGATCCATTTTGGACCTTTTATCTTCTTCTTAATACAATGATCCGCAACTCTCCTACGCGTTCAAAAAAAAGGGGGATCGAAACCAGGACCTGGAGGTACTACTCGGAAGCCTTAACCATTACGCTAGAGGCCCTTTAATACCACATGCATATGTACAATCGTATTTAGGTGCCCAGGTAACCATTCCATTCAACTGACATGACAGGGAGCATCATGTGTAATTAAGGCCTAAGCAAGGGTTATATCATCTAACCCCCGCATCCTTGATCTCTGCACAAAAGGGAATGATGCCTCTAACTGTAGGGTCTCTGCGCAAATGGGAATGATGCCTCTAACCTTAGGAAGTATAATTAAGCTTATGGTTGTCAAGGTGCATGTCTGCAGGGGCAAAGCCTCTATTAGACATGTTAAGTATATGAAGGGCCATCTAATATAGGCCTACATGGCTCATGCGGCTCCTATATATAATCATCTCCACTAATGGAATTACTATTCTCTGAACCCCAAGATTAGTAAAATGATACCAAAGTTATAGTTTAGGGTTAGGATTAGGCTAATTTAATCCACCTATACGATTCATTTTAGGGGGTCCATCTGGTGCGGCATGTCGCCATATCCGCCAGATGCCAAATGCGTCGGTCGCTATTCGCATGCCAAGCTTTATGGGCCCATCTGTGGCAAATGTGTGTCTGTGTCGTTTGCTAGTTCGTGCACCGATCTCGTGGGCCTCATGGAACCACTTCGGTAACTCATTGTGGCCCCAAGTCCAACCATCGGGCCTCCCTTTCTTGAGCTACAGATGTTCCCTCACCTGTCTTCTTCATGCACGAAAACATCCACCTGCCAGACTTTTGTCTTCGTGTGCGGCAACGACGACAATCCACGGTTCTCTTTCGTCAATCTCGTCTACCATCCTCATGTGCTTGTAGTCGTGTGCCTTGTTTCATTTTCCTGTTTGCCTCTACTTGTTGCCCATCTGTTGAGGCTCCTCTGGCATGTTTGTTCATTGACATGCAGAGGTTCCATAGAATCAATATTGATGCAGAGATCTTGGTAATTGTTCCTACACTCACACTGTTGTTGATCAAATCATTTTTTCTCGAACACGCAGGAGAGTTGTGTATCATTATATTAAAAGACGTAAAAGGGGGAATACCCTTAAGAAAGGCTTACAGATACACCACAACACCACACTAACCCGGATCAAATGCCAGGAGGAAGGACAGACCCTTTGCTCTAGCCATGGTTATTAAAGTGGTAAAACGTTAAAACGTTATGAACCAACTTTTTTAGCTTTTAAACGTTTAAACGAATGTTGAAACATCTTTTCAGACTTGACATAGAAATTCAAATATAGAATAAGTTCATACATAAGTTGAGTTCACAAACCAAATAGCATAAAAAGAAACAGATCAAGTTCAACAGCACAAGTTCAACCACATAAGTTACAACTTTTATGCATGATCAGTAACCATCATCGAACTCATCAATATGAAGCTCATGAGCATCCACGTCTTGCATCACCATCTTTTCCACTATTGCTTCCTCCAATTTCATCTTCCACATCAAGATTATCAAGAATATATTCCTCATCCTCGTCAACTTCATTTGCTAAATTAGTCTCCTCTTCCTCAAGGTCTTCATTCCTTCTCACACACCCACCAGCAGCTCTCCTAGGAAAATTACGACCTCTAAGATGTGCAAATGCACCAATAGCTTCATCAACTTGGTTGAGCAAATAGAGCTAGAATGATTGATTCACTGTTGGGCAATATGGTTGCACCAAATCAGTACTCACCAATATGGTCTGCTGGCTAAGGAGAGCAGCGGCTGCCGGCTGGGCTGCTGTGGGCGCCAGAGAGCAGCGGCTGGCTGCCTAGCTGAGGAGAGAGGAGAGGAGAGCGGTGGTTGGTTGTCGCTGAGGAGATGAGAGCAAAGCAGAGCGACGGCCGTCGCAGAAGAAGAGGGCGGTGGTCGGCTATGGCTGAGGAGAGGAGAGAGGAGAGCAAAGCGGCGGCGGCTGGCTGAGGGAGTGAGGGCGCCGCGGCCAGTGCCCAGGAAATGACCTAAAAATGCTAAAGGCCCAGGACGGATAGAACGTCTAAAACGCCCTAAAACGCTATTTGGACGCTTAAACGTCATTTAAACGCTCGAAACGGACGTTCTACGCCCTAAACCTAAAACGTTCGGACGTTTCAACTTTTAAACACGTTTTCTCGTTAAAACGACGTTTAAACGACGTTTTAATAACAATGGCTCCAGCCAAACACCAAGCCCAAACCTCCTCCCTAGCAAGCACCTAGAACACACACTTATTCTATGCTTCCAAAGAACCCAAGCGCCAAGAGTCACCAAGGAATTAAAACCCTTTTGAATCAACCCATAGAGGTGGGAACTCCTTAACCTCCACCAATCCACAAAGGAGTCATCCTGTTGCGGCGCAAGGGCTTGCAGGCCGACAGAATGAAGGATTTCAAACAAGAACTGTGTAGCAAAAACGCATGAAGCCAAGAGATGGTCAATAGTTTCCGCATGCTCGCCATAGAGGAGACATCTATGCGGGTGTAACAATCCTCATTTAGCAAGTCTATCCACTGTCCAGCATCGATCATGTTCCACTAACCAAACGAAAAATGTGCACTTGCCCGGAGCCCAAGTCTTCCAAATACGAGTTGCTGGACCAAAGAAGATAGAACCATAGAAGAGAGCCTCATAAGCTAATTTGGTGGAGAAATTGCCAGATGATGTAAACCGCCAAACATGAACATCAAGAGTATCCGGTTGCAGAATCACATCAACAACATCCCCTAGATCTCCATGAACTCCCATAGCACCCTGACTAGAATGTCAATGGGGACCTGATACCAGCTAACACGTGGGGAATTCCCCTATTAGGGTTAGGGTATGGGACAAAAATTGTCCCCATGGGTATAAATATGGGATAAAATCCTCACCCATTGAGTAAGCGGGTATGGGTTTGGGAAGCAATCATCCGAACTCGATTATCCACGTGTAATATTCACCCAGTAAAATTAGGTGTGCAACCTAATAGCCAATAAGCGCAACAACTTGATGGAATAAGTCTTGTAGGCGTTGTGAAGGACAGCATGTGGAGGACAACAGTTTGGACAGCAGCTTTGCTGCAGCCTAAAACTGTTGAAGCCACAGCAAGCCGCAGCGAACATGGCAACAGAGATTGTGCGGCTTCAATGATTGTTGGTTGATTTTGGTATTTCTTGAGATGCCACCACACCTATTATGTAAAGCATAAACTTACTAAGCATATCGGTGTCAGTGGCTTCTTTGGTCAGTCTTATTTGTCATAAAAAAACCATTGCTCTTCAGTATATGCCTTCTGAATTGTCGTTGGCTGATTTCGTCACTATAGCACAGACCAATGTCTTGATTTAAGTACAACTACATGTTCATTAATAAATTTAAATTTACTGCAAATCAGGCAGTTTGACTATTTTATGATAGACACATGCATGGATGGTTGCTGTGCAAACCAGACTGGAACAGCCACTTCCAGGTTTAGATAGTAAATCCACTTTTATAGTCAGTTTTCAAAACTGTGATTGCCATACCTAGTAAAAGAAATGCTGATCTCGACCATCTCAAGCAAAAGATATCTCAACCCCACAGCAACATCGAACAAAATTACTTACTCTGCATGCACAGGCATCAATATATATGCCATTTGAAATATATCTACACCCTTCCACCATCTTCTCAATTTCAAAAAATAAGTGATCTTGTCCTTCTTCAGATTAAGAAATAAAAGAAGTCAATCAAAAAATTAGTATATGGATAGCGCAGCAAATATCATAATAAAGGCATCAAATTCTGAATTAGTATGAGGTTAAAAATGAATTATTCCGAGTAAATAACAAAAAAAATCCATAGTGTGGCTGGAACACTCCAATTATTTACCAAGATTTTAAGTGTGCACCCCTCCAAAAAGAAAGTGTGACTTTGATAGGTATTACTTATTAGAGATATGTAAAGTTTTTTGACAAGGAAAAATGTAGGGGAGGCCCCTATAGTGTTAAGAGATATGTATAGTCCAACTCATGTATGACGTGTGACTTGTACTTTATGTTAGATTACCAGTTTAGGGTTTTGGGGTTAGGCCTTGTAGTTATCGCCATACCCCTGTAAAATGGACTAGGCCCAATAACCTTGGTTTATTAATTCACTCCCAACTCCGAGTTAGGGTTAGGGTTTTCCATTCCAACTTGGTACTAGAGCCTCTCCCTTTCCTTTCCCACCCCAGTCGCCAGCTCCTGCGCACCTGGCCGTCGGCGCCTGTGCACCTAACCGCCGGCCACCCTTCCCCGCTCCCCTCCCCCTCCCCAGTTGTCCTCCCCCTGCTGGTCGCTGGCTCTCCCATCCCCGTTGTGGCGGCTCGCATGCCTCCACGTCCTGTTGCACCCTCCCGGCCTCCCGCTCCGGGCTAAGCGCTCCAAGCAGCCGCGGCTGTCCTCCAAAATCTGAAAAGGTTAAAAGGAGATGCCTGTAGCACGTTGTCCTTGCAGTCAAAAGACTAACATGCTACTGCTGTTGTACCACGCTGTCCTTGCAGTCAAAGGACTGAGGTGCTGTTGTCCCTGCAGTCAAAACCAACAAGGACTGCTGCTATCCTTCCCACAGACCACGAGACTTATTCCAACAGATACAATAATCTAACAGTTAGTACAACCAAAATATCCTGGAGTGCATTGCCATGCTGGACTGCAAGCCATGTGCGACCCCGGTGGACAGTGGACACGTAGGTCAAGGTCTTTCGCGACGGTGTCCCTGCCAATGACCCAACTGCCTATCGCAACCTTGTTGACGCTCTTTAGTATCTCACCTTCACCAAGCCCGACATCGCATATGCTATCCAGCAGGTCTGTCTCTACATGCATGACCAACGAGAACTGCACTTAAGCATGTGTCAAGCAGATCCTCTGGTACCTTCAGGATACTATTGATTACGACGCTCCTCAATGCATGAGCTCTGTGTCTACACCAACGATGACTAGGTCATGTGCCCGAACACCCGCCGGTCTACATCCAGCTATGCAGTGTTCCTTGGGGACAACCTCATCTCTTGGTCCTCCAAGCTTCAACCGGTGGTCTCCTGTTCTAGTGCTGAGGCTGCATACTAGGCTATTGCTAATATGGTGGCTGAGGCGAGCCAGTTCTGCTAGCTCCTCTAGGAGCTTTATAACCACCTCCCTAGAAGTATGTGTGTCTACTGCGGCAACGTCAGAGTTGTCTACCTCTCCATCAACCTCGTCCAACACCAACGCAAGAAGCATGTTGAGGTCGATCTTCGCTCTATCTGTGAGCGCGTTGCTGCCAGGGACGTCCGTGTTCATCATGTTCTGATGAGCTCGCAGTTTGCCAACATATTCACTAAGGGTCTTCCCTCATTCTCAGAGTTTCGATCCAGTCTCAACATTTTTCATGCTAGAGTTTCCACTATGGGGTTAGACTGTTTGTATTTGCCTAAGTGTTATGGGCCTAGAGCCCAATCCATGTAACCCACATGTATTTGCCTAAGCCCACTAACAATGATTCACTCTCCAACAACGACCATGCTGACATTGTCTACTATCACCAGTCGTTCGGCTTCATCGGTCATTTGGCCCATGTACAGTCTTAGGCAAGCTCCTAAAGCATGGCACTAGTTGTTTGCTTCGTATATCTGTAGCTACAGATTCAAAATGGCGAAATCTAACATATCACTATTTATAAATATCAAATGATGTCGCCTACCTACTGCTCTACATCGATGACATCATCATGACACCCCCCATATTGGGTGAGGTGTTCCCTAATTCTCTACATTAGTAAATCCCATTGTGGTGTTTGTTATTCCTAGATAGAATTCCATTTATCTTAGAGAATCATTTTGGGTGTAAGTGTTCATTCTCATAGAATGTTGAATATGCTCAAGAATACACTCACAAGAAAGAGGCACAACATAAATTTTTGAAATTCAACAAGAAAGTAAGGAAACCATTAAGTAAAAGTTCCATACAAAAGTTACCTTTGTTGCTATGGCTTCTAGTTTGCTAAAGAAGTACGTGTTAAAAATATGGTACTCGCCTCTTGATCTAATAATTGATGACATTGGTCCCTGTAGATACCTACAAGAAAGCCAAGTTATAATTATCACAAAATAGGCCACAAAAAGGCAAATACAAATTTCAAGCAATATAAGAACAGAAAAATGTAAAGCCTCATTCCATGGAGCATCAAAAAATAACTACCACCAGATATCACATGTAGAAATGTCTAGTTACTACCACATGGGGGTAATAAATAAAGCTTAAAGTCAGTCAAATTACATTGGACCCTTTTGTCTGAAAATCTACATTGAACCATTTTGGAAAGCAAAAAAGCCACATGACAACCCAGTTATGACATTCACATACTTGCAATTATATACTAATCTATTAAGAAACTAATGTGGGCGAGCGCTTGAACCCACACCCCCTTGCTCCAAACATTTGGGGGTAACTACCAGACCACACATACCTTAGTGTTTATAAATAAATAATAATTATATTTGAATAAATATCTCTTTATCTATACTACTCTATTAAGAACCTAATGTGGGCACCTTGTGCTACCACAACTTCACCCTCCACGCTGACACTCTTGGCCCATCCCACGCGCCCTGACTGGTTCTCCCGTCCCTCTCTCATCTACTGCCCTGTGGACACGCTGACACTCTAGGCCCGCCCCACGCTCTCTGACTCGTTCTCCGGCCCCTCTCTCAGCTACTGCCCTGTGGATCCCAGCGCCCACATATCCAGCTACTACACTTGCTCAGCACCCCACCCCACCCACGCAGCTACCACACCACGCAAACAAAGTGCAGAGCGAGCACTCGAACCCACACCCCCAGCTCCAGAAATTTGGGGCTAACCACCAGATGACACGTACTTTAGTGTTTAGAAATAAACAATAATTATATTTGAATAAATATCTTAATACCTATTTATATGATATATAAAAACCGTAGCAAAGCACGGGCAACTGGCTAGTATATTCATATTTGTATTTACAAAACCATGATACACAAGTATGAATGTATAATGGACTAACTCATAAAAAATAAGTTTGCCTCAAAATTTGCAGTATCGAAGCTCATATTAAATTCGTTAATTGGACAGAGTCACACATATTATAATAGTGGCACGGTATGCATGAACTCTCTTTTTCAAATCTATATTGAGTTCTTCCTGCTAGAGAGACACTAGATGCTTAGGTTGTGGAGTTTTTGATTAATGCAATGACATGCAGTTCTATTTCATGTTCAGAAAAAATTAGAGTTCTAGCCGCCAATGCATCACGTTGCTCAGATATGTGGTAAGCATTATGTAGCATAGCATTGTATTTAGTTGGATAGCATCTACAGCTTGCTAGCGGTCATAACCTCGATCAGATCTCCCTATATATAGATGATGTGGTTCTTTTTTTGAGACCCTCAAGGAATGACCTTCTCATGGTTAAGGATCTGTTGGACTGTTTTTGGCATGCCTCTGGTTTGAGAGCTAATCTTTCAGTTGGAATGGGAAACCCTAACCCTAATCAGGGTAGGGAGTGTATATAAATAGCTGAGTGTTGTGAGCCTAGGCCCATTACAATGGATGTGTAGGTATAGCCAGTAACGTAAACAACACTCTAACACCCCACCCCCCACCCCTGCAGTCTCAACTCTAGCTTGTACAAATGTTGAGACTGGATCGAAATTCGATGACAGCCCTTGGTGAAGATGTCGACAAACTGTAGCATGGTGTGGACGCTGAGAACCCGAACGTCACTGGCGGCGACACGCTCGCGGACGAAGTGCAGGTCGACAGAAATGCTAAAGGGGGACATTGCCATGTGGCTTGGGATAAGGTGTGTCGCCCCCTTCAGCTTGGTGAACTTGGGCACTTAGCATTTCCAACCTTAGGGAACTTTCATGGGCTCTTAGGATGCGATGGTTATGACTAGCAAAAACGGAACCAAACCGTCCATGGGCTTCCTTGGCAATTCATGTTCCCAACAAGGTGAATGACTTTTTCATGGTGGCAATGCAAACCGACATTTGTGATGGTGCTATAACTCTCTTTTGGACTGATCGTTGGTTGCTTGGTCATAGGATTGCAGACCTAGCCACTCGGCTTTTTGCAACCATCCCTAGAAGAAGGGCTGCCAAGTGGACAGTGAAGGAGGGACTCTCAAATCAAAGCTGGATTTTGGATATTCAAGGGGCCCTCACAGTAGGGGCTATTGCTGAGTTCCTTAGTGCATGGGATTTGATGGGTTCAGTCCAGCTTAGGCCAGAAATTGCAGATAATCACTTCTTCTGCCTAGCTTCTAATGGTAAACATTCAGCTAAGGCTTGTGTCAAGTGCCTCGGCACCCAACGACGTCGGACCGCGACTACGCAACTCGTAGCCGCGCTCCAGTCCTCACCGAGAGGCTTTACCCCTCTATTGGTGGCTTAACGAGAATAGGAGAGGAGATTAGATAGAAACTTCTTGCTTGATTTCATAGAACTGGTTACATGAATAAATAGGCCTAGCTCCAACCGCCCTCCCTACTCTTAAGGAGATAAGGTCGGTCGGTTACAGGGAAGGCAATCCTAACCGCTACTCCTATTTTTAAGGAACTAGATAAGAGCTAATCTAATCTTTCCCTCTCTAATCTTATCCACTCTTGGCAGCAAACTGCGCCTGACCAGCACGCTCGGATGTGCGGCGCACATCGCGCGCTCGCCGGTGCCTGGTATATTGGTGGCCCCACATGACATCTAGCTATGAAGGTTTCTATCTTGGGTCGGTTGATTTTGAGCCCTATCATAGAATTTGGAAAACTTGGGCTCCTCCAAAATGCAAATTCTTCATGTGGCTGATTGCACATCAAAGGGTGTGGACTGCAGATCGGTTGCAAAAAAGAGGCATAGACCATCCTGAGAGATGTCCTTTCTGTGATCAAGAGCAGGAAACTTTGGACCACTTGCTGGTTGGTTGCGTTTTTGCTAGGGAATTTTGGCTTAAACTACTGATTCAAATTAATCCTCAGACCATGGTCCCGCAATCCGGTGTTGGGACCTTCATGGATTGGTGGAGGTAGATCAATAAGCAGGTTTCTGATTTGGAGCGGAAGGGAATCTTCCTCGATGTTTGGACTCTGCGGAAGCAGGAAGCATAGGAACTGCTGTGTTTTTATAGGTACAGCCCAATGTTGATGTGGCTATTCAAAAGGCTGGACATGAACTAGAGCTTTGGAGGATGGCTGGTGCTAGGAGTCTGTCTCTCCTCACCGACGCTATACCAGGGCTGCAGAGTATTTAGTTGGCAGTTGTTCTGTTGTTTTAGCTATGGATTCTTTTATGTATGCTTGCTTCTAGCCACCGTAAGGTGTGCTCCGTATTGAAATATTCTTGTTGGGCCGAAACTCTTTCCTTCTACTTAATTTAATGATGTGCAATTCTCTTGCGTGTTCGAGAAAAAAAAAGAATCAACTAATTACATATGGTTCCGAATGTATGCCGTTTAGGACATTGATAGTCTCCAATATGACAATTTGCTTGAGATTTTTATAGAAGTATATGTTTTACATAGTGAAAATTGTATAGTATGAAAGTATTTTCCATGATCAATCTAGTAACATCAACCATGTGTTGTCAACCTATGCTACTCTTTATATATTGATGGCCAAAGTAAAAAAGCAATGACAATATCTGACAACTCATGTAAAAGCATAAGCTGATCCTTTGAGGCATCATTAAGAAATGCTTGGCATCAATGCTAGCAGAATAAATTATCTCAAAATGTGGTAGAGTTCCAAAACTCCCAGGTCTTGAATGTTCATGTTGATACATATGCCAAAGGTGAACTACCCAGTCTACATGTAAAACTCATGGATACATCGTCAAATTCGATATGAGCAACTGTATTTGTTAAGCCAATTATTACTTCTCAACTTCTCAAGTCTCAGCAACATAAAAAAAAACCAATGCTTTTGGCAAGCAAAAGAGAACAGTGCTCACATGATGTAAAAGTTCATTATAGGTGAGGACAGCAATGATTCAGGCTGGAAACATCTGATGTCATCAGAAGCAATCTCAACAGAACAAAGGTGTTCCCTGTGAATAAGGCAGGAAAAAAATGGCGATGAACTGTGTGTCAAAAGAAGATCGAAGAAACCAGATTAACTGCCAACCTTGAAGGATAGTATAGCTTCCCTGCATCCCTGAAAAATGGTGTTCCCACATTAATCAGATACTAGCGCAAAACATAAGCAGAGTTGCGCATACCAAGATATCAATCAGCCGTCTAGTATGCATAGTTAATAGCCTATGAAGTATGATGTATGTGTTCACACTTATGATAATTATGAGTTTATGAGTTATGACATCAGCAAAATGACTAACTGTATCCGAACATTTACCAGTTATTGGATGTTTCCTTAGCAGATTCTGGATGGGGTGTATCTCCATCCAAAAGAACAACCTCTTCCTGAATCACAATACAAAAATGAGATAACACTTTATTGGAGGAGTAATCTAATAAATAGCAATGAGTGTGAGAGAAGTGCTTATCTAACAGGGCCTAGAAGTTCAAATGTGATGATCTCTACTTACAGTCACACTGTCACAGGTACCACAGGATTCATTTCAATAACACTACAGCAAAAACAAAAAAAGGGGTCGAAGTAAAGCATTTTACCTTACCATATAGGATAACGCAGGTTGTAACTTCAAACTAAGGTTGTGTTTGGTTTAGGGACGATGTGGGATGCAATAATCATATCCCTATTTTCTGTGACGTGATCATCCCTGTTAGACTGTGTGTGTGTGGGGGCCGGCACCACTGTTGGGCTGCCGGCCCATTAGGGTTAGGGTTGTGAGTCTATATATTGTACTCATCTCCTATCAGTACATCAACCACTTACAATATTCTACATGGTATCAGAGGACTAGGTTAAGGTTAGGGTTTCACCAAGCCACCACCCACCCCTACAGCCGCCAGCCAGCTGCCCCACACGCAGCCGCCGCCCCGGGAGGCCCATCCCTCCCTCCCGGGGCGGCTCCCTTCCCAACCACTGGCCACCCCTCTGCCCTGGCCGGTCCGATCCTCTGCTCCCCGCCCCCAGCAGCAGCCGCCGACGCGAGTGCCAGCAGCTCGCCGCGTCCAGCCCCGCCCCAGCGCTCTCCTCGGAGTTCGTGCGCTCGCGGCTCGGCTACTAGCCCCAGCCCAACCGCCGCTCCCCACTGCGTCGTGCCGCCAGCCTTTCTGCGCGTCGTCGCTGGGCCTCTGCCCCTCCCCGCGACGGCTGCCTTCCTCCCCACCGGCGTTGCTCCCCCGCCCTCCTCGCCGGATCAGACACCGGCGGCCCTTCCCCGCCCCCAGCAGCCGCCGGCGGCCTCTGGTTGGGCGCTTCCTGGCCTCCCCCGCCAGCGCAAGCGCCAGCAGCTCACCGCATCCGGCCCGCCCCCAACCGGCGGCTCTGGCTGCGGAGGCGGCCTCCCACCCGTCGAGCTGTCCCCCTCCTCCCTCCAGTGGAGCAGCGGCGGCGGCGGGCGGGCCTGCCTGCCTGCGTGCCCTCCCGTGGAGCGGCGGCGGCGGCGGTCAGGCTCGCCTGCCTGCGCTCTCTCCCGTGGAGCGACGACGGCGGTGGGCGGGTCTGCCTGCCTGTGCACCCTCTCGTGGAGCGCGGCGGCGGTCGGGCTCGCCTGCCTGCGCGCCCTCCAGTGGAGCGTCGTCGCGTTGTCCACCTCGTCCCTGACTGCGTCAATGCCCAGCAGCGCCTCTTATCCTCAAGCTTCTCTCGCTGCCGGCGTCAAACTCCCCTGCCATGTCCGGCACAGGCCCCTGCCCGGCTGGCCCCGCCCTGCCGTGTGCCTCCCTTCTTCGCCACCTTCGTTGGTTCCGTCACTGTCGCGGCCTTCCCGGCCGGACCCACGTTGCTGCGGCCATCCCGGCTAGATCCGTCATCCCTCTTTGGCTAGATCGTCGTCTTCATGGTTGGATCTGTCGCTGTCGTGGCTTTCCCGACCCGATCCACCGACACCCCTTCATTTCCGCCGCGGGCGCGACCACCCTAACCGGCACAGATGCGCGCGCTGTTGTCGGCCTCGCTGGCGAGGCTCCTCGACGATCGATCGCGGAACGAAGCAAGACGGCCTTGAGGTTGCTGCTACTCTTTTGTTGTGTCGCTCTGCCAATCGTTGACGCTCGAACGTCGACCCTTCATGAAGAACAGGTTCCTGCTGCGTGTCTCCCGACCTCGGCCACCTCGACTTCGGCTAACTCGGCATCCAGGGGCTATCGCCTTCTCAGAATCCACACCGGTCTCTTCTACAGCCGCAACATTGGCACCCTCACGACGCTGTGACTGCGGGAGGATTTCAACTCGTCGGCTCCTACCTTCACCCTCTACTCCAGTCTCATCGTGTGTGGTGCCCCCGTTGCGACTGCGGGGGGGTTAGACTGTGTGTGGGCCGGCACCACAGTTGGGCTGCCGACCCATTAGGGTTAGGGTTGTGAGTCTATATATTGTACCCCATCTCCTATCAATACATCAACCACTTACATTTTCTACAATCCCAGCTCTCAACGTCTGAACAGGATTTCCCAGACGTGGTCAGCCGCCAGGGCGCAGACTGTAGCACCCCGAAAATCAAATCTTGAAATTTTCTCACACTCGCTCTAAATTTAAAATGAATTTTAAATTTCGTTTCAAAACGTTTGTTTGAGAGTTGATATCAACAAATAAAATATAGTGGTCTATATTCTATCCAAAAACCTCCTCAAAACATCCTACAAATACTTCCCTAGTGATCGCCCTCAAATTCTTTCCAGAAATACTGCCCAAATATTCCACCGATAATTCTCCAAAGATTTTCCTCCTGAGAAATACCTTCAGAATCATTTTTAAAGTCTACAAATATTTCCTTCATAATTTCCCTCATGCTCATACGTATACATACGCCTCCGGTATCATACAGTGAGCTCTACAAGCTAATTTCACTTATACATGACTAATACATGCTTATCTCCTACTAATCCTCACATCCTCCCACTAATCTTTGCCTCCTCCCCTAATCCCCCCACCTAGCCTATAAATAGAGGGGCAAGGGCCTCCCCTCAAGCCACACCAAGCTATTTCAAGGCAACACTCCCCCCCCCACTCACACTCCCACACAAGCACAACACAAGCACAAGGATCGTTCGGTCGTTTATTCGATCGTTCGTCCACCTGTTCATCCGATCATCCAAATATTTAACTGCTCATCCATCATGTTGTCAAGCTCATCTAAGACCTGCCAAACCAATATTCCAGTCATACAAACTCCGGTGACTGTGATTTTCCTTCCAGTAAGAACTTTCCATCTGGTCACCCATCCCAGATTTCTCCAAGTTGAGCACGATTAACTCTGAGATTCTTTCGAACTAGGCTTCCAAACTCATATTCCAATAATTCTTGTTTTAATTCTTATCAAATTATTCCCTATCCAACCATGTCATCCCTTAAGCATGGTTCATTTTCCAGAAAACTCTCAAAATGCTCTTGTCCCATATCCTGCCTATAATTTCCCTGTTCAGACTAAGTCAGACGATTCATTCGTCACTATTCTCACCAACAGTGAACTCTATTGTACTAAACCACACGTACCCAACTATAAATACACCCAGCTACCCTCTCCCTCTCCACACACTCAACACCCTCAGCCAAGGCAAACACCCCACCCACTCAGTTACTCCGCTCTGTCGGCTACACGCATAGTGTCGCTTCGCCTCCAGTCCACCCTCCTGGTAAGCACCTCCACTCCACCACCAGTAATATCACAACACCATATGACACAGTTTCTGCTCAAGACTCTACCCATCCATATATCGCCATTCTGACCACTATACTAAATATTTGTTGATATACTTGTTGGTTTGTGTGTTTGCTTGTTCATGTTGCATAGTTATTGGAGCGTTCGTGCCGTCTCGTGAAGGTCAGTTCTGCAAGTCTACATCAGACGGTAGAGCCAGAAGCCAGTTCTGCGAGCTCTCACCCTTTCGCCGGTTAAGCACGGCAAGCTCACTGAATCCCTTTGATGCATAAATTACCTATGCTTTTTCAACCACAACCCTCAGCCTGTTATTTTATTCATGATATGATTTTGCTGCTAAGAGACAAGTTATTATGGCCACCCAGCCTTAGAACTTTGCCGCGATCAATCTTTATACTCCTTGACATCTTTTTTACAAATGATTTGAGAAAAGGGGTGAGTTTTCAAAAGAAAATGTTTTTCAAAATGGGTATGATGAAGGGTTGTCACCCTTATCACCTTTGGGCAGGATGATCAGGGACTCCCTGGTTTAGGGGAGGGCCTAAGGTGATGGCTCAGCCGGGTTAGGTGTGAGCATGAAGGATTGTCCCTCTCGCCTAAGGACCGGTTTTTCATCACTCCTTACCTATATTCTTATCAAGTACAACCACTCGAGACTGTATGGGCAGTCGCTTGATCTGAACTTGCACGGTCCGAACCCCAGGGTTATGACGCCTGGGGAGCACCGGGAGGATAAGGGGAATGTTTTGTCCAGGTTGGGCATGGTGGTGGCCTTGTTCCTTCCGGTATAATTGCTAAGGTAAGGAGGTGCAATGAAGGAGAGAGTTTCAGCATTCGGATCTCACGATGGTGAGATTGCAGAAACCGGACTAGTGGGTAAAGTGTACACCTCTGCGCAGAGTTTAAAAACCTATTTGAATAGTCCGCGTCCACGGATATGGATGAGTCATGGCATGGATTTGACAATTAGTGTTTTGTTTTCCAAAAATGCTTTTGAAAAATGGTTTTAAAAGGTCCGGCGGTTGAGCCGTGAGCTATGGTGGACGGGAAGCCCAGTAGCTGTTTTTGAAAATGAAAACCAGTGGGAAACTGCTGAGATACCTGGATGGTTTAGTACAGGGGATTTTGTTTTATATTGAAAAACTTCCCGCTCCTTTGGGAGAGGATGCGCTTTGAAAAATATAAAATGTTTTACAAAATAACCCTGCATCAAATATTGCTATTTCTGCAAAATATCATGAGCTCCACATACTCCATGCATTATATCTGATTTCCCCATTCCGTGGGTGAAGGTGGGCTGCTGAGTACGTAAGTACTCACTCTTGCTTATTTGTTGTTTTTCAGAGAAGGAGATCGTTGATCGGGTAAGAGTTACGCCTGTTCCCAACCTTGCCTGTGGCTGTTGGACCGCTGATTTGCTTCGCTGCGTATATCGGGCTGCTTCAGCCGCACTCTGATGATATGTCCCGAGTTGTGGACTAACTCTTAAAGTTGATCGTCACCTATATAGGTTTGTCTCGTTTAAGCAGATATGGAATCATCTGTTATATAAATGTGTTTACTAAACTCCTGGGACTAGTAATTGTATCACATTTGAGTCCCAGAGGATTGGAGCGCTTCACAGACCCCCTTGGCCGCTGGCCCCCTGACCGCCTCCCTCCGTTGCGGCGGCCGCACCGAGGCCGCCTCCACCGCGCGCCGGAGGACCTCCCCAGATCTCCGACACCGACCCGCCTCTGGTGCCCCTGCGTGGACCTCCATCATCCACCACCGGCTGCTGGCCCACCTGACACTCCTGGCGCTCGTGGCCTCCTCCATCAGCGCTAGGCCCCTGCGCCGAGCCCGCTCACCTGTGCGCCGTCAGGCAGAGCATCGTCGCCCTTCTCCCCAGGTCTGACCGTGCTCCCTGGTGCACATGCCCGACACCGCCAGTCTCAGGCCCCCTGCTCGCCTCTCTCTCTAGCCAGGTCGTGCAGCCCGCTCCCCCTGCTCCCCCTGGCGCCCTCCTACCGTGCCGCAGTGGGTTGGCCTTGCCGGAGCTACAGCCGCAGCCGTGCAGCACGCTCCCCCTGTGCGCCCATGTGCACCCTCCTGCTGTGCCGCAGTGGATCGGCCTCGCCAGAGTAGAAGTCGTGGCGCCTTTCATCTCCAAGTCGGCATCCTCGCCCTCGGCTTCGCTGCGCCGGCTAAGCTCTGTCCCGGCATCCGATGCCTTTGCAACTCCCCCGCCCACGCCGGACTTGCACCCATACGCCGCCTCTCCTCAACCCATTTCGTCCCCTCGCCTGGACGTTGTGTCATCTCTCCTCGCTGGTCGTGCAGTTGCATTGTTGCCCTCCTTCCAACGTTGTCTCCGTCCTCGTCGGTTCCATGGCGTCACCCCCGCCACACATGAGCTTTGCCTCGCCCGCTACTCCCATGGCTCCTGGCTACCCCGACCATGCCTTTGCCCTAATCGTCGGCGCCACTTCCTCCCTGGCTCCACCCGTTTCTGCCTGGATCATTGTGTGCGTCCTCCTCCACGATGGCCAGCTTGTCTGGGGCACCTTCGTGGCCTTCGATCGCGCTATGAGCCTTGTCCTTCATGACTGCGTCGAGCTCCACCCCCAGGACGGCCGTCACGTGCCTGGACCCCTTGTCTTCCCCCGTGCAGTGATCGCCTCCCTAGCAATCGAGCCCTCGTTGTCCCCCTCCCCTCCTAGTAGCCATGTCGGAGCACCTCCCCTGGCTCTTTCCGCACCCTGCGGCTTCCCCAACTTCTCCCTCTCCCACCGATTGGGTGGTCGACTCCGGATCCTCCTTCCACACTACTCCCACTTCTAACTCGTTATTCCACTCCCATCCACCACACCCCTCACATCCTCCCTCCATCGTTGTGGGCAATGATTCCACCCTCCCGATCACCTCAGTAGGTGCATCGGTTCTTTCGAGACCTTTCTACCTTAACGATGTCCTTGTTGCTCCCAATCTGACTCATCCCCTTCTCTCGGTTCGTCACTTCACTAGTGACAACGATTGTTCTATGGAGTTCGATCCCTAGGGGCTCACCATACGCCACCTTCCCACTCGTGTCGTTCTCGCTCGCTGTGACAGCTCCAGCCCCCTCTACTCTCTTCACTTGTCATCCACTTCCCCCACTAGCATAGCCTCCCCCTCGCTCTTGCTACTACCACCACCTCCACTGTTTGGCATCGTCGTTGTTAGACTATGTGTGTGTGAGTGTGTGTGGGTCGGCACCACTGTTGGGCTGCCGGCCCATTAGGGTTAGGGTTTCCTGTGTCTCTATATATTGTAACAGCTCCGGCCCCCTCTATTCTCTTCACTTGCCCTCCACTCCCCACACCAGAGGAGCCTCTTCTCCCGTACTTCATACTACCACCACATCACTATTCCAACAGTCGTCTCGGGCACCCTGGACATGACGTGATGTCCCAGCTTTCCAGCCGCTCAGATATCGCCTATACCTGAGGCTCCTCTGAGCGCCTCTGCCATGCTTGTCAGCTCGGCCGTCACTCCCGTCTTCCTTTTTCCACGTCCCAGGTTGCTCAAGCCTTTGATCTTGTCCACTACGATCTTTAGACTTCCCCTGTCCTCAGCCTCTTTGGTTACAAATAGTAGGCTAATTCTGCTGATTAGACCAAGTAAACTTGCGCCCATGGAGTGGAATCTCTTTAAGAGCCAAATCATCAACCAATTTTCTGAATCGACCCATCATGGCCCGATTAATATGCGAATTATTTTTATCATCGACCTGCAAATGAGGTTAAAATTCTCCGAAATCATCCATGGGCCCTGACAAACTGCTCTAATGTCTCTCAACTCCTGCAGAAAATGAATCTTGTCTTCATTACATTGAGGCCCATAAACACAAATTAACCAGCATTTTTTTCTCGAAAGGCGCAGGAGAACTGTGCTCCATTATATTAAGAAGGAACAAGGTCAAAAGAAGAACAGACCTGCACAGACACACTATGAATGCCTGTCCTGGTAACTCCAGTAACTCCCAAATGTCGCCTCCAAGCTACCATGATGACAACACTCGCCCCATGAGAAGGTAAAACCAGAAATCCAGTAAAATCAGACGCCCAACAAAGAGAGGAGAGTACGTTAAGGGGACGACTGTTTGTTATGGATCCTAATGGTTTGTGTTTTGCATGTGTAAGATTTCTTGCATGGGTTCTTGCCTAATTTTCTTCTTCATATAATGATATGCAACTCTTCTGCGTGTTTGAGGGAAAAAACATCCTAGCTCTCCCCCTTTCTTCTTTTTATGTACAGTCATTTTCTTATCTTTAATAAAATCTTGTTGTAGGGGATTCCCCTACAGTATTCCCCTTTCAAAAAAACATCCCAGCTCATGTTTGGTTGGAGGAATAAGTCCATTCCAGTTTTTGTTTGGTATGAAGGATTAAGTGGGATGGGATGAATGGGGTTTTAACAACATTGGCTACAGTAATCCGTGGACACCGTTTGCCCTTCTCTCTAAGCACTCTTTTACATGGTTCTTAAGGCGGTAAGGCGAGATAAGGCGCCGGACCCCCGCCTAGACGCCTAGGCGACGCCTAGGCGACGCCTAAGGCGAGCAAGGCGACGCCTTATCGATCTGAGAATCAGCAAAACTGCCCCATGGAGGAGGAAGAAAAAGAAAAAAAGAAAAAGAAAAAAGGAGAAGGAAGGGGTAGGAGGCCCAGCCCACCAGCCAGCCCATATAATCCTTCCTCTGGCAACCCTAGGTTGCCTCTCTCCCCACCATTCAGCTGCCGCTGCCCCCGATTGAGCCGCCGCCGCCTCAGATTCGTCGTCGCCACCTCAGATTCGCCGCCGCCGCCGACGATTTGGACGCCGCCGCCGCCGATTCAGCCTCCGCCGCCCTGGATTTGGCCTCTGCGGCCCTGGATTTGGCCTCCGCCGCTCCCGATTCGGCGCTGCCACCCTGAAACAGCGCCGCCCCTTTCCCTTCCCCTATGCCCTATGCCCTCTTGCTGCTTCTCACCTAGGCGACGGGGACGCCTTGGATCCTTTGGGCGCCTGGACGCCTAGGCGACGCCTAGGCGTCGCCTAGGCGACGCCTTTAAAACAAGGCTCTTTTAGTCTTCTTCCTTTCCAGATGAGCACCGGTCGTTGCAATTCTCATGCAGAGAAGGCACCACTGCCAGAGATGCTCGCACCGAGAAGGCACCACTGCCAGAGATGCTCGGCCTGCTCAAGATCTCGCATCGAGATCTCAAACCACTGCCAAGAGTGGAGCATTGTTGTCAGAGATCTTACGTGGCCAGAGGTCACCCCAGCAGAGACCTCACGCAGCCAGAGGAGGTCATTGGACTTGTTCTACCACACACTGAAGCTTCGCCCTACTCCCTCACCATTCATCGCGATTAGTCGGACTAATCGTGATTAATCGTACTAATCATTAACCTGAACCCAAACTAAATAGTTTAACTAAAGGACTTCTATGGCCAAACTAAATAGTTGTACACAAATTTAATGATCAAATACTGGACATATCAACGAGCACATACAAACTTGAAATTTATTCAGACAGAAGGATGATATCAAGTGTACACTAAACACCAATGCTGACTAAGTTGACAAGTGACAACACAATATTTTCTCTCACGATCTCACAATTACATTTATTGTCTTTAGTGCGAAGGCAGGTCAATGTTTCTTAATGTCCAGTGGCCACCAAATTTAACAGGTCACCACAAAAGAAACATGCATGATGGTTGACGGCTTTGATGATATAGAACGCTCAGGGCTTTAAAGTTGAGGGTCTAGGTCCAAAAGCGAAAATCTAGTAACCATTTGCACATTATCCATAAGCTTGAGGCAAACACAAACAAAACATCTTTCCTTTTCCATGTCCAGAAACTGAAGTGCTTGAGGATCTACCAATTGTAGTAATCAAATTAAACAATCCACCATAAATGCTACATGGTCTCTGGTGGTAAAAAAGAACAAGCAGTGCACAAAATCATGATGGCAAGAATGTCGAAAGTCCATACTGACCTTTCTTGGTCTCAGTCGCATTGAAAAACTAACTGGATCGGCTCCTTTCCTAATAGAAGTCAGTTACATTACTCATGCAGCAACAAAATCCGCATGATAAAAAAACAGATTACAGCAGCTAATCGACACTTATAGACATGCTTGAGAAGTGGTCATGTAAGAATAAGTGTGCTGTAACATCTTCATTAACCAATGCAGAACTGCAGATACAACTGAATAGAAAGACATGCTATCATCATGGTCCCCATATTTGATTATCCTTTCCAGCACGTGATTGATTAGCACAATTTATCATATGTGATTGCCAACCTAAGGCTAACTCAGCCATCCGACACTCTCAAGTACATATTAGAAAACTAGAATGACTAGTGTATACCTAATAATTGCATTTTCGAAGTCTTATTAGATTATTTCTTTTTTTGGCAAGGGGGAAGGGTGAAAAGGAAATAGCATCTTGTTAAATGGGCCAAAATAACAAAAGTACAAAACCCAAAGAGAAAGGGGGCTTAGGGATTAAGGACCTGATAAACATGAATATTGGCCTTCTCAGCAAATGGTGGTGGAAAGTGGAAAATAGGAGTGGAATTTGGTACGAGATTGTGAAGATGAAATATATGAAGAATGGTGGTATAGCATGTTATGAATAGCACTCATTCAATATGAGAGCACTAGACTCGTATATATACATCGATATAGGATAGAGACCATGTACAACAAGGACTTCACATATGAGACTGAATAACCCCCCTCAAACTCAAGGTGGATCAATCACACTAAGTTTGGAGAGATAAAAACATAAGTTGACCTCTGATCTGTGCCTTCTTGAAGAGATCAACCAACTAAAGCTCTGAAGGCACGTAGCAAAGTCAATCACATCATCATAAACTTGTGCACGCATATAACGGACATCAACATCTATATACTTAGTAAGCTCATGCTTGATCGGATCACGAGCAATACTAATAGTACATGTACTGATAGTCAAAAGAGGAATCAACATAAAAACAGAAACACCAAAATATGCAAGCAACCACCGTAACCAAGTCACCGGCGAGCTGAGAAACTTCATAGGCATAGGCCACGCATGCGCCAGCGCATGCAAGGAACCTAGACATGATAGTTGGTCCCATCAAATAGCAGTGGAGAGCGCAGGACAGGAACACCGTTGGAGGAAGACAACGACACTTAGACAAGCAGACAATGAACTTTTTTATTGACTTAATAGTCATGAAATCATGAACGTGAAGAGTTCACAGACGGAGGAGTGGTGTAGAAGGCCGCACACAGTGCTTGACCAAGCAGAGGCGAACGATACGGGTGAGCAGAGGCGGTCGGTGTGGTTGGTGGATTGCATGGCCGTGAGGCGGGCAGACGAGCCAGCCGACAAGAGCGAACGCTAGCAGGCAGTTGCGATGTGCACCTACGAGTGGGCGCATGGGCAAGAGGCAAGCATCGGTAAACAGGTCGCCGCATCCAATAGCGAACTCTGACGAGCAATCACAAATATGAGCATAGCTAGGCCAAATAGCCGACTCTATGAAATGCTCGCCACACGTACACACGGGTAGGCTAAGCAAAGTGGGTGGTCGTGCTCGTGCGAGGCGCAACGCGCGTGGCGCAAGCGAGGTGGGCGCAGCTCCAGGTGTAGATGCCACGCATGGCGCAGGCAAGGCGGGCACAACGCCATGTGAAAGTGCTTGTGGTACCACGCAGGGCACGGGCGTCGATGAGGTGGTTGCGCTTGACACAGAGGGCATCATGGTCATGGCTCTGTGTGGCAGCATAGTGGTTGTGCATGGCGTGACATCAAATGAAGGAGACCGAGTACCTATAGGGGGAGGTGGGCCAATGTCAACCACAAAGTCCATCACAGAGAAAAAAATTAAGCTCATTAGTGGGAGACTGTACTCGAGAGAACGAGAAACTATTATCATCAAACACGACATGGAGAGAGATCACGATGTGGTTGGAAGGGAGATCAATACATCGGTATCCGTTGTGATTGGAGTAGCCAAGAAAGACATAGTGTGGAGCGAGGGGCGAGTTTGTGGGGAGTGGTGGCGAATAGGTTGGGGTAGTAGGTGTGGCCAAATGCCCAAAGGTGCTCGTAGGAAGGCGAGGTGCCATGGGGAGCAAAAAAGAGGTTAGGGTGCGAGAGGGTTTTTGTGGAGAGGTGGTTTAACAAATGTGTAGCGATGTGGAGTCCAACCTAATAGCGAGGAGGCAAGGATGCATGAAACTGAAGGAAGCGAATTATGTTGTTGATGGAATGAATCATACGCTCAACCTTGTTGTTCTAGGGAATGTGTAGGGACACAAGATGGTAGAAGGGCGCCATGGGTGAGAAGGGACCGTGTGGAGGCGTTGTCGAACTCATGAACATTTTCGCACTAGACGCTGGTGCAGCCGAACTGGGTACAAACATAAGAAAAAAAGTTAGCCAAAGTGGAGAAGGTGTCAGACTTAAATCGCAAATAAGTCCAAAGCAAGTGTGAGCAATCATCCAAAACAAGGAGATAATATTTGTAACCGAACACATTGGCAATTGGAGAGGCCCACATTATAACGTACTAAGTCGAAATTTTGGAGAGCACGAGAGGATGAATTAGAGTTGGAGAGTGAAAACCCTAACCCTAATCAAGGTTGGGAGTGAATATATATAGCTGAGTGTGGTGGGCCAAGGCCCATTACAATAGAAGTATACACAGAGACATAAACAACACTCTAACACCCCCCGCAGTCGCAACTCTATCCTGTACAGATGTTGAGACTGGAGCGAAACTCGGGAAAACACTCGACGGCAGCCCCTTGGTGAAGATGTCGATGAACTGCAGCGTGGTGGGGACGCTGAGAACCCGAACATCGCCGGCGGCGACACACTCGCGGACGAAGTGCAGGTCGATCTCCACGTGCTTCGTGTGCTAATGCTACACGGGAGTGGTGAAGAGGTAGACCGCGCTGACGTTGTCGCAGTAGACGAGGGTGGCCCACTAAAGGGGGCTGTGGAGCTCCTGGAGAAGCTGGCCTGAGCAGCCCGAGACGTGGAAGTGGAGAAAGGAAGACGAGAGTGACGACCGAGCTGACAAACATGACAGAGGCGCTCAGAGGAACCCCAAGTGTAGGAGATATCTGAGTGGCTGGAGAGCTGGGACATCACGTCAGGTCCAGGGTGCCCGAGACAACGATGCCAAACGGCGAAGGTGGTGGTAGTAGCAAGAGCATGGGGGGAAGCTACGCTGTTGGGGGCAGTGGAAGGCAAGTGAATAGAGTAGAGGGGGCTAGAGCTATAACAGCGAGCAAGTGCGGCACGCGTGGGAAGGTGGCGTATGGTGAGCCCCCAGGGATCGAACTCCATAGAGCAGTGGTTGTCACTGGTAAAGCGACGAACCGAGAGAAGGGGATGAGTCAGACTGGGAGCGACAAGGACGTCGTGAAGGTGGAATGGTCCCGAAAGAACCGATGCACTTACTGAAGTGACCGGGATGGTGGAACTGTTGCCCACAACGATGGAGGAAGGATGTGAGGGGTGTGGAAGATGGGAGTGGAATAACGAGCTAGTGGTAGGAGTGGTGTGGAAGGAGGCTCCGGAGTCAACCACCCAGTCGGTGGGAAAGGGAGAGGGTGGTGAGGCCACGATGTGTGCGGAGAGGGCCAGGGGAGGTGCTCCAACAAGGCCACTAGGAGGGGAGGGGGACAACGAAGGCTCGATTGCCAGGGAGGCGATCGCAGCACGGAGGAATACAATGGGTCCGGGCACGTGACGGCCGGCCTAGGGGTGGAGCTCGACGCAGTCACGAAGAACAGGGTTCATGGCATGATCGAAGAACACGAAAATACCCCGGACAAGATGGTCGTCGTGAAGGACACGCACAACGACCACGGCAGAACTGGGTGAAGCCAGAGGCACCGAGGGCGGTGGGATACCGTAGGAAGTGCCGGGAACGGCGGCGTACGGTGGAAGAGTAGCGGGAAAGGGGGTCAGTAAACCGGGGGCTGTAGGAGTTGCGTGCGAGGGAAGGCTCCTGGGCGTGGGAAACGGAGGCGTGGCCATGGAAGTGGAACCGAGGGCGCTGGCGCGCGGGTGAGGGACGGGGTGCGCATAGAAGGGAGGAGGGATGGCGACGACGCGCAGCCAGAGGAGAAGTGCCTGGTGGACCTGTGATCCGCGTAGACAGGGGTCGGCGGCTAGAGAACGGGGCACGGGAGCGCACGGTTGACAGCAGAGCAGCGAGGCCGCCGAAGGGGAGGGCAGCGGCACAGGGGCGGCGGCGCACCGGGACAGGGTGTGTCGGCGCGGCCACCGGAGGGAGGGTGGGGCGGTGCAGGGAGGCCCTGGTCGATGCCGCGGCGACACAGAGAGGCCCTGGGTGACGGCGCACCACGGCAGGGTGGCGCGGCCACCGAAGGAGAGTGCTCCCGAGCGGTGGCAGTGGACCACGACGGGATCTGACGGCGCAGGCGGTGTGGGCCCGCAGGGATCGGGATTCGGTGGCGCTAGGCTAGGTGGCGGCCGGAGCAAGAAGAGGACCAGCGGACGAAGGTCGTGACCACGTCAAAGGAGGCGCGTGGTGGGGGCGCCTGACGATAGCGCGGCGAAGACCGAACGGCGCGCGCGGGCCTGAGCCGACGGCGGCGCAAGCGCAACTGTGAAGCCTGCGGAAGGGGCGGCACGGGCAGCCCGATCCGGCAACAGGGAGGAGCTCCCGGTGGACGAGAGAGGGCCAGGCGGCGGTCAACCGGGAGAGGAGGTAAGGGAGGACGTCGGGCGGAGGAGAAGGTGAGGTGCACGGCGGCTGGGGGCAGGGGAGGGTGGCGGCGATTGGAGGTGGGAGGGAGGGAATGAGAAAATTGGAAAACCCACCTCTAGTACCAAGTTGGAGTGAAAACCCTAACCCTAATCAGGGTTGGGAGTGAATATATATAGCTGTGTGGTGGGCCAAGGCCCATTACAATAGAGGTATACACAAAGTCGTAAACAGCACTCTAACAATTAGAAAAAGGCGAACGTGTATGGTGACCTGATTGGCAAGCATGACATAAAGAAGCATTGATGCAAATGTTGTTTGTTTCAGAGACAAGAGAATCAAATCCCCTACGGACATTATTTGTATGATCTGTTCCTTCCTTGATTATTTGGCACGTTTGCAGAAATCGGAGATGGAGAAGCAGTTGATGCAAGGAGCAGAAAGTCTGAAGGCAATGGTGTTCTTCTTCCACAAACAGGCTGCAAAGAAAGGCAACCACGATGATCAGCTGCTCATACCTCATGCAGGATAGTTGTTCTCAGTAATAGTCCCTTTCCAGCCTATGTGCTGCTTGTCAGGCTCTTGGCCTATAACAGAGATCGTTTTATTTGCCTTAGCTGGGTTGGTCCTCTTTTGTTGGTTAACTCTGTTAGATCAGTTTGTTAGTTGGTTTTTGGTCCATGCTGGTTGATCCCTTGGTGATCAGAAACATGGAGATGGGAAGTAGTTACAGTGCAACGGAATTCTAAAACTGATGAACGTTGTAATTTCGTTGATGTGGTAATGAAATTCGGTTTTACCATGGCAGAAAAAATCATTTGAACAGTGGTCCCTCCAATGATTTTCCAGAAGTGGGCATTAACTTAAAACTTCATCTTGCCGTACAGTCTACCAACTATTTAAAGTCCAAATTGAATGCAACGGTATTTCAGAAAAATGAATTGTTGTTTAGTAGACCAAGTTCACAAAAAATGAAAAAAAAACTTGAAGGGCAAGAAATATGTCATTCAAATTCAATGACCTACAGTGTGTATTTTGATTGTATTAAGGTAATAACACACTACCAAGCATCCTTGGTTAATTGGAAAGTCTTCTGAATAATCTGAAACTAAAGAAATGAAGAGAAGGATTCAATTGAAATTTATACCCCTGCCCTAAGTATAACAAATTAACGTAACTTTGGTTATTCGCACATGCAGTATGATTAACAATTAATTGTATAGTTCCAGAACATATATTTTATTTATCTAAATATGAAAAAAATAACTGAAGCAATTATTTCCTTGATTACTTCTAGTTAAATTTGAAAATGTGTTTCCTGGTTCCTCTAGTCGGACATATTTATACTTACTGAAAAGTATAACTAAGGTACAATACAGCCTCTTATGCATTTTATTTATAAGCAATCAGGTGTGAAGCATGAAAACTTGTCTTATCAGCAGCAGCAATAAAGTGAACATGCATATTTGTTTAGGCAAAATTTGTCAAAGGACACCAAAAATGACCTCCCTTTGCTGGTGAACCCTGAAAATAGTCAGATTTGTTGGAGGACATTTTGCTTCTTGTCAAATTTGTTGGTGGACACCACGCCCAATAGAATATTCATTTCTGACTTTTGAGAGAAGGCCGATGAATCTGACTATTGGGGGCGGTGTCCACAAGAAAATTTGACAACAAGCAAAGTGTCCTCCGGCAAATCTAACTATTTTCAGTTGTCACCAGAAAGGGGGGTTATTTTCAGTGCCATGTTACTTAGATAAATGAAATTCCAAAACTCGAAAAATGAAAAAAAAAAACATCTTTAGAAAGTTGACACAAGAGCATATGAATACCAACCTTTTACGAGAGGGTGTGGGAACCTCTTCCCACATTACATTGTTGCCATTGTTGCTAGCGCCAACATCAGAAGATGTCTTCCGCATGTTCTCTGAGGTGTCCAGATGCAACTCTTCATGAACTGAATTCATTTGTTGTGAAGAGGCTTCACAAGAGTCTTTCTCTTCACATAACTTCCCCTTGTTTTCTATCGAAGTGCTAGGCTTGTTTGGGCTCCTACCTTTTATTTCCAAACTAGATATTTTGATGCCTGCCTAATGTACATAACATAAATGATTGCACATGAAAAAAGAAGATATTTAAGGTTAAGCAACACAATAAGATATTCACCTCTTTATCCGCTCCAAATGAAGACATGAAATCAGCCACTGATACTTTAACTCTACTGAGGTCACTATGCAAACCTACAAAAAGTTAGGAAATGCATATCTGAACAACAAAGAAATCAATCAAAAAAACAAGCATATAGAAAGGGACAAAGGGTATACAGATGGTATAAACAACTTGGTCAGCCCAAAAAACTATGTTATCCAAACTGCTCAGAACTCAATCAGCGTACTGTTTTTCAAACTATCTACACTTCAACAACTAGTAGTTAGATTTGTAGATAGTGGAAAAGATAAAAGCACACACAACATTCAGATTTTCTTCATACTTGGTCCATACACTAGCGATAATTTGCCTTCATTGTATATAGTAGCATGGCCATAACAGTGAGTCAAAAGTGTCAATTTCCAATTTGACAGATATGAATTCATTGTGATTGTAACTGGAGGTTCTTTTTCTTTTACAACATAGTTTCATCTATCGTATAGCTTTCAGTATTCATTTGCTTTAACCCAGTTATTTTAACAATTTCTAATCTGTTTAAATTCAATCATTTGAAAGTATATAAAAAATCTTACAATGTCGGGATTATTCAGCTATATCAAATGTTAAAGAGAAAGGTTAATCAATTAAAGATGAATATTCACTTATCAACAATTCCATCAAATACAACACGATAACCGTCATGAAAATTTTATTATTTCATTTGATCTATGCCAACATGAATTTCATTTACATGTTAGTTGTGTTTTATTTGAAGGGTTAAGAACAAGAGAGACATATCTTAACGAAAGAAATGCACATGAAAAGACGCCCTAAGGAAGTTACACATAAACAGAGTAGATTGCTAGACTGCTAGTTATAAACAAAATAAAATAAAGGGCAAACCCAGGGCGGGAGGCTCCCACATGACATGAGTGACATGGTGACTTGGTGAGAGCTCTCACCATTACACCAGACATGCCCTTTGATAGTTACAAATAAAATAGTGAGAAAAATATAAAACCCAGAACTAACATAAACAGCCAACACTGGAACTGCAGTAAGCAACAGCATTAACTGTAGAATATTGAAAACATAGAAAGGATAATCATCATTCATTCAATATTGATATAAAGCACTGAATATTCATAAATGCAAACATGAAAGCGTATAACCTTACATTTTATTATTTGAGAATGTAATCATGTTTTGAACAATAAATCTCTACAAGTTGGTGTTTCCAAACTCCCAAGTCTAGAAAGTTGCTAAAATGATATTACATCAGTAACGTACCAGATGATTCAATACACCTTGATCGGACTATCCTTTCACATGCTTCATTACCCTGCAAGAAACCATTCCAGAAAAAGGCTTACCAGGCACGCAAATCCACTTACCAAGCCGTCACTATATTGTACAATTACAGCATTCCAGTTTCCACTGGTCAGAGATCTCAGCTGTCATAATTCCACATCGTTATATTGCAGAAACCATCCTGTTTGCTATTTACTTTGCTCTGCTGGGCACAATTTCAGCTACATATGCTAGGCATTACCAGACAGTACGACAAATTGATCGTATACTCTAGAAAGCTCTAATTTTGATTTCGGTTTCTTTGTGCACATCCAAGATTGCATAGCATCTTTGCGTCACTTCTGCATTATTTCATTGAATAGGAGCTTGAAGTTTGCACGACTCTCCACCTCCTCCCCCAATTCACCCCGCACAAAGTTATTTACACCAGCATGGAGCACCCAGAGAATAGAAACTCTAGTCATAATACCTCCGCCCACGAAGACAAAGAAACAGGAAAGAATAATAGCGACTTACCGGCGCTCGTGCCCCGTCGCCTCGGGCCTGGCGGCGGTCTTGCTCCCGGTGGATGGCATCAAGTGTGGCGAGTAGCTTCTTGCCGCGGTCAGGGAGGCGTTCGGACATGCCTCTGGTGAGCATGACCTGGATGCGCTGCGCCTTCTCCCGCAACAGCTCATCCGAGAGCTGCGGCGACATAACCTCGGCATCATCCCTCCCCGCCACCTCCTTTTCTTTGTCACCTGACCCCGCGTCGCCGCAGTGGAGCTTCTCTGGCGAGGCCGCAACCATCGGCATTCACCCGCCGCGCGGGGGGGCGGCGAAGAGACGAAAGGGGCAGGACCGCAAGAGTCCTTTTCTTTAACAAAGAACAGTTTACGGAAGGGCGGGCGTACGTGATTTTGTGTGCAGGGGTGTTTACATCAGACTAAATTTTGTTAATTAAAAATATTAAATATAATCTAATTATAAAAATAATTATATATATGAGAATTAAACGGTAACATTACTTATTAAATCTAATTAGTGTATGATTAAGGTGTGTTTGGTTTCTCTAGACTAATTTTTAGTAGATCTATTTTATTTCATTTTAGTTTTTAAATTGTCAATTACGAAAAACTAAAATTCTATTTTAGTTTCTTATTTTGCAAGTTAAGAACTAAAATTGAATAAAATAGATAAAAAATAGTCTCTGGAAACCAAAAATCTCTAAGTCGGCTTACTAAATTTATCTTGTCTTTTAATTCATCTATATAATTAGTCTTAGCCTCGTTTGTTTCGTTGAATTTAATTCTATTCTAATAATCATAATTTAGATACAAACTAATTAAGTTAATATATTTGTATATGTAGTACCTTTGTATATTATTCTAAATCATATTAGAGAGATAATTATACACTACACTTATGGTATAGAGAAGCAAGTAGAAGAGTGTGCTACATTAGAAAAGTAGCATGTAAATCTATAGAATCAATTTTCATCTCTCACCCCATGAAATTGAGATAGACTTATATATAAACTTTGGAAAGTTATGAAATGTTACATTCTAAAAAATAATCTACTACATTAGTTAGATTCCAATTCCTCAAAATAAAGGTAAACAAACCGGGCCTTACAATAATTAAACTATATGAAATACTCGTGGTTGTTATTTAAATATCTAATATAAGACATACTAAACATAATTAAACACAGTTCTAGATCATGGTTATCCGTCCCATATCTAGCGTCCTCCCACATCTTTAGGAAGAACGTGATCATTGATGGTCCATGAGCTTGGTCAAAATACTAAGACAAACTCCAGCAACGTCCGCTAAAGCGCTCCATACTCTATATCTAGCGAATGGGACCTCCTCAACCTCCTCCAGCAATGCACCATGTAGTGTCCTCTAAATTTTAAAGTGTGCTTCCCATCCTCTAAATGTGGCACACAAGGAACGTCCGCTATACGCCGCTGGGCTCTCCCTCATGCGTCGTCCCGGACTATTCCGCTGCCCTCTTCCTTCCCGTGCAAGCGGCGTTGGTGGTGTCGGCGAGCGGATCGCAGGGCCCCGTGGTCGGCGGTGACGAAAAGCTGGGATCCAGGATGGCTTCAACGGGTGGGTCTGGAGGCGGACCCCTCAAGGATCAGGGGCCAGATGTGAATCATTTAAGCTCTTAGTGGTGTTTTGGTAATTAATGACAACCATTTGTGCACTAACAAGTCTTGGATAAATAAGAATGCAGGTTGGATCACAGAGAATGAAAAAAATTTGGAGACTTATAAGCATTGGTTGTGTATCAGGTGAAGGCAAAGGTATAACATAGGTTTTGTTTTTACCGGTCATCAGGAGTTTAGATAAGAAATTAACCAAATTAATAGGTTAGATAGCCATACTATAAAGAGGGGTCAATGACTTTGGTCTGTGTAAAACTTAGTGCCTCATAGAGCATCTAGTAGTTGCATTTACATGAGGACTGACAGCGCTTCCGATTTCAAGAGTTAAAATGTTTTTCTAAAGTGTGTTTAAAAAGTGACTAAAGGTTTGTGGGCGATGACCTTCCAAGCCAGGAGGACGGACCGTCCACGATCCATCCAGAGGGGTCCGAAGTTGCACATGTCTCTGCGTCCTTGTGCAGACCGTCCAGCCAGGGTCGATAGACCGACCGTAGGTGCCAAATTGGATTTGGGCAGGGACTGTGTGTTTTTGGGCGTTTGAACTACAGATCGTCCGAGGCTTTAACCCGGACAGTACTAAATCCTAGGGGCGGATCGTCCGGCCTTATAGGGCGGACAATCCGCATATGAAAATCAACTTGGTTAGTACTCTGGCGATTTAAGTTGTTAGGTCCCAGACCGTCCGACCGGGGTTGGCGGACCATCCGAGCCTGACTTTTTCTGACATCACTGAAAGGTTTCAAATGGAAACTATAGCCATTACTTGTACGGCGGACCATCCACGTGTGCGCAGAAGTTGTGCTAGTTGCACATAACGGTTAGAAATGTGAGGTGGTTATAAATTGAGGTGGAGCTCGTGTGTGAGGACTCTCTTGGCCATTCCTAACACACATTAAGATCAATTGTGACCCTCTAACTCATTATCTCACACTCTTTGCTTGAGATTGCATTCTAGTGAGTGATTGAGAGCTCCTAGTGCATTTGCATCCATTGGTGATCTTTGAGGCACTATGTGGTACACCGAGCAAGCGTCGTTGACTTGTTACTCTTGGAGGTTGCCACCTCCTAGATGGCTCGGGTGTTGTCTTTGTCGAGCTCTCTGTGAAGGTTGTGGAGGAGCCGCGATGTTGATTGTGAGGGGTTCGCGTCTACCTCGCCGGAGAGGCAAAGGTGACGCTAGTGGAATCAATGTATTGAGTGATTTCTTGTCTACTTGGCTCAAAGATCAAGCCATGTCTTGATAGAGGAGCAAGCAAGAGCTTGAAGTCCACCTCAATGTGGATTAGGGGTGATCGGCAAATCACCAATATCATGGGATAAAACTTTGTGTCATTCTCTTGACTCCTTACTTATTACTTTGCAAGTAGTTAGTAATTTGTGTATTGTCTATCATTACTAGTATTGCCATAATTGTTCATCATAGTTTGCTAACCTATCATAGCTAGAGAATTTATGTCTCTTGTCATATTGATTAAATTTCTCTAGTGTCAGTAATTTTAGTTAAAACCGTCTATTCACCCCCTCTAGCCGGTGTCCTAGATTCTACAAGTGGTATCAAAGCCAAGGATTCCATTGTTTGTGGATTTGACCATCTCGGAGTTGGACAAAATGGCTAGTGAAAGTCGCCTAGAGGGGGGGTGAATAGGGCGAAACTGAAATTCTCAAAAATAATCACAACTACAAGCCGGGTTAGCGTTAGAAATATAATTGAGTCCGCGAGAGAGGGTGCAAAACAAATCACAAGCGAATAAGGAGTGAGACACGTGGATTTGTTTTACCGAGGTTCGGTTCTTGCAAACCTACTCCCCGTTGAGGTGGTCACAAAGATCGGGTCTCTTTCAACCCTTTCCCTCTCTCAAACAGTCCCTCGGACCGAGTGAGCTTTTCTTCTCAATCACTTGGAACACAAAGTTCCCACAAGAACCACCACAAGATTGGTGTCTCTTGCCTCAATTACAAGTGAGTTTGATCGCAAGAAAGAATCAAAGAAAGAAGAAAGCAATCCAAGCGCAAGAGCTCGAAAGAACACAAGCAAATCTCTCTCACTAATCACTAGGGGGTTGTGTGGAGTTTGGAGAAGATTTGATCACTTGGGTGTGTCTAGAATTGAATGCTAGAGCTCTTGTAAGTAGTTGAAGTGGGAAAACTTGGATGACTTGAATGTGGGGTGGTTGGGGGTATTTATAGCCCCAACCACCAAACTAGCCGTTTGGTGGGGCTGTCTGTCGCATGGTGCACCGGACAGTCCGGTGCACACCGGACAGTGTCCGGTGCGCCAGCCACGTCACCAGGCCGTTGGGTTCCGACTGTTGGAGCTCTGACTGCTGGGCCCGCCTGGATGTCCGGTGGCACACCGGACATGTACTGTAGAGTGTCCGGTGCGCCACTTCGCGCGTGCCTGACCTCTGCGCGCTCTGGCGCACATTTAATGCTTCTGCAGGTGACCGTTAGCGCGAAGTAGTCGTTGCTCCGCTGGCTCACCGGACAGTCCGGTGTACACCGGACATGTCCGGTGAATTATAGCGGAGCGAATTCCCGAAGCTGGCGAGTTCCAGAGTCGCTCTTCCCTGGGGCACCGGACACTGTCCGGTGTACACCGGACAGTCCGGTGAATTATAGCGGAGCGCCTCTGGATTTTCCCGAAGGTGAAGAGTTCAGTGTGAAGTCCCCTGGTGCACCGGACACTGTCCAGTGGCGCACCGGACAGTCCGGTGTGCCAGACCAGGGCACACTTCGGTTATCCCTTTGCTCTCTTTGATGAACCCAATTCTTGGTCATTTTTATTGGCTAAGTGTGAACCTTTGGCACCTGTATAACTTATACACTAGAGCAAACTAGTTAGTCCAATTTATTTGTGTTGGGCAACTCAACCACCAAAATCATTTAGGAAATAGATGTAAGCCTAATTCCCTTTCAATCTCCCCCTTTTTGGTGATTGATGCCAACACAAACCAAAGCAAATATAGAAGTGCATAATTGAACTAGCTTGCATAATGTAAGTGCAAAGGTTGCTTTGAGTTGAGCCAATATAAATACTTATAAGATATGCATGGATTGTTTCTTCATTTTTTGACTTTTTGGACCACGCCTGCACCACTTGTTTTGTTTTTGCAAATTCTTTTGTAAATCCTTTTCAAAGTTCTTTTGCAAATAGTCAAAGGTAAATGAATAAGATTTTACGAAGCATTTTCAAGATTTGAAATTTTCTCCCCCTGTTTCAAATGCTTTTCCTTTGACTAAACAAAACTCCCCTTAATGAAATTCTCCTCTTAGTTGTTCAAGAGGGTTTTGATATATCAATTTTGAAATACTAGTTTCTCCCCCTTTGGAACATGATAAGAATACCAATTTTGAAATTTCCAATTAAAAATCATTTTAAAATTAGGTGGTGGTGTGGTCCTTTTGCTTTGGGCTAATACTCTCTCCCCTTTTGGCATGAATCGCCAAAAACGGAGTCATTAGAGCCCTTGAAGTAATTTTCTCCCCTTTGGTAAAATAAAATATGAGTGAAGATTTTACCAAAGACGAAGTTCTTTTGCTTTGGACTCATGTTCTCTCCCCCCAAAGATGGAGAGTTGCGCGGAGCGACGACGAAGGATGAGTTACGGAGTGGAAGCCTTTGTCTTCGCCGAAGACTCCAATTTCCTTTCAATAGACCTATGACTTGGTTTGAAATAGACTTGAAGACATATTAGTCATAGCATATGAAAGAGACATGATCAAAGGTATATGAATGAGCTATGTGTGCAAATCAACAAAAGAAGTTCCTAGAATCAAGAATATTTAGCTCATGCCTAAGTTTGTTAAAAGTTTGTTCATCAAGTGGCTTGGTAAAGATATCGGCTAATTGATCTTTAGTATTAATGTAAGAAATATCGATATCTCCCTTTTGTTGGTGATCCCTTAAAAAGTGATACCGAGTGGCTATGTGTTTAGTGCGGCTATGCTCAACGGGATTATCCGCCATGCGGATTGCACTCTCATTATCACATAGAAGAGGGACTTTGGTTAGTTTGTAACCGTAGTCCCTAAGGGTTTGCCTCATCCAAAGTAGTTGCGCGCAACAATGGCCTGCGGCAATATACTCGGCTTCGGCGGTAGAAAGAGCTACGGAATTTTGCTTCTTTGAAGCCCAAGACACCAAGGATCTTCCCAAGAACTGGCAAGTCCCCGATGTGCTTTTTCTATTGATTTTACACCCCGCCCAATCGGCATCCGAATAACCAATCAAATCAAATGTGGATCCCCTAGGATACCAAAGCCCAAACTTAGGAGTATAAACCAAATATCTCAAGATTCGTTTTACGGCCGTAAGGTGAGCTTCCTTAGGGTCGGCTTGGAATCTTGCACACATGCATACGGAAAGCATAATATCCGGTCGAGATGCACATAAATATAGCAAAGAACCTATCATCGACCGGTATACCTTTTGATCGACGGATTTACCTCCCTCGTCGAGGTCGAGATGCCCATTGGTTCCCATGGGTGTCTTGATGGGTTTGGCATCCTTCATTCCAAACTTGCTTAGAATATCTTGAGTATACTTCGTTTGGCTTAGGAAGGTGCCCTCTTGGAGTTGATTCACTTGAAATCCTAAGAAATATTTCAACTCCCCCATCATAGACATCTCGAATTTTTGTGTCATGATCCTACTAAATTCTTCACATGTGGACTCGTTAGTAGACCCAAATATAATATCATCAACATAAATTTGGCATACGAACAAGTCATTTTCAAGAGTTTTAGTGAATAAAGTAGGATCGGCCTTTCCGACTTTGAATCCATTAGTGATAAGGAAATCCCTAAGGCATTCATACCATGCTCTTGGGGCTTCCTTGAGCCCATAAAGCGCCTTAGAGAGTTTATACACATGGTTAGGGTACTCACTATCTTCAAAGCCGGGAGGTTGCTCAACATAGACTTCTTCCTTGATTGGTCCATTGAGGAAGGCACTCTTCACGTCCATTTGATAAAGCTTGAAGCCATGGTAAGTAGCATAGGCCAATAATATATGAATTGACTCAAGCCTAGCTACAGGTGCATAGGTTTCACCGAAATCCAAACCTTCGACTTGGGAGTATCCCTTGGCCACAAGTCGAGCTTTGTTCCTTGTCACCACACCATGCTCATCTTGCTTGTTGCGGAAGACCCATTTGGTTCCTACAACATTTTGATTAGGACGTGGAACTAAATGCCATACCTCATTCCTAGTGAAGTTGTTGAGCTCCTCTTGCATTGCCACCACCCAATCCGAATCTTGAAGGGCTTCCTCTACCCTATGTGGCTCAATAGAGGAAACAAACGAGTAATGTTCACAAAAATGTGCAACACGAGATCTAGTGGTTACCCCCTTATGAATGTCGCCGAGGATGGTGTCGACGGGGTGATCTCGTTGGATTGCTTGGTGGACTCTTGGGTGTGGCGGCCTTTGTTCTTCATCCTCCTTGCCTTGATCATTTGCATCCCCCCCTTGATCATTGCCGTCATCTTGAGGTGGCTCATTTGATTAATCTTCTCCTTCATCAACTTGAGCCTCATCCTCATTTTGAGTTGGTGGGGATGCTTGCGTGGAGGAGGATGGTTGATCTTGTGCATTTGGAGGCTCTTCGGATTCCTTAGGACACACATCCCCAATGGACATGTTCCTTAGCGCGATGCACGGAGCCTCTTCAATACCTATCTCATCAAGATCAACTTGCTCTACTTGAGAGCCGTTAGTCTCATCAAACACAACGTCACAAGAAACTTCAACTTGTCCGGAGGACTTGTTAAAGACTCTATATGCCCTTGTGTTTGAATCATATCCTAGTAAAAAGCCTTCTACTGTCTTAGGAGCAAATTTAGATTTTCTACCTCTTTTAACAAGAATAAAGCATTTGCTACCAAAGACTCTAAAATATGAAATATTGGGCTTTTTACCGGTTAGGAGTTCATAAGATGTCTTCTTGAGGATTCGATGTAGATATAACCGGTTGATGGCGTAGCAGGCGGTGTTGACCGCCTCGGCCCAAAACCGATCCGAAGTCTTATACTCATCAAGCATGGTTCTTGCCATGTCCAATAGAGTTCGATTCTTCCTCTCTACTACACCATTGTTGTTGTGGGGTGTAGGGAGAAGAGAACTCATGCTTGATGCCCTCCTCCTCAAGGAAGCCTTCAATTTGAGAGTTCTTGAACTCCGTCCCGTTGTCGCTTCTAATTTTCTTGATCCTTAAGGCGAACTCATTTTGAGCCCGTCTCAAGAATCCCTTTAAGGTCTCTTGGGTATGAGATTTTTCCTGCAAAAAGAACACCCAAGTGAAGCGAGAATAATCATCTACAATTACTAGACAATACTTACTCCCTCTGATGCTTATGTAAGCAATCAGGCCGAATAGATCCATGTGTAGGAGCTTCAGTGGCCTGTCAGTCGTCATGATGTTCTTGTGTGGATGATGGACACCAACTTGCTTTCCTGCTTGGCATGCGCTACAAACCTTGTCTTTCTCAAAATGAACATTGGTTAATCCTAAAATGTGCTCTCCCTTTAGAAGCTTATGAAGATTCTTCATCCCAACATGTGCTAGTCGGCGATGCCAGAGCCAGCCCATGTTAGTCTTAGCAATTAAGCAAGTGTCAAGTTCAGCTCTATCAAAATTCACTAAGTATAGCTGACCCTCTAACACTCCCTTAAATGCTATTGAATCATCACTTCTTCTAAAGACAGTGACACCTACATCAGTGAATAAACAGTTGTAGCCCATTTTGCATAATTGAGATACAGAAAGCAAATTGTAATCTAATGAATCTACAAGAAAAACATTGGAAATAGAATGGTCAGGAGATATAGCAATTTTACCCAAACCCTTAACCAAACCTTGGTTTCCATCCCCGAATGTGATAGCTCGTTGGGGATCCTGGTTTTTCTCGTAGGAGGAAAACATCTTCTTCTCCCCTGTCATGTGGTTTGTGCACCCGCTGTCGATTACCCAGCTTGAGCCCCCAGATGCATAAACCTACAAAACATTTTTAGTTCTTGACTTTAGGTACCCAAATGGTTTTGGGTCCTTTGGCATTAGAAACAAGAACTTTGGGTACCCAAACACAAGTCTTTGACCCCTTGTGCTTGCCCCCAACATATTTGGCAACTACCTTGCCGGATTTGTTAGTCAAAACATAAGATGCATCAAAAGTTTTAAATGATATGTCATGGTCATTTGATGCACTAGGAGTTTTCTTCTTAGGCAACTTAACATGGGATTGTTGCCTAGAACTAGATGTCTCACTCTTATATATAAAAGCATGATTAGGACCAGAGTGAGACTTCCTAGAGTAGTGAATTCTCCTAATTTTGCTCTCAGGATAACCGGCAGGGTACAAAATGTATCCCTCGTTATCCTGAGGCATGGGAGCCTTGCCCTTAACAAAATTAGACAACTTCTTAGGAGGGGCACTAATTTTGACATTGCCTCCCTGTTGGAAGCCAATGCCATCCTTAATGCCAGGGTGTTTCCCTCTATAGAGCATGCTTCTAGCAAATTTAAATTTTTCATTTTCTAAGTCATGCTCGACAATCTTAGCATCTAGTTTTGCTATATGATCATTTTGTTGTTTAATTAAAGCCATGTGATCATGAATAGCATTAACATCAACATCTCTACATCTAGTACAAATAGAAGTGTGCTCAACGGTAGATGTAGAGGGTTTGCAAGATTTTAATTCTACAACCTTAGCATGCAAAATATCATTTTTAGTTCTAAGGTCGGAAATAGTAGCATTGCAAACATCAAAATCCTTAGCCTTAGCAAGCAATTTTTCATTCTCAATCCTAAGGCTAGCAAGAGATATGTTTAATTCTTCAATCTTAGCAAGTAAATCATCATTATTATCTCTAAGATTGGGAATTGAAACATTACAAGCAATAGAATCAACCTTAACCAACAAATTAGAATTCTCATTTCTAAGGTTGTCTATAGTCTGATGGCAAGTGCTTAGCTCACTGGATAATTTTTCATATTTTTCAACTTCTAGAGCATAAGCATTTTTAACTTTAACATGCCTTTTATTTTACTTGATTAGGAAGTCCTCTTGGGAGTCCAAGAGATCATCCTTCTCATGGATGGCACTAATTAATTCATTTAATTTCTCTTTTTGTTGCATGTTTAAGTTGGCAAAAAGAGTGCGCAAGTTATCTTCCTCATCACTAGCATTTTCATCACTAGAGGATTCATATCTAGTGGAGGATTTAGATTTAACCTTCTTCTTTTTGCCGTCCTTTGCCATGAGGCACTTGTGGTCGACGTTGGGGAAGAGATGTCCCTTGGTGACGGTGATGTTGGCGGCGTCCTCGTCGTCGGAGGAGTCGCTAGAACTTTCGTCGGAGTCCCACTCGCGACAAACATGGGCATCGTCGCCCTTCTTCTTGTAGTACCTCTTCTTCTCCTTTCTTCTCCCCTTCTTGTCATCGCCCCTGTCACTAGAAATAGAACATTTTGCAATAAAGTGACCAGGCTTACCACACTTGTAGCAAACCTTCTTGGAGCGGGGCTTGTAATCTTTCCCCCTCCTTTGCTTGAGGATTTGGCGAAAGCTTTTGATGACAAGCGCCATTTCCTCATTGTCGAGCTTGGAGGCGTCGATTGGTTGTCTACTTGGTGTAGATTCCTCCTTCTTCTCCTCCGTCCCCTTGAATGCAACCGGTTGAGCTTCGAACGTGGAGGGACCGTCAAGCTCGTTGATCTTCTGTGAGCCCTTGATCATAAATTCAAAGCTCACAAAATTCCCGATTACTTCCTCGGGAGTCATTAGTGTATATCTTGGATTACCACGAATTAATTGTACTTGAGTAGGGTTAAGAAAAATAAGAGATCTTAGAATAACCTTAACCACCTCGTGGTCATACCACTTTTTGCTCCCGAGGTTGCGCACTTGATTCACCAAGGTCTTGAGCCGGTTGTACATATCTTGTGGCTCCTCCCCTTGGCGAAGACGGAAGCGACCGAGCTCCCCCTCGATCGTTTCCCGCTTGGTGATCTTGGTGAGTTCATCACCCTCGTGCGCTGTCTTGAGCACGTCCCAAACTTCCTTGGCGCTTTTTAGTCCTTGCACCTTGTTGTACTCCTCCCTACTTAGAGAGGCGAGGAGTATGGATGTGGCTTGGGAGTTGAAGTGCTCGATTTGGGCCACCTCGTCCTCATCATAATTCTCATCCCCTACGGATGGTACCTATGCTCCAAACTCAACAACATTCCATATACTTTTGTGGAGTGAGGTTAGATGAAATTTTATTAAATCACTCCACCTAGCATAATCTTCACCGTCAAAAGTTGGCGGTTTGCCTAATGAAACGGAAAGTAATGGAGTATGTCTAGAAGTACGAGGATAATGTAAGGGAATCTTACTAAACTTCTTGCGCTCATGACGCTTAGAAGTTATGGAGGGTGCGTCGGAGCCGGAGGTAGAAGGTGATGAAGTGTCGGTCTCGTAGTAGACCACCTTCCTCATCTTCTTTATTTTGTCGCCACTCCGATGCGATTTGTGAGAAGAAGTCTTCTTCTCCTTCTTCTTCTCCTTCTTCTTCTCCTTGTTGTGGGACTCTCCCGATGAAGCCTTCCCGTGGCTTGTAGCGGGCTTGTCGCCGGTCTCCATCTCCTTCTTGGCGTGTTCTCCCGACATCACTTCAAGCGGTTAGGCTCTAATGAAGCACCGGGCTCTAATACCAATTGAAAGTCGCCTAGAGGGGGGGTGAATAGGGCGAAACTGAAATTCTCAAAAATAATCACAACTACAAGCCGGGTTAGCGTTAGAAATATAATTGAGTCCGCGAGAGAGGGTGCAAAACAAATCGCAAGCGAATAAGGAGTGAGACACGTGGATTTGTTTTACCGAGGTTCGGTTCTTGCAAACCTACTCCCCATTGAGGTGGTCACAAAGACCAGGTCTCTTTAAACCCTTTCCCTCTCTCAAACGGTCCCTCGGACCGAGTGAGCTTTTCTTGTCAATCACTTGGAACACAAAGTTCCCACAAGGACCACCACAAGATTGGTGTCTCTTGCCTCAATTACAAGTGAGTTTGATCGCAAGAAAGAATCAAAGAAAGAAGAAAGCAATCCAAGCGCAAGAGCTCGAAAGAACACAAGCAAATCTCTCTCACTAATCACTAGGGGGTTGTGTGGAGTTTGGAGAGGATTTGATCACTTGGGTGTGTCTAGAATTGAATGCTAGAGCTCTTGTAAGTAGTTGAAGTGGGAAAACTTGGATGACTTGAATGTGGGGTGGTTGGGGGTATTTATAGCCCCAACCACCAAACTAGCCGTTTGGTGGGGCTGTCTGTCGCATGGTGCACCGGACAGTCCGGTGCACACCAGACAGTGTCCGGTGCGCCAGCCACGTCACCAGGCCGTTGGGTTCCGACCGTTGGTGCTCTGACGGCTGGGCCCGCCTGGATGTCCGGTGGCACACCGGACATGTACTGTAGAGTGTCCGGTGCGCCACTTCGCGCGTGCCTGACCTCTGCGCGCTCTGGCGCGCATTTAATGCTTCTGCAGGTGACCGTTGGCGCGAAGTTGTCGTTGCTCCGCTGGCTCACCGGACAGTCCGGTGTACACCAGACATGTCCGGTGAATTATAGCGGAGCGAATTCCCGAAGCTGGCGAGTTCCAGAGTCGCTCTTCCCTGGGGCACCGGACACTGTCCGGTGTACACCGGACAGTCCGGTGAATTATAGTGGAGCGCCTCTGGATTTTCCCGAAGGTGAAGAGTTCAGTGTGAAGTCCCCTGGTGCACCGAACACTGTCCGGTGGCGCACCGGACAGTCCGGTGCGCCAGACCAGGGCACACTTCGGTAATCCCTTTGCTCTCTTTGATGAACCCAATTCTTGGTCATTTTTATTGGCTAAGTGTGAACCTTTGGCACCTGTATAACTTATACACTAGAGCAAACTAGATAGTCCAATTTATTTGTGTTGGGCAATTCAACCACCAAAATCATTTAGGAAATAGATGTAAGCCTAATTCCCTTTCAGCTAGTAACAACAATGTGCACATTGGGAAGCCACCGCATTTTGATGGGAACAATTATGACTATTTGAAAATAAGAATGTCAATGCATCTTAAAGCAATGGGAAGAAAGATTTGGCCAATTGTGAGAGATGTATTTGTTGTATTGAAGCAAGATGAACCATCATCTAGTGACAATGCAAATGTTCTAACCAATGATCAAGCCATGAATGTATTCTATGATGCTCTAGACATCAATGAGTTCAATCGTATCAAGAATCTCACAACCGCTCATGAGATTTGGACTAAGCTAATGGAAATTCATGAAGGAACTACAATTGTTAAGAGTGCAAAGTTATATGTGTGTAAAGGAAAATTTGAGCAATTTTTCGTGAAGGGAGATAAAAGTGTGTCCGTCATGTTCAACTGGTTAAATGAGATAGTAAATGAACTCAAGGGACTCAGTTTCAATGTATCGGATGTGGATTTCACTCATAAGTTTCTTAGATCCCTTCCGGAGAAATACGACACTATTGTGACCATGTTAGTATGAAGTGATTTGACCACAACTTCTCCAACCAAGTATTGGGAGAAATTCTTACTCAAGATATATTCAAGAAGTCCCAAGGCGAGGCTATGAGTTTGGCCAAGAAAGTGAAAAGTGAATCAATATCTCTCAAAGCTAAAGCTTCCAAGGCAATTAAAAAAGAAGAAAGTGAAGATGGAAATGGAAGTGAGAGTGATGAGGAGTTGGATCTGTTTGTGAAGAAATTCAACAAATTCATGAAGAAGTGTCAACTAGAAGAGGCCAAACATCAAGAAGACATGATTTTAATGATAAAAAGTGTTTTGAGTGTGGGAAACCTGGTCACATTGCCATGAATTGCCTAAGCAAGAAGAATAAGGGAAAAGATGGAGATGATAAGAAGAAGAAGAAATTCTACCACAAGAAGGATGGCAAGCCTATCTAGTTGAATGGGATTCGGATGCTAGCTCGGATGATGATGATGATGATGATTCTTCATCCAAACTAAATGCCGGAATCGCCATTAAGGAAGCTCCTTCACTCTTCTCATCTCCTCATCGTCTCATGGCAAAGGGTGATGCTAAGGTAAACTACAAGGCGGGAGGGAATCATTTGGTGTTGGATAGTGGTTGCACTTAACACATGATCGGGGTTGTGAGGATGTTCACCCAAATGGGTGAGGAAGGTTGTTCACATTATGATAGCATCACATTTGGAGATAATCACAAAGGAAAGGTTAAAGGTTTGAGTAATTGCTATCTCAAATGACTATTCCATATCAAATGTACTTTTAGTTGAATCTCTAAACTTCAACTTGCTATTCATAGCTCAACTATGTCATTTAGGCTTTAGTTGCAATTTTACTGTAGATGATGTTCTCATCTCTAGCGTTGATGGTAGCAATCTAATGTTTAAAGGTTTTAGATATGAAAATCTTTATCTTGTTGATTTTTCATGTAATGAGGCAAAACTTACAACTTGTGTATAATCTAAGGCTTCACTAGGGTGGTTATGGCATAGGAGACTTGATCATGTTGGTATGAGACAATTGAATCAATTAACCAAGCATGACTTAGTTCGTGGTTTGAAGGGTGTGAAGTTTGAAAAGAACAAATTGTGTAGCTCATGTCAAGCCGGGAAGCAAGTGGCAAACACTCATCCAAACAAGAGTCAAATGTCAACTCGTAGGCCATTGGAATTACTTCACATGGATCTTTTTGGACCAACATCTTTTGTGAGTATTGGTGGTAATTCTTATTGTCTTGTAATTGTGGATGATTATTCTAGATTCACTTGGGTTTATTTCTTCGGGATAAATCTAATGTGTTTGAAACATTCAAGTCGTTTGCTGTTGGGGGCCTTCGTCCTCCGAAGGTCCTCAAAAACATGATTTAACAATATCTTCCAAGTGTGACATGTGAATAGGTGGTACCTTCAGACTCGGGCTAAAAGCATGTACGATGTAAAAACCATGATCGTGACGAAGGTTGGAGTTGCTCCGAAGCTACGTGCAGGGGAGCTTCGGCTAAATGGCGGAAAGAGGAACCGAATTAAAGGGGAAAAGGCTATCTAGTCCTCATAGAATTGTCTATAAGTTAATAATAAATGTAAAGAGCATGAATGTAATTTCTCACAGACTGCGTCCTGTGCCTATAAATATATGAACACTACCCCGTACTGTTCACGCTGACTGGTACTTGCTTTTGCATCACGCTAGTACTTTTACCTTCTATCAAGTCGAAGGTACATTTATAATTTAATATTGTTTCTATCTTTCTATGATAAGATAATGAGAATGAATTGATGATGATACATGATTGTTTATGTTGTCTCTTATATTTCATATACTTCTACTTATATTAACAGATATCACATTTATGAAGGTATGTCCGTCCATAACTTTCGTCTAAAGATCATTATATCCTAAGGGAAATAATGCTTCGAAGGACGAAGGACATTAGCATTTAACATTTTGTGTTGCCTTGTTCTTAACTCATAGCATTTGAGAACAAGTCCCCAACATTGGCGCCCACCTCCGGTGAACCCTTTTCGACCACCTTCGGCAAGCACTGACCTTCGTCATGCCGCCGAAGAAAGCTTCAGCGACAGGGGCTGCTGCACTGCAGCCACTGGACCCAAACTAGGAAACTCTTTCTCTCCGAGAAGCTCGGAGCCAGAAAAGGAAGGCCACCAGTCCAACACTCCAGGAGGAGGAGTTGGACCAAGAGATCAGGGACATGGAGATCATCCATCAGCAAGTACAAAGAAAGAAGGAGAAGATGGCGCGATTGGCTGATCTTCAAAGGAAGATCGACGAAGCACCGAAGAAGTGTGTCATCTTGCCCAAGATGAACAAGATCGAAGGCCTCAACACAGGGAGCTTCGTCAAGAAGGCTTATTCAACGAGGATTATTGGTATGATGATTTTAATCATGATGCCTTTACTTTTGATGATACTTCTCCCTTGGCAGCAGAACTGCAGGCTACCCCATGGCCTCCATCATACAAGCCACCTCAGCTTCCCATGTATGATGGGCACTCAGATCCAAAGCAGTTTCTGATGAGCTACGAAGCAACTATATCTTCGTATGAGGGCAATACTGCGGTCATGGCGAAGTCCTTCGTCATGGCAGTCCGGAATGTAGCCCAAACATGGTATTCTTCTCTTCGGCCAGGTACTATCACATCGTGGCAGAAGCTTAAGGATATGCTGATTACCAGTTTCCAAGGTTTTCAAACAAAGCCAGTCACAGCTCAGGCTCTGTTTCAATGCACGCAAGACCACGAAGAATACCTTCAGGCATATGTACGAAGGTTCTTGCGACTGAGGGCACAAGCGCCTACAGTGCCCAATGAGATTGTCATTGAGGCCATGATCAAGGGTCTTCGGCCAGGACCTACTGCTCAATATTTCGCCAGGAAGCCCCCACAAACTCTGGAGAAACTGCTTAAGAAGATGGATGAGTACATCCGAGCTGACAATGATTTTCGCCAAAGAAGGGAGGAAGCTTACAAATTCTCGGAAATGACCAGGGGCTTCGAAGGAAGAATCCATCCGAGGAACGTCAGGTCAATTCATAACTCCACTCAGAGTGACGACAAAGGAAGTCAGTCTCAGAGGTCACAATATACCTCACAATCTTCGGGGCAACAACAAAGCTCTTTCAGGCCACCAACTCCAAGGGACAGAGGTGCCAGGGGCTTTGGAGGAAGATTTGGGGATCAGCCCAGAAAGATCTACTGCTTATTCTGTGGTGAGGACAAGGGCCATACTACAAGAATGTGCCACGTCACCATTCAGAAGCAAAAGGAGATAGCAGAAGCCGAAGCTCGACAGAATCAGCCGAAGTAGGTCTTGCACACTGCTTCGTGTCACTCTCCTTACATACCACTATACCAGAGTATGTGAACAATCATCATGCAGCTTCTGTTGCTTCGGCTAGCCATTCACAGGCTTCCTGGCCACAACTCCCGCCCCCACCACCATTACAGCTGACCTATTCCCGATACCAGCAGCCAGAAGGGCGCCAACACTCTCAACAGCAACGGGAATTCAGGGAGGAATCCGAAGCTCGCACAGTCAACAGTACTGTGCCAGAATCAAAGCACATCTATTGAGAGATATCCTACCTCTGAAACATTTTTACGTTCATTGTCATTTTGTTTCTTAATAAGGAACAATCAATGTAAATCTAATTTTAATTTCTTGTAATAGCTTCGCTCCTGTCACGAAGCTCAAAAGTCGTTCCTAAGGGAATGCAGAGCTAAAAAATTGCAGAAGCCACAAAAAGTCGTTCCTAAAGGAGCACAACGTAAGTTTTGCCGAAGCTACAAAAAGCCGTTCCTAAGGGAGCGCAGTGTAAGTTTTCTGCTCAAAAGTCGTTCCAAAGGGAATGCAGAGCCAAATACCGCCGAAATATAAGGCGAAGAAGTTCAAAAGACGTTCCTAAGGGAATGCAGAACTTACACCGAAAAGTCAACGGTGATACCGCCGAAATAGAAAGCGAAGAAGTTCAAAAGACGTTCCTAAGGGGATGTAGAACTTACACCGAAAAATAAGCGGTGAAGCCGAAAAATAAACAACAAAGAGATTTTGATCGTTCCTAAGGGGACGCAGAGATTGTGTGTTTCAGCGCGGGTGTGTGGGTGTGTGTCTTCGGCACTAGCATCATTCTTTGCATCATATCATCACATCATCCCGCATAGCATCACATCATACATCATATTGCACCAATGACACGAATTGAATACGAAGTCAATCTTCAGAGAATGCTTTACAAAAATGAAAAGGTGCTAAGACACAAAGTAAGCTGAGAAATACAGCTTCATCAGCTCTGATGTGAAAGAAGAGATCTCTTGTTTACGAAGCATTGATGTTTTTACGAAGCTTGGATGTTCTTACGAAGCATGGATATTCTCACGAAGCATAAATATTCTTCTTTAAGAAGCATGAAAAGAAGGGAAGGTGTTTTTCCGCCGAAGGCTCAAAAACGGTATGTATATAAAAGTTTCATGCATCACAAAGAAGTAAATTGCAAAATAGTTTACATATTAGATTCAAAACTATACACATCAAATATTACAGACTTAGTTCAGCAAATGTTACATTAATCGCCTAAAAACGTTTTTACAATAACTACTATTCTTCCTTCAGAATCTTCTCCGCAACTTCGTTAAGCAATTGTTAACGACTTTGTCAACAACAGATTCGGCTATATTAATAATTTCCAGTGCTTCCTTTGTTTCTGGGTCGGTCAGGGGATCAAACGGTTCTGGTGGCGGAGATAATTCAGCTACAGGAAAAAAAATTAATCAGTTCGAAGCCACAAAAACAAATGCTGAAGTTAGATGCCGCGAAACAATACCTATGCGTTTTTCACACTCAGCAGCTTCTTCAGCTCGTTTTGCTTCAGCTCGGGCCTCATGGATGTCTTTTTCACTTTTCTTCATAATTTCATGAGCCATTTCTCGGCCACCATTCTTCCACACATCATTATAAAATTTTCCGCCCATTAAGGTTGCTTCAGCTGAAGGGTCCTTTGTGACGTCCGTGGAGAAGGCAGCTTCGGCATGGGCTATGGTTTTGATGTGATTGCACCCCGCATTCTCCAAGATTGCTGAAATCCCGCGTACACCAGAAAATGCACATACATCCCCACGTTGGCGAAGCTAGCCTTTATCTTCTCCACGCAGCTCAGGGATTTTTCGAAGCATCTTTCTTTGGATGCGCGAAGTTCTTCAACTGTTTTTTCTAAATTTTTTTCCAATACTCACTAATATCTCGGTTGGCCTCTGCGAGACCACATTTTTCCTTGGCTTCGGCCAACTATTTCCGAAGGTCTTCAATCTCAATTTTTTAGGCCTCGGATTGATTTTTGAAGCTAGCTTCATCCTCCTTTACTTTATCCACCAATGAAAGTAGAATCTTGTCTTTTTCCGTGGCTTCGTTTCTCAGCCTGATAACCTCTGATCGAAGGTTATTGAGAGCTATAGTGCAACTCTCATCTTCAGCATTCTTTTGCGCCCTTAGGGCGTTGCTAAGTATTAAGCCCTGCAAGATAGAATAAAGGATTGACATAAGAATAAAAAGACTCCATTACAGAGTCCATAAGCTTCAAAATTCACAACTTTTGTACCTTCAGACTGTTGTATGCAAGACTATCTGCGAGATCGTCCTTCATCATGGCGCAAAGGCCAGCTTCGAGCTTCGGAAAACCCATACTTCTGGCCATCTTCCGGCAGACGGATAATTCTTTTTTGTCCGGGAGGCAGTACAAGAAATCATCTTCATCCGTACCGTTAAACACTAAGGCCCCTTTCGGATACTTCAGTTCTCGGGCATAGTGTTTAGCTTCAAAAATTTCTTCTTCGGATAATCTCTTTCCCGATGCATGTCGAAGGATATAATCAAAATCTTCGGAGAGTGCTTCAGGGGCAAGGGATTCGGCCTCTTTGGCTGCACTCTTCTCAAAAGCTATATTAATATTTGGAGTTATTCCTTCGGCCTTCTGCTCGGTGGCGGCAAGCTTCGTCTCAGTAGTCACTATGGGCCCTGCCTCGGTTTCAGCCTGGGTTATTGTAGTCTCAACTTCTTTTTGCTTAGTATCAGCTTTGGGTTGCGTTTTGTTAGCTTCGGCAACCTTCCCCGTGGGAGAAGGACTTATGGAGTCGGTTGTTTCTAAAATATCTAATACATTTACCATCCTCCTTCTCTTAGGAGTTGTGGCAGAACTCTTTTCTGCCTTCAGCGTTGTTGCTTCTGTTGAAGGACTTAAAATCCATGGCATCTTTGTTACTTCTTCAGTTTTTTACCTTTCAGCCTTATCTTTGTCAACCTTCGTTTCAACTAGCTCAACCAAAGGTGCCTTCGACATTATAGCCGGCTCTTCAACCTTCTGCGTGGGAGGAACAAGTTCTCTTGATTCAACAGCTGAAGAAGCCTCCCCGCCAAACTCAGGCACCACGACCGGTTCAATATAGCGCGACCGGTGGGTAAGAACCTTTAACTTTTTGCCCTTTGGCACAGGCTCGTCTGGAGTGGCCGAAGTAGTAGCTTTTCTCTTTTTTCCCTATCCTCGCAGCGGATAGCGGTAGTCGGGGTAAACAAAGCCAATGGCATCAAAAACTCTGTTCAATCTCTTCTTTCCCCGGCCTCCGAAGGCTGTGGATAATGCATTATCTTCTACCTTGGAATATGATCCAAGCAGTTCATCACTTGTAGCTTTGATACATTTCAGCTAGTCGGCGTTTGGTTCATCAAACTTATCCCCATATCTGAATGTATACTTCAACCGGACCAGGTCACCTTCGCTAGACTTGGTTACAGTCTCCTTCGGCATTTCCCAGTTCTCTACAAGCGGCCATACTCTGAAGGCTATATGCTCTTGAATTAAATCTCTTGTACCAATGAAGAAGCAGATAGTACCAAATGCCTTCTGACAAGCTTCCGCAGCATCATCAATTTCAACCTTCGGCCTTCGGAGGCCGAAGCGGGACCAAATGGGGCGCATAATGACTTCCTTAATATCTTCTCTTGCCTTCAAATCATTCTTCACGTAAAACCATTCCTCCATCCAAGCTCCGGGCCACCTTTTCCGGAATGTTGGCACCGGGTGGCTTGCGTTGGGGCGAGCGATAAATCCATAACAGCCAAAATTGTTATGATATTGTTCTTTGCCCATGGCCTTCGTCTCATATACAAGTTCGTGCATACTGCAAAAGCATTTCGCTCTTGGCTCCAGCCCCTAGCTTCTCACAGCCCAGACAAAAACCCCATTCTAATAATAGCTTCGGGGGTTATCTGATGAAGGTAAATCTGATATATTTTCAGCACTTCAACTACAAACCTGCTCAATGGGAACCGAAGCCCAGCTTTGAAGAAACTTCGGTAAATCACAACTTCGTCTTCCTCAGGGGCAGGGACGTTGTTGTCTCCACCAGCTCTCACAATAGACATATCCCGAAAGTACCTTCCTCTCATATTGTCAAGATGACACTGTTTAATTGTTGATTTCCCAAAAATTGTATGACTCGGCCTCCAGGGCCGATCCTCAGAATCTTCTCCCCCACTTTCAGCATCATAATCATCACTGTCACCAGTATCTTCAGACAGGCCCTCTAGTATTTCCTTAGTAATCTTCTCTGTATTTGTTTTTGCCATTGATTCGATAAATCCAACAATGTAAGGATTCACAACCTTCTTCTCCTCAAAAAGCTTCTCTTCTTCAGTCAGCTTCGGATCAGCAACAACCTTCTTGTCTTGAGACATTTCTCCTCCAGAAATGACGAAAATGCGTCTTTTTAACCGAAGCTCAGAAAGCTTCAGAAACTAGCAAGCATTAGTGAGCAAGAGCTATGAAATTGAGAAAATAAAGCAAATGGCACAAGCAGCGTACAAAATGAGGTTGGTGCGAGTTCTTATTTATACGCTCTAAATTGGGGGGGCCCATCCGTCATTGACTGTTGCTATTCTAGCAAAAGGAAGGTGTTTTTTCGGACCTTCGGCTTAAGGCCTTCGTCCATGTCGCAGTCTGAATTCGTTATCTTAAACAAATTAATACTGCGAGGGGCTTCTGTTGGGGGCCTTTGTCCTCCGAAGGTCCTCAAAAACATGATTTAACAATATCTTCCAAGTGTGACATGTGAATAGGTACCTTCATACTCGAGCTAAAAGCATGTACGATGTAAAAAACATGATCGTGACGAAGGTTGGAGTTGCTCCGAAGCTACGTGCAGGGGAGCTTCAGCTAAATGGCGGAAAGAGGAACCGAATTAAAGGGGAAAAGGCTATCTAGTCCTCATAGAATTGTCTATAAGTTAATAATAAATGTAAAGGGTATGAATGTAATTTCTCATAGGCTGCGTCCTGTGCCTATAAATAGATGAACAGTACCCCCGTACTGTTCACGCTGACTAGTACTTTGTTTTGTGTCACGCTAGTACTTTTACCTTCTATCAAGCCAAAGGTACATTTATAATTTAATATTGTTTCTATCTTTCTATGATAAGATAATGAGAATGAATTGATGATGATACATGATTGTTTATGTTGTATCTTATATTTCATATACTTCTACTTATATTAACACATATCACATTTATGAAGGTATGTCCCTCCATAACCTTCGTCTGAAGATCATTATATCCTAAGAGAAATAATGCTTCGAAGGACGAAGGACATTAGCATTTAACATTTTGTGTTGCCTTGTTCTTAACTCATAGCATTTGAGAACAAGTCCCCAACATTTGCTATACTGGCTCAAAATCAATTTGAATTTGGCATCAAGAAAGTTAGAAGTGACAATGGGTCGGAATTCAAAAATGCTAGAATTGATGAATATTGTGATGACAAGGATATTAAACATGAAGTTTCTTCCAAATATACACCGGAACAAAATGGAATTGTTGAACGGAAGAATATGACTCTTATTGATATGGCTAGGTCTATGCTAGCGGAATATAACATGTTAGATTCTTATTGGGCCGAAGCTATAAACACCGCTTATCTTGCATCAAATAGGCTATATTGTCACAAGCTCTTGAAGAAAACTCCTTATGAATTACTTATTGGTAGCAAGCCGAATATTTCATATTTTAGAGTGTTTGGTTGAAAATGCTATATTTTGAGAAAGGGAAGTCAACTCTCTAAATTCGAGAAGAAATGTGATGAGTGTTTTCTTCTTGGGTATTCATCAAATAGCAAGGCTTATAGAGTTTTCAACAAAACTCATGGTATTTTTGAATAAGCATGTGATGTTGAGTTTGATGAAACAAATGGATCTCAAGATGAAAATGATAACCTTGATGATGTTGGTGGAATTCAATTGAGAATTGCTATGAAAACTATGGTTATTGGTGAAATAAAGCCAAAGGAAGATGATGATGATAGTGTGGTTGTCATTCCATCCTCTTCAACTCTAAATGAGGAAACTCACCAAAGCCAATAGAATGATGAAGTTGAGGATGACCATGTTAAAGATATTTCAAGTTATTCGGTCCCTCCTCAAGTTTCAACTAGTAATTCTCAAATTGTATCAAGAATCCATCATTCTATTGTAAAGTATCACTCGATTAATCAAATTGTGGGTGACATTAGTAAGGGTGTTCAAACTCGTTCTCATATTTCTTCATTTTGTGAACATTTCTACTTGATGTTGATTGAGTGAATGCAATGCATGAGGAATTAAATAACTTTACACGTAATAAAGTTTGGGAGCTTGTTGAGAGACCCAAGAACCACAATGTTATTGGTACTAAATGGGTGTTTTGCAAGAAGCATAATGAAGATTGTTTGGTAGTAAGGAACAAGGCAAGATTAGCGGCACAAGGATATACTCAAATAGAATGATTCGATTTCGGTGAGACGTTTGCTCCTGTGGCAAGATTAGAAGCAATCTAGATTCTCCTTGCTTATGCTTGTGCCCATAACATCAAACTCTACCAAATGGATATAAAAGTGCCTTTTTAAATGGTAAGATTACTGAACTAGTGTATGTGGAACAACCTCCCAGTTTTGAGGACCCCAAAAGACCTAACCACGTGTACAAGCTTTCTAAAGCACTCTATGGGCTTAAGCAAGCTCCACGCGCTTGGTATGAAAGGTTTAGGGATTTCTTGCTTTCCAAAGACTTCAAAATTGGGAAGGTTGACACTACTCTATTCACTAAAAGAATTGGTAAAGTTTTGTTTGTTTGTCAAATTTATGTTAATGATATTATTTTTGGATCTACTATTAAGTTGTTTTGTGAGAAGTTTGGCAAAATGATGTCAAAGGAATTTGAAATGTCTATGATAGGAGAATTAATTTCTTTCTCGGTTTTCAAATTAAATAATTGAAAGATGGAATCTTTGTGAGTCAATCTAAATATTTGAAGGACATACTCAAGAAGTTTGGCTTAGAAAATGCAAAGCTAATCAAGACTCTTATGGCTACAAATGGTCATATTGACTTGGATGAGGGAGGTACAATTGTTGATCAAAAACTCTTTCGTTCAATAATTGGTAGTTTGCTTTACATTATCGCATCTAGGCCCGATGTTATGTTTAGTGTGTGCATGTGTGCTCGGTTTCAAGCATCACCTAGAGAGGTTCACTTGAAAGCTGCAAAAAGAATTCTAAGATATTTGAAGCATACCCCCAATATTGGTCTATAGTATCCCAAATGTGCTTAATTTGAATTGATTGGATATTCGGATTCAGATTATGTGGGTTGCAAGGTTGATATGAAGCGCACCTCCGGATATTGTTAATTTCTTAGAAGGTCTCTTGTTTCATGGTCCTCTAAGAAGCAAAACTTAGTCGCTCTCTCTACTGCTGAAGCAGAATATATTTTGGCCGGTAATTGTTGTGCTCAATTATTATGGATGAAGCAAACCCTACTGGATTATGGGATTTCCTTCAAGAATGTTCCCCACATGTGTGATAATGAGAGTGCGGTGAAATTGGCTACAAATCTGGTCCAACATTCAAGAACGAAACACATTGATATAAGGCATCCCTTCTTAAGAGATAATGTTGAAAATGGGGATATCTCTATTTATTCTATTGGGACAGATGATCAATTAGCAGATATATTTACAAAACCATTGAATGAAACAAGATTTTGCAAGTTGCGAAGTGAAATGAATGTGATAAATCTCTCAAATGTGGCTCGAAGTTGAGTACACATGTAAAGTATAACATTTGAGCTCTAGAATGTGCTTTCTAAGTTATTTATTGGCTATTTTGGATGAATTTTTATTCTTGCATAATTCTAGTAGATTTGTGTGAAAAGTTTGATCGACCAATTATATTATGTATACATGCATGCATACTAACCCTTGGATTGTCAAAATGTCCATATTTGAGCAAAGAACCCATTTTGAAATTCGAAATCAGAAATGGGCAAAGATTGGAAAACTGAGTGTCAGGCCACAGACCGTCTGGGCTGTGACCGCGGGCCTTCTGTCCTATCAGTTTTTGGACAGTCCGGGAGGCAACACATACTGTCCAGGGTTTCTAGGCCGTGGACCATCCCTCCCTCCCCCCGCACGGACCGTCCACGACAAGCAGTTATCTCGAGCAGAGGCAGATCTTTGAGTCACTTTCAACTCTTGTTTTTATCTCTCTCACACTCCACATGTCAAAAGTGTGTCTTGTCGATTGTGAGACTTAGGAGGATTGGATTCGCACGCTGACTGTCCGGGAAATTCTTTAGAGTTCATCGACCATGTCTTCCTTTCGGTACTCCAAATTCTCAAGAATTTTATTCAAACATTGCATGTTCTAGGGTTTCTACAAGTTGGTCTCTGATATGTTTTTAGGAAGATTTTTCAACAAATTGTTTGGTGCAATTGCTTACGATATTCCTTACAAATATAGTGCAAACATTTGGATTAATTCGGATGGGCATTCTATCAAATTTTGCGATTGAAAGATTCGAGGCGATTTGGGATTCTAAAATCGCCTCTGGACAGTCGTGAACCGTCCGCCAGGGTAGCACGGACCGTCTGGCTGTGGTTGCGTGCACCGTCCGGTCCCCTAGTGTGGCAGAACCGCCCTAATTATTCCATCTTAAGTGCCTAAGTCACGCCTCAAGGGCCGCAACACACTTAAATCGGAATAACCTGTCAGTCCCTCAAATCTAGTCTGATAAAGCCACTTAACCAGGATCAAATACCACATACTCACTCGAAGGTGAGTCATAGAAGGAATACAATAAAACAGGAAACCTCAAATTAAAGTACTGAATTATCACATAAATCAGAGTTTTTCAAGTTGCTGGTAAGAGTTCATAAAATAAGATGCAGCGGATAATCGATGTCGTCGATAGCGAGGAAATGGGCAAGGACTAGCCCCACTACTCCTCGTGCTCCTCTCCTGCCGGAGCAGCATCCCACTCGACCGTCCAACCCGGTGGCAGGGTGGTAGGCCAAGTCACACCATCAACCATATCCTGAAGCGTACCTGCAAAAATTATGCCACAAGCAAGGCTGAGTATACTAATACTCAGCTAGACTTACCCGGTGTGAGGAAACTACTCCTCTACCTCTAGACCATGCAGCTGTTTGGGTGAGGGGTTTGGTTTGCCAAAAGCACTAGCTATTTCTAAAATCAATTTTTAGCTTTTCAAATTCTAGCATCATTATCTTAGCTAAGTTTGCTCCTTCTAAGCATACATGGTAACAAGCATTTAGTACAATCAACAAATTATCTCATGTAACCTTATTTCACTTCTTACTCAATGTAGTACAAGGGGTCAAGCAGTCTTATTAGCTGCGAGAAGAAGACGATTCGAATCGAGTTTTTATCCTTGCAACGTTAACCTAAACACACGACATGTCAGGGTACTCCGACCCCACACATGTTAACCGTCCCCATCGATTCTCCGTTCGCGTCTAGGCCTCACCGCCTTGGCATACAATGCTCCACTAACCCCGGCTGCCACCGTGCAGTGACCGCACTTGTACCCACCATAGCTAGCATATGAGACCCAGTCTCAGGTCGCGTGAGGGATAAAGTCCGCGCCCGGCTTCACTCAGGTACTAGGTTTATCGGTTACCATATTTCCCGACATATGCTTAGTACGTTCAAAAGCTTGACTCAGGTATCCACACATTAATCCTTAATTCCTTTTTCCCGTCTCATGGACAAGGCATCCTCCCTGGATCCAAGTCCATAGACTAACATAGATCCCGTTATCAAGATGAATACGATCAATTCCTGACCTCGCGCGAGTGCTAGAAAAATCACTCGACTTCTACCGAGATCCTGATTAGCAAAGCAGCTACTCGACCTAGCATACTAGTATCCATCTCAAAAAGGAATCCTAAGTTCATGCAACTAGAGGTTTCAAGCAACTCCTACACTTAAGTCCACAATACAATCCTACAAGCATTAAGTGTAGTAAAGTAGCATATATAAATACGGTCATGCATAAACCTGGGGCTTGCCTTCAATAGCTGGGGCTGCGGGGAGATCCTCGATGGTAGCCTCGGGAGCTTGCTCCTGGTCTTTCTCTTGGACAGTTCCTTGCTCGGGGATGAGCACGTACTCTCCGTCAGCGAGATTACAATTTAATGAATGCAATGAGTAAGATACATGCATGATATGATATGTGCTTTAGCAATTAAACTTTGATGGTGAATGATCCACTTAAATCAGATAGAGTTTAATCTTGCTACTAAAAGATTTTTGGTGGTATACTTAGTAATTTAGATCACACTCAGTTAAACTAAGTGGTAAGTCCATTTTGGTGTTCCACTGGATTCTTTTTAAAGCCTTAGTGAGAATTTGTTAAGATTTCTAGTTGAACTTATTAGGGCGAGGTTTATCTTTCATTTCTTTTCCTCTATTTCTTTTATGTTTTTAAAGTGGGTTTGAACTACAAGTTGTCTTAATAAATTTCCAAAATTTCTGTAAACATTACAGTGGCTTCTTACTGGTGTAGAATTCTCTGTCCTAAAATTTGGGGCTTAAATAGTGAATAGTTCTCTCTGGATAAAATTATCAAACATTAGGGGTGCTTTAGATTTTATGACATGGCTTTGTACAAACTTTTAGCCACTAATATCCTTTAGTCAATTTACTATGATTTTCTAAAGTTTCTAGTCAAAGGGGTGCTTTCTACTACCACTATATTTGAAAAATATCAAACAATAGATTTCTGATTTTTTCTAGCTTCTTCTTTGTGCAAGAGCAATCATTCTGAAGTTTGACATCTTTTTGCTTAAAGGAAGGGTGGTAGGAATTATTTGGATTAAATAGTTTTTTTCATGAAGTATGGCAATGGGTATTATTTTGCAGCATTCTATTGGGTTTTGCAATTTTCTCTGGTGGCCTATCTCATTATTGATCTAGCAAAATTTTATTTGCCCATTATTGCACCATTTTTAGGTTGCTCATGATTTAATTGAAATATGACCCATTATCAAGTTCTATTTGTTTACCCTACCTAAAATGATGGGTTGGGGTGTTTATCATTTTTGTAGTGGAGTTCTAGTGGTTACAAGTCCACTAGATTTTTACAATTAATTTTGAAATTGTTTTTATAATTCTAATAATTGTTTTTCTGGTTTGATTAATGCCTAACAAAACATTTCACTTTGATTCTATTCTGGACTAGAGGTCCCTTTATTTTTCCTAGGTTCTCTGTTACTTAAGTAGGCTAGGAAAAATAATTGCACTCACTGTTCATTATTTTCTAATGTCTTTATGATTTTCCAAAGTTTTGGGCAAAAATGGCTTTTAATAGATATCCCTACTTAAATTTTCAATACTGGGGTTCTTAGTATTTTTAAACAGTGTTTAAATGAGGTTTGAACATCTACAAATTTTCTTAGGTTCAGCACAAAAGAATAACTAATTTTCTTTAATTTAATAAGGTTTGGTGAGTTTCTGTAATTAATTTCAAACTCTAAAATTTTAAAAAGAAAGCATGGGGTTCAGTATTTTTAATTGGTAGTCCATAATATTTAGAATCCAACAAAATTGGTTTGACAATTTTTGGTTAAATATTTCTCAAGTTATGAATTTCCTAAGTTCTCTGTTCATTAAAAAGATTAAACAGAAATGATTAAATGGGAAACGACTTTGCATCGGGGTCTCTGGTGGGTGTTTTCAATTTCCCTTACAGACTAGTCCTTGGGTTGCTATTCAAATGTGCCACTGACAGTTCAGAAAACTCCCTGGGTTTCCACTAAACCTAACCCGAGGTCCTTCCCCCAATTAAATAGTTCCCGCGGCGGAGGAAAGGGCGGAGGGGCTTACCGGCGGTGAGACTGCTCCGGTGAGGTGGTCGAGGGTGTAGGGGAGGTCCTGAGGGTCATGACGATGTGCGGGTCATCGTCGGGGATGGTCTGAGTCGGCCGGTCCACGTGCGCAGGCGGGGGAGCTCGTCGGCGGCGAGGAGTCCGGCCTAACCAGGGCACAATTGATCAATCAAATGGGTCAGAGAGCTTCACCAGGGATCAAGCAAGGTGTGTGTGTGAGGAATTGAAGAACGACTCACCGGATTGCTCGGTCTACGCGCGCAGGCGGGCGGCCGAAGTCCGGCGAGGACGATCTTGGTTCTCCGGTCAAGTTCTGCCAGGTCTGAGAGCTTGGGAAGCTTCATGAGTTATTGGCGGAGATAACCGAGGGGTAGGCGCGGCTTGGAAGTGACCGGGGTGGGCTGGCCATGGTGGCCGAGGCTCGGGTGGCAATGGCGGGCGGAAGAGAGCTCGCCGGAGCTAAGGAGGGGCGTTTGGCTGGCGAAGGTGAGCATGGGGTGAGGTGAGGCGCGCCCGGGGAGGCTTTATAGGCGCGGGCGGGCACGGACGAGGGTGAGGCTCTGACAAGTGCTCGGGGCGTGCGCGGGCGAACGCCAGTGCGCACTCTGGCGCCTGGCACATTGTCGAGCACGAGGCAGCGCAGAGAGAGGTCGAGTTCAAGCGCGGATTGGCTCCAAATCTTTGAGATTATGGCCATGATCCCGTTGAGAGATCTCTTCCCCTGACATTCCTTTGTCGTTTGTGTGTGGAGGCTTGCAGGTTTTGCTGACTGGATCAAGAGATAGAGAGGGGAGAAATCGGGTTTGTCTCACTGCCGCGCACAGAGAGAAGATCCCGGGTTTGACGTGTCCAGAGCATGCGTCCTGATGCCATCTTCTGGTATGAGGTAGAGGGGTTAGTTAGGCACATTTTTGTCAATGGGGTCATTAGGATTTGAGCTAGGGATCAAGGTGAACACGCTCGGTCTTTGGCTCAAGGGCTGAATTTCAGAAATCTGAATTTCAGAAATCCCTATTGAACCTCCACTTGAAAAGCTTGTTTGGAGTTTTTATTAAACTATTTTGGCCAAGCTTCCATAATCTTTATTGTAGCTTATTTAGTATATTTCAATGTTTATAATTGGCCTAAGCCATGATTTTATATTTTCATGGTCTTTTACCCCTTTCTTTATCTCTACTTAGATAGCTTGATTAGGGTTGGTGTTAGGGTTTCAACATTTTTCCCTTTTTTTAAAATCTTATTTGTTTGGAACATGATTCTTTAGATATACACTTAGTAGATCTTTTATTCTTAAGTTAATTTGATGCTTCATGCTCAATTTGGCTCACATGAAATGTTGATTCTTGGGTTAGCACTGAGAGAAACCCTAGGTGACACTGGGGTGTCACAGCCTTCCCCCCTTAAAGGAATCTCGCCTCGAGATTCGGGTCAGAGTCCTCCCGGGGTGAAGCGAAGGGTGAGACTCACAGGAAGTGGTTGCTCTATTTATTAGGGCAAACTGCTCTCGAATGTCATTCTCTTTGCAACTTCAGAAGGAAGTCCTTTTAAATTTTGTTTCATAATTACTTCATTCTGATTTAAGATCATATTTCTGAAATTTAGATTCGAGGGGCAGGAGGAGGGGTTGGGCATGATTACGTACCAATTTCCTTAGGTAGGCAATCGGGGAAGTTGGATCGCAAGAATTCCTCAGTCTCTCAAGTAGCCTCTTCCTCTGAGTGATTACTCCATTGGATCTTATACATCTTGATCGATTTAGCCCGAGTTGATCTTTCCTTGCAATCCAGAATCTTGGAAGGGTACTCTTGGTATGATAGATCTGGCTCTATCTCCAATTCTGGTTCTGCTATGATCTCGGTCGGCAATCGAACACACTTCTTCAGCTGAGATACATGGAACACATTGTGGATGGCAGACATTTTTCGAGGTAACTTCAATTTATATGCCACGGGTCCACATGCTTCTATGATCTCATAAGGTCCAATGTAACGAGGGGCTAACTTGCCTTTGATTCCAAACCTCTGCACTCCCTTGGTGGGTGATACTTTCAAATACACGAAATCTCCCACCTCGAACTGGAGAGGTTTCCTTCTCTTATCATGGTAACTCTTCTGCCTGGCCTGAGCAGCTTCTAGATTCTTCCTGATTAGTTTGACCTTCCTTTCGGCTTCAGCCACTAAGTCAGGTCCAAAAACTTCTCTTTCTCTAGGCTGAGACCAATTGAGGGGTGTTCTACACCTTCTTCCATAGAGAGCTTCGAAGGGTGCCATCCTTAGGCTGGATTGATAACTATTGTTATAAGCAAACTCTGCCAAGAAGAGGTGCTTATCCCAGTCCTTGCCACAATCAATTGCACAAGCTCTCAGCATATCTTCAAGAATTTGATTCACCCTCTCAGTCTAACCATCAGTCTATGGGTGGTAAGCTGAACTTCTGATTAGCTTGGTTCCCAAAGACTCATGTAGTTGTTCCCAAAATCTGGCAAAAAAATGGGCTCCTCGGTCAGAAACAATGGTCCGAGGCAATCCGTGCAAACACACGATCCGGTCAATGTACAACTCTGCATACTTTTGAGCCTTATCAGTGGTGTGCACAGGGAGAAAATGTGCCACTTTCGTCAGTCGGTCCACAATAACCCAAATCGAACCATGATGACGAGAGGTGTTGGGCAGACCCACGATGAAATCCATGCTGATGTCATCCCATTTCCACGAAGGTATAGATAGGGGTTGCAAAGCTCCAGCTGATTTCAAGTGGCTTGCCTTTATCCTCTGACAGGTGTCACATTCCGATACATATTGGGCTATCTCCCTCTTCATTCTGGTCCACCAATACAAGGCTTCAGATCATGGTACATTTTGGTGCTTCCTGGATGCATAGAGAATTTGGAGAGATGGGCATCGTCCAAGATTTTCTTCTTGAGATCCTTGTTTTTAGGAACCACCAATCTGCTTTCAAACCACAATATACCGTTTCCATCTTGGCGGAAACATTTATACTTCTCGGTCTTCTGATGGAGATTATCCTTAATAATTTGCACTCCCTTGTCACTGAGCTAGGCCATGATGATCTGGTCTTGCAAAGCTGGCTCAACGGAAATGTGAGACAAAGCACCAGAAGGAATCACTTCAATCTGCATCTTGCTCAACTCATCACACAAGGTGTCAATACGAGAATCCATCACAACACAGTTGCATTGCAACTTCCGACTCAAGGCATCTGCTACCACATTGGCCTTTCCTGGGTGATAATGTACCTCCAGGTCATAGTCCTTGATCAGCTCCAGCCATCTTCTCTGTCTCATGTTGAGATCAGCCTGAGTAAAGATATACTTAAGGCTTTTATGATCAGTGAAGATGTTGTAGTTGGTTCCCATCAAATAGTGCCTCCACATTTTTAATGCATGAACCACTGCTGCCAACTCCAGGTAATGAGTGGGATAATTCTGCTCATGAGGCCTGAGTGCTCTTGAGGCATAAGCAATGACTCGGTTGTCTTGCATCAAGACACAACCTAGTTCAGTGCCAGAGGCATCACAATACACATCAAATGGCTTGCTGCTGTCGGGTTGCGCTAACACCGGTGCTGTGGTCAGATGTTGCCTCAATGCATGGAAGGCATCTTCGCACTTCTGACCCCAAACAAACTTGGCTTCTTTCTTCAACAGCTCAGTTATGGGCTTCGCAATTCGAGAGAAATCTGGAATGAATCTTCGATAATAACCAGCTAATCCCAGAAAACTCCGAATCTGACGGACAGTCGTTGGTGGCTTCCAGTTCATCACCTCTTGCACCTTATCAGGATCAACAACTATTCCTGCCTGAGAGATAGTGTGACCCAAGAATTTGATCTCCTTTAGCCAAAAATCACATTTTGACAACTTGGCATAAAGGTGGTGCTCTCGCAGACGTTGAAGCACTACATGCAAATGCCCGACATGTTCTTCTTCGTTCTTTGAGTACACCAAGATATCATCGATGAAAACCACTACGAATTTGTCCAATTCGGGCATGAAAACAGAATTCATCAGATACATGAAATATGTTGGTGCATTAGTCAGCCTGAAAGACATCACCAAGAATTCGTATAGCCCATATCTGGTTGAGAAAGCCGTCTTTGGAATATCGCTTGCTCGTATCTTGATCTGATGGTGTCGGGGACCATAATTAGGGGTACCCTCAAGACTCCTAATTCTCAGCTGGTAACCCCCATCAGCATAAAGCTGCAAAAGCCTGATGGGTGCGATTAAGTCAGGGATCAGTCCATTCGAGTGACTCGATCATGCCTCGCCCGAGCCTAGCCTCGGACAAGGGCAGCCGACCCCGGAGGATTTCCGTCTCGCCCGAGGCCCCCCTCCGACGGCGAACGTATTTCCGGCTCGCCCAAGGCCCTGTCTTCGCTAAGAAGCAACCCTGACTAAATCGCCGCACCGACCGACCAAATCGCAGGAGCATTTAATGCAAAGGTGGCCTGACACCTTTATCCTGACGCGTGCCCTTCAGTCGACAGAGCCGAAGTGACCGCCGTCACTTCGCCGCTCCACTGACCGGCCTGACAGAAAGACAGCGCCGCCTGCGCCGCTCTGACTGCGGTGCCACTTGATAGAGTGAGGCTGACAGGCAGTCAGGCCCGACCGCAGACACCATAGGAAGCTCCGCTTCGCCCGACCCAGGGCTCGGACTCGGGCTCAGCCCCTGAAGACGGCGAACTTCGCTCCGCCCGACCCAGGGCTCGGACTCGGGCTAAGCCCCGGAAGACGGCGAACTCCGCTCCGCCCGACCCAGGGCTCGGACTCGGGCTAAGCCCCGGAAGACGGCGAACTCCGCTCCGCCCGACCCAGGGCTCGGACTCGGGCTAAGCCCCGGAAGACGGCGAACTCCGCTCCGCCCGACCCAGGGCTCGGACTTGGGCTCAGCCCCGGAAGATGACGAACTCCACTCCGCCCGATCCAGGGGTCAGACTTGGGCTCAGCCTCGGAAGACGACGAACTCCACTCCGCCCGACCCAGGGCTCAGACTTGGGCTCAGCCCCGGAAGACGACGAACTCCACTTCGCCCGACCCCAGGGCTCGGGCTCCGCCCTGGCCTCAGCCGACGGTCTCCGCCTCGCCCGACCCAGGGGCTCGGACTCGACCTCGGCCACGAAAGACAGACTCGACCTCGACCTCGGAGGAGCCTCCACATCGCCCAACCTAGGGCGCGGACCGACCACGTCGACAGGAGGCGCCATCATCACCCTACCTCGAGCTAACTCAGGCTACGGGGAACAAGACCGGCGTCCCATCTGGCTCGCTTCGCCAGATAGGCAATGATGGCGCCCCGCACGCTCCCTGACGACGGCGGCTCTCAGCCCCCTTACGGAAGCAAGAGGACGTCAGCAAGGACTCGACAGCCCCGACAGCTGTCCCTCCACCAGGCTCCAGCGCTCCTCCGACGGCCACGACACCACACGAACCGGGTGCCAAAACCTCTCCGGCTGCCACGATGGCATGTACTTAGGGCGCTAGCTCCCCTCCGCTAGACACGTAGCACTCTGCTACATCCCCCATTGTACACCTGGATCCTCTCCTTACGCCTATAAAAGGAAGGACCAGGGCCCTCTTACAGAAGGTTGGCCGCGCGGGGACGAGGACGAGACAGGCGCTCTCTTGGGGCCGCTCGCTTCCCTCTCCCGCGTGGACGCTTGTAACCCCCTACTGCAAGCGCACCCGACCTGGGCGCGGGACGAACACGAAGGCCGCGGGATTCCCACCTCTCTCACGCCGGTCTCCGGCCGCCTCGCTCCTTCCCCCCTTCGCGCTCGCCCTCACGCTCGACCCATCTGGGCTGGGGCACGCGGCGACACTCACTCGTCGGCCCGAGGGACCCCCCGGTCTTGAAACGCCGACAGTTGGCGCGCCAGGTAGGGGCCTGCTGCGTGTTGACGAACAGCTTCCCGTCAAGCTCCAGATGGGCAGTCTCCAGCAACCTCTCCGACCCGGGACGGTGCTCCGTTTCGGGAGTCTTGAGTTCATGTCCTTCGACGGCAGCTACGACATGATACTCCTTCCACCGCCGCGCGACAACGACAATGGCGGCCGACAGCCCGCCCGCCGGCGGCGGAATCGACGACGTCTTCCCCGCGTAGAGGAAGAACAACATTCGAGCTCGCCCCGTCCTCTCCCCCGCCAACGGAGGAGGAGGCGGGGCAACCAAGGCCAAGCGGGAGGCCGCGCCTCGTCGGCTGTCGAGCGAGTCGACGGCCTCAGCGCCCCAACGGGGGGCGCATCGGGCATCGACCTCGCGTTTGAGACGAAGGCAAGCGCCGTCTCCCCGCGACACGCCAATCCCGAGCAAGCGGACGACGCCAGCGCGCTCGCGGAAAGCTTGCTGGGCATCACCCTCGTACCTGAGACGACGGTGCAGTCAGTCCCCGACGTGACTTCATCGCCGCTCGTCGACCAAAAGGTACCGACCGATTCCCATCCTACGTTATTTGGATTCAGCCTCAACCCGCCTAGCGACCTAGCTTTGGCGGGCGCTCTCGTAGAGGCGAGTTCAAACCCTCTGGGGTTTCGCATGCGGTCGCCTTGGGACCGGCTGACGGACGTCTCGACCTACGGGCCCTCTGGGTCCGAGGAAGATGACGACCCCAGCATCTGTTGGGATTTCTCTGGACTTGGCAACCCCAGTGCCATGCGGGACTTCATGACCGCATGTGACTACTACCTCTCCGACTGTTCCGATGGTAGCCGCAGCCTCGACGACGAGGATTGCGGCCCGAGCCGCGAATGTTTCCACGTCGATCTAGGGGGTCCCTCCGAAGGCAATCATCTCGGCATGCTGGAGGACGGTGATCTCCCTAGGCCGGTGCCTCGCGCTGACATCCCACGGGAGCTAGCTGTGGTCCCCGTTCTGGCGGGGGGTCACGACCCACAGCTCGAGCAAGTCCGCGGGGCACAGGCCAGGTTCGACGAGGGAGCAGGAGCGCTTGAGCCAATCCGCCGGGACGTCAGGCAGGCATGGGCGGGCCAACCCCCGTCCGGAGAAATACGTCACCTGCCCCAGGGTTTCCAGCACCGCGTCGCCGACGACGCCAGGGTCAGGCCGCCACCCGCATCTAGTGGCATCGGCCAGAACCTGGCAGCAGCAGCGATGCTTCTCCGCACGATGCCGGAGCCATCAACCACCGAGGGTCGGCGAATCCAAGGGGAGCTCAAGAATCTCCTGGAAGGCGCTGCGGTCCGACGGGCCGAGAGCTCTGCCCCCCGAAGGCAGGGATACCCCTCGAAACCTCATGCCGCGACTTCCCGATTCATGCGGGAAGCCTCGGTCTACACCGGGCGCACGCGCAACACCGCGCCTGCGGCCCCGGGCCACCTCGGCAACGAGCACCATCATCGCGACCGTCGGGCCCACCTCGACGAGAGGGTGCGCCGAGGCTATCACCCTAGGCATGGGGGACGCTACGATAGTGGGGAGGATCGGAGTCCCTCGCCCGAACCACCCGGTCCGCAGGCCTTCAGCCGGGCCATCCGACGGGCACCGTTCCCGACCCGGTTCCGAGCCCCGACTACTATCACAAAGTACTCAGGGGAGACGAGACCGGAACTGTGGCTCGCAGACTAACGCCTGGCCTGCCAGCTGGGTGGAACGGATGACGACAACCTCATCATCCGCAACCTCCCCTGTTCCTCTCCGACACCGCTCGCGCCTGGTTGGAGCACCTGCCTCCGGGGCAGATCTCCAACTGGGATGACCTCGTCCAAGCCTTCGCCGGCAATTTCCAGGGCACATACGTGCGCCCCGGGAATTCCTGGGACCTCCGAAGCTGCCGGCAGCAGCCGGGAGAGTCTCTCCGGGACTACATCCGGCGATTCTCGAAGCAGCGCACCGAGCTGCCCAACATCACCGATTCGGATGTCATCGGCGCGTTCCTTGCCGGCACCACCTGCCGCGACCTGGTGAGTAAGTTGGGTCGCAAGACCCCCACCAGGGCGAGCGAGCTGATGGACATCGCTACCAAGTTCGCCTCTGGCCAGGAGGCGGTCGAGGCTATCTTCCGAAAGGACAAGCAGCCCCAGGGCCGCCCATCGGAAGATGCTCCCGAGGCATCTACTCAGCGCGGCGCCAAGAAGAAAGGCAAGAAGAAGTCGCAAGCGAAACGTGACGCCGCCGACGCAGACCTTGTCGCCGTCGCCGAGTACAAGAACCCTCGGAAGCCCCCCGGAGGTGCCAACCTCTTCGACAAGATGCTCAAGGAGCCGTGCCCCTATCACCAGGGGCCCGTCAAGCACACCCTTGAGGAGTGCGTCATGCTTCGGCGCCACTTCCACAGGGCCGGGCCACCCGCGGAGGGTGGCAGGGCCCGCGACGATGACAAGAAGGAAGATCACCAAGCAGGAGAGTTCCCCGAGGTCCGCGACTGCTTCATGATCTATGGTGGGCATGCGGCGAATGCCTCGGCTCGGCATCGCAAGCAAGAGCGCCGGGAGGTCTGCTCGGTGAAGGTGGCGGCGCCAGTCTACCTAGACTGGTCCGACAAGCCCATCACCTTCGACCAAGCTGACCACCCCGACCACGTGCCGAGCCCGGGGAAATACCCGCTCGTCGTCGACCCCGTCGTCGGCGACGTCAGGCTCACCAAGGTCCTTATGGACGGGGCAGCAGCCTCAATATCATCTACGCCGAGACCCTCGGGCTCCTGCGCATCGATCTGTCCTCCGTCCGAGCAGGCGCTGCGCCCTTCCACGGGATCATTCCCGGGAAGCGCGTCCAGCCCCTCGAACGACTCGACCTTCCCGTCTGCTTCGGAACGCCCTTCAACTTCTGAAGGGAGACCCTGACGTTCGAGGTGGTCGGGTTCCGAGGAACCTACCACGCGGTACTGGGAAGGCCATGCTACGCGAAGTTCATGGCCGTCCCCAACTACACTTACCTAAAGCTCAAGATGCCGGGCCCCAACGGGGTCATCACCGTCGGCCCCACGTACAAGCACGCGTTCGAATGTGACGTGGAATGCGTGGAGTACGCCGAGGCCCTCGCCGAGTCCGAGGCCCTCATCGCCGACCTGGAAAGCCTCTCCAAAGAGGTGCCAGACGTGAAGCGTCATGCCGGCAACTTCGAGCCAGTGGAGACGGTTAAGGCCGTCCCCCTCGACCCCAGTGGCGACGCCTCCAAGCGGATCCGGATCGGTTCCGGGCTCGACCCCAAATAGGAAGCAGTGCTCGTCGACTTTCTCCGCGCGAACGCTGACGTCTTCGCGTGGAGCCCCTCGGACATGCCCGGCATACCGAGGGATGTCACCGAGCACTCGCTGGATATTCGGGCCGGAGCCCGACCCGTCAGACAGCCTCTGCGCCGATTCGACGAGGAGAAGCGCAGAGTGATAGGCGAGGAGATCCACAAGCTAATGGCAGCAGGGTTCATCAAAGAGGTATTCCATCCCGAATGGCTTGCCAACCCTGTGCTTGTGAGAAAGAAAGGGGGGAAATGGCGGATGTGTGTAGACTACACTGGTCTCAACAAAGCATGTCCGAAGGTTCCCTACCCTCTGCCTCGCATCGATCAAATCGTGGATTCCACTGCTGGGTGCGAAACCCTGTCTTTCCTCGATGCCTACTCAGGGTATCATCAAATCAGGATGAAAGAGTCCGACTAGCTCGCGACTTCTTTCATCACGCCCTTCGGCATGTACTGCTATGTCACCATGCCGTTCGGCTTGAGGAATGCGGGCGCGACGTATCAGCGGTGCATGAACCATGTGTTCGGCGAACACATCGGTCGCACGGTCGAGGCCTACGTCGATGACATCATAGTCAAGACGAGGAAAGCTTCCGACCTCCTTTCCGACCTTGAAGTGACATTCCGATGTCTCAAGGCGAAAGGCGTCAAGCTCAATCCCGAGAAGTGTGTCTTCGGGGTGCCCCGATGCATGCTCTTGGGGTTCATCGTCTCCGAACGGGGCATCGAAGCCAACCAGGAGAAGATCGCAGCCATCACCAGCATGGGGCCCATCAAGGACTTAAAAGGCGTACAGAGGGTCATGGGATGTCTCGCGGCTCTGAGCCGCTTCATCTCACGCCTCGGCGAAAGAGGTCTGCCTCTGTACCGCCTCTTAAGGAAGGCCGAGTGCTTCACTTGGACCCCTGAGGCCGAGGAAGCTCTCGGGAACCTGAAGGCGCTCCTCACAAAGGCGCCTATCTTGGTGCCCCAGCTGCCGGAGAAGCCCTCTTGGTCTACGTCGCCGCGACCACTCAGGTGGTTAGCGCCGCGATTGTGGTCGAGAGGCAAGAAGAGGGGCATGCATTGCCCGTTCAGAGGCCGGTTTACTTCGTCAGCGAAGTACTGTCCGAAACCAAGATCCGCTACCCACAAGTTCAGAAGCTGCTGTATGCGGTGATTCTGACACGGCGAAAGTTGCGACACTACTTCGAGTCTCATCCGGTAACTGTGGTGTCATCCTTCCCCCTGGGGGAGATCATCCAGTGCCGAGAGGCCTCGGGCAGGATCGCGAAGTGGGCGGTGGAAATCATGGGCGAGACAATCTCGTTCGCCCCTCGGAAGGCCATCAAGTCCCAGGTCTTGGCGGACTTTGTGGCCGAATGGGTCGACACCCAGCTACCGACGACTCCGATCCAACCGGAGCTCTGGACCATGTTTTTCGACGGGTCGCTGATGAAGACGGGAGCCGGCGCGGGCCTACTCTTCATCTCGCCCCTCGGGAAGCACCTACGCTATGTGCTACGCCTCCATTTCCCAGCGTCCAACAATGTGGCTGAGTATGAGGCTCTGGTCAACGGGTTGCGGATCGCCATCGAGCTAGGGGTCCAGCGCCTCGACGCCCGCGGTGACTCGCAGCTCGTCATCGACCAAGTCATGAAGAACTCCCACTGCCGCGACCCGAAGATGGAGGCCTACTGCGATGAGGTTCGGCGCCTAGAAGACAAGTTCTACGGGCTCGAGCTTAACCACATCGCTCGGCGCTACAACGAGACTGCGGACGAGCTGGCTAAAATAGCCTCGGGGCGAACAACGGTTCCCCCGGACGTCTTCTCCCGGGATCTGCATCAACCCTCCGTCAAGATCGACGACACACCCGAGCCTGAGGCGCCCTCGGTCCAGCCCGAGGTACCCTCGGCACAGCCCGAGGCACCCTCAGCTCGGCCCGAGGCGCCCTCGGTTCAGCCCGAGGTACCCTCGGCCTCCGAGGGTGAGGCACTACGCATCGAGGAGGAGCGGAGCGGGGCCACACCTGATCGAAATTGGCAGACCCCGTACCTGCAATATCTCTGCCAAGGAGAGCTACCCCTCGACCGAGCCGAGGCTCGGCGGGTAGCGTGACGCGCCAAGTCGTTCGTCTTGCAGGGCGATGAGAAGGAGCTCTACCACCGCAGCCCCTCAGGCATCCTTCAGCGATGCATCTCCGTCACCGAAGGTCAGGAACTCCTGTGGGAGATACACTCGGGGGCTTGCGGCCATCACGCAGCGCCTCAAGCCCTTGTCGGGAATGCTTTCCGACAAGGCTTCTACTGGCCAACGGCGGTGGCTGACGCCACTAGAGTTATCCACACCTGCGAAGGGTGTCAATTCTATGCGAAGCAGACCCACCTGCCCGCTCAGGCTCTGCAGACGATACCCATCACTTGGCCCTTTGCCGTGTGGGGTCCGGACCTCGTCGGCCCCTTGCAGAAGGCGCCCGGGGGCTACACGCACCTGCTGGTCACCATCGACAAATTCTCCAAGTGGATCGAGGTCCGACCTCTGAACAGCATCAGGTCCGAGCAGGCGGTGGCGTTCTTCACCAACATCATCCATCGCTTCGGGGTCCCGAACTCCATCATCACCGACAACGGCACCCAGTTCACCGGCAGAAAGTTCTTAGACTTCTGCGAGGATCACCACATCCGGGTGGACTGGGCCGCCGTGGCTCATCCCATGTCGAATGGGCAAGTAGAGCGTGCCAACGGCATGATTCTACAAGGGCTCAAACCCCGGATTTACAACGACCTCAACAAGTTCGGCAAGCAATGGATGAAGGAACTCCCCTCGGTGGTCTGGAGCCTAAGGACGACGCCGAGCCGAGCCACGGGTTTCATGCCGTTCTTCCTAGTCTACGGGGCCGAGGCCGTCTTGCCCACAGACCTGGAATACGGCTCCCCGAGGACGGGGGCTTACAGCAATCAAAGCAACCAAGCTAGCCGAGAAGACTCGCTGGACCAGCTGGAAGAGGCTCGGGACAAGGCATTACTACACTCGGCGCGGTATCAGCAGTCCCTGCGACACTACCACGCCCGAGGGGTCCGGCCCCGAGACCTCCAGGTGGGCGACCTGGTGCTTCGGCTGCGACAAGATGCCCGAGGGAGGCACAAGCTCACGCCTCCCTGGGAGGGGCCATTCGTCATCGCCAAAGTTCTGAAGCCCGGAACGTACAAGCTGGCCAACAGTCAAGGCGAGGTCTACGGCAACGCTTGGAACATCCAACAGCTACGTCGCTTCTACCCTTAAGATGTTTTCAAGTTGTTCATATACCTCGCACCCACGCAAAGTTTAGTCATCAAGGAAGGGTCGGCCTCGCCTCGGCAAAGCCCGACCCTCCCTCGGGGGCTAAAAGGGGGGGAACCCCCTCTGCGTTGAAATTTTCCTCGGAAAAAAGGATCTCTTCCGCCAGGATATCTTTCGTGCTTTTTGACTACTTCGAAAAGTGGATCCTGAAAACGACGGAGTACACGTAAGCAGCCAAGGCTGACCGAGCCGAGGGACTCCTACGCCTCCGGGATACGGATACCTCACTCATCATCTTCTGCAATAAGTAACTCGTGTTCGGATAAAGTGATTCCGCGGACCGAACAAGTCTTCACGTTCGGAAGCTCTTCTGCCGAAGCGGTCCTTCGAGCCTTCTCGACTGAGTCGGTGACAGGGCCTCATGGACGGGTGAAAGTGCGCGTAAGCGGTAAGGCCGACCGAGCCGAGGGACTCCCACGCCTCCGGGATACGGATACCTCACTCATCACCTTCCGCGAGAAGCAACTCTCGCTCGCACAAACATCCCTGTTACCGACAAAAAAGTCCAGATACTCGAAACAAGAGGAAAGGAGACGCAGCTTTACAGCACAGCGAGGGTGTGTATTCTGGCCTCGGCGGCCGCAGAAGGCACACGCTACAAGACACTCTGATCCTGCAGGCTCGGGTCTTGACGCTGGAAGGGGGCAGTAGCACCCTCGGCATCGACGACACCTTCGACGAGGTCCGACCTAGCCTCGGACGGTGACGCGATCCGAGGATCCCCACTCTGGAGGACGACGTCATCGCCACGCCCGGGCAATCGCTGCCAGGGACTTCTCCGGGAATCCGGCCCGAGCAGGCGGCTCGGCCGGCGACCCCTGGGGCCTCGGCCAACCATCTTCCAAGGGCGCCAGCCCGACCTGAGGCCTCGGCTGGTCAACTCCGGCGTTGGTCTCGCTGACGGACAACCCGGCTAGGCTCCGGCCAACCAGGTTTCATTTTCGAGCCAACTCCGCCTCTGTTCATGCTGATATCGCTACCCCTGGCCTCGGCTCGTCGAAGAGCGGCCAAGGGGTCTCTTTAACTAAGCTAGAGGAGCCTCAGACAACAAGGCTGACCAAGCCGAGGGACTCCTACGCCTCCGGGATACAGATACCTCACTCGTCACCTTGACACGGGGCGACTCATGCTTGGTGAAGCGGTTTAGATAATCAACAGGCGAGTCTTAGTGCTCGAAAATGAGGAAAAAACACGGCTCCATGCCAAAATTACATACATGTTCAGGCCTCGACAGCCATAATGAACAAAAACACTGGCATTCAAAATGCCATTACAAGCGGAACTCCGGTTCCCTCTCCGCAGGTACGAACAACCCCACTCCATGGGGGAGAGCCTGCGGAGCAACAGAAGACCGACGAACGGCGCGCCGTCACCTGCTCCAGCAGCAGCGACGACGACGACTTTTGCTCCGGGGGGCCAAACAGCGGCAACACTGACCTCAGGCGGATGCTGCTGCCAGGAGGCCCCCGCCCATGCCCAAACTCATGAGGCAAGGACGGGCAGAAGGCCGTAGAGTTGGAGGTCGGTCCGTGGCCGGCCCTGGCTATCTCGCCGGCGGAAGAACCTCTTCCAGCTGCCGTGGCAGACGCCGGCGCCGCGAGCGGCTCCGAAGCCACTCGCGTCCGAGAGCCAGGCACGGTGCAGCTGCCGGCGCCACGGACGACGACCACCCTTCCCTCCAATCACTGAGTGAAGGAGCGGGCAACCGCCCACGCAGGGGCCGACCCCAACTCGGCACACTCCCCTCCCCAGCCCTGGTGATGAAAATCCTTGAGGCTGAGGGAGGGGCAGAGGCCGCAGCCCGGCTCGCTTTCCCCCACCATCAAGCTGGAGGTCACCATCTTGGGTGACCACCGGCGGAGGGGTGCAGCCGGGCTGCATGATGAAAATCCTTGAAGCCGAACGATGGCTGAAAGGTACCAACTCCCACGGAGTTGCGTTCCTCCAACGATGAGGCGAAAAGACGGCGGGTATCCCCCATCCGGGGGCTTGGAAGGTGGAAAGACACGATGCATAAGGGAGCGCGAAGACATGGTCGCCTTCCAAAGGGGGTCACCCTCCTTTTAAAGGCAACTCTCCCTACTTGCGCCCCCAACCGTCATGGGCTGAGTCTTCTCCAACACGCTCCAAGGCCCTCCCCTGCGGCGCGGGGGCTGGGTCCCGCATGTCATGCAAGCCGGCTCGGAGTAGAAGAAGCCAAACCGTCGCGCGTGGTGCACACGACCGCCCAGCGGTTACAAGTGACCCTCCACTTTTGCCCAGACCAACGGGCGAAAGAGGCGGGCAGCCATGCAGGCGGCATGCAACCGCGCCAAGTGGATGCGCTTCTCCGACTCCCGACACGCCCAGCATGGAGGCCCAGGCCCACGCGTCACGCAACCGGCGCGCCGGATGCTTCATGCAGGCAACTGCACCGCCACTTGCGCCACCACCGCGCCTCCTCGATTGCGGAACCAATACCGCGACTCGAGGCAACCCAGCGCACGACCCAGCAGCGCCAGCCTGGCGCGGCGGTCAATGCGGCCAAAAGTGGGCCGGCAGTAATGACGGTGGCAGGTGGGCGGGAGCAGCGGTCACATCGTCAGCCAAGCTCACGTCCCATCCGGGGGCAGCAAGAGAACCCCCTCTCACGGCGTGAAGACAACGCGCCCGTGATCCGTTCCTCGAACGGCTCACGCACGCGCAACGGCCGCCCCGCCAACCGCACGCCCCGTCGCATTAACTCCGCGGTGAGACAGGCAGCGTTTCTGGCAGGAGCAGCGGGCGACGCTTCGCCTTCGCCGTAATAACCGCGCCAAAAAAGGTACGCTGCGTCGTTCAATTTCGTATCCTTTTCCTTTTTTCCTCTTTCTCTATCTCTTGCAACAGGGACCGGGAAAGGGGGATACCCCGAAAAGGATCCTTCCCCGTGAAGGAACCAGGCTCCGAGCCTCCTTACTGATCAGAGGTTCGAAGGCTGGCCCCCCGAAGGGTTCAACAGCCGCCTCAGATCGCGTGGGCCCTACACCCACTACTGGTCAGAGGTTCGAAGGCCGGCCCCCCAAAGGGTTCCACGGTCGCCTCAGGCTACTCGGGCTCCGCGCCCATTACTGATCAGGGGTTCGAAGGCTGGCCCCCGAAGGGTTCACAGCCGCCTCAGACGCCGAGCGAGGGATGACCAGGGGTACGTTCGATACATAACCAAGGCTCGGGCTACGCTCCCGAGGTACCCTAGGACATTTCCGAGACCAGTGGGAGCGATCTTGTAACGGAATCCCATCAGAGGGAGGCATCGAGCCCTCGGACCCCGTCGCCAGGGGACCGGGTCCGGCAGATCACCCGCAGGTACTTTTGGGCGTGCCTCTGGGCCCCTAGCCGACCCCTAACGAACTGGGCACAGACGTCCACTCGGATTACCCACTTGCAGCTCGCTGGAGACACCATGTTCGGCGCCCATCGAGGGCAACATGGCGCTTTCCCCCCTCCTCCTTGCGGAAAGGCGACGCAGAGGCGTATGTAAAAAAAGCCGAGTCTGTCCCTGATCGCCCTCTCGCCCTGTGCAGAGGCTCGGGGGCTGCTCTCGCAAACCCGGCTCCGACCGAACCGTTGACAGCGTCAACATACCAGCCCGAGAACTTGGGCCCCGACCGTACACCCGGGCTACGGCCAGTTCGCATGAGGGAACAACCAGACCAGCCGAAGCATTATGCGAGGCATTAAGACCTCGAAGGAGTGAAACCACTCCTCCGAGGCCTCGGGGGCTACACCCGGCGGGTGCGCTCGCGCGCACCCACCGGAACAAAATGCAACCGAGAAAGGCTGGTCCCCTTGCAAAAAAGTGCGACGAAAGCCTCCAAGCGAGTGCTAACACTCCCTTCGAGGCTCGGGGGCTACTGTCGGGGACCATAATTAGGGGTATCCTCAAGACTCCTAATTCTCAGCTGGTAACCCCCATCAGCATAAAGCTGCAAAGGCCTGATGGGTGCGATTAAGTCAGGGATCAGTCCATTCGAGTGACTCGATCATGCCTCGCCCGAGCCTAGCCTCGGACAAGGGCAGCCGACCCCGGAGGATTTCCGTCTCGCCCGAGGCCCCCCTCCGACGGCGAACGTATTTCCGGCTCGCCCAAGGCCCTGTCTTCGCTAAGAAGCAACCCTGACTAAATCGCCGCACCGACCGACCAAATCGCAGGAGCATTTAATGCAAAGGTGGCCTGACACCTTTATCCTGACGCGTGCCCTTCAGTCGACAGAGCCGAAGTGACCGCCGTCACTTCGCCGCTCCACTGACCGGCCTGACAGAAAGACAGCGCCGCCTGCGCCGCTCCGACTGCGGTGCCACTTGACAGAGTGAGGCTGACAGGCAGTCAGGCCCGACCGCAGACACCATAGGAAGCTCCGCTTCCCCCGACCCAGGGCTCGGACTCGGGCTCAGCCCCTGAAGACGGCGAACTCCGCTCCGCCCGACCCAGGGCTCGGACTCGGGCTAAGCCCCGGAAGACGGCGAACTCCGCTCCGCCCGACCCAGGGCTCGGACTCGGGCTAAGCCCCGGAAGACGGCGAACTCCGCTCCGCCCGACCCAGGGCTCGGACTCGGGCTAAGCCCCAGAAGACGGCGAACTCCGCTCCGCCCGACCCAGGGCTCGGACTTGGGCTCAGCCCCGGAAGATGACGAACTCCACTCCGCCCGATCCAGGGGTCAGACTTGGGCTCAGCCCCGGAAGACGACGAACTCCACTCCGCCCGACCCAGGGCTCAGACTTGGGCTCAGCCCCGGAAGACGACGAACTCCACTTCGCCCGACCCCAGGGCTCGGGCTCCGCCCTGGCCTCAGCCGACGGTCTCCGCCTCGCCCGACCCAGGGGCTCGGACTCGACCTCGGCCACGGAAGACAGACTCGACCTCGACCTCGGAGGAGCCTCCACATCGCCCAACCTAGGGCGCGGACCGACCACGTCGACAGGAGGCGCCATCATCACCCTACCCCGAGCTAACTCAGGCTACGGGGAACAAGACCGGCGTCCCATCTGGCTCGCTTCGCCAGATAGGCAATGATGGCGCCCCGCACGCTCCCTGACGACGGCGGCTCTCAGCCCCCTTACGGAAGCAAGAGGACGTCAGCAAGGACTCGACAGCCCCGACAGCTGTCCCTCCACCAGGCTCCAGCGCTCCTCCGACGGCCACGACACCACACGAACCGGGTGCCAAAACCTCTCCGGCTGCCACGATGGCATGTACTTAGGGCGCTAGCTCCCCTCCGCTAGACACGTAGCACTCTGCTACATCCCCCATTGTACACCTGGATCCTCTCCTTACGCCTATAAAAGGAAGGACCAAGGCCCTCTTACAGAAGGTTGGCCGCGTGGGGACGAGGACGAGACAGGCGCTCTCTTGGGGCCGCTCGCTTCCCTCTCCCGCGTGGACGCTTGTAACCCCCTACTGCAAGCGCACCCGACCTGGGCGCGGGACGAACACGAAGGCCGCGGGATTCCCACCTCTCTCACGCCGGTCTCCGGCCGCCTCGCTCCTTCCCCCCTTCGCGCTCGCCCTCACGCTCGACCCATCTGGGCTGGGGCACGCGGCGACACTCACTCGTCGGCCTGAGGGACCCCCCGGTCTCGAAACGCCGACAGTTGGCGCGCCAGGTAGGGGCCTGCTGCGTGTTGACGAACAGCTTCCCGTCAAGCTCCAGATGGGCAGTCTCCAGCAACCTCTCCGACCCGGGACGGTGCTCCGTTTCGGGAGTCTTGAGTTCATGTCCTTCGACGGCAGCTACGACATGATACTCCTTCCACCGCCGCGCGACAACGACAATGGCGGCCGACAGCCCGCCCGCCGGCGGCGGAATCGACGACGTCTTCCCCGCGTAGAGGAAGAACAACATTCGAGCTCGCCCCGTCCTCTCCCCCGCCAACGGAGGAGGAGGCGGGGCAACCAAGGCCAAGCGGGAGGCCACGCCTCGTCGGCTGTCGAGCGAGTCGACGGCCTCAGCGCCCCAACGGGGGGCGCGTCGGGCATCGACCTCGCGTTTGAGACGAAGGCAAGCGCCGTCTCCCCGCGACACGCCAATCCCGAGCAAGCGGACGACGCCAGCGCGCTCGCGGAAAGCTTGCTGGGCGTCACCCTCGTACTTGAGACGACGGTGCAGTCAGTCCCCGACGTGACTTCATCGCCGCTCGTCGACCAAAAGGTACCGACCGATTCCCATCCTACGTTATTTGGATTCAGCCTCAACCCGCCTAGCGACCTAGCTTTGGCGGGCGCTCTCGTAGAGGCGAGTTCAAACCCTCTGGGGTTTCGCATGCGGTCGCCTTGGGACCGGCTGACGGACGTCTCGACCTACGGGCCCTCTGGGTCCGAGGAAGATGACGACCCCAGCATCTGTTGGGATTTCTCTGGACTTGGCAACCCCAGTGCCATGCGGGACTTCATGACCGCATGTGACTACTGCCTCTCCGACTGTTCCGACGGTAGCCGCAGCCTCGACGACGAGGACTGCGGCCCGAGCCGCGAATGTTTCCACGTCGATCTAGGGGGTCCCTCCGAAGGCAATCATCTCGGCATGCCGGAGGACGGTGATCTCCCTAGGCCGGTGCCTCGCGCTGACATCCCGCGGGAGCTAGCTGTGGTCCCCGTTCTGGCGGGGGGTCACGACCCACAGCTCGAGCAAGTCCGCGGGGCACAGGCCAGGTTCGACGAGGGAGCAGGAGCGCTTGAGCCAATCCGCCGGGACGTCAGGCAGGCATGGGCGGGCCAACCCCCGTCCGGAGAAATACGTCACCTGCCCCAGGGTTTCCAGCACCGCGTCGCCGACGACGCCAGGGTCAGGCCGCCACCCGCATCTAGTGGCATCGGCCAGAACCTGGCAGCAGCAGCGATGCTTCTCCGCACGATGCCGGAGCCATCAACCACCGAGGGTCGGCGAATCCAAGGGGAGCTCAAGAATCTCCTGGAAGGCGCTGCGGTCCGACGGGCCGAGAGCTCTGCCCCCCGAAGGCAGGGATACCCCTCGAAACCTCATGCCGCGACTTCCCGATTCATGCGGGAAGCCTCGGTCTACACCGGGCGCACGCGCAACACCGCGCCTGCGGCCCCGGGCCGCCTCGACAACGAGCACCATCATCGCGACCGTCAGGCCCACCTCGACGAGAGGGTGCGCCGAGGCTATCACCCTAGGCATGGGGGACGCTACGACAGTGGGGAGGATCGGAGTCCCTCGCCCGAACCACCCGGTCCGCAGGCCTTCAGCCGGGCCATCCGACGGGCACCGTTCCCGACCCGGTTCCGAGCCCCGACTACTATCACAAAGTACTCAGGGGAGACGAGACCGGAACTGTGGCTCGCAGACTACCGCCTGGCCTGCCAGCTGGGTGGAACGGATGACGACAACCTCATCATCCGCAACCTCCCCCTGTTCCTCTCCGACACCGCTCGCGCCTGGTTGGAGCACCTGCCTCCGGGGCAGATCTCCAACTGGGATGACCTCGTCCAAGCCTTCGCCGGCAATTTCCAGGGCACATACGTGCGCCCCGGGAATTCCTGGGACCTCCGAAGCTGCCGGCAGCAGCCGGGAGAGTCTCTCCGGGACTACATCCGGCGATTCTCGAAGCAGCGCACCGAGCTGCCCAACATCACCGATTCGGATGTCATCGGCGCGTTCCTTGCCGGCACCACCTGCCGCGACCTGGTGAGTAAGTTGGGTCGCAAGACCCCCACCAGGGCGAGCGAGCTGATGGACATCGCCACCAAGTTCGCCTCTGGCCAGGAGGCGGTCGAGGCTATCTTCCGAAAGGACAAGCAGCCCCAGGGCCGCCCATCGGAAGATGCTCCCGAGGCGTCTACTCAGCGCGGCGCCAAGAAGAAAGGCAAGAAGAAGTCGCAAGCGAAACGTGACGCCGCCGACGCAGACCTTGTCGTCGCCGCCGAGTACAAGAACCCTCGGAAGCCCCCCGGAGGTGCCAACCTCTTCGACAAGATGCTCAAGGAGCCGTGCCCCTATCACCAGGGGCCCGTCAAGCACACCCTTGAGGAGTGTGTCATGCTTCGGCGCCACTTCCACAGGGCCGGGCCACCCGCGGAGGGTGGCAGGGCCCGCGACGATGACAAGAAGGAAGATCACCAAGCAGGAGAGTTCCCCGAGGTCCGCGACTGCTTCATGATCTATGGTGGGCATGCGGCGAATGCCTCGGCTCGGCATCGCAAGCAAGAGCGCCGGGAGGTCAGCTCGGTGAAGGTGGCGGCGCCAGTCTACCTAGACTGGTCCGACAAGCCCATCACCTTCGACCAAGCTGACCACCCCGACCACGTGCCGAGCCCGGGGAAATACCCGCTCGTCGTCGACCCCGTCGTCGGCGACGTCAGGCTCACCAAGGTCCTTATGGACGGGGGCAGCAGCCTCAATATCATCTACGCTGAGACCCTCGGGCTCCTGCGCATCGATCTGTCCTCCGTCCGAGCAGGCGCTGCGCCCTTCCACGGGATCATTCCCGGGAAGCGCGTCCAGCCCCTCGGACGACTCGACCTTCCCGTCTGCTTCGGAACACCCTTCAACTTCTGAAGGGAGACCGTGACGTTCGAGGTGGTCGGGTTCCGAGGAACCTACCACGCGGTACTGGGAAGGCCATGCTACGCGAAGTTCATGGCCGTCCCCAACTACACTTACCTGAAGCTCAAGATGCCGGGCCCCAACGGGGTCATCACCGTCGGCCCCACGTACAAGCACACGTTCGAATGCGACGTGGAATGCGTGGAGTACGCCGAGGCCCTCGCCGAGTCCGAGGCCCTCATCGCCGACCTGGAAAGAGTCTCCAAAGAGGTGCCAGACGTGAAGCGTCATGCCGGCAACTTCGAGCCAGTGGAGACGGTTAAGGCCGTCCCCCTCGACCCCAGTGGCGACGCCTCCAAGCGGATCCGGATCGGTTCCGGGCTCGACCCCAAATAGGAAGCAGTGCTCGTCGACTTTCTCCGCGCGAACGCTGACGTCTTCGCGTGGAGCCCCTCGGACATGCCCGGCATACCGAGGGATGTCGCCGAGCACTCGCTGGATATTTGGGCCGGAGCCCGACCCGTCAGACAGCCTCTGCGCCGATTCGACGAGGAGAAGCGCAGAGTGATAGGCGAGGAGATCCACAAGCTAATGGCAGCAGGGTTCATCAAAGAGGTATTCCATCCCGAATGGCTTGCCAACCCTGTGCTTGTGAGAAAGAAAGGGGGGAAATGGCGGATGTGTGTAGACTACACTGGTCTCAACAAAGCATGTCCGAAGGTTCCCTACCCTCTGCCTCGCATCGATCAAATCGTGGATTCCACTGCTGGGTGCGAAACCCTGTCTTTCCTCGATGCCTACTCAGGGTATCATCAAATCAGGATGAAAGAGTCCGACTAGCTCGCGACTTCTTTCATCACGCCCTTCGGCATGTACTGCTATGTCACCATGCCGTTCGGCTTGAGGAATGCGGGCGCGACGTATCAGCGGTGCATGAACCATGTGTTCGGCGAACACATCGGTCGCACGGTCGAGGCCTACGTCGATGACATCATAGTCAAGACGAGGAAAGCTTCCGACCTCCTTTCCGACCTTGAAGTGACATTCCGATGTCTCAAGGCGAAAGGCGTCAAGCTCAATCCCGAGAAGTGTGTCTTCGGGGTGCCCCGATGCATGCTCTTGGGGTTCATCATCTCCGAACGGGGCATCGAAGCCAACCAGGAGAAGATCGCAGCCATCACCAGCATGGGGCCCATCAAGGACTTAAAAGGCGTACAGAGGGTCATGGGATGTCTCGCGGCTCTGAGCCGCTTCATCTCACGCCTCGGCGAAAGAGGTCTGCCTCTGTACCGCCTCTTAAGGAAGGCCGAGTGCTTCACTTGGACCCCTGAGGCCGAGGAAGCTCTCGGGAACCTGAAGGCGCTCCTCACAAAGGCGCCTATCTTGGTGCCCCCATCTGCCGGAGAAGCCCTCTTGGTCTACGTCGCCGCGACCACTCAGGTGGTTAGCGCCGCGATTGTGGTCGAGAGGCAAGAAGAGGGGCATGCATTGCCCGTTCAGAGGCCGGTTTACTTCGTCAGCGAAGTACTGTCCGAAACCAAGATCCGCTACCCACAAGTTCAGAAGCTGCTGTATGCGGTGATTCTGACACGGCGAAAGTTGCGACACTACTTCGAGTCTCATCCGGTAACTGTGGTGTCATCCTTCCCCCTGGGGGAGATCATCCAGTGCCGAGAGGCCTCGGGCAGGATCGCGAAGTGGGCGGTGGAAATCATGGGCGAGACAATCTCGTTCGCCCCTCGGAAGGCCATCAAGTCCCAGGTCTTGGCGGACTTCGTGGCCGAATGGGTCGACACCCAGCTACCGACGGCTCCGATCCAACCGGAGCTCTGGACCATGTTTTTCGACGGGTCGCTGATGAAGACGGGAGCCGGCGCGGGCCTACTCTTCATCTCGCCCCTCGGGAAGCACCTACGCTATGTGCTACGCCTCCATTTCCCAGCGTCCAACAATGTGGCTGAGTATGAGGCTCTGGTCAATGGGTTGCGGATCGCCATCGAGCTAGGGGTCCAGTGCCTCGACGCCCGCGGTGACTCGCAGCTCGTCATCGACCAAGTCATGAAGAACTCCCACTGCCGCGACCCGAAGATGGAGGCCTACTGCGATGAGGTTCGGCGCCTAGAAGACAAGTTCTACGGGCTCGAGCTTAACCACATCGCTCGGCGCTACAACGAGACTGCGGACGAGCTGGCTAAAATAGCCTCGGGGCGAACAACGGTTCCCCCGGACGTCTTCTCCCGGGATCTGCATCAACCCTCCGTCAAGATCGACGACACACCCGAGCCTGAGGCGCCCTCGGTCCAGCCCGAGGTACCCTCGGCACAGCCCGAGGCACCCTCAGCTCGGCCCGAGGCGCCCTCGGTTCAGCCCGAGGTACCCTCGGCCTCCGAGGGTGAGGCACTGCGCATCGAGGAGGAGCGGAGCGGGGCCACGCCTGATCGAAATTGGCAGACCCCGTACCTGCAATATCTCTGCCAAGGAGAGCTACCCCTCGACCGAGCCGAGGCTCGGCGGGTAGCGCGACGCGCCAAGTCGTTCGTCTTGCTGGGCGATGAGAAGGAGCTCTACCACCGCAGCCCCTCAGGCATCCTTCAGCGATGCATCTCCGTCACCGAAGGTCAGGAACTCCTGCGGGAGATACACTCGGGGGCTTGCGGCCATCACGCAGCGCCTCAAGCCCTTGTCGGGAATGCTTTCCGACAAGGCTTCTACTGGCCAACGGCGGTGGCTGACGCCACTAGAGTTGTCCGCACCTGCGAAGGGTGTCAATTCTATGCGAAGCAGACCCACCTGCCCGCTCAGGCTCTGCAGACGATACCCATCACCTGGCCCTTTGCCGTGTGGGGTCTGGACCTCGTCGGCCCCTTGCAGAAGGCGCCCGGGGGCTACACGCACCTGCTGGTCGCCATCGACAAATTCTCCAAGTGGATCGAGGTCCGACCTCTGAACAGCATCAGGTCCGAGCAGGCGGTGGCGTTCTTCACCAACATCATCCATCGCTTCAGGGTCCCGAACTCCATCATCACCGACAACGGCACCCAGTTCACCGGCAGAAAGTTCTTAGACTTCTGCGAGGATCACCACATCCGGGTGGACTGGGCCGCCGTGGCTCATCCCATGTCGAATGGGCAAGTAGAGCGTGCCAACGGCATGATTCTACAAGGGCTCAAACCTCGGATTTACAACGACCTCAACAAGTTCGGCAAGCAATGGATGAAGGAACTCCCCTCGGTGGTCTGGAGCCTAAGGACGACGCCGAGCCGAGCCACGGGTTTCACGCCGTTCTTCCTAGTCTACGGGGCCGAGGCCGTCTTGCCCACAGACCTGGAATACGGCTCCCCGAGGATGGGGGCTTACAGCAATCAAAGCAACCAAGCTAGCCGAGAAGACTCGCTGGACCAGCTGGAAGAGGCTCGGGACAAGGCCTTACTACACTCGGCGCGGTATCAGCAGTCCCTGCGACACTACCACGCCCGAGGGGTCCGGCCCCGAGACCTCCAGGTGGGCGACCTGGTGCTTCGGCTGCGACAAGATGCCCGAGGGAGGCACAAGCTCACGCCTCCCTGGGAGGGGCCATTCGTCATCGCCAAAGTTCTGAAGCCCGGAACGTACAAGCTGGCCAACAGTCAAGGCGAGGTCTACGGCAACGCTTGGAACATCCAACAGCTACGTCGCTTCTACCCTTAAGATGTTTTCAAGTTGTTCATATACCTCGCACCCACGCAAAGTTTAGTCATCAAGGAAGGGTCGACCTCGCCTCGGCAAAGCCCGACCCTCCCTCGGGGGCTAAAAGGGGGGGAACCCCCTCTGCGTTGAAATTTTCCTCGGAAAAAGGATCTCTTCCGCCAGGATATCTTTCGTGCTTTTTGACTACTTCGAAAAGTGGATCCTGAAAACGACGGAGTACACGTAAGCAGCCAAGGCTGACCGAGCCGAGGGACTCCTACGCCTCCGGGATACGGATACCTCACTCATCACCTTCTGCAATAAGTAACTCGTGTTCGGATAAAGTGATTCCGCGGACCGAACAAGTCTTCACGTTCGGAAGCTCTTCTGCCGAAGCGGTCCTTCGAGCCTTCTCGACTGAGTCGGTGACAGGGCCTCATGGACGGGTGAAAGTGCGCGTAAGCGGCAAGGCCGACCGAGCCGAGGGACTCCCACGCCTCCGAGATACGGATACCTCACTCATCACCTTCCGCGAGAAGCAACTCTCGCTCGCACAAACATCCCTGTTACCGACAAAAAAGTCCAGATACTCGAAACAAGAGGAAAGGAGACGCAGCTTTACAGCACAGCGAGGGTGTGTATTCTGGCCTCGGCGGCCGCAGAAGGCATACGCTACAAGACACTCTGATCCTGCAGGCTCGGGTCTTGATGCTGGAAGGGGGCAGTAGCACCCTCGGCATCGACGACACCTTCGGCGAGGTCCGACCTAGCCTCGGACGGTGACGCGATCCGAGGATCCCCACTCTGGAGGACGACGTCATCGCCACGCCCGGGCAATCGCTGCCAGGGACTTCTCCGGGAATCCGGCCCGAGCAGGCGGCTCGGCCGGCGACCCCTGGGGCCTCGGCCAACCATCTTCCAAGGGCGCCAGCCCGACCCGAGGCCTCGGCTGGTCAACTCCGGCGTTGGTCTCGCTGACGGACAACCCGGCTAGGCTCCGGCCAACCAGGTTTCATTTTCGAGCCAACTCCGCCTCTGTTCATGCTGATATCGCTACCCCTGGCCTCGGCTCGTCGAAGAGCGGCCAAGGGGTCTCTTTAACTAAGCTAGAGGAGCCTCAGACAACAAGGCTGACCAAGCCGAGGGACTCCTACGCCTCCGGGATACAGATACCTCACTCGTCACCTTGACACGGGGCGACTCATGCTTGGTGAAGCGGTTTAGATAATCAACAGGCGAGTCTTAGTGCTCGAAAATGAGGAAAAAACACGGCTCCATGCCAAAATTACATACATGTTCAGGCCTCGACAGCCATAATGAACAAAAACACTGGCATTCAAAATGCCATTACAAGCGGAACTCCGGTTCCCTCTCCGCAGGTACGAACAACCCCACTCCATGGGGGAGAGCCTGCGGAGCAACAGAAGACCGACGAACGGCACGCCGTCACCTGCTCCAGCAGCAGCGACGACGACGACTTTTGCTCCGGGGGGCCAAACAGCGGCAACACTGACCTCAGGGCGGATGCTGCTGCCAGGAGGCCCCCGCCCATGCCCAAACTCATGAGGCAAGGACGGGCAGAAGGCCGTAGAGTTGGAGGTCGGTCCGTGGCCGGCCCTGGCTATCTCGCCGGCGGAAGAACCTCTTCCAGCTGCCGTGGCAGACGCCGGCGCCGCGAGCGGCTCCAAAGCCACTCGCGTCCGAGAGCCAGGCACGGTGCAGCTGCCGGCGCCACGGACGACGACCGCCCTTCCCTCCGATCACTGAGTGAAGGAGCGGGCAACCGCCCACGCAGGGGCCGACCCCAACTCGGCACACTCCCCTCCCCAGCCCTGGTGATGAAAATCCTTGAGGCTGAGGGAGGGGCAGAGGCCGCAGCCCGGCTCGCTTTCCCCCACCATCAAGCTGGAGGTCACCATCTTGGGTGACCACCGGCGGAGGGGTGCAGCCGGGCTGCATGATGAAAATCCTTGAAGCCGAACGATGGCTGAAAGGTACCAACTCCCACGGAGTTGCGTTCCTCCAACGATGAGGCGAAAAGACGGCGGGTATCCCCCATCCGGGGGCTTGGAAGGTGGAAAGACACGATGCATAAGGGAGCGCGAAGACATGGTCGCCTTCCAAAGGGGGTCACCCTCCTTTTAAAGGCAACTCTCCCTACTTGCGCCCCCAACCGTCATGGGCTGAGTCTTCTCCAACACGCTCCAAGGCCCTCCCCTGCGGCGCGGGGGCTGGGTCCCGCATGTCATGCAAGCCGGCTCGGAGTAGAAGAAGCCAAACCGCCGCGCGTGGTGCACACGACCGCCCAGCGGTTACAAGTGACCCTCCACTTTTGCCCAGACCAACGGGCGAAAGAGGCGGGCAGCCATGCAGGCGGCATGCAACCGCGCCAAGTGGATGCGCTTCTCCGACTCCCGACACGCCCAGCATGGAGGCCCAGGCCCACGCGTCACGCAACCGGCGCGCCGGATGCTTCATGCAGGCAACTGCACCGCCACTTGCGCCACCACCGCGCCTCCTCGATTGTGGAACCAATACCGCGACTCGAGGCAACCCAGCGCACGACCCAGCAGCGCCAGCCTGGCGCGGCGGTCAATGCGGCCAAAAGTGGGTCGGCAGTAATGACGGTGGCAGGTGGGCGGGAGCAGCGGTCACATCGTCAGCCAAGCTCACGTCCCATCCGGGGGCAGCAAGAGAACCCCCTCTCACGGCGTGAAGACAACGCGCCCGTGATCCGTTCCTCGAACGGCTCACGCACGCGCAACGGCCGCCCCGCCAACCGCACGCCCCGTCGCATTAACTCCGCGGTGAGACAGGCGGCGTTTCTGGCAGGAGCAGCGGGCGACGCTTCTTCTTCGCCGTAATAAACGCGCCAAAAAAGGTACGCTGCGTCGTTCGATTTCGTATCCTTTTCCTTTTTTCCTCTTTCTCTATCTCTTGCAACAGGGACCGGGAAAGGGGGATACCCCGAAAAGGATCCTTCCCCGTGAAGGAACCAGGCTCCGAGCCTCCTTACTGATCAGAGGTTCGAAGGCTGGCCCCCCGAAGGGTTCAACAGCCGCCTCAGATCGTGTGGGCCCTACACCCACTACTGGTCAGAGGTTCGAAGGCCGGCCCCCCGAAGGGTTCCACGGTCGCCTCAGGCTACTCGGGCTCCGCGCCCATTACTGATCAGGGGTTCGAAGGCTGGCCCCCGAAGGGTTCACAGCCGCCTCAGACGCCGAGCGAGGGATGACCAGGGGTACGTTCGATACATAACCAAGGCTCGGGCTACGCTCCCGAGGTACCCTAGGACATTTCCGAGACCAGCGGGAGCGATCTTGTAACGGAATCCCATCAGAGGGAGGCATCGAGCCCTCGGACCCCGTCGCCAGGGGACCGGGTCCGGCAGATCACCCGCAGGTACTTTTGGGCGTGCCTCTGGGCCCCTAGCCGACCCCTAACGAACTGGGCACAGACGTCCACTCGGATTACCCGCTTGCAGCTCGCTGGAGACACCATGTTCGGCGCCCATCGAGGGCAACATGGCGCTTTCCCCCCTCCTCCTTGCGGAAAGGCGACGCAGAGGCGTATGTAAAAAAAGCCGAGTCTGTCCCTGATCGCCCTCTCGCCCTGTGCAGAGGCTCGGGGGCTGCTCTCGCAAACCCGGCTCCGACCGAACCGTTGACAGCGTCAACATACCAGCCCGAGAACTTGGGCCCCGACCGTACACCCGGGCTACGGCCAGTTCGCATGAGGGAACAACCAGACCAGCCGAAGCATTATGCGAGGCATTAAGACCTCGAAGGAGTGAAACCACTCCTCCGAGGCCTCGGGGGCTACACCCGGCGGGTGCGCTCGCGCGCACCCACCGGAACAAAATGCAACCGAGAAAGGCTGGTCCCCTTGCAAAAAAGTGCGACGAAAGCCTCCAAGCGAGTGCTAACACTCCCTTCGAGGCTCGGGGGCTACTGTCGGGGACCATAATTAGGGGTATCCTCAAGACTCCTAATTCTCAGCTGGTAACCCCCATCAGCATAAAGCTGCAAAGGCCTGATGGGTGCGATTAAGTCAGGGATCAGTCCATTCGAGTGACTCGATCATGCCTCGCCCGAGCCTAGCCTCGGACAAGGGCAGCCGACCCCGGAGGATTTCCGTCTCGCCCGAGGCCCCCCTCCGACGGCGAACGTATTTCCGGCTCGCCCAAGGCCCTGCCTTCGCTAAGAAGCAACCCTGATTAAATCGCCGCACCGACCGACCAAATCGCAGGAGCATTTAATGCAAAGGTGGCCTGACACCTTTATCCTGACGCGTGCCCTTCAGTCGACAGAGCCGAAGTGACCGCCGTCACTTCGCCGCTCCACTGACCGGCCTGACAGAAAGACAGCGCCGCCTGCGCCGCTCCGACTGCGGTGCCACTTGACAGAGTGAGGCTGACAGGCAGTCAGGCCCGACCACAGACACCATAGGAAGCTCCGCTTCGCCCGACCCAGGGCTCGGACTCGGGCTCAGCCCCTGAAGACGGCGAACTCTGCTCTGCCCGACCCAGGGCTCGGACTCGGGCTAAGCCCCGGAAGACGGCGAACTCCGCTCCGCCCGACCCAGGGCTCGGACTCGGGCTAAGCCCTGGAAGACGGCGAACTCCGCTCCGCCCGACCCAGGGCTCGGACTCGGGCTAAGCCCCGGAAGACGGCGAACTCCGCTCCGCCCGACCCAGGGCTCGGACTTGGGCTCAGCCCCGGAAGACGACGAACTCCACTTCGCCCGATCCAGGGCTCAGACTTGGGCTCAGCCCCGGAAGACGACGAACTCCACTCCGCCCGACCCAGGGCTCAGACTTGGGCTCAGCCCCGGAAGACGACGAACTCCGCTTCGCCCGACCCCAGGGCTCGGGCTCCGCCCTGGCCTCAGCCGACGGTCTCCGCCTCGCCCGACCCAGGGGCTCGGACTCGACCTCAGCCACGGAAGACAGACTCGACCTCGACCTCGGAGGAGCCTCCACATCGCCCAACCTAGGGCGCGGACCGACCACGTCGACAGGAGGCGCCATCATCACCCTACCCCGAGCTGACTCAGGCTACGGGGAACAAGACCGGCGTCCCATCTGGCTCGCTCCGCCAGATAGGCAATGATGGCGCCCCGCACGCTCCCTGACGACGGCGGCTCTCAGCCCCCTTACGGAAGCAAGAGGACGTCAGCAAGGACTCGACAGCCCCGACAGCTGTCCCTCCACCAGGCTCCAGCGCTCCTCCGACGGCCACGACACCACACGAACCGGGTGCCAAAACCTCTCCGGCTACCACGATGGCATGTACTTAGGGCGCTAGCTCCCCTCCGCTAGACACGTAGCACTCTGCTACATCCCCCATTGTACACCTGGATCCTCTCCTTACGCTTATAAAAGGAAGGACCAGGGCCCTCTTACAGAAGGTTGGCCGCGCGGGGACGAGGACGAGACAGGCGCTCTCTTGGGGCCGCTCGCTTCCCTCTCCCGCGTGGACGCTTGTAACCCCCTACTGCAAGCGCACCCGACCTGGGCGCGGGACGAACACGAAGGCCGCGGGATTCCCACCTCTCTCACGCCGGTCTCCGGCCGCCTCGCTCCTTCCCCCTTCGCGCTCGCCCTCGCGCTCGACCCATTTGGGCTGGGGCACGCGGCGACACTCACTCGTCGGCCCGAGGGACCCCCTGGTCTCGAAACGCCGACAGATGGTAACCGGAGCGAAGGTCTATCTTGGAAAACACTTTGGCTTCGACCAACTGATAAAAAAGAACATCAATACGAGGTAAAGGATACTTGTTCTTGATAGTCACCGCATTAAGTGGGCAGTAATCTATACACAGCCTCAAGCTTTCATATTTCTTATTTACAAACAAGGCTGGACATCCTCAAGGCGAAGTACTTGGGCGAATAAATCCTTTGTCCAGCAACTCTTGCAATTGCTTCTTCAATTCTGCCAACTCAGCGGGTGGCATCCGGTAAGGCCTCTTGGAAATAGATGCCATTCCCGGTTGCAACTCGATGGCGAATTCAATATCTCGGTCTGGTGGCATTCCTGGCAATTCATCAGGAAAGACATCTGCATACTCAAAGACCACTAGAATCTTCTTCAGAGGTAACTTTGTCATAGAAAAAGCACATGACTGAGTAGACTCTTGACTGGGCAAAATTAAGGTGAAACTCCCACAGAACGGGGAATTGATTTCCACGATGCGACTGGCTACATGAAGCACTACTTGGTGCAGGGTCATCCAATTAGCTCCTAGAATAAAATCCACATTTTCCAAACCCAAAACAAGAAGGGTGGTTTTGACAATGTGGCTTCCTAGTTGAATAGTCACACTTTGGTTTAATTGATTAGTTGCAATTTTACCCCCAGGTGTGGCTATCATAAACGACCCTTTTGAGTGATAGAAAGGCAGTTGTCATTTAGCACTAAACTTTTGGCTAATGAAACTATGAGATGCACCAGAATCAAATAGAATTAAAGCAGGTTGATTATAAACTGAAAAGATACCGGTCATGATGGGGGCTCCCTCAGGTACTTCCTCCAGAGTAGTGAAGTTGAGCTTCCCTTGCCTGACTTGTATCTTCTGCTTTCTTCCCTTGTCTTGATTTGGTGCTGGCATCTGCCTCTGCTGATTTCTTGGGCAATTCTTGGCATAGTGGCCCACATTGCCACAAGTGAAGCACTTGTTCCCATTGCCCTGGCGGAACTACTGCTGCTGCGGAGGTTGATTGTTCCTTGGAGCGGGAGCTAGAAAATGAGTGGGTGCTGGCTGCTGCTGAGGTGGCCTGATCACCCATCTGTCTGCCTGCTGCTGAAATCCCCTGCTCTGGTTGTGAGAAACAATCCTGAACCTCTGGGCCTCAGCGGATGGTGCTGCCATTGGTGCCTTTCTCTTCTTCTCTGCCCGATGAGCTACAATACAGTCCTCCTAGGAGATGGCTAGGTTGACCAACTCATTGAAGCTATCAACCCGGACAATGTTGAGACGTTCCCGCAGCTTGGTGTTGAGACCTCTGCGGAAGCGGTCTCTCTTCTTCTCATCAGAATCAGCATGGTAACCTGCATACTATCACAGGTCGTTGAAGGCCCGAGCGTACTGCAATACCGTCCTGGTTCCTTGATTAAGTGCCAGAAACTCATTCAGCTTGCGATTGAGAATTCCGGCTGGGATGTGGTGCCCTCTGAAAGCAGTCTTGAATTCCTCCCAAGACACTTCATGATCAGCAGATAGCATAACACGGAAGTGGTCCCACCAAGTCCGAGCAGGGCCGCGAAGCTGCTACGCGGCGAAGCGAGCCTTGGTTTCATCTGGGCAGTGTAACACCCCAGGTGTTACCCTGGCTAAAACCCACTTTGGCACTAGAAGCTGTGTTCACAAGGAGTAAAGACTTAGGGCACCACATAAGAACTTGGAGATCAAATGCTAATAAAGTTGCCAATGGCATGAGAAGCATTACCCTAATCCTTACTCACTCACCACCTTGGATAAGAGGGGAGAAGAACCCTAGGCCTCTCCTAAACCCTAGGTAAGGGGGGGGAGAGAGTGATCAAGTGTGCAAAGCATGGGTAACTTTTACCCAAACCCTAGCTAACTTTGTAACCATCAATTAAGGGGAGGAAACATTGCAAAAAGACCCTTGGAGAAACCCCAATTCAAATCTCCAAGTGGAGAGAGAGCTAGAGCTCTCTATTTCCCTCTAAGTCACATTTTAGCCCTAATCCAAAGACCAGCCGTGTTCACTTTGAAGATGGCGCCAAAACCACTTGGGTTCTATACCAAAAATGTGGTATACCACTTAAGGCACCCCCTGGAAAAATTGGAGACCGAGACTCAGACGTTTGACAGCACTTGACATCAATTTTGTCGCTGAGTGGGCAGTGAGACAAGCCAGATTTGGCGCCCGTCTATCTCCCGATCTAGGGCGTATCATCCCTTGGAACTCACACATGTGAGATAGCCCTAGGTGCCAGGAGGAGGTCTGCGCCGGATTCATGGCGAGATTCGCACGTTTGCGATCTCTGGAGACGTTTGAACATTGGAAGAAACTCACCTCCACGTGTTCGACGCCTTCTGCCCGCGCCAGAGCACGCTCGCGCGCGTCCCCGCATGCCCCACGCCGCGCCCGAGCCAAACCAGCGCCGTGGCCCGCGCCCGAGCTTATAAAGCCCTCCCAGGCTTCGACCACACCCTTCCGCGCACCCTCCAAACCTCACCGGAGTTAGCTCGTCGCCGTTTGCCCGTGCGCAGCGAGTCCGCGGCCGCCCAATCCCTCTGTCACCATAGACCGGCCAGTAGAGCCATTCCCAACCCCGTCCAGCCCTCGGAGAAGACTGTGCACACCTCCGTGAGGCTCCCCGAGCAAGGAATCGGAGTTTACTTCGCCGGAGAAGCCAGTCCACGCTCGCCGGAGCTCTCGCCCCCGCCGGAGTACGTGGACCGGGTAAACCACTCCACCATCCTTCGATTCCTTGTGCACACAGTCGCTGCGTGACCCCGTGAAGCTCACCATGCCCTCGGATTGAACCAGTTCGCCGTGGTTTGGCCGGTATACTCGCCGCCGACGAGGACACCCGCCTGCACGCGTGGACCGGGCGATTCCGGCCATCCCCGACGTCAAGCCGTACCTCGACGTGACCGCCAGAGTCTCCTCGAGCCGACCCCACCCTTCGCCGGACCTCCCTCGCCGCCGGTAAGCCGCGCCGCCCTTTTCTTTCCCGCGGTTACTGTTTCAGTGAGGGGAAGGACTGCGGGTGAGAGGGAAAGAAGGTCAGGGGGTTTTGTGAAATGTCAGAGACACAGGGGAATAGTGGCGTGGGGGTAGATTTGTGAAGGTGGATTTAGTTTAAACCCAGGGACCTCGGTGTAAACTGTTTTTCCAGAAAACCTTAATTAAATCTGTTTTTAAATTGGACAGCAACTTTGAAAATGCATAACTTCTGTTTAAATCATCCAAATTTGGTCAAACCAATTTTGTCAGACTCCAATTAATGTAACCTATTTAAGAAAAATATAAAACCCCTTGGTGCTTTGGAAAACTTAAAAGTTCTGATTTAATGTTAGTGTTGGCCAAAAGCTCAATAATAGTAAGAAAAATAGTTAGGCTATTTGACTAGGGTTAGGAAAATTTGGGGAAGTTTATATTTACCTACTAACCTGTTTAAAAATGTTGAACCTCTCTGTCCACTCCATTTAAGTTAGTTTTACCCCTTATTCTATAATATGCTTAAGGATAAGGAAAATAGAAAATGTAATTTAATTAATGAACCAGAGAGTACCTCTATTTTTGTTAGGTTACTTATTCAATATAGTTCACTGGAAAAATATATCATACCCTGTTTTAGTGTAACATAAGTAGGATCCCTTTTGTTTTGATAAAACAAGTGAAACTTAGAAAAACTCTACAAAAATAACCCCAAGGTAAAAACACCCCCACCCTTGGGATAACTAATGTTTTGTTATTAAGAACTTAGGAAAAATAGGATATCTGCTGTTTGACATTTTTCAAATAATAAGGTAGTAGAAAGAGCCTTTTTGACATTAAACTTAAGAAAATCGTAACTAAATAACCACCCCTTGGTTTTCTGTGATTTTTAGCACAGAGACCTATTATTACTATGAGATGCCAGCAAAAATAACCTTTAGGACAGAACCTACCCCTAACTAAGAGGTGTAGTGTAAAGTGGCCCATGTTGCCTAACCTTTGTTATTTTTGTTTAAAGCCTAGCTTTTGTACTTTAAGCCTCAAATTCTTCAGACAAGCTAGAATAACAAGTGACAACCCACTGTATTTTTTACAGAATTTTTGGAAATTATTAAAACCCTGTTGTAGTTCAAACCTACACTAAAAACCCTAAATGGAAATTAAGGAAAGAAAAATGAAAGATGTGAATTAATGTTATCCTAAAACCTTTGTAATCTGTCCACTAAAATGTATCAAGACAATACCAATCCACTATGCTATCATCCTCACTGAAAACCCAAGCCTAAAGAATATTAAGCCTAACCCACTGGGAGCCCCGCATGACTAAGAAACCCTAAGTTAATTCTTGACTTAGTTTCTTTAGCTTAATGTTCTTAAATCTTGCATAATCATGACATACATGTTCATTGCATTTCGATAGACTGTAATCTTGCTGACGGAGAGTACATCCTCGTGCCGGAGCAAGGAGCTGCTAAGGAGGTAGCCCCGGATCCAGCACCCGAGCCTGCACCAGAGGACCTGCCTGCCACTGCTTTGGAAGGCAAGCCCCGGTTTTATGCATAACCTGTTATTTATGCTATTTTACTTCACTTAATGATTGTAGGTTTGATTGTGCACTTAGGTGTAGGAGTTGTTTGAAACCCTAGTTGCATGATCTCAGGAATCCCTTTTGAGATGAATACTAGTATGACAGGTCGAGTAGTTGCTTTATTTAATTAGGATCTCGGTAGAAGACGAGTGATTTTTCTAGCACTCGCGCGAGATCAGGAAATTGATTGTACCCACTTTCACACTGTCATGATACTAGTTGGTGGACAACAATCCATGGGGATTGGTTGTTTACGAGATGGAAAATGGAATAAGGATTAACGTGCGGATACATGTGTCAAACGTTTGAACGTACTAAACACATACCGAGAAATATGGTAAATCGGTAAGCCTAGTACCTGAGTGAACCTGCCCGCAGACTTTACCCCTCACGCGACCTGAGACGAGGTCTCCCATTCCGGTTATGGTGGGTACAAGTGCGGCCACTGCACGACGGTCAGTCGGGGTCAGTGGGGCATTGTACGCCAAGGCGGTGAGCCCTGATCTGTTGCCAGGGAATCGATGGGGACGGTTGATATGTGTGGGGACGGAGTGCCCCTGCATGTCGTGTGTTTAGGTTTACCTTGCAAGGATAAAAACTCGATTCGAATCGTCTGCTTCTCGCAGCTAATGAGACTGCTTGATCCATTGTACTGCATTGAGTAATAAGTGGAAGTATGATGAGTTGGGATAAGATGTTGATTGTTAATAATGCTTGCTACCATGTATGAGTAGATAGTCCACTTTTAGCCTTAAGAGAGTCACACTTAACTTTGACTAAGTTAAAATCTTGATTTAGAAACTCAGCTAGTGCTTTTGGCAACCAAACCCCACAGCCAAATAGCTGCATGTCTAGAGGTAGAGGAGTAGACTCCTCACACCGGGTAAGTCTAGCTGAGTATTAGTATACTCAGCCTTGCTTGTGGCATAATTTTTACAGGTTCTCTGGAGGAGATGGTTGCTGGGATAACTTGGCCGTCCACCTTGCCACCGGGTTGGACTGTTGAGTGGGACCCTGCCTCGGCTGAGGAGGAGCATGAGGAGTGATGGGACAGGCTTCCCCATCTCTCTGTTTAATTACCGTTAGTTTTATTCCGCTGCACTTCGAACAATGATGGTTACTTTTGCAAAAACTCCGATGATGATGATGGTGATGTAATAATTTAATATTCTGACATGTATGGTTTTATGCTTTATTGTATTTGCTCTGTGACTCACCTTCGAGTGAGATTGTGGTACTTGATCCTGTCAGTGGCCGTGTCGGACTAGATCCGAGGGATTGACGGGTTATTCCCATTTAAGTGTGGTCTAGCCTCTAAGGCGGGGCTTAGGCACTTAAGTTGGAATAATTCGGGCAGTTCCGCCACAGCTGGTATCGGAGCTTGTACCACCACAGAGGAATCAATAAAATGTAAATACCATCAATTTTCCAAGTAAAATTTGATAGAAACAATGTTGGATAGATAGTAGGGCGAGCAGGATAGACCTAGGACGTGAAGCCTTAGGGTAATAGAAGGGTAGCTAGGTGGCTAAGTAACTAGGCCCTATAGGCCACTTTTACAGGATGGGAGTTCCTCCCTACTCCTTTTATCTTGTTGTGAGGTCGTTTAGGACGAGCATGCATGCATTCATAACTAAGCAATGGATAACTGAGTAAAGGACTTAAAAACAAGATAACAACCAACTAGGTCCCTAGTGCCTTTTTACTTAACTAGAGAAAGGCTGAGTTTTACTTTTCCTCGTTCTTTTTATAATTCCTTTTCTTTTACTTACGCTTAACCGTACACAGATGACTTCCCACGGATCCTACGATGACGGAAATGCACTGACCCACACTGACGGACTTGCACGAGAGGGCTTTCCCCGCATTTTGTGGGAAGTACTTCAGGGGGCCGGATACACGACACCCCCTCAGTACGCGGTGCAGCAGTTCGAGAAGCACCGAGTGCCTCGCTGTAGGGTGAGGATGACCTTGGAGCCTCATCCCCTGCAGCCAGGATGGCGCTCCTTGGACTCCGAGTCTTTCGGGTACCGGGCAGAGGACACGATCGAGGCGATCGCTCTGCATGGATTGACTACCTTCTGCAGATTCCATCCCTTGGAGCTGGCTACCCACCCCATTGGCTTGTTCCCCGCTGAGAAGGAGGACGACCCAATGTGGAAAGATCGGGTGGAGCATGCCAAGGACATCTGGGCCATCTACCCAGGTCAGACTGCGCACTTGACAGTACGGTGCATGAATGCTCTGTACCGTCTGCAGGTGATGCGCGGTGAGGCAATGTCCCATCTGATGGCACTGCTGGAAGCAACAAAGATCACGTTGGATAACAGAGAGGAACTCGTGGTTGATTTATCTCAAGAAATGGTGGAGAAGGACTTGCAGGTGGAGCAGCTATCCACTGATATTCAGGAGTTGGAGGAGCTGGTGGGCACCAGGGAGAACACCATCGAGGTCCTCGAGGATCAGCTCATTAACACTCAGCAGCAGCTTGCTGAGGCTAACGAGCACCTGGACATGCATCACCAGGAGATCCAGGACCAAGAGGCCAACGAGGACGTCGACATTGAGGGAGGAGATGAGCCTGCCTCCAGTGTAGACACTGCTGGTTCGGGAAGACCACCTTCCCCCGAGTCGAGTGTTGCTTCGTTCGCTCACTAGGTGTCCAGGGTAGGCTTAGAAGTTGGATAGTCGGACTCCTCGCAGCTAGCTTAGCTTTTGCACCCTTGGGGTACTAGGCTAGATAGAGTTGAGTCATTTTGGAACAATTTGATGTAATCGTGTTAAACTCTCTTGGGAGCTTGTTTGATGGATGCTATTATCAGTTTAATTTTGGAAGGAAGAATTTATGCCTCTTAAAATCCCTTTTGTTGAAGTCGGAGTCTATCATGCTGTTTTAACTTTTTCCCCGTGATAAGATCTTGAAATTGGAACTGTGGTGTTAAGTAAGTATGTGGTTTTTCAGATGGCCGGGAGGCAGCGTCGTGGCCAGAACGAGCGCGTTCCTCCACCGCCGCCACCACCTCCCACTCTGCAGGAGCTCATGGCTCAGCAGAATGAGATCCTGAGGCAGCTGGCTCAACGTCAGCCACCACCTCAGCATTATGGTGGTGGAGACCACCAACGTCACCCCGCGGCGGCTACATACCAGGAATTTTTTAGCACCCAGCCTCCATTGTTCACAAGGGCGGAGGACCCACTTGACGCAGATGTGTGGCTGCGAGTGGTGGAATCCAAATTCCCACTGCTCCATGGAGTTTGTTCAGAGATCACCAAAGTCAGGTTTGCCACCCAGCAGCTTCGCGGACCTGCAAGGACTTGGTGGGATCATTTTCTTGCTATGCAGCCAGAGGACCGAGAGGTGGAGTGGAGGGAGTTCAAGGCAGCTTTTAGAGGACACCATATACCAGCCGAGATTATGGACAGGAAGCTCAATGAGTTTTTGGCACTCACTCAGGGCAACAGGACAGTGTTGCAGTATGCCCAGGCCTTTAATGACTTGTGCCAGTATGCGGGATATCATGCAGATACAGATGAGAAGAAGAGGGACAGATTCAGAAGGGGGCTCAGCACTAAGCTCCGGGATCGTCTCAACACCGTCAGGGCCAACAGCTACAATGAGTTGGTCAACATGGCTATCTCCCAAGAGGACTGCATTACAGCTAGACAGGCAGAGAAGAAGAGGAAGACCCCTGTGGCCGGACCCTCAGCTCAACCCCAGCGCTTCAGGATTGTGTCCGACACCCAGGGCAGGGGATCCCAGCAGCAAGGGCGATGGGTAATCCGACCTCAGCAGCAGCAGCAGCCGGCACCCAACCGCGCCCAATTTCCAGCTCAGAGGGGCAATCAGCAGCAGCAGCAGTACCGCCAGGCAAATGACAACAGATGCTTCACCTGTGGCAACACGGGGCACTATGCCAAGAATTGCCCCAGGAATCAGCAAAGGCAGGGGCAGAATACTAATCAGAACCAAGGCAAGAGGCAGAAGGTGCAAGTGAGGCAGGGCAGGCTGAACTTCACCACCATGGCTGATATTCCAGAGGGAGCACCCGTCATGACTGATATCTTTACAGTTTTGAATTATCCTGCTATTATTCTATTTGATTCTGGTGCATCACATAGTTTTATCAGTGCAAAATTTAGTGCCAAGTGCCAATTGCCTTTTCACCACACCAATGGAGGTATCACAATTTCAACACCAGGAGGCAGGGTTGCCACCTACCAAATCAACAGGCACGTGCCCATAAAGTTTGGTAGCTTAATAATTAAAACCACCCTCCTCATTTTAGGGTTGGATAGTGTGGATATTATATTGGGGACTGACTGGTTAACCAGGCATCGAGCAGTTATTGATATTGCAGCCAGGGCCATTGAGGTGCACTCACCAACCTGTGGTGAAACTACATTATATTTGCCCGATCAGGGATGCACCCGTTCTTGTGCTTTTGTTATGATAGATTCCCCAGTGGAAAAGATCCCAGTGGTCTGTGACTACCCAGATGTTTTCCCAGATGAATTGCCAGGAATGCCACCTGACCGAGATATTGAATTCGCCATCGAATTGCAACCCGGGACTGCTCCTATCTCTAAGAGACCCTATAGGATGCCTCCCGCGGAATTGGCAGAATTGAAGAAGCAATTGCAAGAATTGCTGGACAAGGGGTTTATTCGTCCAAGTACTTCACCATGGGGATGTCCAGCTTTATTTGTGAGGAAAAAGGACGAGAGTTTGAGGATGTGTGTTGACTACCGTCCTCTTAATGCGGTGACTATCAAGAACAAATACCCGCTGCCCCGTATTGATGTTCTGTTTGATCAGTTGGTAGGAGCCAAGGTCTTCTCCAAGATAGACCTTCGCTCAGGTTACCATCAAATCAAGATCCGTGCCAGTGATATTCCCAAGACGGCTTTCTCTACCAGATATGGGCTGTATGAGTTTCTGGTAATGTCCTTCGGGCTGACCAATGCCCTGGCTTATTTTATGTACTTGATGAACTCAGTGTTTATGCCAGAATTGGACAAGTTCGTGGTTGTCTTCATTGATGATATACTGGTTTATTCCAAGAATGAAGCCGAGCACACCAAACACTTACATACTATACTTCAGAGACTGCGTGATCATCAGTTGTATGCTAAGCTGAGTAAGTGTGAGTTCTGGCTGAAGGAAATCAAATTCTTGGGTCACACAATTTCCCAGGATGGGATATCCGTTGATCCTGAGAAGGTGCAGGAGGTGATGGATTGGAAACCCCCGACTACAGTGAAGCAGATTCGGAGTTTTCTGGGATTGGCAGGGTATTATCGACGATTTATTCCGGATTTCTCCAGAATTGCCAAGCCAATGACTGAACTGTTAAAGAAGAGAGTCAAATTTGAGTGGAGCCAAAGGTGTGAAGATGCCTTTCATACCTTGAGGCAGCATTTGACAACAGCCCCAGTGCTGGCCCAACCTGACAACACCAAGCCATTTGAAGTTTATTGTGATGCTTCTGGTACTGGTTTGGGATGTGTCTTGATGCAAGAGAACAAAGTGATTGCTTATGCTTCCCGGGCACTCAGGCCCCATGAGCAGAACTACCCTACACATGATCTAGAATTGGCAGCTGTAGTTCATGCTCTAAAGATATGGAGACACTACTTGATGGGAGCTCACTGTAACATCTACACTGATCACAAGAGTCTCAAATACATCTTCACTCAGGCAGATCTTAACATGAGGCAAAGGAGATGGTTGGAGTTAATCAAGGACTATGATTTGGAGGTGCATTACCACCCAGGGAAGGCCAATGTTGTGGCAGATGCCTTAAGCAGAAAGGCCCAGTGCAATTGCATGAGCATGGATGTGGGAGTTACCACCCTGTGTGATGAGTTGTGCAGATTGAACCTGGAAGTTGTTTCTTCGGGTGACCTAAGCTATATCTCGGTGGAGCCCACGTTGCAAGAGCAGATCATAAGGGCACATGTTGAGGATAAGGGTGTTCAGGTCATCAAAGATATGATCAAGCAAAAGGCAGAAAAATACAAGTGTTTCCGACAGGATAGCAAGGGAATTCTATGGTTTGGAGATCGATTGGTTGTTCCCAAGGACCCTGAGCTTAGAAAGAAGATACTGGATGAAGCTCACCTTTCCAAATTCTCCATGCACCCTGGTAGCAACAAGATGTACCATGATCTCAGATCTTTATATTGGTGGACTAGAATGAAAAGGGAAATTGCCAAATACATATCCGAGTGTGACACTTGCCAGAGGATAAAGGCTAGTCACTTGAAGGCAGCAGGCCCTTTGCAACCCCTTCCCATACCATCTTGGAAATGGGAGGACATTTGCATGGACTTCATAGTGGGATTACCCAATACATCCAGGCACCATGATTCTATTTGGGTTATTGTGGACAGATTGACTAAGACTGCTCATTTCTTGCTAGTGCACACCACCCACAAGACAGAGAAGTATGCTGAAATTTATGTTGATCAGATAGTAAGACTGCATGGTATTCCAAAGACCATTATATCCGACAGAGGAGCACTGTTTGTGGCACGCTTTTGGGAGAAACTGCAAGAATCACTTGGGACCCAAGTAATCCGGAGCTCAGCATATCACCCACAAACAGATGGCCAGACAGAAAGGGTAAATCAGATTTTGGAAGACATGTTGCGGGCATGTGCACTACATTATGGAAAGGATTGGGACAAGTGTCTGTCTTTGGCAGAGTTTTCTTACAATAACAGCTATCAGTCCAGTCTGAAGATGGCACCCTTTGAGGCATTATATGGAAGGCGGTGTAGGACCCCACTAAATTGGTCTCAAGCGGGAGAAAGGGAAATTTTTGGGCCAGACTTGGTACTCGAGGCAGAGGCAAAGGTCAGGGTTATTACCAAGAACTTGGAAGCTGCTCAGGCCAGGCAAAGGAGCTATCATGATAAGAGGCGGAAGCCTCTACAGTTTGAGGTGGGAGATCATGTCTATCTTAAGGTATCACCCATCAAGGGGGTTCAGAGATTCGGGATCAAGGGCAAGTTAGCTCCTCGCTATATTGGGCCCTACAAGATCAAGGAGACTTGTGGACCCGTAGTCTATCAAGTGGAATTGCCACCTCACATGTCAGCAGTTCACAATGTGTTCCATGTATCTCAGCTGCGGAAATGCGTTCGTCTACCCACTGAAGTACTACCGGAACCAGTTATTGAGATAGAACCAGACTTGTCCTACCAAGAGTACCCCGTCAAGGTATTAGATCAAAAGGAGAGATCAACTCGGGCAAGGTCAGTCAGAATGTACAAGGTTCAGTGGAGTCACCATTCAGCGGAAGAAGCTACATGGGAGACTGAGGATTTTCTACGCTCTCGCTTCCCCGACTTTCTGCCCAAAGGAGTCGGTATGTAACCCCAAAACCCCACCCCCACCTGCCCTTTGAATTGAATTATAAGAAAAACTTAGATAACAAGGATAGTCTAAGTTGTGGATTTAACTTAAGAAGGGCTTCCTTCTGAAGTTGCAAAGAGGATGACATTCGAAGGGCAGTTAATAAGAGAAACTTAAGTGTAAAGGAAAAACAACACCAGCACACCTTCAAGCACCCTCCAAGGGACTCTACCTAAATCTCGGGACGAGATTCCTTTAAGGGGGGAGGGCGGTAACACCCCAGGTGTTACCCTGGCTAAAACCCACTTTGGCACTAGAAGCTGTGTTCACAAGGAGTAAAGACTTAGGGCACCACATAAGAACTTGGAGATCAAATGCTAATAAAGTTGCCAATGGCATGAGAAGCATTACCCTAATCCTTACTCACTCACCACCTTGGATAAGAGGGGAGAAGAACCCTAGGCCTCTCCTAAACCCTAGGTAAGGGGGGGGAGAGAGTGATCAAGTGTGCAAAGCATGGGTAACTTTTACCCAAACCCTAGCTAACTTTGTAACCATCAATTAAGGGGAGGAAACATTGCAAAAAGACCCTTGGAGAAACCCCAATTCAAATCTCCAAGTGGAGAGAGAGCTAGAGCTCTCTATTTCCCTCTAAGTCACATTTTATCCCTAATCCAAAGACCAGCCGTGTTCACTTTGAAGATGGCGCCAAAACCACTTGGGTTCTATACAAAAAATGTGGTATACCACTTAAGGCACCCCTGGAAAAATTGGAGACCGAGACTCAGACGTTTGACAGCACTTGACATCAGTTTTGTCGCTGAGTGGGCAGTGAGACAAGCCAGATTTGGCGCCCGTCTATCTCCCGATCTAGGGCGTATCATCCCTTGGAACTCACACATGTGAGATAGCCCTAGGTGCCAGGAGGAGGTCTGCGCCGGATTCATGGCGAGATTCGCACGTTTGCGATCTCTGGAGACGTTTGAACATTGGAAGAAACTCACCTCCACGTGTTCGACGCCTTCTGCCCGCGCCAGAGCACGCTCGCGCGCGTCCCCGCATGCCCCGCGCCGCGCCCGAGCCAAACCAGCGCCGTGGCCCGCGCCCGAGCTTATAAAGCCCTCCCAGGCTTCGACCACACCCTTCCGCGCACCCTCCAAACCTCACCGGAGTTAGCTCGTCGCCGTTTGCCCGTGCGCAGCGAGTCCGCGGCCGCCCAATCCCTCTGTCACCATAGACCGGCCAGTAGAGCCATTCCCAACCCCGTCCAGCCCTCGGAGAAGACTGTGCACACCTCCGTGAGGCTCCCCGAGCAAGGAATCGGAGTTTACTTCGCCGGAGAAGCCAGTCCACGCTCGCTGGAGCTCTCGCCCCCGCCGGAGTACGTGGACCGGGTAAACCACTCCACCATCCTTCGATTCCTTGTGCACACAGTCGCTGCGTGACCCCGTGAAGCTCACCATGCCCTCGGATTGAACCAGTTCGCCGTGGTTTGGCCGGTATACTCGCCGCCGACGAGGACACCCGCCTGCACGCGTGGACCGGGCGATTCCGGCCATCCCCGACGTCAAGCCGTACCTCGACGTGACCGCCAGAGTCTCCTCGAGCCGACCCCACCCTTCGCCGGACCTCCCTCGCCGCCGGTAAGCCGCGCCGCCCTTTTCTTTCCCGCGGTTACTGTTTCAGTGAGGGGAAGGACTGCGGGTGAGAGGGAAAGAAGGTCAGGGGGTTTTGTGAAATGTCAGAGACAAGGGGAATAGTGGCGTGGGGGTAGATTTGTGAAGGTGGATTTAGTTTAAACCCAGGGACCTCGGTGTAAACTGTTTTTCCAGAAAACCTTAATTAAATCTGTTTTTAAATTGGACAGCAACTTTGAAAATGCATAACTTCTGTTTAAATCATCCAAATTTGGTCAAACCAATTTTGTCAGACTCCAATTAATATAACCTATTTAAGAAAAATATAAAACTCCTTGGTGCTGTGGAAAACTTAAAAGTTCTGATTTAATGTTAGTGTTGGCCAAAAGCTCAATAATAGTAAGAAAAATAGTTAGGCTATTTGACTAGGGTTAGGAAAATTTGGGGAAGTTTATATTTACCTACTAACCTGTTTAAAAATGTTGAACCTCTCTGTCCACTCCATTTAAGTTAGTTTTACCCCTTATTCTATAATATGCTTAAGGATAAGGAAAATAGAAAATGTAATTTAATTAATGAACCAGAGAGTACCTCTATTTTTGTTAGGTTACTTATTCAATATAGTTCACTGGAAAAATATATCATACCCTGTTTTAGTGTAACATAAGTAGGATCCCTTTTGTTTTGATAAAACAAGTGAAACTTAGAAAAACTCTACAAAAATAACCCCAAGGTAAAAACACCCCCACCCTTGGGATAACTAATGTTTTGTTATTAAGAACTTAGGAAAAATAGGAGATCTGCTATTTGACATTTTTCAAATAATAAGGTAGTAGAAAGAGCCTTTTTGACATTAAACTTAAGAAAATCATAACTAAATAACCACCCCTTGGTTTTCTGTGATTTTTAGCACAGAGACCTATTATTACTATGAGATGCCAGCAAAAATAACCTTTAGGACAGAACCTACCCCTAACTAAGAGGTGTAGTGTAAAGTGGCCCATGTTGCCTAACCTTTGTTATTTTTGTTTAAAGCCTAGCTTTTGTACTTTAAGCCTCAAATTCTTCAGACAAGCTAGAATAACAAGTGACAACCCACTGTATTTTTTACAGAATTTTTGGAAATTATTAAAACCCTGTTGTAGTTCAAACCTACACTAAAAACCCTAAATGGAAATTAAGGAAAGAAAAATGAAAGATGTGAATTAATGTTATCCTAAAACCTTTGTAATCTGTCCACTAAAATGTATCAAGACAATACCAATCCACTATGCTATCATCCTCACTGAAAACCCAAGCCTAAAGAATATTAAGCCTAACCCACTGGGAGCCCCGCATGACTAAGAAACCCTAAGTTAATTCTTGACTTAGTTTCTTTAGCTTAATGTTCTTAAATCTTGCATAATCATGACATACATGTTCATTGCATTTCGATAGACTGTAATCTTGCTGACGGAGAGTACATCCTCGTGCCGGAGCAAGGAGCTGCTAAGGAGGTAGCCCCGGATCCAGCACCCGAGCCTGCACCAGAGGACCTGCCTGCCACTGCTTTGGAAGGCAAGCCCCGGTTTTATGCATAACCTGTTATTTATGCTATTTTACTTCACTTAATGATTGTAGGTTTGATTGTGCACTTAGGTGTAGGAGTTGTTTGAAACCCTAGTTGCATGATCTCAGGAATCCCTTTTGAGATGAATACTAGTATGACAGGTCGAGTAGTTGCTTTATTTAATTAGGATCTCGGTAGAAGACGAGTGATTTTTCTAGCACTCGCGCGAGATCAGGAAATTGATTGTACCCACTTTCACACTGTCATGATACTAGTTGGTGGACAACAATCCATGGGGATTGGTTGTTTATGAGATGGAAAATGGAATAAGGATTAACGTGCGGATACCTATGTCAAGCGTTTGAACGTACTAAACACATACCGAGAAATATGGTAAATCGGTAAGCCTAGTACCTGAGTGAACCTGCCCGTAGACTTTACCCCTCACGCGACCTGAGACGAGGTCTCCCATTCCGGTTATGGTGGGTACAAGTGCGGCCACTGCACGACGGCCAGTCGGGGTCAGTGGGGCATTGTACGCCAAGGCGGTGAGCCCTGATCTGTTGCCAGGGAATCGATGGGGACGGTTGATATGTGTGGGGACGGAGTGCCCCTGCATGTCGTGTGTTTAGGTTTACCTTGCAAGGATAAAAACTCGATTCGAATCGTCTGCTTCTCGCAGCTAATGAGACTGCTTGATCCATTGTACTGCATTGAGTAATAAGTGGAAGTATGATGAGTTGGGATAAGATGTTGATTGTTAATAATGCTTGCTACCATGTATGAGTAGATAGTCCACTTTTAGCCTTAAGAGAGTCACACTTAACTTTGACTAAGTTAAAATCTTGATTTAGAAACTCAGCTAGTGCTTTTGGCAACCAAACCCCACAGCCAAACAGCTGCATGTCTAGAGGTAGAGGAGTAGACTCCTCACACCGGGTAAGTCTAGCTGAGTATTAGTATACTCAGCCTTGCTTGTGGCATAATTTTTACAGGTTCTCTGGAGGAGATGGTTGCTGGGATAACTTGGCCGTCCACCTTGCCACCGGGTTGGACTGTTGAGTGGGACCCTGCCTCGGCTGAGGAGGAGCATGAGGAGTGATGGGACAGGCTTCCCCATCTCTCTGTTTAATTACCGTTAGTTTTATTCCGCTGCACTTCGAACAATGATGGTTACTTTTGCAAAAACTCCGATGATGATGATGGTGATGTAATAATTTAATATTCTGACATGTATGGTTTTATGCTTTATTGTATTTGCTCTGTGACTCACCTTTGAGTGAGATTGTGGTACTTGATCCTGTCAGTGGCCGTGTCGGACTAGATCCGAGGGATTGACGGGTTATTCCCATTTAAGTGTGGTCTAGCCTCTAAGGCGGGGCTTAGGCACTTAAGTTGGAATAATTCGGGCAGTTCCGCCACAGGCAGTCTCCCGTGAGAAGGGGAAACTTGGACTCAACGACACGGAGCCACACGTCGGCGTCCAACGGATCCTCTGCCTTGGTGAACAAGGGTGGCTACGTACTCAGGAAATCCTGGTAGGTTGCCGCTGCAGAAGGTCGCTGATGCTGGCCTCCACCATGCTGCTGAGGGTGGGGCTGGCGCTGCAAGAGCCATCGCAGAATCTCATTCTGCTGGGCTATCAGCTCCTGCACTGTGGGAGCTGGAGGAGGTGGCGGGGGAACTTGCTCGTTATGCCCGCGACGCTGCCTAGCTGCCATCTGAAAACAGAGATTGTCGCCATTGTTATCCCAACTCACAATTTCGAACGACATGCTATTAACTCATATGGAAGGAAAAATGCCATAATCATAATATTAGGTTCGAAATGAAGATAACATGGTTACAAACATCCCACAAATTTCGAAAGTTCATAAGGGTTACATCAATTAGGAGAAAGTACCCGTAAGCCTAGTCCAAAATCTGTCATTAACTAAGCTCGCGTAGGTTTCTATCCGCCTAAAGCGTCAAAGTGACTGATCAACCCTAAGTGGTGGAAGCGACACTGGATGCGGGTGAAGGGGGCATCGCGGAGGTAGTCCCGTTGGCACTAGGGGCTGGTCCTAACTCCTCGGGAGCCTCTTCTCCCTCGCTTTCGGCCTCATTGGCCTCCATTTCCAAGTGGTGCATGTCCAGGTGGTCATTTGCTTCTTCGAGTTCCCGCTGCACATCGTGGAGTTGGTTCTCCAAGACATCAATAGTGTTGTCTCGGATCTCCACATGCTGCTCCAAGGTGGTAATGCGCTGGCTCAACCTTTCCACCTGCAAATCCTTTTCCACCAACTCGGAGGACAAGTCGACCACAAAGCCTTCTCGGCTATCGAGGGTGAGCTTGGTGGTTTGAGCGATGTTAGCAAGATGTGCCATAGCGTCGCTCTGCGGGCCTGAAGGTGGTACAGCGCACTCATGCACTGAACAGTGACCCTCCCAACCAAGTCAGGATACATTGCCCACACATCTTTCACATGGCTCACACGGTTACACCACATGGGGTCATCCTTTTTATCAGCAGGGAAGAGTCCCAAGGGGTGCATGACCATCTCTAGGGGATGGTATCCACAGAAAGTTGTCAGAGTCTTCATGGCTGCCGCTTCAGTGGTGTCGTCCGTCCTGAATCCAACCGTATCGGAGTCAAGAGAACGCCAACCCGGTTGAAAGGGATGAGCCTCCAAAGTCAGCCAAACTCGGCAATGAGGTACCTGGTGCTCCTCATACAACTGCACCGTGTATAAAGGGGCGTAGGGTAACCGGCGGAGTTAAGCACTTCCCACAAGATGGAAGGAAAGCCATCGTGAGAAAGGAAGTCAGAGCTGAAACGAGTGTCTCCTTCGCTGGCGGGGGTGGGTGAATTCATCTGCGGAAGGGTATCAAAGGTAAAGATTATGGTGGAAGGAAGAAAATAAAAGAGCCTTGATGGTTTTAAAAGGAAGCGGGTTAGCTCAATTTTTAATTCCTTTTAGTTTATATAATGCATGCATGCTGAAATCAACGTCTCCTCTCCGAATGAAATAAAAGGGTGTCCTAGGGCATCCTTCAAAAGCTAAGGACTGGCCCACAGGGCCTACTTACTTAGACACCTATTTCCGTCCTAGGTCTAGCGGTCTAGTCCTGACGACTCTTATTAGTTTCTAAGCAAGTTTTAGATTTTGAAAATTGGTATTCATGGTTTATTGTCCTTCTCTGTGGTGGTATTTGCTTCGATACCAGCTATTATTCCAGATTAAGTGCCTAAGTCACGCCTCAAGGGTCGCAACACACTTAAATCGGAATAACCCGTTAGTCCCTCAGATCTAGTCTGATAAAACCACTTAACCAGGATCAAATACCACATACTCACTCGAAGGTGAGTCACATAAGGAATACAATAAAAAATGAAATCTCAAATTAAAGTACTGAATTATCACATAAATCGGAGTTTTTCAAGTTGTTGGTAAGAGTTCATAAATAAGATGCAGTGGATAATCGATGTCGTCGATAGCGAGGAAATGGGCGAGGCCTAGCCCACTACTCCTCGTGCTCCTCTCCTGCCGGAGCAGCATCCCACTCGACCGTCCAACCCGGTGGTAGGGTGGTAGGCCAAGTCACACCATCAACCATATCCTGAAGTGTACCTGCAAAAATTATGCCACAAGCAAGGCTGAGTATACTAATACTCAGCTAGACTTACCCGGTGTGAGGAAACTACTCCTCTACCTCTAGACCATGCAGCTGTTTGGATAAGGGGTTTGGTTTGCCAAAATCACTAGCTGTTTCTAAAATCAATTTTTAGCTTTTCAAATTCTAGCATCATTATCTTAGCTAAGTTTGCTCCTTCTAAGCATACATGGTAACAAGCATTTAGTACAATCAACAAATTATCTCATGTAACCTTATTTCACTTCTTACTCAATGTAGTACAAGGGGTCAAGCAGTCTCATTAGCTGCGAGAAGCAGACGATTCGAATCGAGTTTTTATCCTTGCAAGGTAAACCTAAACACACGACATGTCAGGGTACTCCGACCCCACACATGTCAACCGTCCCCATCGATTTCCCGTTCGCGTCCAGGCTTCACCACCTTGGCATACAATGCTCCACTGACCCCGGCTGCCGCTGTGCAGTGAACGCACTTGTACCCACCATAGCTAGCATGGGAGACCCAGTCTCAGGTCGCGTGAGGGATAAAGTCCGCGCCCGACTTCACTCAGGTACTAGGTTTATCGGTTACCATATTTTCCGACATGTGCTTAGTACGTTCAAAAGCTTGACTCAGGTATCCACACATTAATCCTTAATTCCTTTTTCCCGTCTCATGGACAAGGCATCCTCCCTAGATCCAAGTCCATAGACTAACATAGATCCCGTTATAAAGATGAATACAATCAATTCCTGACCTCGCGCGAGTGCTAGAAAAATCACTCGACTTCTACCGAGATCCTAATTAGCAAAGCAGCTACTCGACCTAGCATACTAGTATCCATCTAAAAAAAATCCTAAGTTCATGCAACTAGAGGTTTCAAGCAACTCCTACACTTAAGTGCACAATACAATCCTACAAGCATTAAGTGTAGTAAAGTAGCATATATAAATACGGTTATGCATAAAACCGGGGCTTGCCCTCAATAGCTGGGGCTGCGGGGAGATCCTTGATGGCAGCCTTGGGAGCTTGCTCCTGGTCTTCCTCTTGGACAGTTCCTTGCTCGGGGATGAGCACGTACTCTCCGTCAGCGAGATTACAATCTAATGAATGCAATGAGTAAGATACATGCATGATATGATATGTGCTTTAGCAATTAAACTTTGATGGTGAATGATCCACTTAAATCAGATAGAGTTTAATCTTGCTACTAAAGATTTTTGGTGGTATACTTAGTAATTTAGATCACACTCAGTTAAACTAAGTGGTAAGTCCATTTTGGTGTTCCACTAAATTATTTTTAAAGCCTTAGTGAGAATTTGTCAAGATTTCTAGTTGAACTTATTGGGGCGAGGTTTATCTTTCATTTCTTTCCCTCTATTTCTTTTATGTTTTTAAAGTGGGTTTGAACTACAAGTTGTCTTAATAAATTTCCAAAAATTTTATAAAAATTACAGTGACTTTTTACTGGTGTAGAATTCTCTGTCCTAAAATTTGGGGCTTAAAAGAGTGAATAGTTCTCTCTGGATAAAATTATTAAACATTAGGGCAGAAGGGGTGTTTTGAACTACAACTACCATTTAAAAGTTGGTTATTCTCTAAGACTTATTTTTGCTGGCATTTAGATTATATGACATGACTTTGTACAAACTTTTAGCCATTAATATCCTTTAGTCATTTTACTATGATTTTCGAAAGTTTCTAGTCAAAGGGGGTGTTTTCTACTACCACTATATTTGAAGTATATCAAACAACAGATTTCTGATTTTTTCTAGCTTCTTCTTTGTGCAAGAGCAATCATTCTGAAGTTTGACATCTTTTTGCTTAAGGGAAGGGTGGTAGGAATTATTTGAATTAAATGACTTTTTTTATGAAGTATGGCAATGGGTATTATTTTGCAGCTTTCTATTGGGTTTTGCATTTTTCTCTGGTGGCCTATCTCATTATTGATCTAGCAAAATTTTATTTGCCCATTATTGCACCATTTTTGGGTTGCTCATGATTTAATTAAAATATGACCCATTATCAAGTTCTATTTGTTTACCCTACCTAAAATGATGGGCTGGGGTGTTTATCATTTTTGTAGTGGAGTTCCAGTGGTTAGTCCACTGAATTTTTATAATTAATTTTGAAATTGTTTTTATAATTCTAATAATTGTTTTTCTGGTTTGATTAATGCCTAATAAAACATTTCACTTTGATTCTGTTCTGGAATAGAGGTCCCTTTATTTTTCCTAGGTTCTTTGTTACTTAAGTAGGCTAGGAAAAATATTTACACTCACTGTTCATTATTTTCTAATGCCTTTATGATTTTCCTAAGTTTTGGGCAAAAATGGCTTTTAATAGATATCCCTACTTAAATTTTCAATACTGGGGTTCTCACTATTTTTAAACAGTGTCTAAATGGGGTTTGAACATCTACAAAATTTTTTAGGTTCAGCACAGAAGCATAACTAATTTTCTTTAATTTAATAAGGTTTGGTCAGTTTCTGTAATTAATTTCAAACTCTAAAATTTAAAACAGAAAGCATGGGGTTCAGTATTTTTAATTGGTAGTCCATAATATTTAGAATCCAGCAAAATTGGTTTGACAATTTTTGGTTAAATATTTCTCAAGTTATGAATTTCCTAAGTTCTCTGTTCATTAAAAAGATTAAACATAAATGATTAAATAGGAAACGACTTTGCATCGGGGTCCCTGGCGGGTGTTTTCAATTTCCCTTACAGACTGGTCCTTGGGTTGCTATTCAAATGTGCCACTGACAGTTCAGAAAACCCCCTTGAGTTCCACTAAACCTAACCTGAGGTCCTTCCCCCAATTAAACAGTTCCTGCGGTGGAGGAAAGGGCGGAGGGGCTTACCGGCGGCGATAATGCTCTGGTGAGGTGGTCGAGGGTGTAGGGGAGGTCGTGAGGGTCACGGCGATGTGCGGGTCGCCGTCGGGGATGGTCGGAGTCGGCCGGTCCACGTGCGCAGGCGGGGGAGCTCGTCGGCGGCGAGGAGTCCGGTCTAACCAGGGCACAATTGATCAATCAAATGGGTCAGAGAGCTTCACCAGGGATCAAGGAAGGTGTGTGTGTGAGGAATTGAAGAACAACTCACCGGATTGCTCGGTCTACGTGCGCAGGCGGGCGGGCGAAGTCCGGCGAGGACGATCTTGGTTCTCCGGTGAAGTTCTGCTGAGTCCGAGAGCTTGGGAAGCTTCACGAGTTACCGGTGGAGCTAACCGAGGGGCAGGCGTGGCTTGGAAGTGACCGGGGTGGGCTGGCCACGGTAGCCGAGGCTCGGGTGGCAATGGCGGGCGGAAGAGAGCTCGCCGGAGCTAAGGAGGGGCGTTTGGCCAGCGAAGGTGAGCACGGGGTGAGGTGAGGCACGCCCGGGGAGGCTTTATAGGCGCGGGCGGGCACGACCGAGGGCGAGGCTCTGACAAGTGCTCGGGGCGTGCGCGGGCAAACGCCAGGGCGCGCTCTGGCACCTGGCACAGCGTCGAGCACGAGGCAGCGCAGAGAGAGGTCGAGTTCAAGCACGGATTAGCTCCAAATCTTTGAGATTATGGCCATGATCCCGTTGAGAGATCTCTTCCCCTGACATTCCTTTGTCGTTTGTGTGTGGAGGCTTGTAGGTTTTGCTGAATGGATCAAGAGATAGAGAGGGGAGAAATCGGGTTTGTCTCACTGCCGCACACAGAGAGAAGATTCCAGGTTTGACATGTCCAGAGCACGCGTCCCGATGCCATCTTCTGGTATGCGGTAGAGGGGTTAGTTAGGCACATTTTTGTCAATGGGGTCATTAGGATTTGAGCTAGGGATCAAGGTGAACACGCTCGGTCTTTGGCTCAAGGGCTGAATTTCAGAAATCTGAATTTCAGAAATCCCTATTGAACCTCCACTTGAAAAGCTTGTTTGGAGTTTTTATTAAACTATTTTTGCCAAGCATCCATAATCTTTATTGTAGCTTATTTAGTATATTTCAATGTTTATAATTGGCCTAAGCCATGGTTTTATATTTTTCATGGTCTTTTACCCCTTTTCTTTATCTCTACTTAGATAGCTTGATTAGGGTTGGTGTTAGGGTTTCAACATTTTTCCCTTTTTTGAAAATCTTATTTGTTTGAAACATGATTCTTTAGATATACACTTAGTAGATCTTTTATTCTTAAGTTAATTTGATGCTTCATGCTCAATTTGGCTCACATGAAATGTTGATTCTTAGGTTAGCACTAAGAGAAACCCTAGGTGACACTGGGGTGTCACAGCTAGCTCGGACCGTCTGTCTCCTGGCTAAACAACACTATTCAAATCTCAAAGTGTCAAAGTGATTGACTATTGATTATTATGATTCTTTTATATGTTATTACAATGGTATTGGTGGTCTAAAAAATAAGCTTGCAGGGAGTTTTCTGTCCAAGCACCGTCGTGCAGATGATACTGACTACAACCCTGCCACTGACAATGAGGCCCCATCAGCTGGGGGCAGTGTCTCTTTGGATACAGAGGATGCGCCACACACTCATCCTGACTACCCTATTGACATCATAGGATGGACATATTGTGGCGGAACTGCACGAATTATTCCAACTTAAGTGCCTAAGTCCTGCCTTAGAGGCTAGACCACACTTAAATGGGAATAACCCATCAATCCCTCGGATCTAGTCCGACGAGGCCACTGACAGGATCAAGTACCACAGTCTCACTCGATGGTGAGTCATAGAGCAAATACAATAAAGCATAAAACCATACATTAAGGAGTATTAAACTTATTACATCATCATCGGAGTTTTAGCAAAAGTAGTCATCATTGTTCGAAGTGCAGCGGAATAAAACTAACGGTAAATAAACAGAGAGATGGGGAAGCCTGTCCCATCAGTCCTCATGCTCCTCCTCAGCCGAGGTAGGGTCCCACTCGACTGTCCAACCCGGTGGCAAGATGGACGACCAAGTCACTCCAGCAACCATGTCCTCCAGAGAACCTGTAAAAATTTTGCCACAAGCAAGGCTAAGTATACTAATACTCAGCTAGACTTACCCGGTGTGAGGAGTCTACTCCTCTACCTCTAGACATGCAGTTGTTTGGCTGAGGGGTTTGGTTGCCAAAAGCACTAGCTGAGTCTAAAGATCAAGTTTGAGCTTTGTCAAGTTTTAGTGTGACTCTCTTAAGACTAAATGTGTACTATCTACTCATTCATGGTATCAAGCAATTTAGCAATCAACATCTTTTGTCAACTCATCACATTTCCACTTGTTACTCAATGCAGTACAATGGATCAAGCAGTCTCATTAGATGCGAGAAGCAGACGATTCGAATCGAGTTTTTATCCTTGCAAGGTAAACCTAAACACACGACGTGGCGAGACACTCCGTCCCCACACACATCAACCGTCCCCGTCGATTCCCTGGAAACAGATCAGGGCTCACCGCCTTGGCATACAATGCCTCACTGACCCCGACTGCCGTCGTGTAGTGACCGCACTTGTACCCACCATAACCGGAATGGGAGACCACGTCTCAGGTCGCGTGAGGGGCAAAGTCTGCGGGCAGGTTCAATCAGGTACTAGGCTTACCGATTTACCATATTTCTCGGCATATGTTTAGTACATTCAAACGCTTGACACAGGTATCCGCACGTTAATCCTTATTCTAATTTTGTCTCGTAGACCACGCATCCCCATGGATCCGTGTCCACAGACCAATCATCAATATGATGTGAATGTGGGTACAACCAATTTCTGACCTCGCGCGAGTGCTAGAAAAATCACTCGACTTCTACCGAGATCCCTAATTAGCAAAGCAGCTACTCGACCTAGCATACTAGTATCCATCTCAACAAGGATTCCTGAGTTCATGCAACTAGGGTTTCAATCAACTCCTACACTTAAGTGCACAATACAAGCCTACAAACATTAAGTGTAGTAAAATATCATATAGAACAGGTTATGCATAAAACCGGGGCTTGCCTTTCAAAGCTGGGGCAGGCAGATCCTCTGGGGCAGGCTCTGGTGCTGGATCCGGGGCTACCTCCTGAGCAACTCCTTGCTTCGGCACGAGGACGTACTCTCCGTCGGCGAGGTTGCAATCTATCGAATGCAATGAATAAGAATATGTATGCCATGATTATGCAGAATTTAATAGAAATTACACCTTAGTGCAGAAAAACTGAGTTGGTTAATAATTTAGGTTTTTCTTGTTATAAGAGGCTCTTGGGGTTTTAGGCTTATCAATTTAGGTTTTGAGTTTCTTGCCTAAGCATAAATGGATTGAGACTTGGAATGCCCCTTTTTAGTGGGTACTCAAGGGGTTTTGCTGGGTTAGTTAGGGTAACATTAGTCTCCACTATTAATTTCCCTTTTTCATTTTCTATTTATGAATTTTAGTGTGGGTTTGAACTACAACAGTGCTTTAACTCTTTCCAAAAATCCTGTAAAAATTACAGTGGGTTACTAGTTGTCACTGTAATCTGTCCTATAAATTTGAGGTGGATACTAATTCAGATACTACTTGTGCAAAATTATCAAAGATAAGTTTTAAAAGGGCACTTTACACTATAGCTATGATTTAATTGAGATTTCTGTACCAAATATTATTTTTGTCCAGATACATAGGTGATATTAGGCCTCTGTGTTAAAAATCACAGAAAAAGGCCTACTGGATATTTAGTTGTGAATTTCTAAAGTTTTATGCCAAAAAGGTGCTTATAACTAACTTGTTATTTGAAAAATATCAAACAACAGATTCCACATTTTTCCTATGTTCATAATAACAAAAAATTAGTTATCCAAAGGTTTGGGGTGTTTTCTCTTCAGGGTTATTTTTCTAGGGTTTTTCTAAGGTTTCCTTGTTTTTCTAAATTAAAAAGTATATCCTTTCTTTTGCACCAAAGAAGGGCATAATAAATTTTTCTAGTGAACTACACTGAATAATGGAGCTAACAAAAATGTGGGTGCTCCCTGGTTCTTATTTTAAACCACCTTTTATATTTTCTTCAACTTTAAGCAAAAAGTGTTTAAAATGGCAAACTCTACCTTAATGGGGTATACAGAGGGGTTTATTATTTTTAAACAGGTTAGAAAATTATTAAGTATCTCTCTAAATTTTCTTAACCCCAGTCAATTAGTGTAGCTATTTTTCCTTATTTCTTTTAGCTTTTGACCAGTTAATCATTTAAATCAAAACTTTAAAGTTTTTTGTAACACTTATGAGTTTTATATTTTTCCTAAGTAGTTCACATTATTTAGGATCTGGCAAAATTGGTTTGACTCGATTTGGGTAAACCAAACTAAAGTTATGAATTTTTCAAGTTCTGTTTGGATTTAAATCAGAATATTTAAAAGGTTTCCTGGAAAAATACTTTGCATCGAAGACCCTGGGTTCTTTCTGAATCATTTCCTTCAGTTATACCCCTGCGCTACTATTCCCCCGAGTCACTGACAGCGCACAAAACCCTCTGGCCTTTTCTCCTTCTCCCCCGAGGTCCTTCCCCTTATGTAAACAGTAACCGCGGAAAGAAAAAGGGCGGCACGGCTTACCGGCGGCGAGAGAGGTCTGGCGAGGGGTGGGGTTGGCTTCGGGAGGTCCTGGCGGTCACAGCGAGGTACGGCTCGACGGCGGGGGTGGCCGAAATCGACCGGTCCACGCGCGCAGGCGGGTGAACTCGTCGGCGGCGGGTGTTCCTGCTGAACCACGGCGATCTAGTTCAATTAAACGACACGATGAGCTCTACGGGATGACATAGAGGCTATGTGTGCAGGGAATCGGAAAATGGCGCAGAGACTCACCCGGTCCACGTGCGCCGGCGGGGTTCCGAACTCCGGCGAGCGCGATTGTGCCTTTCCGGTGGCGGAGGTCCCTGGTTCAAGCTCTGGCAAGCTTCACGGCCTCCTAGGGAAGCTACCTAGGGGCTTGGATCGAGCGGAGGAGGGCGGGAAACAGTTCGGCCATGGTGGTTGTCTTCGGGCGGCTCTGACGGGTCGCGGAGAGGTCGCCAGAGCTATGGGCGAGCTCCGAGGAGTTGGGCGCGGGACAGGGGATGCAACAGGGAAGATGGCTAGGCACTGGGGCGGGCTTTATAGCTGTGGCGCGTGCGTGGTCACAGGCGGCCGCAGACGCGTGGGGGTTCGCGCACGGGCGTGCTCTGAGCGCCCCCCGAGTGTCAGCCCGCGTCGAACACGTGTGTGTTTGCTTCTGCCATGGTTCAACGGCCGATTGGAGCACCCTAGCGTGCAGATCTTGGCAAAACCACTGTGTACGGTCTCTTCCTTGCACCATATCCTGCCTTTTTTATGTGAGTTCCAAGCCAAGATATGGTCGGGGTAGGGAGATATAGAGGTGAGAAGTTGCCTCTGTCCTAGTTGTCCAAACCGGGACAAAAGCTATGCCAAGTCGTGTCAAACGACTTGGGGTGGGGTTCAACTTTCTCCAGGGTATTCTAGAGGTATTTTGGCGCCACTTTGTTAATTGGGTCAAATGGTTTTGAAGTTTGAATGAGGGTGAACATGTTTGATCTTTGGAAAGGGGGTGGTTTTGGACTTAGAAGAATTCTGATTTTTCTTTTGTGCTCAACCCTTTGGTGAACCTTTTGGGGTTTTTCTAAATTCTTTTTGGGGTCACTTTCTTACCATCATTTGTAAGGTATTAAGTGTACTACATCTTTTATAATTGGCCCAAGTCATGATCATGTGGTTTTCAAACCCTTTTGTTCATACTTACTTCTAGTGCTCCACTTGTCCAAAGGGGTGTGAATTAGGGTTTGGGCAATTCTCCCACTTATATGTGCATAACAAGCCAAGGCATGACACGTAAGCTAGGTTGCACTTATTTAGGATCTTGATTTCCAAGTTTGAATTCCTTTACTCAAGTTAAGTCACATGTGATGTGTGGCTTGGCTTGTGTAGTCTTGAGTGAAAACCCTAAGTAACACCTGGGGTGTTACACATATCCCAAGAGGAGGTTCTTTATGACTGAGTATTCCTCTAGGAGGACAGTTGATTAGTTCACTCTTCCATGCGATACAAATATTCAATATTTCTATACTCAATTGCAGTTTGATGTTTTCTAGGGAACTCTTATGGACACCAAATTCCATAAGCATCAGGTGATTGAATGGGAATATATGTTGGGTCAGTCTATCATGGAAGGCTTAATTGCTAAGTTTCAGGCATGTGACTTATATGCGTTCATGGGACAGATGACTGACTACAGTGAGATGGCAGTCAAGCAATTTATTGCAACTGCAGAGATAAATATTGAAGATTAGCTGATTTTCTGGATGACATGATTTAAAATATATGTGGCCACCTTTGCTGAGTTTGCTACTGCAAACAATTTGGATTATGATGTGATCTGTGATGTGATTGATTTATATATTGAGGAGCAGTTTGAAGATTATGTACAATATTATGAGCCTGCGAGGCTAGGCATCCCTAGGAGGTTTGGAGAGACTCCAGAGCTAAGGCACCATCCTGCTGTCATTAATAAAATTGCTAGGGTTACTATTCTTCCCAAGAGTGGGGATAAGAGCAAAATCAGAGACAAATTCTGGAATATTATTGATCATGTGTTGAAAGGAGAAGTAATGAACGTGGTTCTATTCATGATGAGGTAGGTCAATGACCTCAAGATGGACAAGAATCAAAACCTGGCATATGCTCCTTACATAATGGCTCTGATCAAGGATAAGACCAGATTTGAGGGGCGATGTGAGATCGCTCAAACTCCATTTTGACCTTTCAAGAATGAGATTGGTTTTCTCACCAGGCCTCTCAGCCCCTTCTCTGATGATGAGGGAGCAGCTGGAGATGATTATGCTGCTAATCCTGAGGCCGATCCAGCTCAACAGATGCCTCCTCCTCCACCTGCTCCCTAGCATGGATAGTTCTGGCAGCCTGGCCCTAGATACTTTGACCCTTACTTCCAGCAGATGCAACAAGGGCTCCAGACACATATGGATGGACGGTTTTAGGGCACGATGACACATGTGGATGGCAGATTTGATGCCATGCAAACTCACTTTGATGGCTAGTACTCTGCCCTGCACACAAGGTTCAATGTTGTTGATGATCACCTTGATGGGATGCACTCTTAGTTTGTTGATCTTCGCTCTCATATCAGGATATTGTTCATGATCCAATCATGAGTAGAATGAACAACATGCAACAGAGCTTTTAGGATAATATGGGTGCCCTGTCCAGTCAGTTTGAGACTCTTTCTACCAGTGATAGCATCCATACTCTTGATTAGAGGCAGCAGCAACTCCAAAATAACTTCAGCCAATTCACCTCCATTTTCGACAACTTCAGTTCTCACTATTACATCAAGTATTCGTGTCCTTTGTCGGGTGCCCAGTGAGACCCCTCCTGTATGGCAATTGACGCCAAAGGGCAAGAGATGAAGATGAGGATATTATAGTCAGGGGAGCTCATGTGAACATTTAGACTTTGCATGTGGCATGTTTATTATCTAAAGTCTATGTTTCATGCATTTTTTGTATTTCTTATGAACAAATGTTTGCATTCAAACTATGTTGTTAATTTCTTATGGTTCTATTAGTTCGAAGTATCCTGTGAATGGTTGATCGAGGAGTGATTAAATTTGTTATGCTTATTACATATCTTATTATACTTCTATACCTCCTCGATAACCGTGGTAGTAGGAAGATCTCTGCCAAAACTCTGATATATTATGTGTGTGAAATCTTCAACTAGATATATCATGCACACATATAAGGGGAGCTATTTCTACATCTTGAGTTTTTGTCCTGACTTATATATACTTCGGATGGAACTTCAAATTGAGCCAAGTCACTCGAAACTCATCACAAATCCTTCTTATACCTAGTGTGTGAGGAAGATTTGAAAAACTGAATCTACTCCGTATGAAATGTGTAGTGTTGTCATCAATTACCAAAAAGGGGGAGATTGTGAATCATCTAGGCCGTTAGTGGTGTTTTGGTAATTAATGACAACCATTTGTGGAATAACAATTCTTGGAGAAATAAGAATGCAGGTTGGACCACAGAGAACAGAAAAGTCTTGGAGACTTATAACATTGGTTGTGGATTAGGTGAAGACAAAGGTATAATACAGGTTTTGTTTTTGCCGGTCATCGGGAGTTTAGAGAAGAAATTGACCGGATTAGTAGGCTAGATAGCCGTACTATAAAGAGGGGCTAATGACTTTGGTTTGTGTAAAACTTAGTGCCTCTTAGAGCATCTAGTAGTCGCATTTGCATGAGGACTAATAATGCTTTCGATTTTGAGAGTTAAAATCTTTTCTAAAGTGTGTTTAAAAAGCGACTAAAGGTTTGGGGTCGGTGGACCTTTCGAGCTAGGAGGACGGACTGTCCGTGATCCGTCCAGAGGGGTCCGAGGTTGCAGATGTCTATGTGTCCTTGTATAGACCTTCAAGCCAGGGTTGACGAACTGTCCGCAGGTGCCAAAATGGATTTGGGCAGGGACTATGTGTTTTTGGGCGTTTGAACTATGGACCGTCCGAGGCTTTAACTCGGATAGTACTAACTCCCAGGGGCGGACCATCCGACCTTGTAGGGCGGACCGTCCGCATATGAAAATCAACTTGGTCAGTACTCTAGCAATTTAAATTGCCAGATCCCGGACCGTCTGGGCGAGGTTGGCGAATCGTCCGGGCCTGACATTTTCTGACAGCACTGACATGTTTCAATCGAGAATTATAGTCGTTACTTGTACGGCGGACCGTCCGATCATAGGGTGCAAACCGTCCGCGTGTGCGCAAAAGCTGTGCTAGTTGCACATAACAGTTGGAAATGTGAGGTGGGCTAAAATAGAGGTGGAGCTCATGTGTGAGGAATCTCTTGGCCATTCCTAGCACACATTGAGCTCATTTGTGATAATCTAACTCATTCTCTCACACTTTTTGCTTGAGATTGCATTCTAGTGAGTGATTGAGAGCTCCTAGTGCATTTGCATCCATTAGTGATCTTTGAGGCACTACGTGGTACACCAAGCAAGCGTCATTGGCTTGCTACTCTTGAAAGGTTGCCGCCTCCTAGACAACTAGGGTGTTGTCTCCATCGAGCTCTCTGTGAAGGTTGTGGAGGAGCCGCGGTGTTGATTGTGAGGGGTTCACGCCTACCTCGCCGAAGCGACAAAGGCGACGCTAGTGGAATCGAGGTATTGAGTGATTTCTTGTCCACTTGGCTCAAAGATCAAGCCGCGTCTTGATAAAGGACCAAGTGAGAGCTTGAAGTCCACCTTAACATGGATTAGGGGTGATATGCAAATCATTGATACCACGGGATAAAACTCGATGTCATTCTCTTCACTCCTTATTACTTTGCAAGTAGTTAGTAATTTGTGTATTGTCTATCATTACTAGTATGGACATAATTGTTCATCATAATTTGCTTACCTATCATAGCTAGAGAATTTATATCTCTTGTAATATTGATTAAATTTCTCTAGTGTCATTGATTTTAGTTAAAATCATCTATTCACCCCTATAGCTGGTGTCCTAGATCCTACACCAGAGGAGAAGAATCCTTCGATGGAAGAAGTCGCCTTCTGAGATGGAGGGAGCCGTGCAGGCCATCGTGGAAGAATCACCATCGCCAAGCATCTCCATCGAGCCGGGCCGTCGAGGAAGGTGGTGCGGAGAAACGAAAGCGCCCTCCTTCTCCGGTGTCATAGTCTTCGTCCATTTGGTCATTTGTCCTAGATCTAAGGAGAACGAGGTACAACAAGACCATCCGCAGAGCACCGTTCTCACCTTGGTTTAGAGCCCCGACTACTATCACCAAGTATCCGGGAGGAAACGAAGCCAGAGCTCTGGCTTGCTGACTATCAGCTAGCCTATCAGCTTGGGGGGACGAATGATGATAACCCCATCATTTGTAACCTCCCTCTCTTTCTGTCTGACTCTGCCTGAGCTTGGCTCGAGCACTTTCCGTTGACACAGATCCATGACTGGGAGGACCTAGTCAGGGTCTTCGGAGGGAACTTCTAGGGCACATACATTCACCCAAGAAACTCCTAGGACCTCCGGAGCTGCCGATAGAAGCACGACAAAAGCCTCCGCGATTACATTCGTCGGTTTTCGAAACAGCGCACCGAGCTCCCCAACGTCACCAACTCCGATGTCTTTAAAGCATTCCTCTCCAGGACCTCCTATCAGGATCTGGTCAGCAAGCTGGGTCGCAAGACCCCGACCAAGGCCAACGAGTTGATGGACATCGCCACGAAGTTCGCTTCGGGCCAGGAGGCGGTCGAGGCCCTCTTCCACGAGGACAAGGGTGACAGGAAGTGGAAGGAGGGCGCCCCCGAGGCGTCCACCGAACGCAACCCGAAGAAGGGCATGAAGAAGAAGACGCAACAAGGTCCGCCCGAGGCCCTTGCCGCCAAGCTAGTCGCCGCAGCCGAGAAGCGCAACCCCCGAGCTCCTCAAGGGGGGCGGGGGTCTTTGACAAAATGTTGAAGGATTCGTGCCCTTACCACAAGGGTCCAGTCAAACACTCCCTCGGTGAGTGCAACATGCTACGACGCTTCTACAACAAGCCCGACTCCTCAGCTGAAGGGGAAGTAAGAAGGCTCCCGACGGTGGAGATGATGACAAGGGCGCCGACTTCCCCGATGTACATAACTGCTACATGATCTTCGGGGGGGGGGGACACCATCAACCTTTCCTTGAGGCACCGAAGCAAGAACGCCAGGAGGTCTTCTCGATCGAGATAGCAACCCCGGTCTACGTAGACTGGTCGGACCGCACCATCTCTTTTGATCGAGATGATCATTGAACTACATCCCGAACCCTGGGAGATATCCACTTGTTGTCGACCCCATCATCGACAACAGGCATCTCACGTAGGTGCTCATCGATGAAGACAATAGCCTCAATATCATGTATGCAGACACCTTAGAACTCCTGGTTGTCAGGCGATCACAGATCCGGCCCGGGGCGGTGCCATTCCACGGGATCACCCCGGCAAGAGGATGCATCCCCTCGGGCAGATCGACCTGCCTGTCTGCTTCGGGACCCCCACCAATTTCTGAAAAAAATCCTCATGTTTGAAGTGGTAGGGTTCCGAGGCACATACCACATTGTGCTCGGGCGACCATGCTACGCCAAGTTCATGGCCATCTCGAACTATACTGTTGGGGGCCTTTGGCTTCCGAAGGTCCTCAAAAACATGATTTGACAATGTCTTCCAAGTGAAATATGTGAACAGGTATCTTCGGACATCAGATTATGGGTATACAAGTGTCTGGTCAAGATGAAGCTTGAGTGGGACGGAAGGCGATCATGACGAAGGATAAGATGATCACGAAGCTATGCGCAGAAAAGCTTCGGCATGACGGCAGAAAAGAGGAACCGACTTAAAGATGTAAAGCCAAATTAGACCTCGAAGAATTATTATAGAGTTATTGATAAATGTAAAGGGCATTAATGTAATCCTACACGGGCTGCGTCCCGCGCCTATAAATAGATGAACAGTACTCCCGTACTGTTCACGCTGACTTGGCATTCGCTTTTTACATCACGCCTGTACCTTTGCTTTCCGTCAATTCGAAGGTACATTTATAATTTGTTATTACAAATATGATAATGAAAATAAAAATGAGTTGATGATAATATCTGTATTATTATTCGTATTTCATGTATGAATTCTTTCTTATCATCTATCGAGCTTACGAAGGGTTTTTCCTTCATAACCTTCGTTCGGAATTCATTATATCCGAAGGGACATAATGTTTTGAAGGACGAAGGACTTTAACATTTAACACTTTTTATGTTGCCTTGTTCTTAACTCTTAGCATTTGAGAACAAGTCCCCAACATTGGCGCCCACCTCCGGTGAACTCACGTCCATTTTTTGAGTTTTGAACACCTTCGGCAAGCATCACCTTCGTCATGCCGCCGAAGAAAGCTTTAGCCACAGGGGCTGCCACTCTGCAGCCGCTGGATCCCAATCAGGATGTCCTTTCTCTTAGGGAGGCCCGAAGCCAGAAGACGATGGCCACCAGTCCAACGCCTCCGGAGGACGACTTGGATCAAGAAATCCAAAACTTGGAGATGCTCCACCAACAGGTTCAACAAAAGAAGGAAAAGATGGCTCGTCTAGCTGACCTACAGAGGTAGATAGATGAAGCTTCGGAAAAAGTTCGTCATCTTGCTCAAGGTGACCAGAACTGAAGGCCTCCGCGCAGAGAGCTTCATCAGGAGGGCTTCTACAACGAGGACGACTGGTATGAAGATTTCCATCATGGAAATTTTGCTTTTGATGATGCTTCTCATCTGTCAACAGAACTGCTGGCTACACCATGGCCCCAGTCTTACAAGCCACCCCAGCTCCCCATGTACGACGGTCATTCAGACCCGAAGCAATTCTTGATGAGCTATGAAGCAACCATATCTTCGTATGGTGGCAATACTGCAGTCATGGCAAAGTCTTTTGTCATGGTCGTCAAGAGTGTTGCACAAACCTGGTACTCCTCTCTTCGGCCAGGAACAATCACCTCATGGCAAAAGCTGAAGGACATGTTGATAACCAGCTTCCAAGGGTTTCAGACGAAGCCGGTCACTGCTCAAGCTTTATTCCAGTGCACCCAGGACCACGAAGAATACCTTCAGGCGTATGTCCGAAGGTTCCTGCGTCTGAGGGCACAGGCACCAACAGTGCCCAATGAAATTGTCATTGAGGCCATGATTAAGGGACTTCGGCCGGTACCTTCAGCTCAATACTTTGCCAAGAAGCCTCCTCAAACTTTGGAGAAGCTGCTCCAGAAGATGGACGAGTATATTCGAGCTGACAATGACTTTCGCCAAAGAAGGGAGGAAGCATTCAGGTTCTCTGAAATGACCAGGGGCTTCGGAGGAAGATTCCATCCGAGGCACGTCAGGTCAATTCACAATTCTACTCAAAGTGATGATAGAGGGAGTCAACAGCAAAGGCCACAGTACTCCTCGCAAGCTTCGGGGCAACAGCAAAGTTCTTTCCGGCCGCCAGCGCCAAGGGGCAGAGGCGCCAGGGGCTTCGGGGGGAAGATTTGGGGATCAACCAAGAAAAATTTACTGCCCATTCTGTGGTGAAGACAAGGGCCATACCACCAGGATGTGCCATGTTACCATCCAGAAGCAAAAGGAGATAGCAGAAGCTGCAGCACAACAGAGTCAGCCGAAGCAGGTCATGCATACTGCTTCGTACCATTCGCCTTACATTCCAGAATATGTAGGCAATCACCCTGCAGCTTCTGTTGCTTCGGCAAGCCAACCCCAAGCATCTTGGCAACAGCCTCCACCGCCACCACCAACACAACGAGGTCAGCAGCCAGAAGGGAGTCAACACACTCATCTCCAGCGGGACTTCAGAGAAGTGTCCGAAGCTCGCACAGTCAATAGCACTGTGCCAGAGTCGAAGCACATTTACTGACAAATATCCTACCTCGACAGCAGCTTTTCGCATTTTCGCATTCAGTATTACTTTCTTTTTAATAAGGAACAATTATGGGAAGTTTAAGTGTTTTTTTATCGTTTTTCAATCTCTTGTAACAGTTTCACTTTTTACCATAATGAAAATATATCTTCTCCATAGGCTTGAGTTGTCGAAGCATAAGAATTTATGGTGGCACGGAGGACCTTCAAATTATCAAAAATTTGTTCTAAGGAACGCAGTGCAATTTCTTCAAAGCAGCAAAAAGTCGTTCCTAAGGGAGCGCAGTGTAAGTTTTCTGCTCAAAAGTCGTTCCGAAGGGAATGCAGAGCTTACAGCGAAAAATAAACGCTGATTCCGGTGAAAGTAAAAGGCGAAGAAGCTCCTAAGGGAGGCTTACAGCGAAAAATAAGCGCTGATTCCGCTGAAAGTAAAAGGCGAAGAAGCTCCTAAGGGAGGCTTACAGCGAAAAATAAACGCTGATTCCGCTGAAGTAAAAGGCGAAGAAGCTCCTAAGGGAGGCTTACAGTGAAAAATAAATGTCAACCTTCGGCAAATATCATTTTGCACAACATCACATCATTACATCATTTGCATAGCATAACATCATACATCATAGTGCATCAACAACACAAGAAGGGGGGTCTCAATATTGATATTCGAAGATTGTTTTGAAGAAATAGTGACAAGGCACAAAAAATAGCCATTGAAAAGTTATACCTTCGTCAAACTCTGAAATGGAAGGATCTATTGATTATTGATTTTACGAGGATTGATTACTGATTTTTACGAAGCATGAAAAGAAGGGAAGGTGTTTTTCGCCGAAGGCTCAAAAACGGTATGTATATGATGTTTCATGCATAGTAAAGAATATAACTATAAACAGCTAATATATTACATCCAAAGTTGCACAATATTATACATGATTCTCAACAAACATTACATTCTAAATGTTTTTACAACAGCATCTAATCTTCCCTTAGGACTACTTCTGCAGCTTCGTTTAGTAGCTGATCAACAACTTTATCCATTATGGCTTCGGCCATTTGTCTAATTTCGTCATCCCCCTTTGTGTGGGGGGCCGGAGATAGATCAGCAGGTTCTAAGGGAAGAGAAGATACAGATATATTACTATTACAAACCGTGAACAAGTTCGAAATCAAAAAATTACAACGAAGAGCCAAAAACCACTAATTAATACCTATTTGCCCTTCGGGCTCTGCGCTTTTCTCAGCGGCCTCTGCTACTTTTCTAGCATCATGGATGCCTTTTTAGCTTTTTTGAATAATTTCTTGGGCCATTTCCCGGCCACCATTGTCCCAGACGTCGGTGAAAAATTTTCCACCGACCTGGCTTGCTTCGGCCGAGGGGTCTTTTATATCTTCGGAGGATAAGGCAGTTTCGGATTGTGCCAAAAATTTCACATGCTCACAACCTTTCCTCTCCAAAATAGTAGCAATCCCCCTGGCACCCGAAAAGGCACATATATCTCCGCGGCTATTCAAAATTTCCTCAAAGGCCTCAGCTTCGTGACTGATGCATTCAATCGGGCCTTCGGGGTTGCCCCTTGTGAAGTTTTCTTCGCTCGAGAATGCGCCAACGCTGGCGAAGCTGGATTTTATTTTCTTAGCACATTCTATAGATTTGTCATAGCACCTTTTCTTGGATGCACGAAGCTCTTCAACGTTTCTTTCTAAATGATTTGCCCACTAATCACTAAGGTCTCGTTTCGTCTCTTCAAGTGTGCGTTCTTCTTTAGCTCTGGCTAGCTATTTCCGAAGATCCTCAATTTCGCGCTTTTGAGCCTCAGCTTGAGCTTTAGAAGTAGCTTCGTCTTCCTTTATCTTATCCACCAATGTAAGTAGAATTTTATCTTTTTCCAAAGCTTCATTCCTCAGCTTAATAACCTCTGCTCGTAGGTTGTTGAAAGCGATATTATAGCTCTCGTCTTCGGCATTCTTTTGCGCTCTCAAAGCGTTGCTAAGAATTAAACCCTATATGAAAAGAATTAGTATAAGAATAAAAGGATAATTCAAAATTTATAAGCTTCCAAATATACAATTTTCATACCTTCAGACTATTATATGCGAGGCTATCTGCAAGATCGTCCTTCGTCATAGCGCAGAGGCCAGCTTCAAGCTTCGGGAACCCCATACTTCTAGCCATCTCCCGGCAGACAGATAATTCTTTGTTGTCTGGGAGGCAGTATAAGAAGTCATCTTCGTCTGTGCCATTGAATACTAAGGCCCCCTTTGGATACTTCAGTTCTCGGGCATAGTGATTAGCTTCAAAAATCTCTTCTTCAGATAATCTTTTTCCCGAAGCATGTCGTACAATATAATCGAGGGCTTTGGAGGATGCTTCGGGGACAGCAGCACCAGTTTCTTCAACCAAAATTGGCTCTGATATTTCTGTTTCTTCGGCTTCCAAGGATTTCACCTTGGCGGGCTCTGAAGGCCCAGCTTCAGTTTCTGCCTGGTTCTTTGAAGCTTCGGCAGCAAAGGCTTCAGTGTGCACTTTGGAAGTTTCAACAATTTTCTTCGGAGTCATGCTTGAAGACTTAATTGTCTCCAAAACATCCAGCACATTAACCATCCTTTTTCTTTTGGGGGTCACTGCTGGACCCTTTTGGCTTGTTGCTGCCTCAATTTTTGCTGAAGGACTTAAAATTTCATGTGTCCTTGTGTCCGTAGCCTCTGGTTCTTCTATTTTCTTCATTTCCGGTATTATAATTGGCTCTTCAACATTCGGTAGGAGAGTAGGCTCCTTGGCTTCGGTGGCCGCAGAGGTTTCACCAACATATTCAGGCACTGTGGCCAGTTCAATATAGCGTGGCCGGTGTGTGAGAACCTTGACCCTTTTCCTCTTCGGCGCTGGCTCGCTAGGAGCGGCCGAAGCAACTTCCTTCGCAGAAGGTGTATTCTTTCTTTTTTGACCCCGCGTTGGATAGCGATAGTCAGGGTAGACAAACCCAATTGCATCAAATACTCGATTGAGTCTCTTCTTCTTTCGGCCTCCGAAGGCTGCTGACAGTGCAGTGTCTTCGGCTTTTGAGTATAATCCAAGCAATTCATCGCTTATGGCCTCAATACTTTTCAACCAGTCATCATCTGGCTCAACGAACTTATCTCCGTACTTGAATGTGTATTTTAGCCTGACTAGTCCACCTTCGTCAGGTTCCTTAACGGTTTCCTTCGGCATTTCCCAGTTATCTGCAAGTGGCCATACTCTGAAGGCAATGTGTTCTTGCATTAAATCCCTTGACCCAATAAAAGAGCACACTGCGCCGAAGGCTCTTTGGCATTCTTCGGCTGTTTCATCCATCTCCACCTTCGGCCTCCGAAGGCCGAAGCGTTGCCAAATAGGGCGCATAATGATACCTTTAATATCTTCCCGAGTTTTTAAATCATTCTTCACATAAAACCATTCTGTCATCCAGTTGTCGGGCCATCTTTTCCAAAAGGTTGGCACGGGACAGCTTGACCCAGATCGGGTGCCGAAGCTGTAGCAGCCAAAATTGTTGTGATACTGCTCTTTACCCCAAGGTTTCGTCTCGTACAATAACTCATGTATATTGCAGAAACTTTTTGCATTTGGTTCTAAACCTTGGCTCCTCATGGCCCAGACGAAAATGCCCATTCTTATGATTGATTCGGGAGTAAGTTGGTGAAGGTAGACTTCAAATATCTTCAGTACTTCCACGACAAAATTGCTCAAGGGAAATCGCAGTCCAGCCTTCAAGAAGCTTCGGAAGATTACGACTTCATTCTCTTCGGGAGTAGGCACAATCTTCTCCCCATCATCTGCCCTCACAATAGACATGTCTCGAAAATACCTTCCCTTCATGGTATCAAGATGACTCTGTTTAATGCTCGATTTTCCGAAGACTATGTGACTTGGTCGCCACGGTCGATCTTCGGAGTCTTCACCCCCACTTTCTACATCATAACTGTCACTGTCACCAGTATCTTCAGATAAACCCTCCAAGGTCTCCCTAGTGATCTTCTCTGTATTGGTCTTTGCTATTGACTGAAGAAAGCCGAGATGCATCTCCTCAGAAAGGCTCAGCTTTGATTCAGCAACGACTTTCTTATCTTCAGACATCTTCGCAAACACTGAGAAAGTGCTCCCAGAACCGAAGCTTAAAAGTCTAAAAAAGCCAAGCAAGAGTTGTTGCGCACAGGCTAAAAGTCGGGTGAGCAAGAGCAGATGGCAAGAGAGCGTGCCAAATAAAATCGTGTTGAGCTCTTATTTATAGACCCAGTGCGTCGAAAACTGGAGGGTCCCGCTTGTCAAAGACTGTTGCTATTCTAGCAAAGGGAAGGTGTTTTTTCGGACCTTCGGCTTAAAGCCTTCGTCCATGTCGCAATATGAATTTATCATTCCAACAAATTAATATTGCGACGGGCTACTGTTGGGGGCTTTCGGCTTCCGAAGGTCCTCAAAAACATGATTTGACAATGTCTTCAAAGTGAAATATGTGAACAGGTATCTTCGGACATCAGATTATGGGTATACAAGTGTCTGGTCAAGACGAAGCTTGAGTGGGACGGAAGGCGATCATGACGAAGGATAAGATGATCACGAAGCTATGCGCAGAAAAGCTTCGGCATGACGACAGAAAAGAGGAACCGACTTAAAGATGAAAAGCCAAATTAGACCTCGAAGAATTATTATAGAGTTATTGATAAATGTAAAGGGCATTAATGTAATCCTACACGGGTTGCGTCCCGCGCCTATAAATAGATGAACAGTACTCCCGTACTGTTAACGCTGACTTGGCATTCGTTTTTTACATCACACCTGTACCTTTGCTTTCCGTCAATTCGAAGGTACATTTATAATTTGTTATTACAAATATGATAATGAAAATAAAAATGAGTTGATGATAATATCTGTATTATTATTCGTATTTCATGTATGAATTCTTTCTTATCATCTATCGAGCTTATGAAGGGTTTTTCCTTCATAACCTTCGTCCGGAATTCATTATATCCGAAGGGACATAATGTTTTGAAGGACGAAGGACTTTAACATTTAACACTTTTTATGTTGCCTTGTTCTTAACTCTTAGCATTTGAGAACAAGTCCCCAACATATACGTACCTGAAGTTGAAGATGTCGGGGCCAACTAGCATCATCACTGTTGGCCCCACATATACCATCATGCCTATGAGTGCGTCTTCGAGTGCGTGGAATACGCCAAGGTGGTCGTCAACTTTGAGGCACTTATCGTCGATTTGGAGAACCTCGCTAGAGAGGTGCCCGACCCCAAGAAGCACACCGACAACTTCGAGTAGGCCGAAGCCACAAAGACCATCCCCCTTGACCCTAACAGCTCCGTCGAGAAGGTACTGCAGATTGGCTCTCAGCTTGAGCCCAAATAGGAAGCAGTGCTCGTCGACTTTCTCTCCGTGAATGCCGAGGTATTTGCGTGGAGTCCCTCAGACATGCCGAGCATACCGAGGAAGTCGTCGAGCACTCCCTGGACATCCGAGCCAACTCCAGGCCGGTGAGGCAGCACCTGCGCCGATTCGACGAGGAAAAGCGCAAGGTCATCGGGGAGGAGATTCACAAGCTCTTGCGGCCGGATTCATCAAGGAGGTGTTCCTTCCTGAATGGTTAGCTAATCTTGTACTAGTTAGGAAATAGGGAGGAATATGGAGGATGTGTGTAGACTACTTTGGTTTAAATAAAGCATGTCCAAAAGTTCCTTACCCTATTCCTTGAATAGATCAAATTGTAGACTCCACTGCAGGATGCGAAATCATTTCCTTCCTTGATGCGTACTCGGGCTACCATCAAATCCAGATGAAAGAGTCCGACCAGCTCGTGACTTCTTTCATAACCCCGCAGGGCATGTACTGCTACACAACCATGCCCTTCGGGTTGCACAATGTTGGGGCCACGTATTAACGTTGCATGAACCGCGTGTTCGGCGACAACATAGGCTCAACGGTTGAGGCTGTTGACGATATAGTGGTTAAAACCAGAAAGGCTGTCAGCCTCGTCGCCGATCTAGAAACTGCCTTCGCGTGCCTCCGAGCCAAAAGTGTCAGCCTCAACCCCAAGAAGTGTGTCTTCAGCGTCCGAGGCATGCTTTTAGGGTTCATCGTCTTGGAGCGAGGGATTGAGGCCAACTCGGAGAAGGTCTCGGCGATCACAAGCATGGGGCCCATAAAAGATATCAAGGGAGTTCAGCGGGTCATGGGATGCCTTGTGGCCCTGATCCACTTCATCTCACGCCTCGGCGAGAAGGGTCTGCCCCTATATCGTCTCTTGAGGAAGACCGAGCGCTTCGCTTGGATGCCCGAGGCTAAAGAAGCCCTCGAAAACCTCAAGAAGCTCCTCTCCAACGCGCTCATCCTGGCGCCCCCTACCGAAGGGAGCCCCTCTTACTCTACATAGCCGCAACCACCAATATGGTCAATGCCACTATCGTAGTAGAGAGAAAGGAGGAGGGACATGCCTTGCAGGTTCAGAGGCCTGTATACTTCATCAGCGAGGTACTATTCGAGACGAAGATACGCTACCCACAAGTCCAGAAGTTGTTGTACGTGGTGGTCCTGGCTCGGTGGAAGTTGCGTCATTATTTCGAGTCTCATCCCATGACGGTGGTGTCGTCCTTCCCTTTGGGGGAAATCGTCCAGAGTAGGGAAGCCTTGGGCAGGGTGGCCAAGTGGGCGATCGAACTCATGTGAGAAACTCTCTCGTTCGCCCCTAGGAAGGCAATCAAATCTGAGGCCCTAGCTGACTTTTCTGGCCGAATGGACTGACACCCAATTGCCTACAACTTCAATCTAGGCCGAGCTATGGACCAAGTACTTCGACGGATCCTTGACAAAAACCGGGGCACGTGCTGGATTGCTCTTCATCTCACCCCTTGGTGTACATCTGCGATACGTTGTGCGGTTCAACTACGTCGTGTCCAACAACGTCGCCGAGTATGAAGCCCTAGTCAATGGTCTACGCATCACCATCGAACTGGGAGTTAGGCGCCTCGACGTCTGAGGGGACTCCTAGCTCGTCATTGACCAGGTGATGAAGAACTTGAGCTGCCATGACGCAAGAATGGAGGCTTACTATGAGGAAGTTCGGCACCTCGAAGATAAATTATTTGGCCTGGAGCTCAACCACGCCGCGCGCCGGTACAACAAGGTAGCAGACGAATTGGCAAAGATCGCCTCGGGACGGACTACGGTCCCCCTTAACGTTTTTCCAGGGACATCTACAGGCCCTTGGTGATGCCCAGCGAGGCATCCGAGCTCGCCCCCACGATGAAACGCCCCCGGTTGATGGGTCTAAGGCTATGCAGATCGATGGCGATAGTGATAGGGCCACCCCGGCCATGGACTGGAGGACACCTTACCTAGAGTACCTCCTCTGAGGAGAGCTCCCTCTAGGGAAGGCCGAGGCCTGACGCCTCGCCTGCCGAGAAAAAACCTTTGTGTTGATAGAAGACGAGAAGGAGCTATACCGATGCAACACTTTGGGAATACTCCAACGATGTATACCCATCAGCCAGGGGCATCAATTACTGGGAGAAATCCACTCGGGGGCTTGTGGGCACCATGTGATGCCTCGGACCCCGTTGGCAATGCCTTCAGGCAAGGGTTTTACTGGCCAACCGCGGTAGCTGATGCTATCAGGATTGTGCGGTCCTGCCGAGGATGTTAGTTCTACGCGAAGCCAATGCATATGCCAGCCCAAGCTCTATAGATGATCCCAATAACGTGGTCGTTCGCGGTGTGGGGGCTCGACCTCGTCGGTCCTCTACAGAAGGCACCAGGGAGCTTTACACACCTAATGGTCGCCATCGACAAATTCTCCAAGTGGATCGAGGTCCGGCTGAAAGTCGCCTAGAGGGGGGGGGTGAATAGGCGTAATCTGAAATTTACACTTTTAAACACACACTACAAGCCGGGGTTAGCGTTAGAACTAAAATCAAGTCCGGGAGAGAGGGGAAAACAAATCAAATGAGAATCAAGCGAATGAACGCGGTGATTTGTTTTACCGAGGTTCGGTTCCAAAGAACCTAGTCCCCGTTGAGGAGGTCACAAAGACCGGGTCTATTTCAACCCTTTCCCTCTCTCAAATGGTCACTTAGACTGAGTGAGCCTTCTTCCTTAATCTCATGGGTGACTAAGACCCCACAAGGACCACCACACACTTGGTGTCTCTTTCCTTGCTTACAAACCACTTGAGAGTAAGAATGGGAAAAGAAGAAAGGCAATCCAAGCGACAAGAACTCGAATGAACACAAAAATCTCTCTCTCACAAGCCACTAAGTGTTTGGAGTGAATTTGGGACTTGGAGAGGATTTGATCTTTTGTATTGTGTCTTGGAGTGAATGCTAGAGCTCTTGTATTGAATGTGATCTTCAAAAAACTTGGATGCTTGAAGTTGTGGTTGTTGGGGGGTATTTATAGCCCCAACCACTAAGGTAGCCGTTGTGGAGGCTGCTGTTGATGGGTGCACCGGACAGTCCGGTGCGCCACCGAACACTCAATGTTCAGTGTTCGGTGCGCCGCCACGTCACCCAAACGTTAGGGTTCTGGAGCAGTTGACCGTTGGCGCCTTTGTTTTCTTGTGGCACCGAACAGTCTGGTGGTGCACCGGACAGTTCGGTGCCCCTCTAACTCGTTGTTCTGACTTATGAGCGATAGTGTTGCTCACTGTAGCTCCTGTCAGAGTCGACCGTTGCGCGCAGGTAGTCGTTGCCCGCTGGCTCACCGAACAGTTTGGTGAATTATAGCGGAGCGCGCCTGCGTTTTCCCGAGAGTGGCTGGTTGACCCTTGTACGGTCCTGGTGCACCAGTCCACAGCACACTCAAGTTGTTTGCTCCATTTCAAATTGAGTCCCTAACTTGAATCTTTTATTGGTTTGTTGTGAACCTTATGCACTTGTAAAACATGTATTCTAGAGCAAACTAGTTAGTCCATATGTTTGTGTTGGACATTCAACCACCAAAATTAATTGTAGGAAAAGGTTAATCCTATTTCTCTTTCAATCTCCCCCTTTTTGGTGATTGATGCCAACACAAACCAAAGCAAATATATAAAGTGCAGAAATGATCTACTTTGCATTTTGGAATGTGCATAGGTTAATTGAAATTAAACCAATTGATAATCTTACTAGCATTTTCAAGATTTGAAATTTCTCCCCCTGTTTCAAATGCTTTTCCTTTTACTAAATAAAACTCCCCTGAATGAAATTCTCCTCTTAGCTTTGTCACACCCGGTTTTAGAAGGCAAACCGAATGCGAACCATGTACGTGCCAGGATCAGCAATTCACGTACACAGCAGTTACATAACATGGACATCATCACACAGTGCTCAAATAGTATTAAAAGGGAAATAGTCGATTACATCATATGTCTGAGACATCCACATAGTCTTTACAATAAATCAAAGTGCGAAAACGAAACGTAGATAAACGCGGCCTTCACAGGCAGCCGACTGGGGGTTGCCGCTAACCCACGCCTAGAACTCGTCGTAGTCTTGGAACTCCTGGAAGTCTCCTTCCACAGCTTCATCTTCTCCTGAGCAGTGGTTGCAATGCTGACAACCTGGGGATGGGGGGGGGTTGGTATGAAGAGCAAGGGTGAGTACACATCAACATACTCAGCAAGTATCCTGTTTGGCTGTAGTGGACTAGCTTTATGTGGGGGTAAGTCAAGCAGTTGCTTTTAGTTGGTCAGATTATTATTACTAGTAGAGAAAGCCAAGTTTTAGATTTATCCCACGTTATTACCCAAACGCACTCCTTTCCAAACGGAAAGAGTACCACTTACCATTACCAGAGTCAATACCAAGAACCATCCATCTCATTGCCATCTACAAATCCGAGCATCTCCGATCAAGTACCACTAATCATTGGAGCTCCCTTGGCCGCTCATAACCGCGAGCACGGCTGATATATCAGTTTTCAAACACTCTGCAGAGGTTGTGCACTTTACCCACAAGCCGTGATTCCCTTTCTGCCCGGAGATCATGACTCTCCATTGATCACTGCCAAGGTGACCCAGCAGGGCATCACTACGTAGCCTTTACAAAGATTCCCCGGGGCTTTAGCCACCCGTTAGGTTTCCTAAATGCACCGCACTCCTCCCCAAGGGGCGAACCCAAACGCAGAGCGAGCCGCATACACCGAGCCCCATTGACGGCACGACGGCTAAGCGAACTACACCCCAGATCCTCTAATTATTCAGCTAAGGGCACCCCATTCCACCCTCATGGTTGCACTGTTTTCCCGGGCGGTCATCCAAAGAACAGGTCCTTACGGAGAGGCACTCGAGAAACCGTTCGAGCCCCCTTAAAGGCCACAAGTGTAACATCATAATAAGAAGGGGGAAAACAGTGTATCATTGATCATTCTCATCATGTTCATTGATTGGAGTGGAGCAATAGCATAAGACTAAGCAATAATAATCCAACCCAAATAGGTAAACAAGGACATGTATAACAAAGCTAGTAAATCCTTAGGCATAAATGTGTAATGCGGGAGGTGAATTAAAGAATGAATAGGACAGAGATAGGTCAAGGGACACTTGCCTCCACCAACCGACTGCTGCTTAGGGGCTTCTCCTGCGAGTTCTTCGGGCTCTTCGACCGAATCGTTCTCTATGCGAGCGCAAACATACATACATCCACACATTTAATACAAAAGAACAGTACACCATACAATAGGATGCAATAAATAAACAGACGTTCCACGCGGGCTCGCAACTACGGTTAAGAGAGAAAGACGAAAAGACAGTCGAGAAACGATCACGTTACATTATTATGAATTAAACCACTCGCTCAATTGAAAGGCGTTAATGTAGACACTATGTTTAGCATAAAGTAAAGTCATGTTTCATGTCTAATCATTGTAAACAATTGAAGGTGAATGAAAGGGAGTGGTCGCACGTCGAGACGTACAACCCGACATTTAGCTTGCATTAAGAAGTAAACGACTCGCTGCGCGACAAAGCGCACAACGAGACACTTGCACTAATTATAAATAGACGTTAAGCATCGCACGACGAAGCGCACGACGACATACTCCAACAGAGCTGAATTTAAAATGGAACGTCGCTCGTTCTGACGCGCGACATCGCACCTTAAATAACCTGAAATTAAAATAGATCGTCGCGCGACGAAGCACGCGACACAACACTTTAATAAATATAAACTAAAAGAATCGTCGCGCGACGAAGCGCACGACGCAGCACGTCGACTAAACAATTTAAAAATAGAATAAAACGAGATTAAGCGTAGTGCGACTACGGTCGCACGCGCGAAAGCACGTTACGCGTGCCGAAAGCACGCGAACCGTGAGGCACGTGGGGCGCGAATCGCCGGGGCAGGGGCACGGGGCAGGGGCACGGGGCTAGGCACGGCCGCCGGGGCGCGCGACGAGGGCGCAGCCGTCGGGGCATGGCCGTAGAGCGGGGGCCTACGACGGGGCGGGCTCGGCGAAGCGAGGGCGCGACGGGCAGGGGCCGAGCCACTGGCGCCGGATGCGGGCAGGGAGCCGCGGGCGCGGGGCCGGTAGGGGCTCGCCGGGGGCAGCGCGGCTCGCCGAGGGGGCGCGGGGCTCATCGAGCGCGGGGAGGGGGCTCGCCGGGGGGCGTGGGGCAGTGCGGAGGGGCGCAGGGCGGGGGCGGCTCTCCGGGGCGGGCGCGGGGCGGCTCGCCGGGGGGGCGCGCGCGACCGGGATGGGGCGGCGCGGGGGCGCGCACGACGGGGCAGGGGGCGGGCGCAGGGAAGAGAAGGGGAGGGAGAGAGAGGAGAAGGGAAGGGGAGGGGAGCTCACCTCGGGGTCCAAATTCTGGTGATCGCTGTCTCCAATCCCTGGGGCACCACGTGGAGAGAGAGGTGGAAGAGGGAGAGGGAGGTTGCTGCGCGGGAAATCCAAATGAGAGAGGGAGAGGAGGAGGGGGCGCATGGGGGGGGGGGGAGGGGGGGGGGTGGGCGCCAGGGGCGCGCAGGGCCGGGCCGGGCTAGGCTGGGTTGGGTCGGGCCACTTCGCGGATCGAAACCCACGACCCAGTCCGAGACGCACGACACGAGCTTCAATCGCGAACCGAAAACCGAGACAGAACGAGACGAACACGCAATATCAGACAAAGAAATGTGCTTCGGCATGATGCAACACCCATGACACTTAGGTTTTTGTTCATACACGACACGGATACTTGTCACTATACTGGTTTGAAATTGGGAAGAAAGAGCGAAACAGGAAGAGAAAAGAGAGTAATGCCCGAATTTGGTGAGAGAAAAGAAGAAAAAATTCTACCCCCAAATTCAGGGTGTTACAAACCTATCCCCCTTAAAAGAATCTCGCCCTCGAGATTCAGGGTTGGCTAGCAAAAAGCTCAGGGTATTTGGCCATCAGATCATCTTCGCGCTCCCAAGTTGCTTCTTCCTCAGAGTGGTGATTCCATCTGACCTTGCACATTCTGATGGTCTTCCTTCGGGTGACTCTGTCTGCCGTCTCAAGGATTTGTGCTGGTTTCTCTGTGTAGGTCAAGTCCTCCTGAACCTCCAGACCTTCCACTGGCAACTGCTCTTCTGGCACACACAAGCACTTCTTCAACTGAGACACATGAAAGACATCATGCACAACAGAAAAATTTTCTGGCAGACTGAGCTGATAGGCCACTTCTCCACGCCTTGCGAGGATTTGATACGGACCGATGTAGCGGGGTGCTAGCTTGCCTTTGACTCCGAACCTTCTGACTCCTCTGATCGGTGACACTTTCAGATAGACGAAGTCTCCAACTTCGAAACTCAGCTCTCTTCTTCTTGTGTCTGCATAGCTTCGCTGTCTTGACTGTGCTATCTTCAGATTCTCTCGGACCATCTTGATGTTCTCTTCGGCTTCAAGCAGAATGTCTGGCCCAAACACTTGCTTTTCTCCAAGCTGATTCCATTGCAACGGAGTTCTACAACTCCTCCCATAAAGCGCCTGAAAAGGGGACATCTTCAAACTGGCCTGGTAACTGTTGTTATAGGAAAACTCTGCATAAGGCAATCTCTTGTCCCATCCGGACTGATCTTGCAACACACAGGCTCTCAACATGTCTTCAAGGATTTGATTGGTTCTTTCAGTCTGACCATATGTCTGCGGATGATAAGCTGAACTGAAATTCAGGTGTATGCCCAAGGCTTCATGCAACTGCTGCCAGAAATGAGAGGTGAACTGCGTTCCTCTGTCTGACACTATCTTCTTTGGCACACCGTGAAGACAAACGATCCGAGACATGTACAACTCTGTCAATACTGCACTGCTGTAGTTGGTCTTGACAGGTATGAAGTAGGTATGAAGTGGGCTGACTTGGTCAAGCGGTCCACTACTACCCAAATGGAATCGTAGCCGGCTCGAGTGCGAGGCAATCCGACTATGAAACCCATACCGATTTCATCCCATTTCCACTGAGGGATTTGCAACGGTTGCAACAATCCGGCTGGTCTCTGGTGCTCTGCCTTGATCCTTCGACAACTATCGCACATAGCCACATGCTCTGCGATTTCCCTCTTCATTCCGTACCACCAGAATTTCTTCTTCAGATCTTGATACATCTTCTCACTGCCAGGGTGAATCGAATAGGCTATCTCATGAGCTTCCTTGAGGATCAACTCCCGAATAGACCGGACATTGGGAACGCACAAGCGGTCTTTGAACCATATCACACCTTCTGCATCTTCCCGAAAATCTTTGCCTCTGCCGTCTAGAATCAGTCGCCGGATTTCACTGACCTTCTCATCATTCTTCTGCGCTTCTTTGATTTCCCGCTCCAGGGTAGGTTCCAACTCAATTGTGACTCCTCGCGAATTGTTCAGAAATCCGAGACTCAACCTGTCAAACTCCTTGGCCAACTCATAAGGCATCGAACGAGCGACCATCAGATTGACCTGACTCTTCCTGCTTAAAGCATCTGCCACTACGTTCGCTTTGCCTGGATGGTAATGGATCTCCAACTCATAGTCTTTGATCAGCTCTAACCACCTTCGCTGCCTCATATTCAACTCTGACTGAGTGAATATGTACTTCAGACTCTTGTGGTCTGTGTAAACATCGCATTTCTATCCATACAGGTAGTGCCTCCATGTCTTCAGTGCGTGAACCACTACTGCCAACTCTAGATCAGGGATTGGGTAATTCTTCTCATGAACTTTCAGCTGTCGGGACGAGTAAGCCACAACTCTTCCCTCTTGCATCAACACACATCCCAAACCAGTGTAACAAGCATCGCAATACACCGAGAAGGGCTTGTACACATCAGGCAAGACTAGGACATGCGCTGTAGTCAACTTCTCTTTCAGCGCTTCGAAGGCCTCTTAACATTTCTGAGTCCACTTGAACTCAACTTTGTTGCCTAGCAACGCTGTCATTGGTTTTGCAATCTTCGAAAACCCTTTAATGAATCGCCGATAATATCCGGCCATTCCAATGAAGCTCTTGATTCCTCGAGCATCTGTTGGCGCTTTCCAGTTCAGAATGTCTGCCACTTTCTTCGGATCCACAACCAATCCTTCTTTGTTGATTATATGACCCAAGAACAGGACTTCACTGATCTGGAACACACACTTGCTCAACTTTGCATACAACTGGTGCTCTCGCAATCTCTGCAATACCATCCTCAAATGACTTGCGTGCTCTTCTTCGCTTTGAGAATAAATCAGAATGTCATCGATGAATACCACCACAAACTTATCGAGATAGTCCATGAATACACTGTTCATTAGGTTCATGAAGAATGCCGGTGCATTGGTTAGACCGAAAGACATCACTGTGAACTCATACAACCCATACTTGGTAATGAATGCCGTCTTCGGAATGTCTGAAGGTCGGATCCTGAGTTGATGATAACCTGACCTCAGATCAATCTTGGAGAACACACTGGCTCCTCTCAACTGGTCGAACAGATCTTCTATTCTGGGCAAGGGGTACTTGTTCTTAATTGTGACTTCATTCAGAGCTCGATAATCGATACACATCCTTTTGGTGCCATCTTTCTTCTCCACAAATAGGACAGGGGCGGCCCAAGGCGAGGTGCTTGGCCGGATGTAACCTTTCTCTGACAGTTCATCAATCTGCTTCTTAAGTTCAACCAACTCTGGTCCAGATATTCTGTAAGCTCTCTTAAAGATAGGGGCAGTTCCAGGAAGAAGCTGTATGGCAAACTCAACTTTCCGCTCTGGTGGCATACCCGGTAAGTCCTTGGGAAACACATCTAGAAACTCAGACACAATCTTGATCCTCTCAATTGGGTCTGCTTCACTGCTATCGACAGCCATCTGATAACAACTTCCTTTCTTCGGCTCAGGCGGGACTAACTCGGTCACCACTTCCTCTCCTAGTGGGGACACCAACTTGATTGTCCTCTTATCACAACTGATAACTGCCTGATACTTATCTAACCAATTCATCCCTAGGATGACATCTATTCCCTGAGTACCCATTACTATGAGGTTAGCGGGAAACACTATCCCCCTTATTTCCACACATACATTCAAACAAATGCTATCAGCTCGAATTCTACCACCGGCTGAGTCAATTTGAATGGGGGTTGACATGGTAGTAATTGGAAGATTATGTGCTTCTACCCATGATGCAATAATGAAAGAATGCGTTGCTCCAGTATCAAATAACACTTCTGCAATATGGGAGTCGACTGGGAACATACCTACTATCATGCCGGGGGTCTCCTAAACTGCTTCAGCCTCCAAGTGGTTCAGTCTCCCATGATTATAGCGCGGCTGAGAGCGGTTGCCTGCTCCGGGCTGAGACACATTCTGCTTTGCTGGGGCATTGGGGCCTGACTGCTGCTGGGCTGCCTTCTTCGGACATTGCATCACCCAGTGGCCTTGCTCTCCACAGTGGAAACATGCTCTGTTCCCAACCTGAGCTGGTGCTGCCTGACTGTTATGCTAGGCTGCTAGGGCAGGAAGACGAGGTGTCTGCTGATTCTGCCTCTGAAATTGACCTCCTCCTGACTGATTGTTCTGACGATTCTGATACTGGTGCTGAGGATACTGCTTTGGAACTGCTGATGCTGCTGAGGTGGACGCTGGTTCTGCCTGAACTACTGAGGTTGATTGCCTGAGAAACGAGGACGATTGCTGCTTCCAGGCTGGGGTCCACTGATCTTGCGCTTACGATCCTCCATCTCCTTACGCTTCCTCTCTGTCATGATCGCTCTGTCAATCAGGTGCTGGAATGTCGGGAAGGTATGATTCATCAGTTGATACTGAAGAGGGTCAACCAAGCCTCTCAGGAAACGGTACTGTCGCTTGGCGTCGGTGTTGACATCCTCAAGAGCATAGCGAGACAGCTGCAGAAACCTGTCTCGGTACTCACTGATAGACGATGACCCTTGCTTGAGGGCCAGGAACTCCTCCTTCTTCACTGTCATCAGATCTGCAGGAACATGGTACTGACGAAAGCTACCTCTGAACTCTTCCTAGGTGATGGTGTCGGGGTTGGCATGGGTGGCGAGATAAGACTCCCACCATGACGGAGCTGCTCCTCTCAACAGACGGGGACCATACAGGACTTTCTCCCTGTCGTCACATTGAGCGGTATGCAACTCTCGCTCCACAGTGCGCAGCCAGTCTTCAGCATCCATGGGGTCAGAAGAGTGAGCGAACGTTGGTGGATGACCTCTCATGAATTCAGCACGCTTGTCCCTGGGCATCTGAGGCATCTGAGGCTGAGGTGGTGCCTACTGCTGCTGTTGAATGGCGGCTAGAGTCTGACCGATGGCTTGAACTTCTTGAGTCTGCATTAGGAACATCTGCTTGATCGACATCGGGGGTGGGGGTGGTAGCTGCTGTTGCTGGGGTACCTCTTCCTGTTGAGCGGCTTGCTCCTGCTGAGCACGCCTTCCTCCTCTGCGCCTGTTCTCTGACATCTGCAGAATGCAACCATACATCAGAACTGATCTTGCAAATCTTGCAGCATAAGAAAAGAGCATAGAATTCTTCAACAACCCTGAACAGACGAGCATCTTCACTGATCTCCAACACAGACCACACAGCTTCTCAGATAAAGAGGAAAGTGGAATAAAAGGTTTCCCAACTAGATAACTAACTCCATTAATATAATAGGTAAACCAAAATGCAGGGGATACCCACACTCTGGTGACAGTCATTACAAAGATCCAAACCAAACATAGTTCATCATGACCATCATAAATGCATAGGATATAGCAAACTACCCTATCTAACTAAGACTAACTAAGAGCGAGACTAACGCTAGGACTTTATGTAACACCCCAGGTGTTACCTTGGCTAGAGCCCACCTTGGCACTAGAAGCTGTGATCACAAGGGGTAAAGGCTTAGGGCAACACACAAGAACTTGGAGATCAAGTGCTAATAAAGTTGCCAATGACATAAGAAGCATTACTCTAATCCTTGCACACTTACTACCTTGGATAAGAGGGGAGAAGAACCCCAGACCTCTCCTAAACCCTATCTCCCAAAAACCCTAGGTAAGAAGGAAAAGAGAGTGAACAAGTGTGCAAAGCATGAGTAAATTTTACCCAAACCTTAACTAACCTAGTAACCATCAATTAGGGGAGGGAAATAGTGCAAAAAGACCCCTGGAGAAACCCCAATTCAAATCTCCAAGTGGAAAGGGAGCTAGAGCTCTCTATTTCCTTCTAAGTCAAATTCTAACCCTAAGTTAGAGTTCAACCGTGTTCACTTTGAAGATGGCGCCAAAACCACTTGGGTTCTATACCAAAAATGTGGTATACCACTTGAGGCACCCCCTGGAAAAAGTGGAAGCCGAGACTCGGACGTTTGACATCTCTTGACATCAGTTTTGTCGCATTGTGGGCAGTGAGACAAGCCAGATTTGGCGCCCGTCTATCTCCTGATCTAGGGCGTATCCTCCATTGGAACTCACACATGTGAGATAGCCCTAGGTGCCAGGAAGAGGTCTGCGCCGGATTCATGGCAAGATTCGCACGTTTGCGATCTCTGGAGACGTTTGAACAATGGAAGAAACACACCTCCACGTGTTCGACGCCTTCTACCCGCGCCAGAGCACGCTCACGCGCGCCCCCGCATGCCCAGCGCCGCGCCCGAGCCAAGCCAACGCCATGGCCCGCGCCCGCGCTTATAAAACCCTCCCAGACTTAGATTGTACCCTTCCGCGCACCCTCAAACCTCACCGGAGTCTAGCTCGTCGCCGTTTGCCCGTGCGCAGCGAGTCCGCGGCCGCCCAATCCCTCTGCCACCGTAGACCGGCCAGTGGAGCCATTCCCAACCCCGGCCAGCCCTCGGAGAAGACTGTGCACACCTCCGTGAGGCTCCTCGAGCGAGGAATCGGAGTTTGCTTCGCCGGAGAGGCCAGTCCACGCTCGCCGGAGCTCTCAACCCCGCCGGAGTACGTGGACCGGGTAAACCACTCCACCATCCTTCGATTCCTTGTGCACACGGTCGCTACGTTACCCCGTGAAGCTCACCTTGCCCTCGGATTGAACCAGTTCGCCGTGGTTTGGCCGGTATACTCGCCGCCGACGAGGACGCCCGCCTGCACGCGTGGACCGGGCGATTCCGGCCATCCCCGACGTCAAGCCGTACCTCGACGTGACCGCCAGAGTCTCCCCGAGCCAACCCCACCCTTCGCCGGACCTCCCTCGCCGCCGGTAAGCCGCGCCACCCTTTTCTTTCCCGGGGTTACTGTTTGCATAAGGGGAAGGACTGCGGGTGAGAGGGAGAGAAGGTCAGGGGGTTTTGTGAAATGTCAGAGACACAGGGGAATAGTGGCGTGGGGGTAGATTTGCGAAGGTGGATTTAGTTTAAACCCAGGGACCTCGGTGTAAACTGTTTTTCCAGAAAACCTTTATTAAATCTATTTTTAAATTGGACAGAAACTTTGAAAATGCATAACTTCTGTTTAAATCATCCAAATTTGGTCAAATTAATTTTGTCAGACTCTAAATAATGTAACCTACTTAAGAAAAATATAAAACCCCCTATGTACTATAGAAAACTTTAAAGCTCTGATTTAATTATAGTTTTGACCAAAAGCTTAATAATAGAGCCAAAATTAGTTGCACTGTTTGACTGGGGTTAGAAAATTTTTGAGAAGTTTGTATCTACCTACTAAACCAAATAAAAATGTTAAACCTCTCTGTCCACTCCATTAAGTTAGTTTTTACCCCTTATTTTATAATATGCTTAAGGGTAAGAAAAATAGAAAATGTAATCTAATTAATGGACCAGAGAGTACCTCTATTTTTGTTAGGATACTTATTTAATGTAGTTCACTCGAAAAATATATCATGCCCTGTTTTAGTATAAAATAAGTAGGATCCCTTTTGTTTTAATAAAACAAGTGAAACTTAGAAAAACTCTACAAAAATAACCCCAAGGTAAAAACACCCCCACCCTTGGGATAACTAATGTTTTATTAATAAGAACTTAGGAAAAATAGGAAATCTGCTGTTTGACATTTTTCAAATAATAATGTAGTAGAAAGTGCCTTTTTGACATTAAACTTAAGAAAATCATAACTAAATAACCACCCCTTAGTTTTCTGTGATTTTTAGCACAGAAACCTATTATTGCTATGGGATGCCAGCAAAATTAATCTTTAGGACAGAACCTACCCCTAACTAAGAGATATAGTGTAAAGTGGCCCATTTTGTAAAACTCTTGTCATTTTTGCTTAAAGCCTAGCTTTTGTACTTTAAGCCTCAAATTCTTAAGACAAGCTAGAATAGCAAGTGACAACCCACTGTAATTTTTACAGTATTTTTGGAAATTATTAAAACACTGTCGTAGTTCAAACCTACACTAGAAACCCTAAATGGAAGTTAAAGAAAGGAAAATGAATAATGGAAATTAATGTCGTCCCAAAACCTTTATAAAATTGTCCACTGAAATCTATAAAGACAATACCAATCCACTATGTTATCCTAAAAGAAAACCTAAGCCTAAAAGGTAATAAGTCTATGTATATGTATACCACTAGAAGCCCCACATAACTTGGAAACCCTAAGTTAATTCTTGACTTAGTTTCTTTAGCTTAATGTTCTTAAATCTTGCATAATCATGACATACATGTTCATTGCATTTCGATAGACTGTAATCTTGCTGACGGAGAGTACATCCTCGTGCCGGAGCAAGGAGCTGCTCAGGAGGTAGCCCCAGATCCAGCACCCGAGCCTGCACCCGAGGACCTGTCTGCCACTGCTTTGGAAGGCAAGCCCCGGTTTTATGCATAACCCGTTAATTATGTGTTGGAACTTGCTCTCAGCAGCAAGGGGGCCAACAAGGGTGAACAGTGGTGACAACAGGGTTACGTGCTCGGGGGCAATAGCTCTGTTAATCTAGCCTCTCACGGGCACTGTGCGGGGGTATTTATAGGTATCTGAGTGCCCAGCGCCTTGTGTTAAGGACGCATGTGCCCTCAGACACCTAGTTTATCCCCAGAATATTCCCATAAAGCAGGGTTACAAGCTGTAATTACAAGTATGCCTTTACAAATTAGGCCCGTAACACAAAGGCGGCCACGCAGGGCCCGTTACAATGGGCCAGATCACACGTGGGCCTTAGGACTGAACGAGGCCGCACCGCGGGAAGGCGTCGCCGCAGGCCTTCGTCAAAGTGCCGAATGGAGCGAAGGGTGTCCCTGCCCGCTTTGTCTCTGTCAGACCAGCGACTGCGGCGGAGGCCTCGAGCGAAGGGTGGCGTCTTTGCCTTCGCCCCAACATTTGCCCTCCGAGGGACCAGTTCGACAAAGTCACCTGGTGCCGAAGACGTCGCTAGATGGCGGAGACGCTGCCCTCGCTCGAAGTGGTTCCGCGGGGGTTTTTGATGTGACCGTTGATGGACGGCGTACTGTTGGATTGCGGGTTTCCCGAAGCGTCGCGCCCTGTCGGATTGCGGGTTTCCCGAAGAGCCGCGCCCTGCCTATAAAAGGGGGCGGGGGTCGGCACTGTTTGAACTTTGCCTTCCGCGCTCCGTAAAAACCCTAGCCGCCCGCCGTCTTGCTGCTCCTCTTCCTCCGCTGCTCCTTTTGCTCGCCGGAGTTCTGGCTTGAGTGAAGCAGACCGCCCGCCGCCGCCGACGGTACGTAGCAATGCCGTCCTCTTCTTCTTCCGCCGACACTACACCGCCGGCCGCCGCCTCGTCTGAGGAGACGTTGAGTAGCGTGATGGTGGAGGAGTTGCGCGCCGGCGACTCTGTTGATTTTGGTGTGTCACGGATGACGTCAGCCCGCGTTGAAGATATGCAGCGGTTGGGCTACTTTGGCGGCGGAGTTGCTCGTGCTCCGGGGACGGAGGAAGTCCCCGAGCCGGAGGGTGAGTTGGTCGTTTTCGAGGCGTTCTTCACCGCCGGTCTCCGCTTGCCTGCGCACCAGTTTGTTGGCGAAGTCCTGCGTAGATTCAATGTTCAAATACATCAGCTGACACCGAATGCCATGGTGGCGCTGGCGAAGTATGTCTGGGCGACGACTTCGTACGGTGGACAGCCGTCGGTTGAAGTTTTTGCGAAGAATTATTGTTTGCATTGGCAGAAGAGGATGGTTGGGGATGGAGTTGCCCAGTTCGGGTCATGCACATTCACGCCGAAGACCGGCAAGACCACAATGCCAGTAGTGGAGTTGGTTCCGTGCGCCCGCAACAAGTGGGGCAATTGGAATGAATTTTGGTTTTACGTTGCTGAGGGTACTGTCGAAGACCATGAGGGACTCCCCGTGTCTGAGTTGTGCTCTCATTATTACTCTGCGTATCCGCCTTTTGAAGTGGCAGAAGAGGATGCAGATGAAGGGGCCCTTCGGTGCGCCGCCGGTCAGAGCAGTGGGCGTGATTTAGTTGAAGAGTTCGTGGCGTACGGGGTCTGGCCCTTGGCGCACGGCTGGGCGCTGGGCGAAGTGTGCCCTCGCCAGATGCCTTTTCACGGAGGAAGGGTGGTGCGAAGTCCTGCCTTCGCACTGAATTTGCGAAACCGTGACCCGACCGCCTTTGTGCGTGATGCGGAGGACTTGGCGGTGCGGCTCGTGGGACGTTACGTGCCGAGGACGGAAGGCCAGCGCAGCTTTGATATCCGCGGGTCAAATGACCGTTTGAACAGGGTCTTCGAATTAAATCAATTGCCGTACGACGGCTATCCGGGTCAAGACGAAGCGGACCGCCGTGGGAAGAAACCGGCGGTGGAGACTGGAGGCGACCCTGCGCTGGCGGTCGCCCCCTCCTCAAAAAAGAGAAAATTAGGTACTGCGATGGGAGGACTTGGGGTGTCTGATAGTTTTGCTAGAGAGTTAATGAGGACGTGTGCGGCCCCGGGGGAAAGGATGTCTTCGCCCGAGCTCCGGGAGTCTTCGGCTCGGATGCTGAGGGTTACCGGGGGTTGCTGGCCTAGAAATGTTCCTATCCCCTGCGCGGCTGAGGAGGACTGTTTTACATCTCGTATGGTTCATCAGTGGAGAGTTTTTCCTTATGGGCGAAATATCGGTGCTGTTGTGTGGGCAGTGATGGACAAGGATCGCCAAGGGGCGGCGCAAAAACGCCAGGCGACTGTCAGGATTCACGAAGCTCGGCCGAAAAGGCAGCGGGGAACTGTGAAGGCTGCGGCCTCCGGCGGAGGCAAGCCGCTGCTGGCGGCGAAGGCGGGCGCCTCTGCACCTAGCAAGGCGCCGGAGGCAACGGCGGGCGCCGGAGGCTCCAAGTCAACGAAGGTGGTGCCACCGGCCAGCGGAGTGGCGGAGGCTTCGAAGGCGGCCCGAGCGCTGTCGTTGGCGGGCAAGCGTGTTGCCGACTTCGGCACCGATATTACTGTGGACGACTATCTTGGTGGTAAGGCGCTGGCCTATTATTATTATTTTTTTTTAATTTGTTGACGCGTTGCAGGGCCGGACGAGGGCCAGCTTGCTATAGTTGCGCCTGGCGCGGCGATCGCGACGGCCGCCATAGTGCCGAAGGCGAGGGGCGAGGCGCTTGGCGCCGGAGGCGAGGTGTCGGCCCTCGCGTTGGTCAGGGACGAGGCGGGCGTGGCGACCCGCCGGCTGAAGGGAGTGACGGAGGCGCTGAGTCAGGCGACGGAGGCGCTGAGTCAGGTCCGCTGAGCTATACTCTTCCCCCCTCTTTTTTTTACGGCAATGGCCTTACGTGTGCTCTGCAGGTGGCTGACTTCACCAGCCGTACTGCGTCGGGGGCCCTTACGGCAGCTTTGTCTGCCAAAGTCGAGAGACTTCGGACGCAACATGCTGACGCTGTTCGTGAAAAATCGGCCTCCGACAGCAAGTGCCGTAAACTGGCGGACAGGGTGGCCGCCCTGGAGAAGGAGAAGGCTGACCTCCGGCGCCAGCTGGCGGGGGAGAGGAGGGAGGCCAACGAAGCCATCGCCAAAGAGCAGGCAGCGCAGGCGGAGGCCAAGCTGGCGCGGGCGGAAGGCAATATTGCCAAGGAGCTCGCCGGACATCTGCAGGAGCGGCTTACTGCTCTGGAGAGCCGCACGAAGGGGGCCGAGGCCACGATTCGAGCGGAGGCCGAACGGACGCGCACACAGCTTATGGCTACATATCGCGAGCTGGGTGCGCGGACCGGTGACTTCGAGGTGCCGGAGCGAGAGCCCGGGCTTCGCTGTCTGGAATGGGTGCAGGAGGAGCTGCAGGAGCTCCCCACTGTCTTGGGGGGGGTTAATGTCGTTCACCTCCCTGGTCACCTGCGAGGGGGCGATGAACGCACTCTCTCACGAAGGGTGCCGGCACTTTGAGGCCTTCGACCAGGCAGATGAACATTTTGGGCAAGATATCTATAAGGTCGAAGACCCCGTGGTGAAGGAATCCGCTGGGGCCCTCTATGACCAGATGTGGGGTCTGTACGGTCGTGAGGTGGTCAGGGAGCGGGCTGAGGCTGCGAGGGCTCAGGTAACGTTGTCGTTTGTTCGGTGTTTGCTGGATGTGGTCTGTGCGTGTGTTTGCTGAATTTTTGTGTGTTTTGTCTTAGGCGGAGCGTGGCGAGCGGGTGGACGACTTCGGGGCGCTGAACAGCGCGCTGCCTGACCCGGAGCCGACCCCTGCGGAGGCCGCGACTGAAGTCGCCCTGGAACCAACCCCGGAGACTGCGGAAGACGCGCCAGGCGCCCCCACATCTGCTGCGGCTGGCGAAGACCTGCCCCCAAAGGTGGCCGAAGGCGCGCCTGATGCCCCCGCAGCTGCTGTGCCGATCGCTGAAGATCCCGCGGCGGTGGTGGCGGAAGCAGCGGCGGAGCCAACGGCGGAGGCTCCCGCAGCGGCAGGGCCTTCGCAGGTGGCGTAGTGGGTGTTTAGGGTTGGGGAATTTTTGGATGTTGTGCTGAATTTTGGTTGCTGCGCAGGTTCAAGATTTTGGGCCTGCGCACGCAACCGCTACTACTGAGTTTTTGGCGGCTTCGACCGCGGAAGGTGGGAATGAATATGGTGGGTCTGTACCTGAGTTTTTTGATTTTACTGACTCTGGGAGCTCGGTTGAGTGGACTGAGGAGTCGTCGGAGGAGGACTTGGATTATTTTGCGGCCTTGGACGTGGCTGCGGCGGAGGCTTCGCCACACGTCGCGGACGCGCCAGACGTGCCAGGTCCTAGCACCGGGCGCCGACAACGAAGGGCGGTTGCAAAGCGTAGGGTTAGTGCGGAGGAAGGGGCTCGGCTTCGCGTGAGTAGGGCTGGTCGGCAGGAGCTGCTGTCTTTGCCGGCCGCCGCGGGTGCAGGGGAAGGGGAACTGCGAAGTCTGTTTGCGGGTGAGGAGCTTAGGATAATGTTATTTAATTATAGGGAGATGGGAATTATTCCTAAGGTTGAGCCGATGTAGAGTGTGGTGCCCTCGCTTGTATATGTGTAAGGGCTTGTAAGATGAAGTTGTGTGCCCTCGCGTGCCTGTGCCTGCGAGGGCGTTGTGTACTTTGTCTGGTATGGTTGGCTATGCTGTGCTGGTGTGATTATAGTCGGTCTTAGCGCGGATGGTTTGATGCTGTCGTTTCTGTTTTTGTTGTACTAGTTCGGCTGCGCCCTTAGGCGGCTTCTGCACGGAGTCTTTGCAATAGACTTCGGGTTTATTCGCACTTGTTGTGCTAGTCCGGCTGCACCCTTGGGCGACTTCCGCGCGGATAGTCTTCGCGATAGACATCGGATTTTTTCGCACTTGTTGTGCTTAGTCCGGCTGCACCCTTAGGCGACTTCTGCGCGGATAGTCTTCGCGATAGACATCGGATTTTTTCGCACTTGTTGTGCTTAGTCCGGCTGCACCCTTAGGCGACTTCTGCGCGGATAGTCTTCGCGATAGACATCGGATTTTTTCGCACTTGTTGTGCTTAGTCCGGCTGCACCCTTAGGCGACTTCTGCGCGGATAGTCTTCGCGATAGACATCGGATTTTTTCGCACTTGTTGTGCTTAGTCCGGCTGCACCCTTGGGCGACTTCTGCGCGGACTTGTCGCACGCGAGGGTGGCTAGCGCTTAGCCTCGCGGTGACTTCGAATTGGTCGAATGCCGAAGACCGTTGTCGCGGTCTTTTTTCGACACATGTTTTTGCGGGGGATTTTTCTCACATATATTACATGGCTCCGCCTCGTTAAAAACCTCACCCCCCGTGAGGAAAAGAGTGCGGGCCGGTACAAGATTGTTTGCGGCGAATTACAAGGGCGAAATCAGCCCTAAATGGGTCAAACAAAAAATTTGCGAAGGTTGTCGATGTTCCAGGAGTGCTCCAGGTCCTCGCCATTTGGCGTTGTGAGCCTGTAAGCGCTGGGGGAAGCTTTTGTTTTGACTATGAAGGGGCCCTCCCACTTGGGCTCCAACTTGCCCTTGGACTCCGTCCGAGCTGTTCGGACGAGTACGAGGTCCCCCTCGCTGAACTCCCTCGGGATGACTGCGTGGTCGCGCCATGCTTTGGTCTGGGCTTGGTATTTGTTTAGGGCCTGTAGGGCGAAGACCCGGTCTCCGTCAATGAGATCTTTTGAAGTTGGCTCGTCCACGTCGGGGACGGCTGACGGAACTGTACGCGGGGACCCATGCTTTATTTCTTGCGGGGTCATTGCCTCCAATCCGTATAGAAGGCGGAAAGGAGTGAACCCGATCGCCCTGCACTCAGTTGTGTTTAGCGCCCAGACTGCCTCCGGTAATAAATCGGTCCATCTGCCTTTTTTTCATCGAGGAGCATCTTCTTGACAGCCGTGAAGATTTTCCCATTGGCACGCTCCACGACCCCGTTGGACTGCGGATGATAGACTGAAGCGAAGGCAAGCTTGGTGCCGACGGAGAAACAAAAATCCTTGAAATCTTGGCTGTCGAACTGCTTGCCGTTGTCAACTGTTAGCTCGGACGGTACTCCGAAGCGGGAAACAATGTTCTGCCAGAAGAATTTTTGGGCAGTCTTTGATGTGATTGTGGAAACAGCCCTCGCTTCAATCCATTTGGTGAAGTATTCGACGGCTACGAAGGCGAACTTAAGGTTCCCCTGAGCGGTGGGCAGGGGCCCGACAATGTCTAGGCCCCAGCGCTGGAGAGGCCATGTATGGGCGATCAGCTTTGTATATTGCGAGGGGTTGCCTGACCGAGGAGAGAACTTTTGGCAGGCTTCGCAGGACCTTGTGACTCGATTTGCGGCGCAGATCATTGCAGGCCAGTAAAACCCTTGTCGGATCACCTTGGCAGCCAGGGCCCTTGGCCCTGCGTGCGAGCCGCATGTGCCACTGTGGACTTCGCGTAGGATCTGCATGCCTTCGGTTTCGGTGACGCATTTAAGCATTGGCTGACTGACCCCTTTCTTGTATAATTGGCCCTCAATCAGTGCGAAGTCCCGGCTTCGATGTCTGAGGCGCTTTGCCTCACTGACGTCCGTTGGATGATAGTACCCCTGTAGGAACAGGGTTATTGGTGCCCGCCAGTCTTCGGTCATGATTAGGTTGACTATGCGGTGGCCCTCACTATCATTAGTTATTTGGAGCCCTTCGGGGCTCCGGACGGCTGGCGTGCCGATGGTGTGAAAGAACACGTCGGAGGGCAGGGGCTCGCCCCTGGCGGCGACCTTGGCTAATGCATCGGCCTCCTCGTTCTTGGCCCTATCCACATGCTGTAAGGTGAATCCCTTGAACTGTCTCTCGAGGCTTCGAATAGCCGCGAGGTATTGCATGAGCGCGGGGTCTTTTGCTGCGTAGTCTTTCTCGACCTGGCCGGCAACTATCTTGGAGTCTGTCTTGATGATACATGTGGTGACTCCGAGGGCCCTTAGCTTGCGGAGGCCGAGGATAACCGCTTCATACTCTGCTATATTGTTTGTGCATCTGTCGGACTCCAGAGCGAAGTTGAGGCGTGCTGCGTATCTGTGTTTGACTCCGGCTGGTGAGGTGACGACTGCAGCGACGCCTGCCCCCGCATGGCACCATGCGCCGTCGCAATGGATGGTCCAGACCTTCTCTGTGGACGGGTCCGGCTGTGTTACTGGCCCAGTCCAGTCGACGACGAAGTCTGCCAGGACTTGCGACTTGATGGCTGTCCTGGGCTCGAAGCTGATGTGGTAGCCGGAGAGTTCGGCTGCCCACTTGGCAATCCTCACTGATGCCTCCGGGTTTCTGAATAGTTCGCCGAGCCCCCTGTCTGAGGTGACGCGGACCTTGAATGCTTCAAAGTAATGGCGCAGTTTGCGCGAGGACATAACAACTGCGTAGGCAATCTTCTCCAGCTCCGTCATGTTGCATTTGGACTGTGTCAGGACCTCGGAGACATAGTAAACAGGGCACTGCCTGACTGCGCCCCCGACTGTCTGCTCCTGCACTAGTGCCGCGCTGACCGCGTGCGGCGAAGCCGCGACATAGAGCAATAGGGGGAGCGAGGAGTCGGGGCTTGTGAGGATGGCCAGCTCCGACAGGTACTGTTTTAGTGAGGCGAAGGCCGCTGCTTGCTCCGGTCCCCAGGCGAAGTCTTTCGCACCGCGGAGTGTTTTGAGGAAGGGGAGACTTCGCTCGGCGGACCTGGAGATGAATCTGTTGAGAGCGGCCAATCTGCCTGTCAGACGCTGGACGTCCCTGGCGGACTGTGGAGGCGACATATCGACGATGGCCTGGATCTTGGTTGGGTTGGCCTCGATGCCGCGGTGGGACACCAGGTAGCCCAATATCTTGCCCTGGCGAACACCGAAGACGCACTTTTCCGGGTTTAGGCGGAGTCGTGCATCTCGCTTGTTCGCGAATGTCTCGGCCAGGTCGGCGAGATGGTCCTCCTTATTCTTGCTGGCGACGACGATGTCGTCCACATATGTAAATATATTTCTGCCAACCTGCCCTTCGAGTACTGTTTTGGTTAGTCTGGAGAAGGTGGACCCGGCATTCTTGAGACCCTCCGGCATTCTGACAAAGCAATAAGTGCCGAAGGGTGTTATAAAGCTGGTGCTAGCCTTGTCTTCCTCCTTCATGTATATCTGGTGATAACCGGAGAAGCAGTCGAGGAGAGACATGACCTCGCATCCGGCCGCGCTATCGACTATTTTGTCGATCCGCGGCAACGGGAAATTGTCCTTCGGGCAGGCCTTATTGAGACTGGTGAAGTCTATGCACATTCGCCATTTCCCGCTTTTTTTCTGCACCATTACAACATTGGAGATCCACGTGGGGTAAGCCACTGGCTCGATGAATTTAGCCTCCAGAAGGCGGTGCACCTCCGCCTTGGCGGCCTCTGTCTTTTCGTCTGACATTTTGCGAAGCCTCTGCTTTTTGGGTCGCACCGAAGGGTCAATTCCCAAGCTGTGCTCAATTATGGATCGGCTGACTCCGACCAGATCGAGGGCGGACTAGGCGAAGACATCTTTATTCTTGGCCAGGCAGCAGAGAAGTTTCTCTTCTTCAAGTGAGGTGAGGTCTTCGCTGATAGTGATTGTCTGCTTGGGCGTGGCCTGATCGAGGGGGACAGTCTTGGTCCCGTCTTGGCTCTGCAACTGTGCCTTGTCGTGCTGCTTATCGGTTGGGCTGACGGGCACGGGGACCTCGCGCTGGGTCGTGAGACAGTGTACGTTCCTCTGACCAGGCACGAAGTCCCGCTCTATGTTGCGCGCCGTCTGCTGGTTGCCGTAGATTGTAATGGAGCCTAGCGGACCTGGTATCTTCATACATAGGTACAACCCGTGGATGGCAGCTTCGAACTTATTGATGGAGCCCCGGCCCATGATGGCGTTGTATGGATATACCATGTCGACAATGTCGAAGGTTACTTGCTCACTTCGGGCATTGGGTGCTACACCGAAGGAGAGGGGCAACTCTATCTTGCCAACTGGAAAGGTGCCCTTGCCGCCGAAACCATACAAAGGGTTGTCCGAAGGCTTCAGCAAGCTGTGGCTTATACCCATGCGGTCGAAGGCGTGGAGGAAGATGATGTCCGCCTGACTGCCGTTGTCGACTAGGACTTTGTGTAAGTCCCAGCCTGCCACGCTGCAATTGATGACCATAGCGTCAATGTGGGGGGCGCTGCGCAGGTCGACGTCTCGTGCGTCGAAGGTTAGCGGTATGTGGGACCACTTCGTCTGCACGACTGGGCCGGTGACGGCGACGTGGTTGATGCTGCGGTAGTGGTCCCGCTTCTGCCGCTTGGTGTCGAAGTCGGTGCTGGACCCCCCTGTTATCATGTGAATGACTCCGCAATATGGTTGATCGGCGAAGTCTTCCTGCTTTGGGGCATGGGGGATGTTTTGATGTTGCTGGTGTGGTGGTGGTTGTGGAGGAGGTACGATTTGTACTTCCTGATGGTGTTGGTAAGCGTGGTGCGGTGGATGCGGAGCGGGAGCGTGGATATATGGTGGAGGGGTGGCTGGTAATTATGCGCGACAATTTTGGGATTGTCGGCTGGCTGCGCCCGCGCCATTCTGTCTCTGGTTGCCTTCGTTTCGGGGCAGTCTTTAGTTTGGTGGGCGCAATCTTCGCCGTGGAAAAGGCAGTAGAACCGGCGCGGCGGCTGCGCGCGCCCTCGGCCCCTGCCACGAGTTCCATTTCCGCGGCCCTGGGGGGGATATTCTTGGCGACGAGGGGGGTCAGCAGCAGGCTGTTGGTTGGCGATGTTGTGCACTTGCTGCTGACTGCGGCCATCTCGACCGGAGTCTGGCTGCGGAGTCCTCGTCCACGTGCGGCTGGACTGCGGGGCATCTTTGGGTTTCCGTTGTGACTCGACCTTGCGCTGGTGGAGCTCTTCGGATTTGGCATATTTTTCGAAGAGCTGATATAGCTCCTGCAAGCTCTTGGGTGGATCTCTGATACAGTGGCTGTAGAGGACGCCGGCCCGAAGGCCACTGATGGCGTAGTGGATAGCGATCTGATCATCGACAGAGGGCAGCTGCGACTTGAGAGTTAAGAATTTGCGGTAATACTCCCGCAGAGTCTCCTTTTCCAGCTGTTTGCAAAGCGAGAGCTCGGCCAAAGCGTCGGTGTCTGGACGGTACCCCTGGAAGTTGAGAAGGAACTTGTCCCTGAGACTTCTCCACGAATCAATGGACAGCGGAGGCAATCTGGTGAACCAGGTGAGTGCTGGGCCCTCTAGGGCGATGATGAAAGACTTCGCCATTGTGGCGTCGTCCCCTCCGGCGGATGCAACGACGACTTGATAACTCATTATGTATTGCGCCGGGTCGGTGCTGCCGTTGTACTTGGGATATACCCCTGCTCGAAAGTTAGCTGGCCAAGGCGTCACTTGCAGGTGTGGCGCCAGGGGACTTCGCTCGTCGAGGTAGTTGACCCCTTGGAATGGCGCGCCGTGCTGGAAGGCGTAGTCATGCTGGGGGAAACGCGGGTTCTCCGGCTGCGCCCGGTGTTGCAGGGGTGGGCCATGCTGCAGGCCGAGGTGGCCTTCGCGCGTGTCTTCCGGTTGTGCGCGCTGCTGGAGGGGTGGCTCTTGCTGTAGACCGAGGTGGCCTTCGCGCTGCATCAGCGCGATCTCGCGCTCGAGGTCTTGGGCCTTCTGCTCCTCGTCGCGTATCATTTGCCGCACCTTGGCTAGTGCGGACACACGCTGGCGCTTGGCCTCCAGTATCTCTTTCTGCCTCTGGAGGTTGCGGTTCTTGAGGCGCAGGGCGCACAGCTGTAACTGTTCTTCTGTTGAGACGCCGAGGACCTCGCCGTCCTCGGTGAGATCCGCGCCCTCCAGTGGGGCGAAGCCTGGGGGCGGCTACGATTGTCCTTCGGGCCCACAGGTGCGGAAGGTGTCGTCTTCGCAGGTGCGGGGAATATTGTCTTCGGTCGGCTCTTGGTGGGTGGATTGGGTGAGGGCGAGGGCCTTGCCCTTCCTTGCGGCAAGCAGTGCTGCCTTCGCAGCCTCGTCAGCCTTCGGGTTAGCTCTCTTGGGTGCCATCGCGGGTGGTTTGGTCGTAGCACGAACGGTGGGCGCCAAATGTTGGAACTTGCTCTCAGCAGCAAGGGGGCCAACAAGGGTGAACAGTGGTGACAACAGGGTTACGTGCTCGGGGGCAATAGCTCTGTTAATCTAGCCTCTCACGGGCACTGTGCGGGGGTATTTATAGGTATCTGAGTGCCCAGCGCCTTGTGTTAAGGACGCATGTGCCCTCAAACACCTAGTTTATCCCCAGAATATTCCCATAAAGCAGGGTTACAAGCTGTAATTACAAGTATGCCTTTACAAATTAGGCCCGTAACACAAAGGCGGCCACGCAGGGCCCGTTACAATGGGCCAGATCACACGTGGGCCTTAGGACTGAACGAGGCCGCACCGCGGGAAGGCGTCGCCGCAGGCCTTCGTCAAAGTGCCGAATGGAGCGAAGGGTGCCCCTGCCCGCTTTGTCTCTGTCAGACCAGCGACTGCGGCGGAGGCCTCGAGCGAAGGGTGGCGTCTTTGCCTTCGCCCCAACATTATGCTATTTTACTTCACTTAATGATTGTAGGATTGATTGTGCACTTAGGTGTAGGAATTGTTTGAAACCCTAGTTGCATGATCTCAGGAATCCTTTTGAAATGAATACTAGTATGACAAGTCGAGTAGTTGCTTTATTTAATTAGGATCTCGGTAGAAGACGAGTGATTTTTCTAGCACTCGCGCGAGATCAGGAAATTGATTGTACCCACTTTCACACTGTCATGATACTAGTTGGTGGACAACAATCCATGGGGATTGGTTGTTTACGAAATGGGAAAATGGAATAAGGATTAACGTGCGGATACCTGTGTCAAGCGTTTGAACGTACTAAGCACATGCCGAGAAATATGGTAAATCGGTAAGCCTAGTACCTGATTGAACCTGGCAGTGGACTTTACCCCTCACGCGACCTGAGACGAGGTCTCCCATTCCGGTTATGGTTGGTACAAGTGCGGTCACTGCACGACGGCCAGTCGGGGTCAGTGAGGCATTGTACGCCAAGGCGGTGAGCCCTGATCTGCTGACGGGGAATCGATGGAGACGGTTGATGTGTGTGGGGACGGAGTGCCCCTACATGTCGTGTGTTTAGGTTTACCTTGCAAGGATAAAAACTCGATTCGAATCGTCTGCTTCTCGCAGCTAATGAGACTGCTTGATCCATTGTACTGCATTGAGTAACAAGTGGAAATATGATGAGTTGATATAAGATGTTGATTGCTAATAATGCTTGCTACCATGTATGAATAGTTAGTTCACTTTTAGCCTTAAGAGAGTCACACTTAATTTTGACCAAGTTAAAATCTTGATTTAGAAACTCAGCTAGTGCTTTTGGCAACCAAACCCCACAGCCAAACAGCTGCATGTCTAGAGGTAGAGGAGTAGACTCCTCACACCGGGTAAGTCTAGCTGAGTATTAGTATACTCAGCCTTGCTTGTGGCATAATTTTTACAGGTTCTCTGGAGGAAATGGTTGCTGGAATAACTTGGCCGTCCACCTTGCCACCGGGTTGGACTGTCGAGTGGTACCCTGCCTCGGCTGAGGAGGAGCATGAGGAGTGATGGGACAGGCTTCCCCATCTCTCCGTTTAATTACCGTTAGTTTTATTCCTCTGCACTTCGAACACTGATGGCTACTTTTGCAAAACTCCGATGATGATGTAATAACTTAATACTCTTTCATGCATGGTTTTATGCTTTATTGTATTTGCTCTGTGACTCACCATCGAGTGAGATTGTGGTACTTGATCCTGTCAGTGGCCGTGTCGGACTAGATCCGAGGGATTGACGGGTTATTCCCATTTAAGTGTGGTCTAGCCTCTAAGGCGGGGCTTAGGCACTTAAGTTGGAATAATTCGGGCAGTTCCGCCACACTGTAGCTTCTACGTATATATTTCGTATTAATTACATGATCCGACTCTAGCGATCTATGGTTCTAGATTTATCTTGGTCTTGCAGTCGGGGTTGCCATAAGACTGGTGTCCATGCCGAGGTGAGCGGTACGGGTGCTGAGTCCCAACGGGGAGCGGGGGATCCATCATCCAGGTGACGACGTTCCGCGTGCTCAGCCCGCAGCAGGGCGATCTCAGCACGAGCCCTACTCAGCTCGTCTAGCGCATGGTCCAGCTCCGTGTTTAGCACGGCGGCTAGGTTGACTGTGCTGCTCAACCTAGGATTGTCCTCACCAACACGTGAGACAATCACGCCTCCTGTGTTGCCAGATGGACGGCGGGGGTAATACTTCAGGTTGAGACCGTCAGCTACCTCACCGAGAACCGAGCAGTAGTGCGAAAGCGCACGCCGTGCAGCATCTTGCATGGCCGCCTCAGCTGAGTCCCGCTCAGAGATAGAATAGTGCTCTGAGCAGGCCTCCGCACCCTGAAGACTGTTCTCCGAACGGCGCACCAAGCAGGTCGCCTCCCAGCGGTCCGGGTAAACCCCGCGACTATGCTGGTAGACCACACAACGATACTCGATGGACCAAGTACGCCGGTTAAGTGCCCAACATAGCAGGGTGTCGAGCGCATCGTGGAAGTGACACCCGCGAGCAGCGTCGCGAGTGATGGGTAGAGCAACCCATCCTTCCGGCTCCTGGTCAGCAGAAAAGTCGGTGTCGTGGCTCGAGCTGTCGTCGCCACCTCCATCGTCTGGGTCTCCTCCAGCAGCTACTCCAGAGGCTGGGGCGCCCAGTGGTGGTGCAGGGGGCGCCTCCAGGGGAAGCACAGGGGAGCAGCTCCTCACAGACTCTATCTCCTACTGGAGCGAGAAAGAAGAGCCCTGCTGCTCCTGTCGACGACGTTCCTGCTCCTCATGCAGGCGGTGGTGCAGCCTCTCCAAGTGACTGGACTGACCGGCCACGGGACGGCGAAGCGGACGCTCAGCAAGGCGGGAGGGTAAGAAGGGGATGACGGACTTTCGTGCAGTGTGTCTAAGATGAGCCATCTACAAAAGACACCGCAAGCAAAAGAGTGAGAACAGAATTAATATGACCAGCAAGTAATGAACCATAAATAAATGAAGGATTAGAATAAAACATAATTTTCAGCAAGGTATAATATATAGTAGAACATAGGTTTGGTCGGTATGACCAATTTTTGAAGGGATATCAAAGTCAAGGCAGGGACAGAGGTCTATAGTCCTTAGAACGACCATTCTACTCTAGGTTAGCGGTCCTACAGTCAACACGGCTTTGATACCACCTATGTCACACACGATTTTAGAAGGCAAACCGAATGCGAACCATGTACGTGCCAGGATCAGCAATTCACGTACACAACAGTTACATAACATGGACATCATCACACAGTGCTCAAATAGTATTAAAAGGGAAATAGTCGATTACATCATATGTCTGAGACATCCACATAGTCTTTACAATAAATCAAAGTGCGAAAACGAAACGTAGATAAACACGGCCTTCACAGGCAGCCGACTGGGGGTTGCCGCTAACCCACGTCTAGAACTCGTCGTAGTCTTGGAACTCCTGAAAGTCTCTTTCCACAGCTTCATCTTCTCCTGAGCAGTGGTTGCAATGCTGACAACCTGGGGATGGGGGGGGGGTTGGTGTGTAGAGCAAGGGTGAGTACACATCAACATACTCAGCAAGTATCCTGTTTGGCTGTAGTGGACTAGCTTTATGTGGGGGGTAAGTCAAGCAGTTGCTTTTAGTTGGTCAGATTATTATTACTAGTAGAAGAAGCCAAGTTTTAGATTTAACCCACGTTATTACCCAAACGCACTCCTTTCCAAACGGAAAGAGTACCACTTACCATTACCAGAGTCAATACCAAGAACCATCCATCTCATCGCCATCTACAAATCCGAGCATCTCCGATCAAGTACCACTAATCATTGGAGCTCCCTTGGCCGCTCATAACCGCGAGCACGACTGATATATCAGTTTTCAAACACTCTACAGAGGTTGTGAACTTTACCCACAAGCCGTGATTCCCTTTCTGCCCGGAGATCATGACTCTCCATTGATCACTACCAAGGTGACCCAGCAGGGCATCACTACGTAGCCTTTACAAAGATTCCTCGGGGCTGTAGCCACCCGTTAGGTTTTCTAAATGCACCGCACTCCTCCCCAAGGGGCGAACCCAAACTTGGCAGAGCGAGCCGCATACACCGAGCCCCATTGACGGCACGACGGCTAAGCGAACTACACCCCGGATCCTCTAATTATTCAGTTAAGAGCACCCCATTCCACCCACATGGTTGCACTGTTTTCCCGAGCGGTCATCCAAAGAACAGGTTCTTACGGAGAGGCACTCGAGAAACCGCTCGAGCCCCCTTAAAGGCCACAAGTGTAACATCATAATAAGAAGGGGGAAAACAGCGTATCATTGATCATTCTCATCATGTTCATTGATTAGAGTGGAGCAATAGCATAAGACTAAGCAATAATAATCCAACCCAAATAGGTAAACAAGGACATGGATAACAAAGCTAGTAAATCCTTAGGCATAAATGTGTAATGCGGGAGGTGAATTAAAGAATGAATAGGACAGAGATAGGTCAAGGGACACTTGCCTCCACCAACCGACTGCTGCTCAGGGGCTTCTCCTGCGAGTTCTTCGGGCTCCTCGACCGAATCGTTCTCTATGCGAGCGCAAACATACATACATCCACACATTTAGTACAAAAGAACAGTACACCATACAATAGGATGCAATAAATAAACAGACGTTCCACGCGGGCTCGCAACTACGGTTAAGAGAGAAAGAGGAAAAGACAGTCTAGAAACGATCACGTTACATTATTATGAATTAAACCACTCGCTCAATTGAGAGGCGTTACTGTAGACAGTATGTTTAGCATAAAGTAAAGTCATGTTTCATGTCTAATCATTGTAAACAATTGAAGGTGAATGAAAGGGAGTGGTCGCACGTCGAGACGTACAACCCGTCATTTAGCTTGCATTAAGAAGTAAACGACTCGCTGCGCGACAAAGCGCACAACGAGACACTTGCACTAATTATAAATAGATGTTAAGCATCGCGCGACGAAGCGCACGACGAAATACTCCAACAGAGCTAAATTTAAAATGGAACATCGCGCGTCTGGACGCGCGACATCGCACCTTAAACAACCTGAAATTAAAATAGATCATCGCACGACGAAGCGCGCGACACAACACTTTAATAAATATAAACTAAAAGAATCGTCGCGCGACGAAGCGCACGACGCAGCACGTCGACTAAACAATTTAAAAATAGAATAAAACAAGATTAAGCGCAGTGCGACTACGGTCGCACGCGCGAAAGCACGTTACGCGTGCCGAAGGCACGCGAACCGAGAGGCACGCGGGGCGCGAATCGCCGGGGCAGGGGCACGAGGCCAGGCACGGCCGCCGGGGCGCGCGACGAGGGCGCAGCCGTCGGGGCACGGCCGGAGAGCGGGGGCCTGCGACGGGGCGGGCTCGGTGAAGCGAGGGCGCGACGGGCAGGGGCCGAGTCACCGGCGCCGGACACGGGCAGGGAGCCGCGGGCGCGGGGCCGGGAGGGGCTCGCCTGGGGCGGCGCGGCTCGCCTGGGGCGGCGCGGCTCGCCTGGGGCGGCGCGGCTCGCCGAGGGGGCGCGGGGCCAAGCCGGGCGCAGAGCTCGCCGGGGCGGCACGGGGCTCATCGGGCGCGGGGAGGGGGCTCGCCGGGGGCGCAGGGTAGCGCGGAGGGGTGCGCGCAGGGGGGGCACGGGGGCGGCGTGGGGCGGGCGCGGGGCGGCTCGCCGGGGGGGCGCGCGCGGCCGGGATGGGGCGACGCGGGGGCGCGCGCGACGGGGCAGGGGGCGGGCACAGGGAAGAGAAGGGGAGGGAGAGGGAGAGAGAGAAGAAGGGAAGGGGAGGGGAGCTCACCTCGGGGTCCAAATTCCGGTGATCGCCGTCTCCAATCCCTAGGGCACCACGGGGAGAGAGAGGTGGAAGAGGGAGTGGGAGGTTGCTGCGCGGGAAATCCAAATGAGAGAGGGAGAGGAGGAGGGGGCGCATGGGGGGAGGGTGGGCGCCAGGGGCGCGCAGGGCCGGGCCAGGCCGGGCTGGGTTGGGTTGGGTCGGGCCACTTCGCGGATCGAAACCCACGACACGCACGACCCAGTCCGAGACGCACGACACGGGCTTCAATCGCGAACCGAAAACCGAGACAGAACGAGACGAACACGCAATATCAGACAAAGAAATGTGCTTCGACATGATGCAACACCCATGACACTTAGGTTTTTGTTCATACACAACACGGACACTTGTCACTATACTGGTTTGAAATTGGGAAGAAAAAGCGAAACAGGAAGAGAAAAGAGAGTAACGCCCGAATTTGGTGAGAGAAAAGAAGAAAAAATTCTACCCCCAAATTCAGGGCGTTACATGCTTTCAAGAGGGTTTTGAAATAGATACCAATTTTGAAAATTGACTTTTAAGGATACCAATTGAAGAATTAATTGTAAATAAGATACAATTGAGAAATTGCCATGACATAGATACCAATGTGAAAAATATCAATTAAAACTTCATTTCGAATTTTTTTGAAATTATGGTGGTGCGGTCCTTTTGCTTTGGGCTTAATATTTTCTCCCCCTTTGGCATTAAGCACAAAAAACGGAGACCTTGAGAGCCCTCTTTCATCTTTCTCCCAAATGGTAATATAAATATGATTGAAGGTCTATACCAATTGAGAGTATGGAAGAACAACGGCAAAGGGTAAATGATACCGTCAGAGATGGAGTGGAAGCCTTGTCTTTGCCGAAGACTCCATTTCCTTTTCAATCTACGACTTAGTATAGAAATACACTTGAAAACACATTAGTCGTAGCCTTGGTCCTAATAAGAAATATGCATTTGTACGAAATGAAAGAGACATGATCAAAGGTATATAAAAGAGCTATGTGTGCAAAGTTTCAATCAAAATTCCGAGAATCAAGTATATTTAGCTCATTCCTAAGTTTGCTAAAGGTTTTCTCATCTAATGGCTTGGTAAAGATATCGGCTAATTGATTCTTGGTGTTTACATAAGCTATTTTGATATCCCCCCGTTGTTGGTGATCTCTCAAAAAGTGATATCGAATGTCTATGTGCTTAGTGCTGCTGTTTTCAACGAGATTATCCGCCATGCGGATTGCACTCTCATTATCACATAGGAGAGGGACTTTGCTCAATTTGTAGCCATAGTCCCTAAGGGTTTGCCTCATCCAAAGTAATTGCGCACAACAATGGCCTACGACAATGTACTCGGCTTCGGTGGTGGAAAGAGCTACTGAGTTTTGTTTCTTTGAAGCCCGTGACAACAGGGATCTTCCCAGAAACTGACAAGTCCCTGATGTGCTCTTCTTATTAATTTTACACCCTGCCCAATCGACATCGGAATATCCTATTAAATCAAAGGTGGATCCCTTATGATACCAAAGCCCAAACATAGGAGTGTAAACTAAATACCTCATGATTCTCTTCACGGCCCTAAGCTGAACTTTGTTAGGATCGGCCTGGAACCTTGCACACATGCATACATAAAGCATAATATATGGTCGAGATGCATATAAATATAGTAAAGATCCTATCATCGACCGCAAGCACGACGCCGGCTTCCTCGGGGAGGGGGTGACTTCCCCTTCCGCGACCCTCCCTCTTCCACCGAGGCAGGGATGGGGCAGGCTCGGCTGATGCCCGCGCCCTAGAAATGGACGCTGCCGGCACCTGCACGGAAGGGACTGCGTCGCCAGAAGGGCCCACCGAGGCTGGTGTAGACCCAGGCCCAACCTTGGGGCAGAAGCCCATGCGGACCTTCGTCCCCTCATCATCGTCATTGTCCTCCTCTTCCTCAGTACTGGGAGAGGCCTCGAGCGAAAGCCCCTCCATCGCCTGCGCTCTATGGTGCTTTTCCAGCAAATCGCAGGCCAGCATCTTCTTGTGGGCCCGCTTCTTCTCCTCGTCCTTATTCTTCTTCGCCTCGGCTGCTAGCCGACACACTTTCCTGGCAGCCGTGTCTTTCAGGACCGAGGGTCGGGCGGTCCAGAAGCCCCGCAGCCCCTGTAGAGGAGATGAGAAGGTAAGACGAGAAGAGGTAAAAAACCGAAAACAGAGACAAAAACAGGGGACTCATCAGGGACACGTAACCTTGCTCAGGGCGCATCAGCACCACGACGGAGTAATTCGCTTTCTCTACTGTTCCCTTCACCTGCCAGAGAAGTTCGTCGGTGGGGAAGGCGGCCAAGGGCATCCGAGAGCTTTTCACGGAGGCCTCTGGCATCATCTCGTCCAGGCGGAGCCAGCGGTTAGCCAGCGGCAGAACCCGCCGCTGGTGGAAGGCCACGACAACTCCAGCCACGGTGAGACCGTGGTTCCGAAGCTTCCCCATGGCCTCCAACAGCAACTTCAGGTGGGTCTGGAGCTCCTGAGGTAGGCCCCACCTCAATCGTTCCTCCGCTCTGAGGACGACGCGGTGCGTGAACGCAGACAGCCACCCATCGTCGTTGCAGAGGTAGAACCACTGACTCTGCCACCCTTTATTCGACGAGGTGAGAGTGGCAGGGATGTACAACTACGCTCAATCCGAGCGCAGTTGAAGTGTGCAGCCGCCGGCCCGAACGGTGTGGTGCACCCTCCTCACATCGCAGGGGAGAGAAGGGCTCCACCCGGAAGAGGTGGAGCCACAAGTCCCAATGGGGCTCGATCCCCAGGTAACCCCTCGCAGACGACGGTGAAGATGGCCGCCTGAGCAATGGAGTTGGGGTTGAAGTTGTGCAGCTCCACCCCATAGTAGTGTGGCAGAGCCTGCTTGAAGCAGCTCGCCGGAACTCCAAACCCCCGTTCATGGAACGAGGTGAAGCTCACTATGTAGCCCACGGGCGGATCTGACATCTGCTCGTCACCCAACGCAAACCACTCAGGCTACGAGCCAGATGAGTGGGGGCGGAGCAGACCAACCTCGACCACCGCCTCCAAATCCTCATCGGTGAAAGAGAAGATGAGCCATGGGTCACGAGGAGGAAGGACGCTGACCTTCTCAGCCATCGAAACAGAGGAAAAGGATGGGAAGAAGACGAAAGGTTCTTTTTGCAGAAGGCGGAAACGACGTATGAAAGCAGGAAGGCTAAAGCGGCAAAGGTAACGGTTCGAAGCCTCTGTCTCGGTCGACTTTATATAGGAATGGGCGAAGCCACCAAGGTATGAATCGTAACGGCCAGACGATGGTCGTTTCAAATCCCGCGCACACGCATGCCGTGAACGGTCGGCTGACCGACAGGACGTCTCATCACATTAAATGGTCGTGCCCTCTCTAAGAAAAAACGTGCCGAGCGCCGTTTCGCATTGCGCCTCAAAAGGTATGCCCATCGCCCTCTGCCTCTCCTCCCTTTATCATGTCAGCGGTTAACCAAAAGAAAGCGTCTTCTACCTCGGGCAACTCACCTCGGAAAGGAAGCAGTGAACCGGAAGAAGGCGTCTTCTGCCTCGGGCATCTCGCCTTGGGAGAAAAAAGGCAAGGAAGAATACTGTTCAGAGGTTCGAAGGCTCGGCCCTCGGCAGGGTTCAGAAAAACCGCCTTATGACTCCAGGGCTCCAAGCCCAATACTGATCAGGGGTTCGAAGGTTGGCCCCTCGGAAGGGCTCCATAACCGCCCCAGAGCACAGAGTCAGGGATGACTGTGGCTACGCCCGTACATGGCCCTATCTCGGGTTGCAACCCGAGGTACCTTAAGACATATCCGAAACCCTCGGGAGCGATTCGTGACGGTATCCCATCATAGGGAGGCATTGAGCCCTCAGAATCCATCAAACGGGTTCAGGACTAGGCAAATCACCACAGGTATATTTTGGGGCGTGTCTCTGGACCACTAGCCGACTCTAATCGAAATGAGCTCGGACCCCCGCTCGAATTACCTGATAACTGCTCAATGGAAATGTCCTGCTTTGCGCCCATCGAGGGTAGCATGACACATTCCCCCCTTCCTCCTCAGAGGCGACGAGGGGCGTATGAACCAAAAGTCAAGATCTCCCTCGATCAACCTCTTGCCCCGTGCAAGGGCTCGGGGGCTATCCTCGCAAACCACACCGAAGGCTCCAATAGATCGACTGAAGATCAAACATGACCTATTAAGAACAAAAGCCCCCAAAGAAGTCAACTACTCGTTCGAGGCCTCGGGGGCTACACCCGATGGGTGCGCTCGCGCGCACCCATTGGAAACCAAAACGTTCTACTCCTCAAGAAAAAGTAGCACGCTCGCAGGCAAGCAACAGAGCCTCCAAACAAGTACCAAAGTACTTCATTGGAAGGCTTGGGGGCTACTGTCGGGGGGATAATTAGGAATACCCGAATTATTCCCCAGAAGAGCGCACTCAGAGAAGTAAGGACGAAACCCTCGAGGGGAAACATCCGTGGTACCTCTTAAACCGAGGCTTCTCCCCGAGAGTCTCCCACCTCAGGCAGAATTTCGCCTCGCCCGAGGTCGCCACCGCTCCGTCCGTCTCGCCTGAGCTGATCCCCGACAGGTAAGACAAAAGCGCCCGAAAACAGGAAGGGAACACTCGCATTTAATGCGCATACCTACCCCATGTCGCGGCAACAGGTACACAGTGGCTAACAAGACAACAATCACATTCAGGCGCAACATCATGATTATGTCTTCGATATAGTGCGCGCACGCCGCCTGCCATACCCCGATGGGACATCTAATAAGACAGGCAAAGCAGACCGGCCCTTGGGTGCAAATCTCTGCCTCGCCCGACGCCGAGTCCAAACCACGGGCTCAATCTCTGCCTCACCTGACGCTGAGTCTGGCCCTCACGTGATTTATCCACCTCGCCCGATGATGAGGTCGGCCTCGGATGAATTCTCCACCTCGCCCGAGCTCGACCTCGGCCACCTACTCCGCTGCGAATACCATGGGTAGCCACTCTGCCGTCTGTGGCACACGTCAAGAATGGCTCGTCCAACACCTCGGGAAGACTCTCGCCTCGCCTGAGCATGGCTCTGACCTCGATAAACGCAGTAGGGAATCACGATGTCATCCCACGCAATGTCGCTGACGCACCCCGTAAGCAAGTCTTTAGCCCGTACCTTGTAACACCCTAATTTTGGGGGTATAAAATTTCATCTCTAAATGCCTACCAAATTCAGGTGTTACCTCTTGTGTCTCTCTCTCGAAACTCCTTCTCTCTTCCTTTTAATTAGAATTAGGTTAATTAGGTGAGGGATTTACTATTTATTTTATCAAAGCCAATGTAGGTCATGAAATATTGTATCATGCTGAGCCTAAATTATTCTTTTATTTGATGCACATGTTTAAAATTATTTGAATTTGAATTTGGTTTTAATTTGATTTGAAATCCATAGAGAAAATAAAAAGGAAAGCCTTTAGAAATTCGGGAGAAAAAGAAAAACGGAATTCGGCCCGTTAAGCCCAGTCCGGCCTAGCTAGCCGCCCACACACTCGCCTGCGCCCGCTGACAGGAGGGTCCCACCTATCGGCGCCGCGCCTCGCTAGCTCGCGCGCGCCTGCTCGCTCCTTCTTTCTGACCAGTGGGGTCGCCCCGTCAGCGCCGTTGCGCACTCGCGCACGCCCACTCTCGCAGGCCCTCGGGTGCCACTCGTCAGATCCATCCCCTCCCACGCAACCGCCGCATCCGTCCCCATGGCGTGCGCCTCACGCGCGGTCAAACCACACCCACGTTCCCACGACTCGCCCACGTCGCTCGAGTGGTAGGTGAAGGCCCCGCGCACTCCCCCAGCTTGCCCCTGGCCCTCATTCGCTCTCTCCCTGCCCCTCGCACTCACCCAGCCCACAACGTCGGTTGCTTCGCCGTTCCGCCGTCGTCGCTGGGCTTCTGCCAGTGCCTTGGCAACGGTGAGCTTCGCCTAAGCTTGGCGCACCGGGAACCCGCGGTGGTTTCCCCTTTCCCCAACTCCTCTGCCTAGTCCGCGCTCAACCTCTCCCTTGCGCAGGTCGGAGCTCGCCGCCGCCGCGATTCCTCGTCGTCCGGCCAACTGGAGCCCCCTCTATAAAGCCCAAAATTGGTGTAAAAATATATAATAAATAAATATAATTAATTTAGTATTTTGGGAATTTATGGAATTATATTGGCCAAATAACAAATAAATAAATACAGAAATATGCATTTCATGCTGAGGTTTTTGTATGTTTGCATTTGTATTCAAATTTATGAGACAAGTTTAAGTTAAAAAAATAGAATTTAAAAATGGAAAGAGAAATAAGAAAGAGAATGAAATAGAAATGGAAAAGAATATACATTACACACACACACACACATATATATATATATATAATTACAAATTCTTCATGCTAGCACTTTTATTTATGCACTTGATTACTGTGGCAAATTTGAATTCAAATATCAGATTTTGAAAACAAAACAAGAGATTAGAAACAAATAAAGAAAAAGAAAAGAAAAAGGGGATAAGAAACTGCGCTTTGGGATCTTTTTCCCTGCCTGGCCCAAGACTATTCTCACCCACGAGGCCCACATAGTCTTATGCGCGCTTCGTCCTTGCTCCAACCCGCGCGTGGCCCACCCCGCCCTCTTGCACCGGCTGGCGGGACCAGACATCAGTCTCCTTGCGCGTGAAATTGTCTGGTTGTGCAACGGGTCCGGGTCGCCAGCTCGAGCCTCTTCCACCACATTGTGTCATGCACATGTGGGACCTGGTGGTCAGCTTCGTCTCCACCAAAATCAAAACAGGATCGCGCACACGCTGAGAATCGCAACATCCATTAATTGGAATCCATTGCAACCGGGCAAGCTTCGTCCCTCCTCACGCCTATAAATAGAACACTCGGCCGCGGTGCATCCCTCACACATCCCTTTCCGGAGCCGAAATCGGTTGCCAGTGTCGGGTATGCATCGTGGGTCGCGCCTCAATCAGGGCTTGTTCGGTTAGAAGTGGATTGAGGGAGATTAGAGGGGATTAAATCCCTTCCTAGTCAAAATTGAATAGAAAGGGATTCAATCCCCCTCGATCCCCTCCGGTTTGGGTGAAACCGAACATGCCCTCACGGGGCTGTGCATGTGCGCTTCGATTGCTGGCAAGGCACCTGCCCTACCATTAGTCGTTATCCTCGATACGTTCAGCACTCGGGAATGGGTAATGGGGAGCGCTGGTGCGGCCATTGCACCGCGCTCCAACAGGGGCACCGCCGCGGTACTGCGGTGCGTCGTGGCCAGAATTTCTGTTGCGCCTATTCGTGATGTAAGGATGCCTATTGAATTAAGTACAGCCTGTGTCGCATTTACGTATGAATGTGATCGAGTGCTGTGCGTGGGGTCATCGGAGCACGTGCACCGGCGGGCTCGCGGGGCGGGACTCTGCCTCTCCACCATGGTCGCTGCTCGGTAGTCGAAAGGAAGAAGATGGACCAGGACCGACTAATCGCAATCCGATGGATGGGAATTGGGTTCCCATATACCTATTCACGCCAATTTATATCCTAGCCATCGATTTCACGTTGGGCGGTCACGATTGGGTCCAGCATACCTCTTTGGCTAGATTAGATCGTGGCCGTTGGATCTGATCCGTGGGATGGGTGTGGCTGTTGGCATGGATGTACTTCGGCCGTGGATCTCTGATCCTGCGACTGGAACCCATACCAATGTATAAAGCCTGGGGATCTAATCGTAGCCACTGATCAGGTATCGGAAGGCTCAGCTTTCCCCGTGCCCCTTCATCCGTGTTTCTTTGCAAAAGAGCCCTTGGGAGAAATAGAAATAGAACCTGCCATCCTCCTCTGTTTAAACTAATCGCAAACAGGTCCCTGAAAGTGACAAATAGGTCCTTGGTACTCGACTTTAATATGAACTTGATATTAAAGTAGCCTTAAAACTTATAAAATCCATATTTTCTTCATATTAGCTCCGATTTGATCCATTCAAGTTGCATTATCCTTGTAATAGAATTATCTACGTAGTAACGACATTACTAGAATCATACCACATGTTTTTAGATATTTATGTTTAGTAGATTAATCCTGCTAATCCGAGTTAATATGTCCCTAATTATGAACTAACTAAAGAATAATCTATAATCAAGTTATGACTTAGAGTAAAGTTGAATTAGTATATCTTTAATATATTATCTCAGATAATTTACATTATTCAATATAGAATTTAGTTTTTATTATTTAATCACGAGAATCTTCCAAAAACCATATCTTTGTAACCGTAGCTCCGAATGTAATGGTTCTCGAACCTACGATCTAGTTGCGATGCGTAGAATATTACTATGCAGTTTGTTCTCATGTTTGGTGTGATGTTAATTTTGCCTATACCATACTTGTTTGTATTGCTACGAGTAGCAGCGAGGTTACGAGTCACTTGAAGACCAGCTTGGTACCTTGGAAGCTCGAGTCTAAGGCAAGTTGTGCCCTTGATCACTTTTTCTTTACCCAATAATGTTCTTGTTAATCACTGTGACATGCTCAGGTTAATCTGATGGGACCTAATAGGTTTCCCTAGACTTGTTTATCCCACACCTTGTTTACCACTGAAGTTTTGGGTAGTTTTGATATTGATCTACCTGGTTTTGGGATCAATATTACATTATGATCATGTTCCAGTTATATTATTGTTTTAATTATTGTTCATGACAAAATCATTGTGTTAATTGGAACATGGAGCTTAACTTGAGATATCCGTGCTACCACAAGGGTGGAATGGGATGCCCTTGGATGACTAATTAGGAAAGCTAGTGGAGGACTACCTTACCTGAAAGGGGAAAGGGTGGTAGAGGATCTGCGTATAGGGAGGTTCTCGGGTCGATCATGTTGTGATGGCTTTTCGGACGAGGGATTCATATATAGCCCTTCTCAGAAACCGTAGCGGATTTTCTGAAGCTAGTGGAACTTTGTAAAGGCCTTGTAGTGGATCCCTAGCCATTCACCTCGGAAGTGTCTAAGGGTCTAGCTAACCGTGGCTAGACGGGATACATGACTTGTGGGTAAAGGGCGCAACCTCTATAGAGTGTAAAACTGATATATCAGTCGTGCTCATGGTCAAGAGCGACTCAGGACTATCAGATGATTAATTTATGGAACTAAACTTAATCTATCATATGCATTGCATCATGAGTGTTATTATCAATTGTGATCTCTTATTTAATTGGGTTGGTATATACTTATACTTAGTAACTGCTAATAAAATTTTGACCAACTCTAAAAGCAATGCTCATTGTGGCAGAACCTTTCAAGTTATTGGGCCCACATGCACCTGCCCTTGTCTCAAAGACCTCAGACGACTATGCATGTGCACCAGATAACTTAATAGGATCCGTCTGAGTGTCCCAAGGACCCTGGATAAACCACTTACAACCAGGATTGCAAGATTAAGTAAACACAAATCACACACCAAAATTTTGCAGCGGAATTTCTTTATTACAAAAAGTTACAAGGTACGACAAATTTACATTATATTTATCGGAGTGATTACAAAAGTGATTCAAAGAAATATACTTTGAAATGTTATAAATTATTTATAAGTTTGAAAGATATGCTAGCTCAATGACAATCCTCAATAAGAAGCATAGAAGAGCTACTTTAACCTATAAGAAGGTCGTGCCCACCGGCGCTTAACACCATCCACAACATCACAAATCTAGTACCTGCAACAACATGGGTTCGAAAACCCTGAGTATGAAGTGTACTTTCGCAAGTCTTACCCATATAAGGAAAAAGACTCTCAAGGATATGCTGGCTTATGCGAATCAAGATAAAGTTTAACAAGATTCAAAGACTCTTTTGCAGAAAAGCTTACTATGAGTGGATCCTTAAGAATTCATTTTACTTGTCAGGTTAAATAAGGTTACCTGCATCTAGAGTTATTTCTATCCTAGTTCAAGCACTTGGCCTATACTAGCCGTCTTTTATCATCCCTTCAGTTCACTGGATTGCTATGTGTAGGGAAGTGACCAAGTCTTCATGTCCGCGAAGTAACGGCGATCCGAATCGATTAATACCCAGCCGGGGATCTCCAACCACACGACATATGTAGCACTTAACCCTTGCATATGTCAACTCGCCACCAGGTTTCTCAAGACTAGAATGGGTTCACGCCAACCGAGAGCACAGATACACCATCGTCCAACCTCTTGACACGGAGGGTACACGCTACTCTTGCCATCTCTCCACTCCCATTGCGTGGTGGCCTTTCTGGTATTGGTCCGACCGAGGCAAAGCTTACCCATGACGAGGCATGTGGCCAGTTAAAAGGTCCTCGATCAGCAAGCCTACATCGGCTCGGTCCTTAAGCGACTCAGACGGAGACACTACACCGAGACTTCCTTCTCGTGCAAGTCACTCGCCCCGTCTCTTCTTTATCATTTACAACCCAAAGTTTGGTACCTGACAGAGGTACATCTTTTCAGATGTTGAACCCATCATGGCCATGATGGATTCACCATCCTAAGTCTTTTCTTTGTAAAAATTCCCATCCAGTGTGAAGCATCACCTTTTGCTTTAAAACAAAACATTTTGTTTTCTAAAGCAAGGCTAAGCATCATAAAAATCCTTTTCATAAAAGGGTATCAAGGAATGGTAATCAATTTTCCAAGGAAGGAAATGCATCAACTGTTTAGCCACCACCATCCCCGATGACCATTGAGTAGATGTTTCTGATGCAGACCCAGGCAGCCCAAGCGATTGGCCAGACTCTAGCAGTAATGAAGCAGGTGCAGCAGCAGCAACCCCCACCTCAACCTCAGATGCAAGTGCAGATGCCGCAGATGCCCAGGGACAAGTGTGCGGAGTTTATGAGGAGTCATCCCCCTGCCTTTGCCAATTCTACAGACCCCATGGACGCTGAAGTCTGGTTGCGCATAGTGGAGCGAGAGCTGCATACTGCTCAGTGCAATGATCGCGAGAAGGTTCTGTATGGTCCCCTCCTGCTAAGGAGAGCAGCATAGTCCTGGTGGGAGTCTTACCTCGCCACCCATGCAGACCCTGAAGCTATCACCTGGGAGGAGTTCAGAGACAACTCTCGTCGTTATCATGTGCCTAAAGGATTGATGATCGTGAGGAAGGTGGAATTTCTGGCATTGAAACAAGGTCCCCTGTCTGTCACTGAGTACAGGGACAAGTTTCTGCTGCTATATCGTTATGCACCCGAGGATGTCAATACTGATGCCAAGAGGCAGTACAGGTTCTTGAGAGGTTTGGTTGACCCCCTTCACTACCAGTTGATGAACCATACCTTCCCTACCTTCCAACATCTGATTGACAGAGCCATCATGACTTAGAGGAATCGTCGGAAGATGGAAGACATGAAACACAAGATCGGTGGATCTCAGGCCAGGAGCAGCAGTCGTCCCTGTTTCTTAGGCAACCCACCCCAACAATTCAAGCAGAGTCACCCTTAAGGGCACTAGCACCAGCATCAGCATCAGTGCTAGCACCAGCAGCAGTATCAGAGGCAGTTCCCTCAGCAGCAACAGCAGTACCGCCAGAACAACCAAGCACCTCGCCTTCCTGCCCCAGTAACCAATCATAGCAACCAGGCAGTTCCAGCGCAAGGAGGAGGTCGTGGATGTTTCCACTATGGGGAACAAGGTCGCTGGGGGAATCATTACCCAAAAAAAGCAGCTCAGCAGTAGTCAATTCCCAATACCCCTACAAGACATAATGCACCTCAACAGGGAGGCAACAACCGTGGGCAACCTCGTGCCCAGTATGGAAAGGTGAAGCACCTGCAGGCCGACACAGTTCAAGAGACCCCAGGAAAGGCACTAGGTATGTTCTTAGTCGAATCCCATTCTACAAATGTGTTATTTGATACTGGAGCAACACATTCTTTTGTGACTACATCATGGGTAGAAACACACAACATACCAGTAGCACCCATATACACACCTATGAGGGTTAGTTCAATTGGTGGGAGGACCCAAACAAATAAATTTTGCCCCAGTGCAAGAGTTCAAATAAGGGGAATAGAGTTCCCTGCTAATCTGATAGTAATGGGTACCCTGGATGTAGACATAGATGTCATCCTAGGGATGAATTGGCTGACCAAATACCAAGCAGGCCTTAGCTGTGACAAGAGGACTGTGAAGTTAGTATCCTTGTCAGGAGAGGAAGTGTTGGTGGAGTTGTTCTTGTCTGGACCAAGGAAAGAAAGCTGTCACCAGATCACTGCCCATAGTGAGGAAGTCAATCCACTCAATGCCATCAAAGTAGTATCAGAATTCCCGGATGTGTTTCCCGAGGATTTACCAGGCATGCCACCTGAGAGAAAAGTTGAATTTGCCATAGAGCTTATCCCTGGCACCACCCCTCTTTCCAAGAGAACCTATAGTGTCGGACCAAAATTGGTGGAACTTAAGAAGCAGATAGACGAGTTGTTGGAGAAGGGTTACATTAGACCCAGCACCTCACCTTGGGCCGCGCTAGTGTTGTTTGTGGAGAAGAAAGATGGGATGAAGAGGATGTGCATGGATTATCGAGCTTTGAATGAAGTCACTATCAAGAACAAGTACCACCTGCCCAGAATTGAAGATCTGTTCGATCAGCTGAGAGGAGCTAGTGTGTTCTCAAAAATAGATCTGAGGTTAGGTTACCATCAACTCAGGATCCAGCCTTCGGACATATCGAAGACAACATTCATCGCCAAGTATGGGCTTTATGAGTTCACCATCATGTCCTTCGGTCTGAATAGTGTGTTCATGGACTACCTCAACAAGTTCATAGTGGTGTTCATTGATGATATCCTCATATATTCCCAGAATGAGCAAGAGTGTGAAGAGCATTTGAGTAAATTATTACAGAGGCTACGGGTTTGTCAGCTGTATGCCAAGCTTAGCAAATGTGAATGCTAGATCGACGAAGTCTATTCTTGGGTCATATCATAAACCGAGATGGATTAGTTGTGGATCCTAAGAAGGTAGCGTCTATTCTAGACTGGAAAACACCAAACGATACCCGAGGAATCAAGAGTTTCATTGGATTGGCCGGCTACTATCAGCGTTTCATTGAAGGTTTTTCCAAGATTGCCAGGCCAATGACAGCCTTGCTGGCAAAGAAAGTCGAATTCAAGTGGACCCCAGAGTGCCAAGAGTCCTTTAAGACGTTGAAGAAGTTGACTACAACACCGATATTGATTCTGCTAGATGTTCACAAACCATTTTTAGTGTATTGTGATGCTTCATACACCAGACTGGGATATGTGTTAATGCAAGAAGGGAGAGTAGTGGCGTACTCATCCTGACAGTTAAAGATTCATGAAAGGAATTACCCCACTCATGACTTGGAATTAGCAGCAGTGGTTCATACACTAAAGACCTGGAGGCACTATTTGTATGGGTAGAAGTGTGATGTTTACACAGACCACAAGAGTCTCAAGTATATATTCACCGAGTCAGAATTAAATATGAGGCAGCAAAGATGGCTGGAGTTGATCAAAGATTATGAGTTGGAGATACATTATCACCCAGGTAAAGCTAATGTGGTTGCAGATGCTTTGAGCCGAAAAAGCCAAATCAACCTCATGGTCGCTTATTCGATGCCATATGAACTAGCAAAGGAATTCGACAGACTGAGTCTCATATTTCTGAACAACACTCAAGGAGTGACAGTTGTGCTGGAACCCACTCTAGAGAAAGTTATCAAGAAGGGCCATAAAGATGATGAGAAGATCAATGAAATTCAGCAGCTGATCATAGATGGGAAAGACAAGGATTTTTGGGTAGACATGGAAGGCGTAGTATGGTTCAAAGATAGGTTGTGCGTTCCCGACATCAAATCGACTTGGGAGCTGATTCTCAAGGAAGCTCATGAGACAACTTATTACATACACCCTGGCAACAAGAAGATATACCAAGACCTGAAGAAAAGATTCTGGTGGTACAGAATGAAAAGGGAGATAGCAGAGTATGCCATATGCAACAGTTGTCAGAGAATCAAGGCAGAGCATCAAAGGCCCACACGTTTATTGCAGTCGTTGTAGATTCCTCAGTGGAAATGGGATTAGATTGGGATGGATTCTATAGTCAGTTTGCCCCACACTCGAGCCGGTTATGGCTCCATCTGGGTAGTAGTGGACCGCTTGACAAAGGCTTCTCATTTCATACTAGTCAAGACCACCTATAATAGTGCAGTGTTGGCAGAATTATATATGTCTCGGATTGTATGCTTGCATGGCGTTCCAAAGAAGATAATATCAGATCGGGGAACCCAATTCACTTCTCACTTTTGGTAGCAGTTGGATGAAGCTTTAGGTACGCACTTGAAGTTCAGTTCAGCTTATCACCCGCAGACAAATGATCAAACTGAGAGAACCAACCAGATCCTTGAAGATATGTTGAGAGCTTGTGCTTTGCAAAACAAGTTAGGTTGGGACAAAAGGCTACCGTATGCAGAATTCTCTTACAACAATAGTTATCAGGCCAGTTTGAAGATGTCACCGTTCCAAGCACTCTAGGGAGAAATTGTCGAACTCCTTTGCATTGGTACCAACCCGGTGAAATGCAGGTGTTTGGTCCAGACATTTTGCTTGAAGCCGAAGAGGATATCAGAATGGTCTGAGAGAATATGAAGATAGCGCAGTCTAGGCAGCAAAGCTATGATGACACAAGAAGAAGAGATCTAAGTTTCGAAGTGGGATAGTATGTTTACCTCAAGGGCAAGTTAGCACCTCGATATATCGGACCGTACCAGATTCAGGCAAGACGTGGAGAAGTGGCATATCAACTCAGCTTACCAGAAAGTCTGTCAGCCATGCATGATGTGTTCCATGTGTCTTAGCTGAAGAAATTCTTGCGAGTGCCAGAAGAGAAATTGCCAACCAAGGATCTCGAGGTTCAAGAAGACTTGACTTATATCAAGAAGCCAACCCAGATTCTAGAGACAACAGACTGAGTCACTCAAAGAAGCACCATCAGAATGTGCAAAGTCAAATGGGGCCATCACTCAGAGGAAGAAGCAACTTGGGAAAGAGAAGATGATCTGAAAGCCAAGTATCCTGAACTCTTTGCTAACTAACTCTGAATCTCGAGGGTGAGATTCTTTTTAAGGGGGATATGTTTGTAACACCCTGAATTTGGGAGTATAAAATTTCTTCTCTTATGTCAACCAAATTCAGGTGTTACCTCTTGTTTCTCTCTCTAGACTTCTTCTAACTTCCTTTTTATTAGGGTGATGTCAATTAGGTGTGGGATTAACTATTTTTTTATTATAGCAAAATCAATGTGAGTCATGTAATGTTGCATCACGATGAGCCAAATCATTCTTTTGTTTGATGCACATGTTTGAAATTATTTGAATTTGAATTTGGTTTGAGTTTGATTTGAAATCCATAGAGAAAACAAAAAGAAAAGCACTTAGAAATTTCCTGGAAAAAGAAAAACAGAATTCGGCCCACTCCAGTCTAGCCTAGCCCAGCCAGGCCGCGCGCGCGCCCGCTTCGCCTGCCAGGTGCACCCCACCTATCAGCGACGACCCGCATCTGCGCTCTCTCCATCTCTCCCTCCCGCTGCCCGGTGGGGCAAGATTGTCGGTGTCAGTTTCTTCGCGCCAGCACCCGTTCCCTCTCGTTGCTCGGTGGGTCCACCCTGTCAGCGCTGACTGCCTGTTCGTGAGTCCGCTCTCGCTGGCTCGCGAACCCCACCTGTCAGCCACCTCTTCTTCCCTAACCAGAGCCCACGCACTCCACCGTGGGCGCACCTACATCACGTGTTTCCCGGCCACTTCCCCCACACGCTCGACCTCTTTTTGGAGCCCGCACCCACTCGCACACTCCCCTCGCTCTGTTGCGCCTCCCACCAGACCCCCTCGCACCTCTCTCTCGCACCACGAGCGCACCCGTGGAGCACCGCCGTCCTCCACCGTCTGTTTCGTGGTTGCCATTGAACTTCTGTCGCGTCCATTGCCCCAGTAAGCTCCGCCTCCTCGCCAACAACACGAGACACCCTCTGGTTTGCCCTCAGCCCCTCTATTTCCCTTGGTTCGTGCTCACCAGACTTCTCGTCACGCAGCCGAGTCTCCGCCACCGTCGACCAAGGTCCTCGCGGTGTCCTCGCCGTTGCTCAAGCGCTCTAGAGATGTCTCTCGAGGAAACCAACCCACCCATGCCCTTAATTTCCCATTCCCTGCCCTGCTGTCCGCACAATCGCTCGGCGTAGTTGAGCTGTGCCGCCGTCGGGCTACTCCGCCACGGACCGTACCTCTGGTGCCTCTGCGCCAGTGTCGTGCCCATAGCTGAGTCCGTCGTGTCACCCAGAACTCGCCTGAGCCCTTTCCCAGCGCTCCAGACCCTCGCCGTGGCCGCGCCCTCGCCTCCGGCGAACCTTCGCCACGAAATCGGGCGCCACCGCCATGGGAAGCCTAGCAACCCCACCCACGCTCGCCATTAGATCTCAGGCGTCCATCTGAGATCTGACGGCCTAACTTCAAGTAAAGCCGATCTGATCCTAGTAGTCCGATGAAGATCAGGCTGCTCAGATCTGCCCCCTCACCCGCACCCTGTATCTGGGCCCGACCGGTCAGTTTGCCTCACCCGTAGGTTGCTGTCATCCCTAGCCTGCTTGTCAGTGCTCGCCCATTCGTCCTCGCGCGCTGGCGCTTAGATCTAATCCTGTTCGTTGATTCACGATGGCACGGTCGATATCAGCCGATACCTGTTCGTGTGGAAAACTTGTTAAACCCCTCGACTTTCTAAGAATCAACCCACCGTCCCTAGGTGAAAGTCGCCTAGGGGGTGAATAGGCGAATCTGAAATTTATAAACTTTAAGCACAACTATAAGCCGGGTTAGTGTTAGAAATAAAACCGAGTCCAAAAGAGAGGGCAAAACAAATCAACCAAGAAATAAGCGAGTGACACGGTGATTTGTTTTACTGAGGTTCGGTTCTTGCAAACCTACTCCCCGTTGAGGTGGTCACAAAGACCGGGTCTCTTTCAACCCTATCCCTCTCTCAAACGGTCACCTAGACCGAGTGAGCTTTTCTCCTCAATCAAACGGGTCACTTAGACCCCACAAGGACCACCACAACTTGGTGTCTCTTGTTTGATTACAAAGGTGTTGAGAACAAGAAATGGGGAAGAAGAAAAGCGATCCAAGCGACAAGAACTCAAATGAACACAAATATCTCTCTCTCACTAGTCACTAATTGTTTGGAGTGATCTTGGACTTGGGAGAGGATTTGATCTCTTGTTTGTGTCTTGGAGTGAAGTCTAGAGCTCTTGTATTAAATGCAATGGCTGAAAACTTGGATGCCTTGAAGTGGTGGTGGTTGGGGGTATTTATAGCCCCAACCACCAAACCAACCGTTGGGGTTGGGCTGCTGTCGATGGGCGCACCGGACAGTCCGGTGCGCCATCGGACACTGTCCGGTGCGCCAGCCACATCACCCAACCGTTAGGGTTCGACCGTTGGAGCTCTGGCAGCTTGGGGCACCGGACAGTCCGGTGCCGCATCGGACAGGTACTGTTCACTGTCCGGTGTGCCTTCTGTCGCTACTCTGACTTCTGCGCGAACTGTCCGCGCACTGTAGCGCTTTTCAGGTTTGCGTTGGAGCCGACCGTTGTGTTGTAGCCGTTGCTCCGCTGGCACACCGGAGAGTCCGGTGCCACACCGGACAGTCCGGTGAATTATAGCGGAGTGGCTTTTCTAGAAACCCGAAGGTGCGAGTTCGAGTTGATCCACCCTGGTGCACCGGACACTGTCCGGTGGCACACCGGACAGTCTGGTGCGCCAGACCAGGGCAACCTTCGGTTTCTTTTGCTCCTTTCTTTTTGAACCCTAACTTGGACTTTTTATTGGTTTGTGTTGAACCTTTGGCACATGTAGAACTTATAATTTGGAGCAAACTAGTTAGTCCAATTATTTGTGTTGGGCAATTCAACCACCAAAATCATTTAGGAAAAGGTTTAGCCCTATTTCCCTTTCAATCTCCCTGTTTTTGGTGATTGATGCCAACACAAACCAAAGCAAATATATAAGTGCATAATTGAACTAGTTTTCATAAGGTAAGTGCAAAGGTTGCTTGGAATTTAAACCAATTTATACTTTCATAAGATATGCATGGATTGCTTTCTTTCTTTTAACATTTTGGACCACATTTGCACCACTTGTTTTGTTTTTGCAAATCCTTTTGGAAATTCTTTTCAGAGTCTTTTTTCAAATAGTCAAAGGTATATGAATAAGATTTCGAGAAGCATTTTCAAGATTTGAAATTTTCTCCCCCTGTTTCAAATGCTTTTCCTTTGACTAAACAAAACTCCCCCTTAATGAAATTCTCCTCTTAGTGTTCAAGAGGGTTTTACAAATTGAAAGAAGATCAAATATTTTAGATATCAATTTTTGAAAAACTCCTCTTTAAAATATAGCTACCAATTGAGATAGAATTTCTTAGAGGAATACTAATTTGAAAGATACCAATTGAAAACAACTTGTTCCGAAAAAACTTGAAATTGGCTTAGTGGTGGGGTCCTTTTGCTTTGGGCTAATACTCTCTCCCCCTTTGGCATTTATCGCCAAAAACAGAGTCTTTAGAGCCCTTTTACTTTCCCCCTAATGGTACAAATGAATATGAGTGAAGATTACACCAAAGTGGAGAGCGATGCGGAGTGACGACAAAGGGCAAATAATACCGATAGAGTTTAGTGGAAGCCTTGTCTTTGCCGAGGACTCCATTTCCCTTTCAATCTATGACTTAGATTTTACTTGAAAACATATTAGTCATAGCACATGAAAGAGATATGATCAAAGGTATATAAATGAGCTATGTGTGCGAAGAATCAATCAAAGTTCCTAGAATCAAGAATGTTTAGCTCATTCCTAAGTTTGGTATAGGTTTTCTCATCTAGTGGTTTGATAAAGATATCGGCTAATTGTTCTTTGGTGCTAACATAAGCAATCTCGATATCCCCCCTTTGTTGGTGATCCCTCAAAAAGTGATACCGAATGGCTATGTGCTTAGTGCGGCTGTGATCAACGGGATTATCTGCCATGCAGATTGCACTCTCATTATCACATAGGAGAGGGACTTTGGTTAATTCGTAGCCATAGTCCCTAAGGGTTTGCCTCATCCAAAGCAATTGCGCGCAACAATGGCCTACGGCAATGTACTCGGCTTCGGAGGTAGAAAGAGCTACTGAATTTTGTTTCTTTGAAGCCCAAGACACCAGGGATCTTCCCAAGAACTGACAAGTCCCTGATGTGCTCTTTCTATCAATTTTACACCCTGCCCAATTAGCATCTGGATAACCTATTAAATCAAAAGTGGATCCCTTGGGGTACCAAAGACTAAACTTAGGTGTATGAACTAAATATCTCAAGATTCTTTTCACGACCCTAAGGTGAACTTCCTTAGGATCGGCTTGAAATCTTGCACACATGCATACGGAAAGCATAATATCCAGTCGGGATGCAAATAAATAGAGTAAAGATCCTATCATCGACCGGTATACCTTTTGATCTACGGATTTACCTCTAGTGTCGAGGTCGAGATGCCCATTAGTTCCCATGGGTGTCTTGATGGGCTTGGCATCCTTCATTCCAAACTTGGTGAGTATGTCTTGAATATACTTGGTTTGGATGATGAAGGTGCCCTCTTGGAGTTGCTTGACTTGAAATCCTAAGAAAAAATTCAACTCCCCCATCATAGACATCTTGAATTTTTCAATCATAATCCTACTAAACTCTTCACAAGTAGATTTGTTAGTAGACCCAAATATGATATCATCAACATAAATTTGGCATACAAACAAATCATTTGCAATGGTTTTAGTAAAGAGAGTAGGATTGGCTTTGCCGACTTTGAAACCATTAGTGATAAGGAAATCTCTTAGGCATTCATACCATGCTCTTGGGGCTTGCTTGAGCCCATAAAGCGCCTTAGAGAGTTTGTAAACATGATTAGGGTACTCACTATCTTCAAAGCCGGGAGGTTGCTCAACATAGACCTCCTCCTTGATTGGTCCATTGAGGAAGGCACTTTTCACGTCCATTTGGTAAAGCTTAAAGCCATGGTAAGTAGCATAGGCAAGTAATATGCGAATTGACTCAAGCCTAGCTATGGGTGCATAGGTTTCACCGAAATCCAAACCTTCGACTTGTGAATAGCCCTTGGCCACAAGTTGGGCTTTGTTCCTTGTCACCACACCATGCTCATCTTGCTTGTTGCGGAAGACCCACTTGGTTCCTACAACATTTTGATTAGGACGTGGAACTAAATGCCATATCTCATTCCTCGTGAAGTTGTTGAGTTCCTCTTGCATTGCCAACACCCAATCTGAGTCTCTTAGTGCATCTTCCACCCTGTATGGCTCAATAGACGACACAAAAGAGTAATGTTCACAAAAATGAGTGACACGAGATCGAGTGGTTACCCCCTTATGAATATTGTCGAGGATGGAGTTCACGGGGTGATCTCTTTGAATCGCTTGGTGAACTCTTGGGTGAGGCGGTCTTGGACCCTGATCATCTTCCTTGTCTTGATCATTGGCATCTCCCTCTTGATTATTGTCCTCCTCTTGAGGTGGCTCTTCTTGATCTTCATTTTCATCATCTTGATCTTGATCCTCATCTTGAGTTGGTGGAGATGCTTGAGTTGAAGATGATGGTTGATCTTGTGCATGTGGAGGCTCCTCGGGTTCCTTGGGGCACACATCCCCAATGGACATGTTCCTTAGCACGACGCACGGGGCCTCTTCATCATCTAGCTCATCAAGATCAACTTGCTCTACTTGAGAGCCATTAGTCTCATCAAACACAATGTCACAAGAAACTTCAACTAGTCCAGTGGACTTGTTAAAGACTCTATATGCCCTTGTGTTTGAGTCATAACCAAGTAAAAAGCCTTCTACATGAAAGGGAAATGTGCCCTTAGGCAATTTCTATTATGTTTTGGTGATTAAGTGCCCAACACATTTAAATAAGTTCTTATGTGCTAAATGAAGAGAGAAGTGCAAATCAAAGAGAAGGTATGTTTCTAGACTTAGTACATAGTTTTTAAGTACTAATATGTTTTATCTAAGTGCTAGAAACAGTGAGAAGAAAAGAAGAAAAGAACCAAAAAGACTTGGCTCGGAGCAGCCAAAACTCAGCTCAGTCTGGCACACCGGACAGTGTCCGGTGCGCCAGGCTGGGTTCCGGTGAACAGGCCACTCTCGGGAAAAATCGGCGGCGTACGGCTATAATTCACCGGACTGTTCGGTGGTGCACCGGACTGTCCGGTGAGCCAACGGTCGACAGCGCAACGGTCAGCCGCGCAATCCGCGGGCGACGCGTGGCCCGCGCCAACAGTCGGCAGAGGCACCGGACTGTCCGGTGTGCACCGGACATTGTCTGGTGCGCCATCTGGCCCGGAGATGCAACGGTCGTCTGCGCCAGAATAGGAAGGAGATCGGCACCAGACCGTCTACAGTGACTGTCCGGTGGCGCACCAGACTGTCCGGTGCACCACCCGACAGAAGGCAAGGATAGCCTTCCTTGTTGGCCTCCAACTGCTCCTAGTTGTCTTGGGGCTATAAAAGGGCCCCCTAGGCGCATGGAGGAGCTACCGCAGCTTATAAAAACATTCTAAGACTCCAACTTCGCGCATTTGATTCTTTGAGATAGTGACTTGAGCTCCATTTGTGTTGTGAACTCTGTGCATTGTGTCTTGAGCTCAAGTTGTGACTTGTGTGCGTGATTGTGCTTTGGATTTGAGTCTTGTGTGTGTTGCTCTCCCCTCCCTTACTTCCATACATCTTTTGTGATCATCATTGTAAGGGTGAGAGGCTCCAAGTTGTGGAGATTCCTCGCAAACGGGAGAAAGACAAAGAAAGGAAAAACCATGGTATTCAAGTTGATCATCGGATCACTTGAAAGGGGTTGAGTGCAACCCTTGTCCATTGGGACGCCACAATGTGGAAGTAGGCAAGTATTACTTGGCCGAACCACGGGATAAAAATCGCGTGTCTCTTGTGTGCTTTCCCTTTGATTATCTATGTTCACAAGAACTAGCTTCAAGCTACTTAGCCGTTCTAACTTTAATAACTAAGTTTTGTGGATATTAGTGTTGAATTTTACAGGATCACCTATTCACCCCCCTCTAGGTGCTCTCAATTGGTATCAGAGTCATTCTCTTCATCTAAGGGACTAATCGCCCGAAGAGATGGATCCTAAGGGAAAGGGGATGGTGGTCAATTACAAGGAGAAGGAGTCCCTCTTCAACGTGCCAAGGGATGACAAGCCCACTGACTCAGGATCGAGTCACAAGAAGAGGGATGAGAAGAAGAAGAGGCACATCAAGAAGATCATCTACTACGACAGCGATGCCTCCTCTTCTTCACCGAGAGACGACGACGGCGATGACTCGTCTAAAAAGAAACCGATTAATCAAAACTATTCATTTGATTATTCTCGTATTCTGTTCAATTCCAATGCCCATTTGCTTTCAATTCCACTTGGTAAACCTCCACACTTTGATGGAGAAGACTACTCTTTTTGGAGTCACAAAATGCGTAATCACTTATTTTCTCTCCATCCTAGTATTTGGGAGATAGTTGAAAATGGAATGCATTTCGATAGTACGGACAACCCTGTGTTTATTAATGAGCAAATTCATAAGAATGCACAAGCTACTACTGTTTTGCTAGCATCCTTGTGCAGGGATGAATACAACAAGGTGAGCGGCTTGGACAACGCCAAGCAAATTTGGGATACCCTCAAGATATCACATGAGGGAAACGACGCCACCAAGATCACCAAAATGGAGTTGGTGGAAGGCGAGCTGGGAAGATTCGCGGTGATCAGGGGAGAGGAGCCAACACAAATATACAACAGGCTCAAGACCCTGGTCAACAAGATTAGGAGCTATGGAAGCACAAGATGGACGGACCACGACGTCATCCGACTAATGCTATGGTCATTTACGGTAATTGACCCCCATCTTGTCAACCTTATTCGTGAGAATTCCAGGTACACCAAGATGACGCCCGAGGAGATTCTTGGGAAGTTTGTGAGCGGGCGCATGATGGTGAAGGAGGCTCGATATGTGGATGATGCTCTAAACGGTCCACGAGCCTCAAATTGTTGCCCTCAAAGCAACCAGCAACAGGGAGACGCTACCAAGCAAGGTGGCACAAGTGGAGGCCATGGGCCTCAACGAAGATGAGATGGCGCTTATCATCAAGCGCTTCAAGACCGCACTAAAAGGACGCAAGGAGTACCCCAACAAGAATAATACAAAGGGAAAGCGCTCCTGTTTCAAATGCGGTAAGACTGGTCATTTTATAGCACAATGCCCCGATAATGACAATGACCAGGAACAAGAAAAGCATGGGAAGAGGGAGAAGAAGAAGGTTTACAAGAAGGCGAAGGGCGAGGCGCACCTTGGCAAAGAGTGGAATTCGTACTGCTCTTCATCCGACTCCGACGATGAAGGACTGGCAGCCTCGGCCTTCAACAAGTCTTCGCTCTTCCCCAACGAATGCCACACTTTCCTCATGGCCAAGGAGAAGAAGGTTTATGCATCCGGGGGCTCAAGCTGGATTATCGACAGTGGATGCACAAACCACATGGCGGGGGAGAAGAAGATGTTCACCTCCTACGTCAAGAACAAGGATTCCCAGGATTCAATCATCTTTGGAGATGGGAACCAAGGCAAGGTTAAAGGATTGGGGAAGATAGCCATTACATCCGAGCATTCTTTCTCAAATGTGTTCTTAGTTGAATCGCTCGAGTACAACTTATTATCTGTAAGTCAATTATGTAACATGGAGTATAATTGTCTATTTACCAATATAGATGTATCTGTCTTTAGAAGGAGTGATGGTTCATTAGCGTTTAAGGGTGTATTAGACAGCAAACTCTACCTAGTTGACTTTTTGAAAGAGGAGGCCGATCTAGATGCATGCTTAATAGCTAAGACTAGCAAGGGCTGGTTGTGGCATCGCCGTCTAGCACATGTTGGGATGAAGAACCTTCATAAACTTCTAAAGGGAGAACATGTGTTAGGACTAACCAATGTCTGCTTCGAGAAAGATAGACCTTGTGCAGCTTGTCAGGCAGGGAAATAGGTGGGAAGCACTCATCACAGCAAGAATGTGATGACAACATCAAGGCCACTGGAGCTTCTCCACATGGACCTCTTCGGACCTGTTGCCTATCTTAGCATCGGGGGAAGTAAGTATGGTTTAGTAATTGTTGATGATTTTTTCCGCTTCACTTGGGTATTCTTTTTGTAGGATAAATCAAAAACCCAAGGGACCCTAAAGCGCTTTCTAAGGAGGGCTCAAAATGAATTTGAGCTCAAGGTGAAAAAGATAAGAAGCGACAACAGGTCCGAGTTCAAGAATCTTCAAGTGGAGGAGTATCTTGAGGAGGAAGGCGTCAAGCACGAGTTCTCCGCTCCCTACACACCACAGCAAAATGGTGTGGTAGAGAGGAAGAACAGGACACTTATCGACATGGCGAGGACGATGCTTGGAGAGTTCAAGACACTCGAGAGGTTTTGGTCGGAAGCTTTGAACACAACTTGCCACGCCAAAAACCGGCTCTATCTGCATCGTCTCCTCAAGAAGACCTCCTATGAACTCCTTACTGGTAACAAACCCAATGTCTCTTACTTTCGTGTATTTGGGAGCAAATGCTACATTTTGGTGAAGAAAGGTATACATTCCAAATTTGCTCTCAAAGCTGTAGAATGGTTTTTACTAGGGTATGACTCAAATACAAAGGCGTATAGAGTCTTCAACAAATCATCGGGCTTGGTTGAAGTCTCTAGCGATGTTGTATTTGATGAGACTAATGGCTCTCCAAGAGAGCAAGTTGATCTTGATGACATAGATGAAGATGATGTTCTGACGGCCGCAATGCGCACAATGACTATTGGTGAGGTGCGACCACAGGAACAACAAGAGCAAGATCAACCATCTTCCTCTACAATGGTGCATCCCCCAACTCAAGATGATGGACAGGTTCATCAAGAAGAGGCGCGTGATCAATGGGGACCATAAGAAGAACAAGTTATGGAGGAAGAAGCACCACAGGACCCTCCAACTCAAGTCCGAGCGACGATTCAAAGGAATCACCCCGTTGACCAGATTCTGGGTGACATAAGCAAGGGAGTAACTACTCGCTCAAGATTAGCTAACTTTGGTGAGCATTACTCGTTTGTCTCTTCTATCGAGCCTTTCAGGGTAGAAGAGGCCTTGCAAGATCCGGACTGGGTGTTGGCCATGCATGAAGAGCTCGACAACTTCAATAGAAATGAAGTTTGGAGCCTGGTGCCACGTCCAAAGCAAAATGTAGTGGAAACCAAGTGGGTGTTCCGCAACAAACAAGACAAGCACGGGGTGGTGACAAGAAACAAGGCTCGACTTGTGGCAAAAGGTTATGCCCAAGTCGTAGGTTTGGATTTCGAGGAGACTTTTGCTCCTGTGGCTAGGCTAGAATCTATTAGAATATTATTAGCCTATGCCGCTCACCACTCTTTCAGGTTGTTTCAAATGGATGTGAAGAGCGCTTTCCTCAACGGGCTAATAAAGGAGGAGGTGTACATGGAACAACCCCCTTGCTTTGAGGATGACAGGTATCCCGACCATGTGTTCAAGCTCTCTAAGGCGCTCTATGGACTTAAGCAAGACCCAAGAGCATGGTATGAATGCCTTAGAGATTTCCTAATTGCTAATGCTTTCAAGGTTGGGAAAGCCGATCCCACTCTTTTCACTAAGACTTGTGATGGTGACCTTTTTGTGTGCCAAATTTATGTCGATGACATAATATTTGGTTCTACTAACCAAAAGTCTTGTGAGGAGTTTAGCAGGGTGATGACTCAAAAGTTTGAAATGTCAATGATGGGTGAGTTGAACAACTTCCTTGGGTTCCAAGTGAAGCAACTCAAGGACGTCACCTTCATCTCCCAAACGAAGTACACTCAAGATCTTCTCAAGCGGTTTGGGATGAAGGACGCCAAGCCCGCGAAGACACCGATGGGAACCGACGGGCATGTCGACCTCAACAAAGGAGGTAATTTCGTTGATCAAAAGGCATACCGGTCTATGATAGGGTCATTACTTTATTTATGTGCTAGTAGACCGGATATTATGCTTAGTGTATGCATGTGTGCTAGATATCAATCCGACCCAAGGGAATGTCACCTTGTGGCCGTTAAGCGGATTCTTAGATATTTAGTTTCTACGCCGTGCTTCGGGATCTAGTATCCAAAGGGGTCTACCTTTGACTTGATTGGATATTCAGACTCCGATTATGCTGGATGCAAGGTTGATAGGAAGAGTACATCAGGGATGTGCCAATTCCTAGGAAGGTCCCTGGTGTCCTGGAGTTCAAAGAAACAAACCTCAGTTGCCCTATCCACCGCTGAGGCCGAGTATGTTGCCGCAGGACAGTGTTGCGCGCAACTACTTTGGATGAGGCAAACCCTCCGAGACTTTGGCTACAATCTGAGCAAAGTCCCACTCCTATGTGACAATGAGAGTGCAATCTGCATGGCGGATAATCCTGTTGAACACAGCCGCACTAAGCACATAGACATCCGGCATCACTTTCTGAGAGACCACCAGCAAAAGGGAGATATTGAGGTGTTCCATATTAGCACCGAGAACTAGCTAGCCGATATCTTTACCAAACCGTTAGATGAGAAAACCTTTTGCAGGTTGCGTAGTGAGCTAAATGTCTTAGATTCGCATAACTTGGATTGATCTATAGCATACATGTGTTCTATGCCTTTGATCATGTTACTTATACATTTATGCAAATTGTTTCTTATTTATGGTGCTCAAGTTGTGCAAGGGATCCCCGGACCTCACAAGTCCATGTGTGAATGATGCACATATTTAGGGGGAGAAGTGCTACAACTTGATCCTTTGAGACTAACCTTTGTGTTTGAGTGTACTTGATGTAGTCTCAAAGGTGCATTGAAAGGGAAAGGTGAACTTGGACCATGCAAAGACTTCCACTACACTCCGGTATTGGTGTACTCACCTCCAAGTTCATACTTATGATCTCATTGCCTTTTTGCTCTTAATTGATATTTTTGGTGAGGCAATGGGGTTAAAGTGCAAAAAATGATCCCGTTTTGGTGCTTGATGCCAAAGGGGGAGAAATTAAGGCCAATGCAAATGGATCAGCTACCACTTGAGAATTTTGAAAATAGTAGAGTTAGAATTTTTGATTTGTCCAAAATACTCTTATTGCAAAATTTGGTCTCTTGTGGGGGAGAATTTATGATTATGGGAAAAAGGGGGAGTTTTTGGCACTTGATCAATTTTTCCATTGGAATATCTCTCCTTGTGCCTAAACAAGTGTGTTTGACTTAGAGATAGGAAAATGAATGTGATTTGCAAAAACAAACCAAGTGGTGGCAAAGAATAATCCAAATATGTCAAAATTTGTGCAAATACAATTTTGTCCTCAATTGCAGTGATGTTGCACTTCTTTTAGTTGCTTTTGGATGTGTTGGCATAAATCACCAAAAAGGGGGAGATTGAAAGAGAAATGTGGCCTTGGGAAATTTCTATTATGTTTTGGTGATTAAGTGCCCAACACATTTAAATAAGTTCTTATGTGCTAAATAAAGAGAGAAGTGCAAATCAAAGAGAAGGTATGTTTCTAGACTTAGTACATAGTTTTTAAGTACTAATATGTTTTATCTAAGTGCTAGAAACAGTGAGAAGAAAAGAAGAAAAGAACCAAAAAGACTTGGCTCGAAGCAGCCAAAACTCAGCTCAGTCTGGCACACCGGACTGTCCGGTGGTGCACCGGACAGTGTCCGGTGCGCCAGGCTGGGGAGAAGAAGATGTTCACCTGACGGGGGAGAAGAAGATGTTCACCTCCTACGTCAAGAACAAGGATTCCCAGGATTCGATCATCTTTGGAGATGGGAACCAAGGCAAGGTTAAAGGATTGGGGAAGATAGCCATTACATCCGAGCATTCTATCTCAAATGTGTTCTTAGTTGAATCGCCCGGGTACAACTTATTATCTGTAAGTCAATTATGTAACATGGAGTATAATTGTCTATTTACCAATATAGATGTATCTGTCTTTAGAAGGAGTGATGGTTCATTAGCGTTTAAGGGTGTATTAGACGGCAAACTCTACCTAGTTGATTTTTTGAAAGAGGAGGCCGATCTAGATGCATGCTTAATAGCTAAGACTAGCATGGGCTGGTTGTGGCATCGTCGTCTAGCACATGTTGGGATGAAGAACCTTCATAAACTTCTAAAGGGAGAACATGTGTTAGGACTAACCAATGTCTGCTTCGAGAAAGATAGACCTTATGCAGCTTGTCAGGCAGGGAAACAGGTGGGAAGCACTCATCACAGCAAGAATGTGATGACAACATCAAGACCACTGGAGCTTCTCCACATGGACCTCTTCGGACCCGTTGCCTATCTTAGCATCGTTGGAAGTAAGTATGGTTTAGTAATTGTTGATGATTTTTTCCGCTTCACTTGGGTATTCTTTTTGTAGAATAAATCAAAAACCCAAGGGACCCTAAAGCGCTTTCTAAGGAGGGCTCAAAATGAATTTGAGCTCAAGGTGAAAAAGATAAGAAGCGACAACAGGTCCGAGTTCAAGAATCTTCAAGTGGAGGAGTATCTTGAGGAGGAAGGCGTCAAGCACGAGTTCTCCGCTCCCTACACACCACAGCAAAATGGTGTAGTAGAGAGGAAGAACAGGACGCTTATCGACATGGCGAGGACGATGCTTGGAGAGTTCAAGACACTCGAGCGGTTTTGGTCGGAAGCTTTGAACACAGCTTGCCACGCCAAAAACCGGCTCTATCTGCATCGTCTCCTCAAGAAGACCTCCTATGAACTCCTTACTGGTAACAAACCCAATGTCTCTTACTTTCGTGTATTTGGGAGCAAATGCTACATTTCGGTGAAGAAAGGTAGACATTCCAAATTTGCTCCCAAAGCTGTAGAATGGTTTTTACTAGGGTATGACTCAAATACAAAGGTGTATAGAGTCTTCAACAAATCATCGGGCTTGGTTGAAGTCTCTAGCGACGTTGTATTTGATGAGACTAATGGCTCTCCAAGAGAGCAAGTAGATCTTGATGACATAGATGAAAATGATGTTCTGACGGCCGCAATGCGCACAATGGCTATTGGTGAGGTGCGACCACAGGAATAACATGAGCAAGATCAACCATCTTCCTCTACAATGGTGCATCCCCCAACTCAAGATGATGGACAGGTTCATCAAGAAGAGGCGCGTGATCAATGGGGAGCATAAGAAGAACAAGTTATGGAGGAAGAAGCACCACAGGACCCTCCAACTCAAGTCCGAGCGACGATTCAAAGGAATCACCCCGTTGACCAGATTCTGGGTGACATAAGCAAGGGAGTAACTACTCGCTCAAGATTAGCTAACTTTTGTGAGCATTACTCGTTTGTCTCTTCTATCGAGCCTTTCAGGGTAGAATAGGCCTTGCAAGATCCGGACTGGGTGTTGGCCATGCAGGAAGAGCTCAACAACTTCAAGAGAAATGAAGTTTGGAGCCTGGTGCCACGTCCAAAGCAAAATGTAGTGGGAACCAAGTGGGTGTTCCGCAACAAACAAGACAAGCACGGGGTGGTGACAAGAAACAAGGCTCGACTTGTGGCAAAAGGTTATGCCCAAGTCGTAGGTTTGGATTTCGAGGAGACTTTTGCTCCTGTGGCTAGGCTAGAATCTATTAGAATATTATTAGCCTATGCCGCTCACCACTCTTTCAGGTTGTTTCAAATGGATGTGAAGAGCGCTTTCCTCAACGGGCCAATAAAGGAGGAGGTGTACATGGAACAACCCCCTTGCTTTGAGGATGACAGGTATCCCGACCATGTGTTCAAGCTCTCTAAGGCGCTCTATGGACTTAAGCAATCCCCAAGAGCATGGTATGAATGCCTTAGAGATTTCCTAATTGCTAATGCTTTCAAGGTTGGGAAAGAATATCCCACTCTTTTCACTGAGACTTGTGATGGTGACCTTTTTGTGTGCCAAATTTTTGTCGATGACATAATATTTGGTTCTACTAACCAAAAGTCTTGTGATGAGTTTAGCAGGGTGATGACTCAAAAGTTTGAAATGTCAATGATGGGCGAGTTGAACTACTTCCTTGGGTTCCAAGTGAAGCAACTCAACTACGGCACCTTTATCTCCCAAACGAAGTACACTCAAGATCTTCTCAAGCGGTTTGGGATGAAGGACGCCAAGCCCGCGAAGACACCGATGGGAACCAACGGGCATGTCGACCTCAACAAAGGTGGTAAGTCCGTTGATCAAAAGGCATACCGGTCTATGATAGGGTCATTACTTTATTTATGTGCTAGTAGACCGGATATTATGCTTAGTGTATGCAGGTGTGCTAGATATCAATCGGACCCAAGGGAATGTCACCTTGTGGTCGTTAAGTGGATTCTTAGATATTTAGTTTCTACGCCTTGCTTCGGGATCTAGTATCCAAAGGGGTCTACCTTTGACTTGATTGGATATTCAGACTCCGATTATGCTGGATGCAAGGTTGATAGGAAGAGTACATCAGGGATGTGCCAATTCCTAAGAAGGTCCCTGGTGTCCTGGAGTTCAAAGAAACAAACCTCAGTTGCCCTATCCATCGCTAAGGCCGAGTATGTTGCCGTAGGACAGTGTTGCGCGCAACTACTTTGGATGAGGCAAACCCTCCGGGACTTTGGCTACAATCTGAGCAAAGTCCCACTCCTATGTGACAATGAGAGTGCAATCTGCATGGCGGATAATCCTGTTGAACATAGCCGCACTAAGCACATAGACATCCGGCATCACTTTCTGAGAGACCACCAGCAAAAGGGAGATGTCGAGGTGTTCCATATTAGCACCGAGAACTAGCTAGCTGATATCTTTACCAAACCGTTAGATGAGAAAACCTTTTGCAGGTTGCGTAGTGAGCTAAATGTCTTAGATTCGCGTAACTTGGATTGATCTATAGCATACATGTGTTCTATGCCTTTGATCATGTTACTTATACATTTATGCAAATTGTTTCTTATTTATGGTGCTCAAGTTGTGCAAGGGATCCCCGGACCTCACAAGTCCATGTGTGATGATGCACATATTTAGGGGGAGAAGTGCTACAACTTGATCCTTTGAGACTAACCTTTGTGTTTGAGTGTACTTGATGTAGTCTCAAAGGTGCATTGAAAGGGAAAGGTGAACTTGGACCATGCAAAGACTTCCACTGCACTCCGGTATTGGTGTACTCACCTCCAAGTTCATACTTATGATCTCATTGCCTTTTTGCTCTTAATTGATATTTTTGGTGAGGCAATGGGGTTAAAGTGCAAAAAATGATCCCGTTTTGGTGCTTGATGCCAAAGGGGGAGAAATTAAGGCCAAAGCAAATGGATCAGCTACCACTTGAGAATTTTGAAAATAGTAGAGTTAGAATTTTTGATTGGTCCAAAATACTCTTATTGCAAAATTTGGTCTCTTGTGGGGGAGAATTTATGATTATGGGAAAAAGGGGGAGTTTTTGGCACTTGATCAATTTTTCCATTGGAATATCTCTCCTTGTGCCTAAACAAGTGTGTTTGACTTAGAGATAGGAAAATGAATGTGATTTGCAAAAACAAACCAAGTGGTGGCAAAGAATGATCCAAATATGTCAAAATTTGTGCAAATACAATTTTGTCCTCAATTGCACTGATGTTGCACTTTTTTTAGTTGCTTTTGGATGTGTTGGCATAAATCACCAAAAAGGGGGAGATTGAAAGAGAAATGTGCCCTTGGGAAATTTCTATTATGTTTTGGTGATTAAGTGCCCAACACATTTAAATAAGTTCTTATGTGCTAAATAAAGAGAGAAGTGCAAATCAAAGAGAAGGTATGTTTCTAGACTTAGTACATAGTTTTTAAGTACTAATATGTT